>NC_069504.1:739099185-739699185 GCF_027579735.1 Bombina bombina | reverse complement strand
AGGAGAAGGTGGGGGTCAAAAGACAAATACCATATTGAAAGGAAAAAACAAGTACTCACTAAGGAACAAGAGCACACTGAGCAAATAAATGATACAGGAATTATCAATCTTTCTAACCAGGTATTAAACAAACTTGAAATAAAGGTACTAAAATATGGCTTAGGTTTCTGCCCCACTAGGAATTTCAACCTGTTTCAGACCATTCTCGATGTTAATAAATTTATTCGCTCCCTTACTCTAAGAAAATTTTATTCTTCTCAGCCAACAGAGTCTGTGGAGACTGATCTACACGGGAATGGTCAGAAACTAGAATCTGAATTAAGTTTTGAAGATGCCTGTGCTGTTTTAACACTTAGAGAATTCAAGCAGGAACAGCTGGTCAGTGAATTCACCGAATCTGTCAAAGGGAAATCTGTGAAACCGAATTCAAAATTCTATCCTATACAAGCACGTGGTAAACAACTTGAGCTATTCCATAAAAGGGTCATAGAGGACCTTAAAAACCCTATCTACATGTTCTAATCCTAATTCTAATCTTACCAAAAAAGAGAGAGAAGCGATAGTTTCCCTGCAGTCTAATAAGAACATAGTGGTTAAGAACTCTGACAAGGGTGGGAGTGTTGTAATCTTAAATAGGGAGGACTATATACAAGAGGCTTTACGCCAACTAAATGATCGAGATACATATGAGCCCTTAGGCCATAATCCAGTGAAGGGTTTTCAGAGAGAGTTATCTTCTTTATTAAATGATGGGTTATATCTGGGAATGATGGATAAAAAGACAGCTGATTGTCTTTACGTGGACCATCCTGTCACCCTGATATTCCATCACCTACCAAAGACCTACCTCAAGGATACCACTCATGTTCTTAGACTGTTCAGTAATCTAGAGTGGAGCAGTGAATACAGTTGGCTGACAGTCGACGTTGTATCACTGTACTCAACTATTCCACACGATTTGGGCATTCAAGCTGTATCTTTCTTTTTGGATACTAGGACTAACTTGCCCAGGAACAATAAACAATTCCTTATAAAAGTGACTGAATTTCTGCTTAATCATAACTATTTTCTCTTTGAGGGGACTTTCTACCTGCAGAGATGTGGGACGGCAATGGGGGCGAAATTTGCCCCCTCCTATGCCAACCTATATATGGGTTGGTGGGAGCTGTCCCATGTCTATGCGGGTGGAGGTCCCCTCAAGGGGAAAATAGTTTTTTATAGGAGATTTATCGACGATCTCATTATGATCTGGAAATTACAAAGGTTTATTATTTACATATACCTGGGATAGAGATGAGGTTGTCTTTCTTGATCTGACCCTCTTTGGAGATCCCTCCAGCAAACAGGTTATCTCCAAATTATACAGGAAACCCTTTTCAGGAAACCAGTTGCTTCATGCTAACAGTAACCACCCACAGCATGTGTTCAAGGGTATAGTTAAGGGACAGATGCTTAGAGTAAAACGAAATTGCTCAGAACAATCAGACTTTGAACAGGAAGCAGAGCTACTCAGTAGACACTTTACTGACAGAGGATATTCAAAATCACTCATAGACACAGTAAGAAGTGATGTAGCTAAAGTAAATAGGTCTACCCTCCTTGATAATCACACAAGTAAGCAGAAACGAAGGACAGGTTTGAATTTTGTAACTAAGTATTCGAATCAATTTTACAAAATTTGTGATATTATCAAAAAGTATCTCCCCATCCTTTATGGTGATGATGTGCTTAAACCAGTAGTGGAGGAAGGATGCAATTTTACTTATGCCAAGAACCTCACATTGGCTAATATGATCTCTCTAAGTATGTTACCCAAAATTTCTAATAATAGAACATGGCTACATTGTTCTAGAACATACAGATGTGGGAGCACACGCTGTAAAGCATGTGACTATATAAGCCAAGGACCTCATTTTCAGTCCCATGTAACCAAAGAAACCTTCTCTACAAGAGGATGTGTAAAATGTTCTAGCAATTTTGTTATTTATTTAGTTGAGTGTAATCAGTGTCTCAAACAATATGTCAGACTTACCACTAGGGACGTCCGTACACGAATTAGGGAATTAAACATTAAAAACAAACAAAATTGCTCTGCACTTGCTGAACATTTTATCTTTGAACATTACCAAAAGGTTGATACTTTCAAATGGAAAGCCATAGAAACTGTATCCATTCCACCTAGGGGGGGAAATAGGAATGCACTCTTGGAGCGCCAGGAAGTATACTGGATACATAAATTACAAACATTGATTTCCCCTAGGTTTCAACTCACACTTTGATTTGATCAATTATTGGGAGTAGCATTCCTGTTTCTCTCCCCTACTTGCTTGGCTACACTTCTTGCATTTTTTAACAACATACATTGCACTGTTTAATGCTTGTTCAATGTGGAAATATTTAGCTTCAATGTACACTTTTCTATACTATGAATAGTGTCTATAGATGTACTATTTGATGGCCGATCAGTATAGTACTAACTAAGTCACTGTGCGTAGTCCAGTTTCAATATGTGCTATTCTAATCAAACAGCCATTTGTGATGAATTTATGTCAACAGATAATCTAAGTAAAACATAATATCTGTTGTTTTTGGCTGCTGTTTGTTGTAGATATAGAATGGACTTAATATGTATTTATTCAATCATGAGTATAGAAGTGTCTACTTAGCTAAAGCAATGTACATATATGTATGTGTCAATATATATATCCATATGCCAGAACTTGCAGTTAACAATGACTGGGTTAATTAACTTTGCTGACATTCTTTAACAAATCTATATCCAAGGTCCATAGGGTCCAGTGTTTATCTTAATAGAGATCATAGTAGGGTCTATGTATATGTGTTCACATTAATATTGGCACAAAATGATCTTAGCTATTTTTGCTTTAAATTCACTGGGCACCTATAATATCCAGTTCCAGATACATTGATGAATTTAAATATGTTTGTGAAGTTTTCTATATAACAGTGTATATATATTGTATGAGAAATATGAACTGTATACTAAAAATGAAATTTGTCCCTTTGCTTATGTATATATACAGATCAAATGAGCACATGTAAATCGATTGTTTTTAAAACTAATTGATTTTAATTAGAGGAGGGGTTAATGCCCCATTAAAAGCACACCTCCAATATGGAGGATCAGATCTATGATTACGGCCAACGGCCGAAACGCGTAAGATCCGCTTTTTCTACATGTTCCTTTACAGCTGCAGCCTCAGCCATGATGTCTTTTAAATGTATTAATAAAGACTGTTTCTCTTGTTAAGTGTATCCAGTCCACGGATCATCCATTACTTATGGGATATTAACTCCTCCCCAACAGGAAGTGCAAGAGGATTCACCCAGCAGAGCTGCTATATAGCTCCTCCCCTAACTGCCATTACCAGTCATTCTCTTGCACCCAACAAATAGATAGGATGTGTGAGAGGACTGTGGTGGCTCAATGCATGGAGGTGATCGGCTTAATGGTAGCAGCAATGGACATAGTACCCTTTGCACGTCTACATCTCAGACCGCTGCAATTGTGCATGCTAAGTCAGTGGAATGGGGATTACTCAGACTTGTCCCCTACTCTGAATCTGGATCAAGAGACCAGAAATTCTCTTCTATGGTGGCTTTCTCGGCCACATCTGTCCAGGGGGATGCCATTCAGCAGGCCGGACTGGACAATTGTAACAACAGACGCCAGCCTACTAGGTTGGGGCGCTGTCTGGAATTCTCTGAAGGCTCAGGGACAATGGAATCAGGAGGAGAGTCTCCTACCAATAAACATTCTGGAATTGAGAGCAGTTCTCAATGCCCTTCTGGCTTGGCCCCAGTTAACAACTCGGGGGTTCATCAGGTTTCAGTCGGACAACATCACGACTGTAGCTTACATCAACCATCAGGGAGGGACAAGAAGCTCCCTAGCAATGATGGAAGTATCAAAGATAATTCGCTGGGCAGAGTCTCACTCTTGCCACCTGTCAGCAATCCACATCCCGGGAGTGGAGAACTGGGAGGCGGATTTCTTAAGTCGTCAGACTTTTCATCCGGGGGAGTGGGAACTTCATCCGGAGGTCTTTGCCCAAATACTTCGACGTTGGGGCAAACGAGAGATAGATCTCATGGCGTCTCGACAGAACGCCAAGCTTCCTCGTTACGGGTCCAGATCCAGGGATCCGGGAGCGGTTCTGATAGATGCTTTGACAGCACCTTGGACCTTCGGGATGGCTTATGTGTTTCCACCCTTCCTCGATTGATTGCCAGAATCAAACAGGAGAGAGCATCAGTGATTCTAATAACGCCTGCATGGCCACGCAGGACTTGGTATGCAGATCTAGTGGACATGTCATCCTGTCCACCTTGGTCGCTACCTCTGAAACAGGACCTTCTGATCCAGGGTCCCTTCAAACATCAAAATCTAATTTCTCTGAAGCTGACTGCTTGGAAATTGAACGCTTGATTTTATCAAAACGTGGTTTTTCTGAGTCAGTTATTGATACCTTAATACAGGCTAGGAAGCCTGTTACCAGAAAGATTTACCATAAGATATGGCGCAAATACTTATATTGGTGCGAATCCAAGAGTTACTCATGGAGTAAGGTTAGGATTCCGAGGATATTGTCTTTTCTACAAGAAGGTTTAGAAAAGGGTTTATCCGCTAGTTCCTTAAAGGGACAGATTTCAGCTCTGTCCATTCTTTTACACAAACGTCTGTCAGAAGTTCCGGACGTTCAAGCTTTTTGTCAGGCTTTAGCTAGGATCAAGCCTGTGTTTAAAACTGTTGCTCCACCATGGAGTTTGAACTTAGTTCTTAATGTTTTACAGGGGGTTCCGTTTGAACCCCTTCATTCCATTGATATCAAGTTGTTATCTTGGAAAGTTCTGTTTTTAATGGCGATTTCCTCGGCTCGAAGAGTCTCTGAGTTATCTGCCTTACATTGTGATTCTCCTTATCTGATTTTTCATTCAGACAAGGTAGTTCTGCGTACTAAACCTGGGTTCCTACCTAAGGTGGTCACTAACAGGAATATCAATCAAGAGATTGTGGTTCCATCTTTGTGTCCTAATCCTTCTTCGAAAAAGGAACGTCTGCTACACAATCTAGATGTAGTCCGTGCCCTGAAATTTTATCTACAGGCAACTAAGGATTTTCGACAAACGTCTTCCCTGTTTGTCGTTTATTCTGGTCAGAGGAGAGGTCAAAAAGCTTCGGCTACCTCTCTCTCCTTTTGGCTTCGTAGCATAATACGGTTAGCCTATGAGACTGCTGGACAGCAGCCTCCTGAAAGAATTACAGCACATTCTACTAGAGCTGTGGCTTCCACTTGGGCCTTTAAGAATGAGGCTTCTGTTGAACAGATTTGCAAGGCTGCAACTTGGTCTTCTCTTCATACTTTTTCCAAATTTTACAAATTTGACACTTTTGCTTCTTTGGAGGCTGTTTTTGGGAGAAAGGTTCTTCAGGCAGTGGTTCCTTCCGTATAAAGAGCCTGCCTGTCCCTCCCGTCATCCGTGTACTTTAGCTTTGGTATTGGTATCCCATAAGTAATGGATGATCCGTGGACTGGATACACTTAACAAGAGAAAACATAATTTATGCTTACCTGATAAATTTATTTCTCTTGTAGTGTATCCAGTCCACGGCCCGCCCTGTCACTTTAAGGCAGGTAATTTTTCCATTAAACTACAGTCACCACTGTACCCTATGGTTTTCCTTTCTCTGCATGTTTTCGGTCGAATGACTGGTAATGGCAGTTAGGGGAGGAGCTATATAGCAGCTCTGCTGGGTGAATCCTCTTGCACTTCCTGTTGGGGAGGAGTTAATATCCCATAAGTAATGGATGATCCGTGGACTGGATACACTACAAGAGAAATAAATTTATCAGGTAAGCATAAATTATGTTTTTTAATCTTACTTGGAGTAGTATCCAAACCTTGTTTTTTGATGGATGGATTTGATGGATTTTTCTCCAACATTGGTGTGTCCGGTCCACGGCGTCATCCTTACTTGTGGGAATATTCTCTTCCCCAACAGGAAATGGCAAAGAGCACAGCAAAAGCTGCCCATATAGCCCCTCCTCAGGCTCCTCCCCCCAGTCATTCTCTTTGCCGCTCTGAACAAGTAGCATCTCCACGGAGATGGTGAAGAGTATGTGAACATGACGACTGTAGCTTACATCAACCATCAGGGGGGAACAAAGAGTTCCTTGGCGATGAGAGAGGTATCCAAGATCATCAGGTGGGCGGAGGATCACCCCTGCCATCTATCTGCAATTCACATCCCAGGAGTAGACAACTGGGAGGCGGATTATTTGAGTCGTCAGACTTTCCATCCGGGGGAGTGGGAACTCCATCCGGAGGTCTTTGCCCAGTTAACTCAATTATGGGGCATTCCCGACATGGATCTGATGGCGTCTCGTCAGAACTTCAAGGTTCCTTGCTACGGGTCCAGATCCAGGGATCCCAAGGCGACTCTAGTGGATGCATTAGTGGCGCCTTGGTCGTTCAACCTAGCTTATGTGTTTCCACCGTTTCCTCTCCTTCCCAGGCTCGTAGCCAGGATCAAACAGGAGAAGGCCTCAGTGATTCTGATAGCTCCTGCGTGGCCACGCAGGACTTGGTATGCAGACCTGGTGAATATGTCATCGGCTCCACCATGGAAGCTACCTTTGAGACAGGATCTTCTAGTACAAGGTCCATTCGAACATCCAAATCTAGTTTCTCTGCAGCTGACTGCTTGGAAATTGAACGCTTGATTTTATCCAAGCGTGGGTTTTCAGATTCAGTGATAGATACTCTGGTCCAAGCCAGAAAACCTGTGACTAGAAAGATTTACCATAAAATATGGAAAAAATATATCTGTTGGTGTGAATCCAAGGGATTCTCCTGGAGTAAAATTAAAATTCCTAAGATTCTTTCCTTTCTCCAAGAGGGTTTGGATAAAGGGTTGTCAGCGAGTTCTCTAAAAGGGCAGATTTCTGCTTTATCTGTTTTGTTACACAAACGCCTGGCAGCTGTGCCAGATGTTCAAGCTTTTGTACAGGCTTTGGTCAGAATTAAGCCTGTTTACAGACCCATGACTCCTCCTTGGAGTCTAAATTTAGTTCTTTCAGTTCTTCAAGGGGTTCCGTTTGAACCTTTACATTCCATAGATATGAAGTTACTATCTTGGAAAGTTCTGTTTTTGGTTGCTATTTCTTCTGCTAGAAGAGTTTCTGAATTATCTGCTTTGCAGTGTGATCCACCCTATCTGGTGTTCCATTCAGATAAGGTCGTTTTGCGTACCAAACCTGGTTTTCTTCCAAAAGTAGTTTCCAACAAGAATATTAACCAGGAAATAGTTGTTCCTTCTCTGTGTCCGAATCCAGTTTCAAAGAAGGAACGTTTGTTACACAATTTAGATGTGGTTCGTGCTTTAAAGTTCTATTTAGACGCAACAAAGGATTTCAGACAAACTTTATCTTTGTTTGTCGTTTACTCTGGTAAGAGGAGAGGACAAAAAGCTACTGCTACCTCTCTTTCTGGCTGAAAAGCATCATCCGATTGGCTTATGAGACTGCCAGACGGCAGCCTCCTGAACGAATCACAGCTCACTCTACTAGGGCTGTGGCTTCCACATGGGCCTTCAAGAACGAGGCTTCTGTTGATCAGATATGTAAGGCAGCGACTTGGTCTTCTCTGCACACTTTTGCCAAATTTTACAAATTCGATACTTATGCTTCTTCGGAGGCTATTTTTGGGAGAAAGGTTTTGCAAGCCGTGGTGCCATCTGTTTAGGTAACCTGATTTGCTCCCTCCCTTCATCCGTGTCCTAAAGCTTTGGTATTTGTTCCCACAAGTAAGGATGACGCCGTGGACCGAACACACCAATGTTGGAGAAAACAGAATTTATGCTTACCTGATAAATTTCTTTCTCCAACGTTGTGTCCGGTCCACGGCCCGCCCTGGTTTTTTAATCAGGTTTTATAAATTTCTTTCTCTATACACTACAGTCACCACGGCACCCTATAGTTTCTCCTTTTTTTCTCCTAACCGTCGGTCGAATGACTGGGGGGCGGAGCCTGAGGAGGGGCTATATGGGCAGCTTTTGCTGTGCTCTTTGCCATTTCCTGTTGGGGAAGAGAATATTCCCACAAGTAAGGATGACGCAGTGGACCGGACACACCGTTGGAGAAAGAAATTTATCAGGTAAGCATAAATTCTGTTTTTTTTATTTATATTTCTTCTACAAGATACGACGAGTCCACGGATTCATCCTTTACTTGTGGGATATTATCCTCCTGCTAACAGGAAGTGGCAAAGAGCACCACAGCAGAGCTGTCTATATAGCTCCTCCCTTGACTCCACCCCCCAGTCATTCTCTTTGCCTACACTAAGTAATAGGAAAGGTAAAGTGAAAGAGGTGATGAAATGATAGTTTTTATTTTCTTCAAGCAAGACTTTTTTATTTTAAATGGTACCGGTGAGTGCTATTTTTTCCCAGGCAGCAGATGGATGAAGATTTCTGCCTGGAGACTGATGATCTTAGCAGTTGTCACTAAGATCCAGAGAAGTTCCCACAGTATGGCTGAGGAGTACTTAAGAAACTTCAGTGTGAGGAACGTTTTTGATGCTACAAGCATTGAGGTATGTTCAGTCATTTTTTTCTGGAGTGACTGTGTTATTTCAGAATTGGCTGACAGTATTCCCATAAGGGAAGGGGTAAGCAGTAATCCTAATGTGAAAGAGAAGGGTATTACTGGGACCTGTATGTTGGGCTGAAAAAATGGTTGACACTATGGCATAATGTTTGTTGGGCAGATTTTATATTTTGGAGGACAATTAACGTTTTTCTTTTGTGTGAAGCAAACGTTTTTATTATTATGGCAATGGAGGGTGCACATGGCTTATTTTAGAACTGGGTATATTGAAACCCACATGGCTAGGTTTTAGACCGCTTTGTAGCGGTTTCTTTGCAAGGCTGTGAGACATTGATGTAGATGGGCGGGGCCTAGTTTCGTGCCTCAGTTGCGCAGTTGAATTCCCCATGCAAGCAGCAAGCTTCAGCTCCGGTGGGCCTCAAAGGAAGGATTGGGCCTAATCGAAGTGGTTAACTGGTTTTACAGACCCCGGAGGTGCAGGGTTTTTTTTTTTGGTTAATCATAACGTTTTATTGAATAACGTTTTTGTCATTGAGGGTTAAGTATTCCTTTCCTTGTGGTGCAATCTTAGCTGGCAAGATAAGACACATATATAATAAAATTGGGATAATTTTATCATTTTAAAGCAGTTTTGGAAAATTTGTACGCTTTTTTTCTCTTAAAGGCGCAGTACCATTTTTCAGATTGTTATTTTTTTCACTAAATAAAGTGTTTTCAAGCCTGTTTGTGGTCATTACTAGCCTGTGTTAACATGTCTGACATTGAGGAAAGCCAATGTTCCATGTGTTCCTCATGTACTGAAATGGCCTTACATTGCAAAGAACATATTTTAGCTGATAAAAGTATGTCTCAAGATGATTCTCAGTCAGAAGAGAATCAGGTTATGCCATCTGCTTCTCCCCAAGTGTCACAACCTTTAATGCCCGCCCAAGCGACGCCAAGTACTTCTAGTGTGTCTAATTCTTTCACCCTGCAAGATATGGCTGCAGTTATGTCTACTACCCTTACAGAGGTATTATCTAAACTGCCAGGATTACAGGGTAAGCGCAGCAAGTCAAGTATTAGAGTAAATACTGAGCCCTCTGACGCGTTATTGGCCATCTCCGATGTACCCTCACAGTGTTCTGATTTGGGGGTGGGGGAATTGTTGTCTGAGGGAGAGCTTTCCGATTCAGGAAAGATGTTCCCTCAAACAGACTCAGATGTGACAGCCTTTAAGTTTAAGCTTGAACATCTCCGCTTGTTACTCAGGGAGGTCTTAGTGTCTCTGGATAATTGTGACCTTATTGTCATTCCACCAGAGAAATTGTGTAAAATGGATAAGTATTTAGAGGTCCCTACTTACACTAATGTTTTTCCAGTCCCTAGAAAAATTTCGGACATTGTTACTAAGGAATGGGATAGACCAGGCATTCCGTTCTCTCCCCCTCCTACTTTTAAGAAAATGTTTCCCATATCTGACACCATTCGGGTTTCGTGGCAGACGGTTCCTAAGGTGGAGGGAGCTATTTCTACCCTGGCTAAGTGTACAACTATACCTATTGAGGACAGTTGTGCTTTCAAAGATCCTATGGATAAAACATTAGAGGGGCTTCTAAAGAAATTGTTTATTCATCAGGGTTTTCTTCTACAACCTATAGCGTGCATTGTTCCAGTAACTACTACAGCAGCTTTTTGGTTTGAGGCTCTAGAGGAGTCTCTTAAGGTTGAGACCCCATTAGATGATATTTTGGATAGAATTAAGGCTCTCAAGCTAGCTAATTCTTTTATAACAGATGCCGCTTTCCAAATGGCTAAATTAGCGGCAAAGAATGCAGGCTTTGCCATTTTAGCACGTATAGCGTTATGGCTTAAGTCTTGGTCTGCTGATGTATCATCTAAATCCAAGCTTTTAGCTATTCCCTTTAAGGGTAAGACCCTATTCGGGCCTGAACTAAAGGAGATAATTTCTGACATTACTGGAGGTAAAGGTCATGCCCTTCCTCAGGACAAGACGGTTAAAATGAGGACCAAACAGAATAATTTTTGTTCCTTTCGAAACTTTAAAGGCGGTCCCTCTACTTTCTCATCCGCCTCCAAGCAGGAGGGGAACTTTGCTCAATCCAAGTCAGTCTGGAGACCTAACCAGACCTGGAATAAAGGTAAACAGGCCAAGACAGCATGAAGGGGCATGCTTGGGCAAGAGAAGTTCAGGATTCCTGGGCATTAGAAATTGTGACCCAGGGGGGGTATCGTCTAGAATTCAAGGATTCTCTCCCAAGAGGGAGATTTCATCTTTCACATTTATCTGTAGACCAGACGAAAAGAGAGGCGTTCATACGCTGTGTAGATGACCTATATACCATGGGTGTAATCTGCCCTGTTCCAAAATTAGAACAAGGGCAGGGGTTTTACTCCAATCTGTTGGTGGTTCCCAAAAAAGAGGGAACCTTCAGACCAATTTTAGATCTCAAGTCTAAACAAATTTCTCAGAGTCCCATCGTTCAAGATGGAGACCATACGAACAATTTTACCAATGATCCAGGAGGGTCAATATATCACCACTGTGGATTTGAAGGATGCGTATCTTCACATTCCTATCCACAAAGATCATCACCAGTTCCTCAGGTTCGCCTTCCTGGACAAACATTACCAGTTTGTGGCCCTTCCTTTCGGTTTGGCCACAGCTCCCAGAATTTTCACAAAGGTGCTAGGATCCCTTCTGGCAGTTCTAAGGCCGCGGGGCATAGCAGTGGCGCCCTATCTGGACGATATTTTGATTCAGGCGTCAACTTACCATCTAGCCAAATCTCACACGGACATCGTGTTGGCTTTTCTAAGAACTCACGGGTGGAAGGTGAACATAAAAAAGAGTTCACTAGTTCCTCTGACAAGAGTTCCATTCCTAGGAACTCTGATAGACTCGGTAGACATGAAAATTTTTCTGACAGAGGTCAGAAAATCAAAGATCTTAACTACTTGCCGAGCACTTCATTCCATTCCTCGGCCATCAATGGCACAGTGTATGGAGGTCATTGGGTTAATGGTAGCGGCAATGGACATAGTTCCGTTTGCTCGCTTACGTCTCAGACCACTGCAGCTGTGCATGTTCAGACAGTGGAATGGGGATTATGCGGATTTGTCTCCGCGGATAAATCTGGATCTAGAGACCAGAGACTCTCTTCATTGGTGGTTGTCACAGGATCATCTGTCCCAGGGAATGTGCTTCCGCAGGCCAGCATGGGTCATAGTGACGACGGACGCCAGCCTATTGGGCTGGGGTGCAGTCTGGAATTCCCTGAAGGCTCAGGGTGTGTGGATTCAGGAGGAGTCCCTACTACCAATAAATATTCTGGAACTGAGAGCGATATTCAACGCTTTAAGTGTGGCCTCAGCTGGCTTCGGCAAAATTCATAAGATTCCAGTCGGACAATATCACGACTGTAGCATATATCAATCATCAAGGGGGAACAAAGAGTTCTCTAGCGATGATAGAAGTTTCCAAAATAATTTGATGGGCAGAGACTCACTCTTGCCATCTGTCAGCGATATATATCCCAGGGGTGGAGAACTGGGAAGCGGATTTTCTAAGTCGTCAGACTTTTCATCTGGAGGAGTGGGAGCTCCATCCGGAGGTGTTTGCAAAATTGATTCATCAATGGGGCACACCGGAATTGGATCTGATGGCATCTCGTCAGAATGCCAAACTTCCTTGTTACGGGTCCAGATCAAGGGATCCTCAAGCTGTACTGATAGATGCTCTAGCAGTACCTTGGTCGTTCAACCTGGTTTATGTGTTTCCTCCTTTTCCTCTCCTACCTCGTCTGATTGCCAGAATCAAACAGGAGAGGGCTTAGGTAATCTTGATAGCGCCTGCATGGCCACGCAGGACTTGGTATGCAGATCTGGTGGAAATGTCATCTCTGCAACCGTGGAAACTGCCACTGAGACAGGACCTTCTCATTCAGGGTCCATTCCAACATCCAAATCTAATTTCTCTGCAACTGACTGCCTGGAGATTGAACGCTTGATTTTATCTAAGCGGGGATTCGCTGAGTCGGTCATTGATACCTTGATTCAGGCTTGGAATCCTGTCACTAGGAAAATTTACCATAAGATATGGCATAAATATCTTTATTGGTGCGAATCCAAAGGCTACTCATGGAGTAAGATCAGGATTCCTAGGATTTTGGCCTTTCTCCAAGAAGGATTGGAGAAGGGGTCATCAGCTAGTTCCTTAAAGGGACAGATTTCTGCTTTGTCAATCTTACTACACAAGCGTCTGGCAGATGTCCCAGACGTTCAGTCGTTTTGTCAGGCTTTGGTTAGAATTAAGCCTGTGTTTAAACCTGTTGCTCCGCCATGGAGTTTGAAATTAGTTCTTAATGTTCTTCAAGGGGTTCCGTTTGAACCCATGCATTCCATAGATATTAAACTTCTTTCTTGGAAAGTTCTGCTTTTAGTTGCTATCTCTTCTGCTCGAAGAGTTTCTGAGCTATCTGCGTTACAATGCGACTCGCCTTATCTTATATTCCATTCTGATAAGGTGGTTTTGCGCACTAAACCTGGATTCCTTCCTAAGGTTGTTTCAAATAAGAATATTAATCAGGAAATTGTTGTTCCTTCTCTGTGTCCTAATCCTTCTAAGAAGGAGTGTCTGTTACATAACTTGGACGTGGTTCGTGCCTTGAAGTTTTACTTGCAAGCGACCAAAGATTTCCGTCAAACATCTTCTCTATTTGTTGTCTATTCTGGAAAGCGTAGGGGTCAAAAAGCTATAGCTATCTCTCTTTCTTTTTGGCTGAAAAGCATCATCCGTTTGGCATATGAGACTGCTGGACAGCATCCTCCTGAAAAAATTACAGCTCATTCTACCACAGCGGTGGCTTCCACATGGGCTTTTGAAAATGATGAACAGATTTGTAAGGCTGCGACTTGGTCTTCCCTTCATACCTTTTCCAAATTTTCCAAATTTGATACTTTTGCTTCTTCTGAGGCTATTTTTGGGAGAAAAGTTCTTCAAGCAGTCGTGCCTTCTGTTTAGGTATCTGTCTTGTCCCTCCCGTTCATCCGTGTCTTGTAGCTTTGGTATTGTATCCCACAAGTAAAGGATGAATCCGTGGACTCGTCGTATCTTGTAGAAGAAAAGTAAATTTATGCTTACCTAATAAATTGATTATGATACGACGAGTCCACGGCCCTCCCTGTCAATTTAAGACAGATTATATTATTTTTTGTTTAAAACTTCAGTCACCTCTGCACCTTTTAGTTTCTCCTTTTTCTTCCTATACCTTCGGTCAAATGACTGGGGGGTGGAGTCAAGCGAGGAACTATATAGACAGCTCTGCTGTGGTGCTATTTGCCACTTCCTGTTAGCAGGAGGACAATATCCCACAAGTAAAGGATGAATCCGTGGACTCGTCGTATGGTAGAAGAAATCAATTTATCAGGTAAGCATAAATTTCCTTTTGTATTGAGGTTACAAAACTTATAAACATAGGTAAGGTTACAATATAGTCATAAACATAAACATATGTCTATATAATAGCACAATTGATAAAACAAAGCAGAGGGGCAACCAGTGGATGCAATCTAAATGTATATGAGATGGAAATCAAATCCTCTCCTTGGACTTATAAGAGCGCTCTCCCTCCCCACTTTGTCAAACATGTGAAGAGCAGGGAACTCCTGTAGAGCCTTCTGTACACAAACCTTGATTGAAGATGCTAAATACCCCACATACTTCCGGTACAAGCGACTGCACTGGCTTCATCAACCGGGTACTCTCTGTATACTCACGGCCCGAGAGCGTCCTCGGTAGCTGTATTAAGCTAATCCTCTGGCGTGAGCCCTTCTGTGCCGCATACAAGTCCGGGTATTCAGTGCGGTGACGTCAGACGTGACGTGCAGTACAATACACACGTGTCAGTAAGTGGTAATCCTGTTCCCCATAAAACTAATGGGACCTTGGCAATTGATCAGCAATGTAGCCCACCAGTTAGCTGTTCAATGCATACTTGGGAAAAATGTAAGGATAGGTTTATATGTGTGAGATAAACAGGACCAGGAATGTGAAATGGATGTCAGAACCATTGTTTAGGAACAATATTTCCAAATCATTCCCAAAAATTCATTAGGTCATACCTGGAATTTAATCCCTGAGGTGTTCTGGTCCTTAAATGAAAGATCCAGAACACCTCACTCAATATCCCCTCCCCTCTTAGGTAGCACTGCCTTTTCTATGGCCATCCATCTCAGGGAATCCAATTTGCTACAATGATGTATAGCAAAATGCTGCACTAGCTTGTTGAAAAATGTTCTCTCATCCATGTGTTGATGTCTCTGGAAGTGAGACCAACATATTGGATGTTACATTTAACACACGTTATCAAGTATATGACGTGTGTGGGTACAGTTCATGCATGTTTTTAAGTCATACCTCCTACCAGTTATTGCTGATTCAAAGAAATTAGCCACTTGGACATACTCGCATGGTTTACACTTGCGGTGCCCGCAACGAAACATACCTACATGGGATAGCCACGAGCTTACAGATCGGTTAGCTGGTTTAAGTTGGGTGGGAGATAGAATGGCACCAAGGGTCCGACATTTTTTATAGGAACATCGTAAACCAACCCTTGCCTACTGTATCTTTAAGTTGGTCATCAGCTGCCAGTAAAGAAAAATGTTTCTTTACAATACTGCAGATTTTGGAATATTGGGCACTGTAAGTTGTCACAAAGTGTATACCCCTGAAAGCCTGTTCATCATTCGGGAACACTTTGTCTTCCAAAAGCTTTTCTCTCGGTATACTATGTACCTTAGTTTTAGCTTCTTTTACAGGTATACCCCGCTCATACAGCGGGTTAGGGACCGGAGCCCCGCTGTAAAGTGAAAACCGCCTTAAAGTGAAACAAGGCAGTTTTAGCTTTCTTTTCAGTGTTTAAAATCTTGAAAACATGTTTGAACTAACATATATTAGGGGTGCAATAGTGCTATGTTCAGTTTAACACTAGCACAGCAAGTATTCAATTAGTATTCAATAAATACTGTACCTGTAAAATTGTGACAATTACTGTAGTAAAATTTGCCAGACTATAACACTGAGACACAGATTGCACTGCAATGCTATAAACAGAGTGAACTAAGCATAAACAAATGGTGCCATTCACTTTTCTCGCAATCTCACGAAGATTACAGCATTGTTTCAAAATCCTTGGAGGTTGAACTTCAGCTCCACAAAGCGCTGTATTAGCGAATCGCTGTAAAGTGAAGCGCTGTAAAGTGAGGTATACCTGTATATGATTTTTGTTATACCTACGTTCTGTAAGTCTATTTTCCAGATTGCTGGCTTCACTCAGATAGTCGAACTCTCTGCTGCAATTTCTCTTCAATCGTGAGAATTGGCCCTTAGCCACAGCATAGGATATGTTCTTTGGATGACAACTATCAGCGTGAAGGAGCTTGTTCCCCGAAATTGGTTTACGGTACACCTTGGTGTGAATATTGCCATCCCTGTCCCCCACCAAAGTCAAATCCAAAAAATTGATTGAGTCCACATTATGCTCATAAGTGAATCTCAGATTCATGTCATTCACATTAAGCCAATCCACAAAATCCACCACACTGTCCGATGGACCTGACCAAATGAACAGCAAATCATCTATAAAACGTTTGAAAAATAGGAAATGTTCTTTGGATGACAACTATCAGCGTGAAGGAGCTTGTTCCCCGAAATTGGTTTACGGTACACCTTGGTGTGAATTTTGCCATCCCTGTCCCCCACCAAAGTCAAATCCAAAAAATTGATTGAGTCCACATTATGCTCATAAGTGAATCTCAGATTCATGTCATTCACATTAAGCCAATCCACAAAATCCACCACACTGTCCGATGGACCTGACCAAATGAACAGCAAATCATCTATAAAACGTTTGAAAAAACGTATATAAGGTCTGTAGGGATTAGTATCTCCAAAGATGTGGCAGTGCTCCCACCATCCAAGATAGAGATTGGCGTAGGAGGGGGCAAATTTAGCCCCCATAGCCGTGCCACATCTCTGGAGATAGTACTTACCCTTAAAACAAAAAAGTTGTGGGTCAGTAAAAAATCAAGAATGCAAATGACATACGCCTGAAACTCAACAGTACAGGGAGTGCAGAATTATTAGGCAAGTTGTATTTTTGAGGATTAATTTTATTATTGAACAACAACCATGTTCTCAATGAACCCAAAAAACTCATTAATATCAAAGCTGAATAGTTTTGGAAGTAGTTTTTAGTTTGTTTTTAGTTATAGCTATTTTAGGGGGATATCTGTGTGTGCAGGTGACTATTAATGTGCATAATTATTAGGCAACTTAACAAAAAACAAATATATACCCATTTCAATTATTTATTTTTACCAGTGAAACCAATATAACATCTCAACATTCACAAATATACATTTCTGACATTCAAAAACAAAACAAAAACAAATCAGTGACCAATATAGCCACCTTTCTTTGCAAGGACACTCAAAAGCCTGCCATCCATGGATTCTGTCAGTGTTTTGATCTGTTAACCATCAACATTGCGTGCAGCAGCAACCACAGCCTCCCAGACACTGTTCAGAGAGGTGTACTGTTTTCCCTCCTTGTAAATCTCACATTTGATGATGGACCACAGGTTCTCAATGGGGTTCAGATCAGGTGAACAAGGAGGCCATGTCATTAGATTTTCTTCTGTTATACCCTTTCCTGCCAGCCACGCTGTGGAGTACTTGGACGCGTGTGATGGAGCATTGTCCTGCATGAAAATCATGTTTTTCTTGAAGGATGCAGACTTCTTCCTGTACCACTGCTTGAAGAAGGTGTCTTCCAGAAACTGGCAGTAGGACTGGGAGTTGAGCTTGACTCCATCCTCAACCTGAAAAGGCCCCACAAGCTCATCTTTGATGATACCAGCCCAAACCAGTACTCCACCTCCACCTTGCTGGCGTCTGAGTCGGACTGGAGCTCTCTGCCCTTTACCAATCCAGCCACGGGCCCATCCATCTGGCCCATCAAGACTCACTCTCATTTCATCAGTCCATAAAACCTTAGAAAAATCAGTCTTGAGATATTTCTTGGCCCAGTCTTGACATTTCAGCTTGTGTGTCTTGTTCAGTGGTGGTCATCTTTCAGCCTTTCTTACCTTGGCCATGTCTCTGAGTATTGCATACCTTTTGCTTTTGGGCACTCCAGTGATGTTGCAGCTCTGAAATATGGCCAAACTGGTGGCAAGTGGCATCTTGGCAGCTGCACGCTTGACTTTTCTCAGTTCATAGGCAGTTATTTTGCGCCTTGGTTTTTCCACACGCTGCTTGCGACCCTGTTGACTTTTTTGAATGAAACGCTTGATTGTTCGATGATCACGCTTCAGAAGCTTTGCAATTTTAAGAGTGCTGCATCCCTCTGCAAGATATCTCACTATTTTTGACTTTTCTGAGCCTGTCAAGTCCTTCTTTTGACCCATTTTGCCAAAGGAAAGGAAGTTGCCTAATAATTATGCACACCTGATATAGGGTGTTGATGTCATTAGACCACACCCCTTCTCATTACAGAGATGCACATCACCTAATATGCTTAATTGGTAGTAGGCTTTCGAGCCTATACAGCTTGGAGTAAGACAACATGCATAAAGAGGATGATGTGGTCAAAATACTCATTTGCCTAATAATTCTGCACTCCCTGTATATTCTGTGTAATTTGACAGAAAGTATTTCTTCTGTTAAGTGTGATCAGTCCACGGGTCATCATTACTTCTGGGATATTACTCCTCCCCAACAGGAAGTGCAAGAGGATTCACCCAGCAGAGCTGCATATAGCTCCTCCCCTCTACGTCACTCCCAGTCATTCTCTTGCACCCAACGACTAGATAGGATGTGTGAGAGGACTATGGTGATTATACTTAGTTTTATATCTTCAATCAAAAGTTTGTTATTTTAAAATAGCACCGGAGTGTGTTATTATCTCTCTGGCAGAGTTTGAAGAAGAATCTACCAGAGTTTTTGTTATGATTTTAGCCGGAGTAGTTAAGATCATATTGCTGTTTCTCGGCCATCTGAGGAGAGGTAAACTTCAGATCAGGGGACAGCGGGCAGATGAATCTGCATAGAGGTATGTAGCAGTTTTTATTTTCTGACAATGGAATTGATGAGAAAATCCTGCCATACCGATATAATGTCATGTATGTATACTTTACACTTCAGTATTCTGGGGAATGGTACTTCACTAGAATTACACTGTAAGAAATACATAAAGCTGTTTAATAACTAGAGATTATGTTTAACGTTTTTGCTGGAATGTAAAATCGTTTTCATTTGCTGAGGTACTGAGTGAATAAATGTTTGGGCACTATTTTTCCACTTGGCAGTTGCTTAATCTGTTTTCTGACAGTTTCTGTTCTCCCTCACTGCTGTGTGTGAGGGGGAGGGGCCGTTTTTTTGGCGCTTTTACTACGCATCAAATATTTCAGTCAGCAACTCATTGTATTCCCTGCATGATCCGGTTCATCTCTACAGAGCTCAGGGGTCTTCAAAACTTATTTTGAGGGAGGTAATTTCTCTCAGCAGAGCTGTGAGAATTATAGTTTGACTGAGATAAAAAACGTTTATTCTGTAATTTGTTTCCTGCTTTCAGAATTTGTTATCTTTGCTAATGGGATTAAACCTTTGCTAAAGTTGTGTTGTTTACAAGGATTGAGGCTATAACTGTTTCAATTTATTAATTTTCAACTGTCATAGATCTTCTGTGCTTCTTAAAGGCACAGTACGTTTTAATTTTATTCTAATTGAATTGTATTTCCAAGTTGCAAGTTTATTTGCTAGTGTGTTAAACATGTCTGATTCAGAGGATGATACCTGTGTCATTTGTTGCAATGCCAAAGTGGAGCCCAATAGAAATTTATGTACTAACTGTATTGATGCTACTTTAAATAAAAGTCAATCTGTACAAATTGAACAAATTGAACAAATTTCACCAAACAACGAGGGGAGAGTTATGCCGACTAACTCGCCTCACGTGTCAGTACCTACATCTCCCGCTCAGAGGGAGGTGCGTGATATTGTAGCGCCGAGTACATCTGGGCGGCCATTACAAATCACATTACAGGATATGGCTACTGTTATGACTGAGGTTTTGGCTAAATTACCAGAACTAAGAGGTAAGCGTGATCACTCTGGGGTGAGAACAGAGTGCGCTGATAATATTAGGGCCATGTCAGACACTGCGTCACAGGTGGCAGAACATGAGGACGGAGAACTTCATTCTGTGGGTGACGGTTCTGATCCAAACAGACTGGATTCAGATATTTCAAATTTTAAATTTAAACTGGAAAACCTCCGTGTATTACTAGGGGAGGTGTTAGCGGCTCTGAATGATTGTAACACAGTTGCAATACCAGAGAAAATGTGTAGGTTGGATAAATATTTTGCGGTACCGACGAGTACTGAGGTTTTTCCTATACCTAAGAGACTTACTGAAATTGTTACTAAGGAGTGGGATAGACCCGGTGTGCCGTTCTCACCCCCTCCGATATTTAGAAAAATGTTTCCAATAGACGCCACCACAAGGGACTTATGGCAAACGGTCCCTAAGGTGGAGGGAGCAGTTTCTACCTTAGCTAAGCGTACCACTATCCCGGTGGAGGATAGCTGTGCTTTTTCAGATCCAATGGATAAAAAGTTAGAGGGTTACCTTAAGAAAATGTTTGTTCAACAAGGTTTTATATTGCAACCCCTTGCATGCATTGCGCCGATCACGGCTGCAGCGGCATTCTGGATTGAGTCTCTGGAAGAGAACATTGGTTCAGCTACTCTGGACGACATTACGGACAGGCTTAGAGTCCTTAAACTAGCTAATTCATTCATTTCGGAGGCCGTAGTACATCTTACTAAACTTACGGCGAAGAATTCAGGATTCGCCATTCAGGCACGCAGGGCGCTGTGGCTAAAATCCTGGTCAGCTGATGTTACTTCTAAGTCTAAATTGCTTAATATACCTTTCAAAGGGCAGACCTTATTCGGGCCCGGGTTGAAAGAGATTATCGCTGACATTACAGGAGGTAAAGGCCATGCCCTGCCTCAGGACAAAGCCAAGACTAGACAGTCTAATTTTCGTTCCTTTCGTAATTTCAAAGCAGGAGCAGCATCAACTTCCTCTGCACCAAAACAGGAAGGAGCTGTTGCTCGCTACAGACAAGGCTGGAAACCTAACCAGTCCTGGAACAAGGGCAAGCAGACTAGGAAACCTGCTGCTGCCCCTAAAACAGCATGAATTGAGGGCCCCCGATCCGGGATCGGATCTAGTGGGGGGCAGACTTTCTCTCTTCGCCCAGGCTTGGGCAAGAGATGTTCAGGATCCCTGGGCGCTAGAGATAATATCTCAGGGATACCTTCTGGACTTCAAATACTCTCCTCCAAGAGAGAGATTTCATCTGTCAAGATTGTCAACAATCCAGACAAAGAAAGAGGCGTTTCTACGCTGCGTACAAGAGCTCTTGTTAATGGGAGTAATCCATCCAGTTCCACGATCGGAACAGGGACAGGGGTTTTACTCAAATCTGTTTGTGGTTCCCAAAAAAGAGGGAACTTTCAGACCAATCTTGGACTTAAAGATCCTAAACAAATTCCTAAGAGTTCCATCGTTCAAGATGGAGACTATTCGGACAATTTTACCTATGATCCAAGAGGGTCAGTACATGACCACTGTAGATTTAAAAGATGCTTACCTTCACATACCGATTCACAAAGATCATTATCGGTACCTAAGGTTTGCCTTCCTAGACAGGCATTACCATTTTGTGGCTCTTCCATTCGGATTGGCTACAGCTCCAAGAATCTTCACAAAGGTTCTGGGTGCTCTTCTGGCGGTACTAAGACCGCAGGGAATCTCGGTAGCTCCATACCTAGACGACATTCTGATACAAGCTTCAAGCTTTCAAACTGCCAAGTCTCATACAGAGTTAGTGCTGGCATTTCTAAGGTCACATGGATGGAAGGTGAACGAAAAGAAAAGTTCACTCGTTCCACTCACAAGAGTTCCCTTCCTGGGGACTCTTATAGATTCTGTAGAAATGAAGATTTACCTGACAGAGGACAGGCTAACAAGACTTCAAAGTGCTTGCCGCACCCTTCATTCCATTCAACACCCGTCAGTGGCTCAATGCATGGAGGTAATCGGCTTAATGGTAGCGGCAATGGACATAGTACCCTTTGCACGCTTACACCTCAGACCACTGCAACTGTGCATGCTAAGTCAGTGGAATGGGGATTACTCAGACTTATCCCCTTCTCTGAATCTGGATCAAGAGACCAGAAATTCTCTTCTATGGTGGCTTTCTCGGCCACACCTGTCCAGGGGGATGCCATTCAGCAGACCAGACTGGACAATTGTAACAACAGACGCCAGCCTTCTAGGTTGGGGTGCCGTCTGGAATTCTCTGAAGGCTCAGGGACAATGGAGTCAGGAGGAGAGTCTCCTGCCAATAAACATTCTGGAATTGAGAGCAGTTCTCAATGCCCTCCTGGCTTGGCCCCAGTTGACAACTCGGGGGTTCATCAGGTTTCAGTCGGACAACATCACGACTGTAGCCTACATCAACCATCAGGGAGGGACAAGAAGCTCCCTAGCTATGATGGAAGTATCAAAGATAATTCGCTGGGCAGAGTCTCACTCTTGCCACCTGTCAGCAATCCACATCCCGGGAGTGGAGAACTGGGAGGCGGATTTCTTAAGTCGGCAGACTTTTCATCCGGGGGAGTGGGAACTTCATCCGGAGGTCTTTGCCCAAATACTTCGACGTTGGGGCAAACCAGAGATAGATCTCATGGCGTCTCGACAGAACGCCAAGCTTCCTCGTTACGGGTCCAGATCCAGGGATCCAGGAGCAGTCCTGATAGATGCTCTGACAGCACCTTGGGACTTCAGGATGGCTTACGTGTTTCCACCCTTCCCGTTGCTTCCTCGATTGATTGCCAGAATCAAACAAGAGAGAGCATCAGTGATTCTAATATCACCTGCGTGGCCACGCAGGACTTGGTATGCAGACCTGCTGGACATGTCATCCTGTCCACCTTGGTCTCTACCTCTGAAACAGGACCTTCTGATACAGGGTCCCTTCAAACATCAAAATCTAACTTCTCTGAAGCTGACTGCTTGGAAATTGAACGCTTGATTTTATCAAGACGTGGGTTTTCTGAGTCAGTTATTGATACCTTAATACAGGCTAGGAAACCTGTTACCAGAAAGATTTACTTATTTATTGGTGTGAATCCAAAGGTTACTCTTGGAGTAAGGTTAGGATTCCTAGGATATTGTCTTTTCTACAAGAAGGTTTAGAAAAGGGTTTATCTGCTAGTTCATTAAAGGGACAGATCTCAGCTCTGTCCATTCTGTTACACAAACGTCTGTCAGAAGTTCCTGACGTCCAGGCTTTTTGTCAGGCTTTGGCCAGGATTAAGCCTGTGTTTAAAACTGTTGCTCCACCATGGAGTTTAAACCTTGTTCTTAATGTTTTACAGGGCGTTCCGTTTGAACCCCTTCATTCCATTGATATAAAGTTGTTATCTTGGAAAGTTCTATTTTTAATGGCTATTTCCTCGGCTCGAAGAGTCTCTGAATTATCAGCCTTACATTGTGATTCTCCTTATTTGATTTTTCATTCGGATAAGGTAGTCCTGCGTACTAAACCTGGGTTCTTACCTAAGGTAGTTACTAACAGGAATATCAATCAAGAGATTGTTGTTCCTTCTTTATGCCCAAATCCTTCTTCAAAGAAGGGACGTCTACTGCACAACCTGGATGTAGTCCGTGCTCTAAAATTTTACTTACAGGCAACTAAGGAATTTCGACAAACGTCTTCTCTGTTTGTCATTTACTCTGGGCAGAGGAGAGGTCAAAAAGCTTCCGCTACCTCTCTTTCTTTTTGGCTTCGTAGCATAATTCGTTTAGCTTATGAGACTGCTGGACAGCAGCCTCCTGAAAGAATTACAGCTCATTCTACTAGAGCTGTGGCTTCCACTTGGGCCTTCAAGAATGAGGCCTCTGTTGAACAGATTTGCAAGGCTGCAACTTGGTCTTCGCTTCATACTTTTTCCAAATTTTACAAATTTGACACTTTTGCTTCATCGGAGGCTATTTTTGGGAGAAAGGTTCTTCAGGCAGTGGTTCCTTCTGTATAAAGAGCCTGCCTATCCCTCCCGTCATCCGTGTACTTTTGCTTTGGTATTGGTATCCCAGAAGTAATGATGACCCGTGGACTGATCACACTTAACAGAAGAAAACATAATTTATGCTTACCTGATACATTCCTTTCTTCTGTAGTGTGATCAGTCCACGGCCCGCCCTGTTTTTAAGGCAGGTAAATATTTTTTAATTTATACTCCAGTCACCACTTCACCCTTGGCTTTTCCTTTCTCGTTGGTCCTTGGTCGAATGACTGGGAGTGACGTAGAGGGGAGGAGCTATATGCAGCTCTGCTGGGTGAATCCTCTTGCACTTCCTGTTGGGGAGGAGTAATATCCCAGAAGTAATGATGACCCGTGGACTGATCACACTACAGAAGAAAGGAATTTATCAGGTAAGCATAAATTATGTTTTTATGGCCTCTATTCCCCTGGAATGCGGAATGGATGAGTATATAATAGCATGTCAATAAAGTCCAACACATATCCCAAAGTTTTAGTATGTGGTACACTATTTTTAGATTCAAGCAGTATAATGGTACATAATTTCAATTGCATAGTAATTTCAACCTTATAGTAACACATAGCTATAGGGTATAACATTATTAGACATAAGTACAGCTATTGATAATTAACCTATTCATTCCATAACAAACCTCTTTTATTATTATGTCTATTTCCCATTTTAATATACGGCCACTCTTGGACCATGAATATTAAGAATATACATTTGTGAATAGTATTATTAAGATCAAGGGTGTAAGGGATATTTAGCTAAATAGAAGCAAATTAGAATATATTGTAACTAGTAGATTATCTGGACACTGCTTCTATAATTGGAAAAAACATTCTAATAATAATTAGGAGTATGGATGCATTTTCCCTTGTTTATCAAATAAACTCGGGGGGGGGGGTCTGTTATTAGATTATGGGAATTATAGTAGCAGAGAGTACAGATATTAGCATAAAGGGGATATTATTTGCATAAACTTTCATACTACAGATCCATTAACCATTATAGATCAGACTGTAAGCATTGCTATTTAGATCAAATTGGATGTAGGAGATGGTCTCTTGGTATGTGTTAGAGGCATAAGAGGTTAAGACGGCTTTCAATGAGATAATGTGATGACATTTAAGTCGCCTAGTTTAGATAAACATATCAGCAGGGCAGATTAGCGAAGGAGGACTATAAGGCAGTATGAGGGTCATCCTTAGACCTAGGGTATAAGCAATATCAAATACTTCAGGTCAACTTAGTAATGTATATAGTCATGTCGGTCTATCTGTAATGGACTAGCTTGTCTAAAGTAGTGGTTACCACCTTGTCGTTAGTCTTGACTCAAGCTATACCTGCCATTTTCTTGTAAGCTGCATATATATCTTAGTTAACATTTGCTGTGAGTAGTTTTAATGTATACATTGTTGGACTATAAATTAGCTAGAGCAATTGTGTCTCACCATCTCGGCCGCAGATAGAGAAACATTAGCTGTCCAGAAAGATAATGAGGCCTATTTATCAAGCCGTCAACTATGCTGCATTCGCTGGCACCAATACGCTTGCCTAACATCGCGGCCGCGGACCAGAATATGCTCTCCATATTTATAAAAAAAGTTGTCAAAAAGCCGTGCACCAAGTACGGGGCGATGAGCAGCGCACTGTTGTTAACTAACAGTCATGGATCTTGCTGCTATTCAGCTTTTTCCCAACGTTATTTCTACCCTGTCACTAAACACCGCCACTATACCAAAATGTTTAACCCCTATCCCGCCTCTCTCGGAGCCCACCGCAACTAAACAAAGTTATTAACCCCCATCACGCTGCTCCCAGAGCTCACCGCAACTTTAATAAAGTTATTAACCCCTATCCCTCCGCTCCCGGAGCCCACCACAACTCTAATAAAGTTATTAACCCCTATCCCTCCTCTCCCGGAGCCCACCACAACTCAAAGTTTTCTTCTACAAGATACGACTAGTCCACAGATTTCATCTTTACTTGTGGGATTTATCCTCCTGCTAACAGGAAGTGGCAAAGAGCACCACTGCAGAGCTGTATATATAGCTCCTCCCTTCCCTCCACCTCCAGTCATTCTCTTTGCCTGTGTTAGTAATAGGAAGATGTAAAGTGAGGTGTTAGTTTTAGATTCTTCAATCAATAAATTTTTTATTTTAAAATGGTACCAGTGAGTACTATTTTCCTCAGGGAGATGTGGAATGAAGAAAATGTTCTGCCCTGAGGTTGATGATCTTAGCAGATGTAACTAAGATCCATTTTGGTTTCCACAGAGCTTCTGAAGGTAGTGCATGAGAAATATTCAGTGTGGAGAACGGTGTCATGCTACAAGCAGCATTGAGGTATGTTCAGTCTTTTATTTCTGAGGAGACTTGTTATATCAGAACTGGCTGACATTTTTCCCTGCAAGGGAAGGGGTAAGCAGTAGACCTGTATCACTGAGAGTTTTACGGAATGTCCTGTGTTTTTTTTTTTTTTTTTTTTTTTTTTTTATCTCAGTTATTTTTTTTAATATAGGGTTATCAACAAAATGAGGGTTATAAAAAGTAAAACAGACATGTTTTAAAATTATTAATGAACATCAACAACTAACAGGTTATCGAAAGATATGAACCAAATGTATTTTATGTGAAATATGCTTTTTTTTTTTTTTTTTTTTTTTTTTTTTTAGAAGACATTTTTTTTTTTTTTTTGTTTCAAAAGTTTATTGAGATTCAAATTTTTACATAGAAATAAACATCCAAAATAAAATCAATTACAGTCTTGAATCATTTTGCGTCTTACTTTTGAGGGGGTGTGGATAGGGGGGGTGGGAAGGGGGAGGGAAGTTCAGGTAATGTTACAATAATTATCAATGTTGAGAGGAGGAGTCATTGTACAATAAAGTGTACCGTCCAGGCCTGCATGTGTTTCTAGCTTTGCTTTCTGAGTTTTTTTTTTTTTTTTCTCCTTTTCATTCAGAAGAGGAGTGTATGTAGGTTTCCCACACAAGGAGCATCTGGGCGTATAAGTCTAAAGTTTTATTTTTCATGTAAAAGTATTCTTCCATAGATATAGTGCGATGGCACTCTGCAAGCCAGTGTGCCAGGGAGGGGGTCTTATCTGATTTCCAGTTTCTTGCAATCAGAATTTTAAAACTATTGCTCAGGATATGAAATAGTTTTTTTAACGGAGTAGAAAGTTTTCCCGGGGTCTTGTTAAAGAGCCATAAGCAAGGGTCTAAGGGAGTGGGTATTCCTAGTATTTTACTAGATTCCTGCGCTACCTCGTTCCAAATAGGTATTAATTTACTGCATTGCCACCATATGTGGGACATGTGGCACTCTTCAGATCCACATCTCCAGCATTGAGCTGATTTAAGTTTATATATTTTTTTACATCGTTCTGGTGTTAGGTACCATCTTTGAAGTATTTTTAAATTAAGCTCAACGAATTTGCAGGAGATTGAGGTTTTTTTAATATTTGTGAAAATTTGCAAGGCATCTGTGTAAGTAATTTCTATTCCCAATTCAGTGTTCCATCTGTCTATGTAATATGGTAGAGCTCCGTGCGGTTGTTGTGATAGGAGGGAGTGTGTAAGAGATAGAGCGTGTCTGGTTGGGGTGCTTTTATGGCAAATAGATTCGAAGGGTGTCATTGTCCTAATCATGTTATTGGATTGTGGGTGTGAAGTGATATATGATTGACACTGTCTATAGAAGAACCAGTCTCCAAGGACGGAGAGGCCCTCAGAGACTAGCTCCTCCACGGTAGGGGAGTGTTGTTCATTTCCCAAGTGGTGGATCTGTAGGGATCTGATGGAGCTACCCGCAAGTCTAGCTGCCATTGAGAGGCCAGGTTGGAATTCGTTATTGTGTGTTAACGGTGTTAAAGGTGAGAGTTTTGTCGATATATTGGGGTACTCAGTCAAAACTCTGTCCCAGACTCTGAAGGTTTCTGATATAATTTGTGTGGTGGTTTTTAAGAATCTATCTCTGTCCCTTGGCGACCAGCAGAGTTGGCCCAGGTGTTGGTTGTGTGTCATGTCATGTTCAAGTTGTACCCATGATTTATCGTTTAGGTTCGAGCACCAATCTATAATTCGTTGTAAAAATGTAGCTTGTCTGTATCTATGGAGATCTGGGACTCCGAGGCCTCCCATTTGTATGGGAAGGAGCATTATCTTTTTGCTAATTCTCGCTCTATTGTTGAGCCAAATGAAGTTTAAGATGTTTGATTGCAGGGTGTTGAGGTAGTTTGTAGGAAGGGGGATGGGTAGAGTTTGAAAAAGGTAGAGGAGTCTTGGAAGGACGTTCATTTTAATTACGTTGATCCTCCCTAACCATGAAATATGCTTCCTTTTCCAGGAGGAGAGATCTGTGATAATTCCTTTAAGGAGTGGTTTGTAATTTAAAGTAAAAAGGTGATCTGGGGATGGCGTGAGTTGGATACCTAGGTATTTTAGTGAGCTTGTTTGCCAGCGGAATGGGCATATGTGTTTGATTAAGTCTATTTCCGTCGTTGGGACATTAATGTTCATAATTTCTGATTTCGTTTTATTGATTAGAAAGTTAGATACAATGCTAAATTCGTCTAACTGATGTATGATGTGTGGTATAGTGGTTAGAGGGTTAGTGATGCAGAACAGCACATCATCGGCATATAACATAATCTTGTGATGTGAGTTGTGTATTTGTAGACCTGTTATTAGGGGGTGGTTTCGTATTTTATGTGCTAGTATTTCTATTACGCAGGCGAATAGCAGCGGGGAGAGGGGGCAGCCCTGTCGTGTACCGTTTGTGATATGAAATGGGGCCGAAAGGGAACCATTTACGCGGACCCTGGCTGTTGGAGTAGAGTACATGGCGAACACCCGATTAATAAAGTCTTGACCCACACCCATTTTTCGTAATACCGCTCTCAGAAACTGCCAACCAACGCGGTCGAACGCCTTCTCCGCGTCGGTCGACAGAACTAAGAGCGGGATTTTTTTGTGTGTAGCGTATTCTATAAGTTGTGTAACCCGGACAGTATTGTCTTTTGCTTCCCTGGTTGGTACGAAGCCGACCTGATCTTTTTCAATTAGTTGCGGTAGTACTGTGTTTAGTCTTACTGCGAGAATTTTAGCGTATATTTTTAAGTCTGTATTTAGGAGTGAGATTGGCCTGAAGTTTTCTACATAATCCGGGCTTTTTCCAGGTTTTGGTATAATGGAGATGAAAGCTTCCAGTGTCCTAGTGGGGAAAGGGTTCTCCGGTGTTATCGAGTTAAAGAGAGATAGAAGGTGCGGGGAAAGGAGATCTATGTATTTTTTATAGTAATAGTTAGTGTAGCCATCAGGGCCTGGGGCTTTGTCCGTGGGGAGGTCTTTTATGGTTCTTTTAATTTCAAGTAGGGTAAAGGGGTTTTGTAGAAAAGTTTGTTGTTCTTCTGTCAGTTCTGGAAGTTTAACGTCTGATAAGTATTTGTCAATAAAGGATGCGTTGGGTTCTGAATTATGTGTATGTGAGTCTGTGGGTTTCGTAGTAAGGTTGTATAGTTTTTCATAGTAGGAACGGAAGGCTTCAGCGATGTTTGAAGTGTCATAATGTGTTTTGTTGTGGGACTTTATTGAGAGAATGTAGTCGCGTTGGATTTTGCGTTTTAATTTGCGGGCAAATAGTCTACTGCATTTGTTGTCTCCTTCGTAATGTGTCTGCTTGAGTTTGAAGGCAAATGCTTTGCATTCTTTATCTAGAAGGTTGGTCACTGTCTGTTTTGTCTCTTGTAATGTTTTAGCTAATTGTGGGTTGTCAGGTGTTCTTTTAAGTTGTGATTCTAGATCATTTGCTTTATTCAAGGAGTCATGTAGCAGTTGTCTCTGTTGTTTTTTGTAATGGGAGTGCATGCTCATTAATTCACCTCGTATAGTTCCCTTATGCGCCTCCCAGATGTTCTGGAATGAGGGTATAGAGTTAATATTAAAATCGAAGAATTCTTTTATTGCTTTTTGAATTTTATCATTGTATAGTGGATGATCTAATAATTCCTCATTGATTTTCCATATGTAAGTAGAAGGGGAAGCTGAGGGCCATTGTATTGTGCATGAGACTATAGAGTGGTCTGACCAGGTCGCTGGGATTATGGATGATTGTGTAGTTAATGAGAGAGTAGTTACATCAGTTAGTATGTAATCTATGCGAGAGAAACGTGAATGTGGATGAGAAAAGAACGTAAAATCATCTGTCTCAGGGTGATGTATTCTCCAAACATCATGTAGTGCCAAATCCCTTAAGCGTTGCTTTATTACCGTCAGTGCTCTATGTGGTGTTGATGAAGTGTGATTCGAGTTATCTCGGTACGGGTCTAGGGATACATTAAGGTCTCCTCCCATTATTAACATACCCTTGGCCACTTCTAAGAGTTTCCCAGTGAGGGAGGTTATGAATTTGTCTTGCCCAGTGTTTGGAGCATAGGCGCTTACTAAGGTGGTAATAGTGTTAAATAGTTTCCCCACTAGTATTATATATCTACCTTCTATGTCTTTATGTGAATCGAGTAACTGAAAAGGTATACCCTTCTTTATTAAAATTCCAACTCCATTAGTCTTGGCACTGTTTGAGGAGTAATATGAGGGGCCAAATTTATAGAAGAAAGTTTTAGGTTCTTGTCCCTTTATGAAATGGGATTCTTGTATGAATATCAGGTCCCCTCTCTTATGTTTGATATCTCGCATAACGATGTTTCTTTTGTGTGGGTTATTTAGGCCCTTAGCATTAATCGTTAGAAAAGATAATTGTCTTTTATTAGTTTTATTTTTACTCATGGTGATTTATCCTTGGTGGTTCTACGCTGTGTCGGGTATGTGGAAACAGTGTTAGGCTATTTCTCAGGCCTGGACGGTATAAGAACCAACATGGAAATGTGAAATAAAAAGAGCGTATACATTGTACATTTATAAGAGTGAACAATATGAACATTACAGTATGTTTCATTATGCTTAAATGGTCATCAATGGGGGTAGGATAGTTAACTAGGGGGGTGGGGGAATGGCCAGAAGCCAGAGGGAGGATTGAAATTCCTTTCATTTCAATCTGAGGTGTACAGCAGCAAGAATGTAAATATTAAATATAAGAATAACAATGTGATTATCTATGCTAATGGTCAACAACCAAAACCTTGTTAAATTAGAAAGGCCCTTATAGGGTTATGGTGGAGAGAACAGATCAACAGGAAATAACATTTTGCTTAACTTAACTATCAAGTAGCTAAACAGTTAGTGTACTATCTTCTGACTAGTAATGGTGACAAGTTTTATATTTCAAGGTCTTACCCAGGATGAACAGTTCAAATAAGACAATTGTCTTGGTCAGTCTCTTAGTGATACAGGAGAAATGTTCATATTTTCTTTTCGTTTCTTAAGGGACTGAACTTTGTTCCAAGTTGTTTTCTGCAAGCTTGAGAATGGAGTATGTGCAGCTGAGGGTTGGGGGCCTTCGGCTGAGGAGGGTGGGCCAGGTAGTTTCAAGGGGATTCCCAGTCCTTTAGAGAGTTTGTCCAGGTCTTGTGTACCTTTGTAAATGATGGTAGTTCCTTCATGGGGTACGATTAAGCTGAAGGGGAATCCCCAGCGATATTTGATGTTTCTGTCCTGGAGTATAGAAGTGATGAAACGGGTTTCCTTTCTCTTTTGTATAGTGCTGGGGCTCAGGTCCGGATAAATCTGTAGCTCATGGTCCAAATATGTGATTGTGTGGGAGGATCTAGCTTTCTGCCATATGGTTTCTCTGTCGTTAAATCTGAGGAATTTGAGGATAATGTCCCTAGGGGGAGCATTAGGTGATGGTGGGGGACGGAGAGATCTATGGGCTCTTTCTATTTCTATCGGTGGGGCCTGTTGGTTTCCCAGTATTTGACGAAAAAGTCCTTGTAAGTATTCCAGCAGGTCTGTTGGCTTTATTATCTCGGGTATGCCTCTGATGCGGAGGTTACTCCTCCGTCCCCTATTCTCTAAGTCCTCTATCTTTTCTTGTAGGGCTTCTAACTTGCTTTCATGTGTGCTGGTTTGATTGTATAATGAGCAGACAGCTTCAGTAGTTATGTCTTGCGTTTCCTCAACTGTTACTATCCTCTCTCCCATCTCTGTTATATCTTTGCGCAGCGTGGATAGTTCTCTTGTTATGAGAGATTTGAGAGATTCAAAATCTTCTTTGGATGGTAGTTTTGCTATGTCCTGTTTAAGTTGTATCATGTAGTCAGGAGATGATATTGGGTCATTCTGGAAGGTGCCGTCTGTGGAGTTTGATTCTTGTGTATCTGATGTATTGGATTGGAAAAAGGAGCTTACCAGCGTGTTGGACTGCAACTGTCCTTTAGGGTTTTTGTCCCCTTTGCCTTTGTTCTTGGATGTCATGGTTGCTGCAGGTGAGTAATTTAGAAAACTCAGTGTGAGAACTTGTGATGCAGCAATCTGCAGAAGTCTGCTTAGGCCTGATGGCGTATGTTGTGGTTTATGCACAATGTGCAGTGCTATGCGTTAATTTCTGATTTGTGTTGTCCTTTTATATTTTATGAGGCAGTTTTAGTGTATGTTCTCTTGTTGATCCGTTGATAACTGTTTTGTTCATCTCCTTAGAGGATTTCCCAATATTGTGCTGATCATTTTATTGTTATTTTTGTGATCCGTGTTTACGGCATATTATGCATTAAGTGGAGTTATTTGTACCGTGTTCTCTCTGGTGTGAGACTTGTGTGGAGCCTTTTATGAACAGACTGGTGTGAGCTCTTACCCCATCGGGTCTCTGGTCATCGTGTATCGTGAGGGATCCTTTACCGTCGCAGTTGCGAATGTGTAAAGATGGCGACGGAGCGCTCCGTTGCTCCTGCTTTCTGTGAAATTGCATGCGGGTCCGGTCCCTCCCGGTTTCGAGCTTGCTCACATGTGGGACTTTGGTTGTTTAACCACTGTTTGCAGCTGGTTGAAAGAGCTAGACACTGTTTTAAGGGTGACAGGTCTTGCTGCTGTGCCGGAGCGATGTGACTATGCGGCCATTTGCCTGCTTGGCCAAGCTCCGCCTCTGGAATGTCCTGTGTTTTATACATATTGCTATTAAGGTTGGCATATCTGTATTGGGGCTTGACACTGGGAGAGGCAGCTTGACATATATATATATATATATATATATATTATTTAAGGTCAGTAGGGCTGCAGTTTCTTGTTAAAAGGTTTATAAGTAAGGGGACCACATGGCTTTATTTTTCAAACCGCTTCCCATGCGGTTAGACAGACTGTTTAGACGACGTCCATGATGGGTGGGGCCTATTTTGCACGCTCAGACGCACAGTTTTCTCTCACTAGGAAGGCAGCAGGCATTAGCTCCGGTGGGGCCTAAAGTTGTGTTCTGATCACTGGATCGTTGTTGAGTTATTTTTCAGTACCCTGAGGGCAGGTAGGCGCCACGAGGTGCAGGGGTCATTTTTACTGTTAAGATATATTTTTTGAATTAAAATGCTTCACACGGGCCCATTTATCAAGCTCCGTATGGAGCTTGAAGGGCCGTGTTTCTGGCGAGTCTTCAGACTCGCCAGAAACACAAGTTATGAAGCAGCGGTCTAAAGACCGCTGCTTCATAACCCTGTCCGCCTGCTCTGAGCAGGCGGACAGGAACCGCCGGAAATCAACCCGATCGAATACGATCGGGTTGATTGACAGCTCCCTGCTGGCGGCCGATTGGCCGCGAGTCAGCAGGGGGCGGCGTTGCACCAGCAGCTCTTGTGAGCTGCTGGTGCAATGTTAAATGTGGAGAGCGTATTGCTCTCCGCATTTAGCGAGGTCTTGCGGACCTGATCCGCAGTGTCGGATCAGGTCCGCAAGCCCTTTGATAAATGGGCCCCTTAGAGGGTAATTTCACCTTTACTTATAGGGTGCAATAATTTTTGGGCCAATTGAATTATTATATTTAATTGTTTAGCGTTTTTAAACGTTTTAGTGCAGTTTGGGAAAAATTGTTGCGTTTTTTATTTCTTAAAGGCGCAGTACACATTTTTTGAAAAGTTGTTTGAATCAATAAATGAGGTGATTTGCGACTATTGTGGTTACTGCTAGTCTGTTCAACATGTCTGACACTGAGGAAACTAATTGTTCTATGTGTTTAGAAGCCATTGTGGACCCCCTCTTACTTTGTGTACCTCTTGTACTGAAAGGGCCTTACAATGTAAAAAGCATATTTTATGTAAAGAAAGTGTGCCTAAGGATGATTCTCAGTCTGAAGAGAATCAGGACATGCCATCTAATTCTCCCCAAGTGTCACAACCTTTAACGCCCACACAAGCGACGCCGAGTTCCTCAAATGTGTCTAATTCTTTTACTCTGCAGGATATGGCTGCAGTTATGTCAACTACCCTTACAGAGGTATTATCTAAGTTACCAGTGTTACAGGGTAAACGTAGTAGGACAGGAATTAATGTGAATACTGAGTCCTCTGATGCTTTGTTGACTATTTCCGATGTACCCTCACAGGGCTCTGAGTTTGGGATCAGGGAATTGTTGTCTGAGGGTGAACTTTCAGACCCAGGAAGTATGTTACCTCAGACAGATTCGGACGTCATGTCCTTTAAATATAAGCTTGAACACCTCCGCCTGCTACTTTGAGAGGTTTTAGCGACTCTGGATGACTGTGACCCTATTATGGTACCACCAGAGGAATTGTGTAAAATGGACAAATATCTAGAAGTACCTACTTACATTGATGTTTTTCCGGTTCCTAAAAGAATTTCGGAAATTATAAAGAAGGAATGGGACAGACCAGGTATACCGTTCTCTCCTCCTAATTTCAAGAAAATGTATCCCATATCAGACACCATTCGGGACTCTTGGCAAACTGTCCCTAGGGTGGAGAGAGCTATATCTACCCTGGCTAAGCGTACAACTATTCCTATTGAGCACAGTTGTGCTTTCAAAGACCCTATGGATAAGAAGTTAGAGGGTCTTCTAAAGAAATTATTTATTCATCAGGGTTTCCTTTTAAAGCCAACAGCTTGCATTGTTCCAGTTACTACTGCAGCATCTTTTTGGTTTGATGCTCTAGAAGAGTCTCTGAAGGTTGAGACCCCTTTAGAGGACATTTCTCCAACATAGGTGTGTCCGGTCCACGGCGTCATCCTTACTTGTGGGATATTCTCTTCCCCAACAGGAAATGGCAAAGAGCCCAGCAAAGCTGGTCACATGATCCCCCCTAGGCTCCGCCTTCCCCAGTCATTCTCTTTGCCGTTGTACAGGCAACATCTCCACGGAGATGGCTTAGAGTTTTTTGGTGTTTAAATGTAGTTTTTATTCTTCAATCAAGAGTTTGTTATTTTAAAATAGTGCTGGTATGTACTATTTACTCTGAAACAGAAAGGAGATGAAGATTTCTGTTTGTAAGAGGAAGATGATTTTAGCAACCGTTACTAAAATCGATGGCTGTTTCCACACAGGACTGTTGAGATGAAGTAACTTCAGTTGGGGGGAACAGTGTGCAGACTTTTGCTGCTCGAAGTATGACACATTTCTAACAAGACTTGGTAATGCTGGAAGCTGTCATTTTCCCTATGGGATCCGGTAAGCCATTTTAATAACAAGTTATAAAGGGCTTCACAAGGGCTTTAAAGACTGGTAGACATTTTTCTGGGCTAAAACGTTTGTTTTATAAACATGTTTAATGGTTTATTACTTTGAGGAGTTAATTTTATCTTGGGAATTTTGATAAAAAAGACGGCAGGCACTGTATTGGACACCTTTTTCACTGGGGGCCTTCTCTAGTCATAGGCAGAGCCTCAGTTTCGCGCCACTAATGCGCAGTTGTTTTTTGGGAAGCAAAGCATGCAGATGCATGTGTAAGGAGCTCTGATACACTGAAAAAGCGTGCTGAAGGCGTCATTTGGTATCGTATTCCCCTCTGGGCTTGGTTGGGTCTCAGCAAAGCAGATACCAGGGACTGTATAGGGGTTAAATGTAAAAACGGCTCCGGTTCCGTTATTTTAAGAGTTAAGACTTTCAAATTTGGTGTGCAATACTTTTAAGGCTTTATGACACTGTGGTGAAATTTTGGTGAATTTTGGACAATTCCTTCATACTTTTTCGCATATTCAGTAATAAAGTGTGTTCAGTTTAAAATTTAAAGTGACAGTAACGGTTTTATTTTAAAACGTTTTTTGTACTTTGTTATCAAGTTTATGCCTGTTTATCATGTCTGTACCATCAGATAGACTATGTTCTGTATGTCAGGAAGCCAAAGTTCCTTCTCATTTAAATAGATGTGATGCATGTGATAGTGAAAATGATGCCCAAGATGATTCCTCTAGTGAGGGGAGTAAGCATGGTACTGCATCATCCCCTTATGTGTCTACACCAGTCTTGCCCACACAAGAGGCCCCTAGTACATCTAGTGCGCCAATTCTTCTTACTATGCAACAATTAACGGCTGTAATGGATAATTCTATTAAAAACATTTTAGCCAAAATGCCCACTTATCAGCGAAAGCGCGACTGCTCTGTTTTAGATACTGAAGAGCATGAGGGCGCCGATGATAATGGTTCTGACATGCCCTTACTCCAGTCTGAAGGGGCTAGGGAGGTTTTGTCTGAGGGAGAAATTTCAGATTCAGGAAAAATTTCTCAACAAGCTGAACCTGATGTTATTACGTTCAAATTTAAATTGGAACATCTCCGCGCTCTGCTTAAGGAGGTGTTATCTACTCTGGATGATTGTGACAATTTGGTCATTCCAGAGAAATTATGTAAGATGGACAAGTTCCTAGAGGTCCCCGTGCCCCCCGAAGCTTTTCCTATACCCAAGCGGGTGGCGGATATTGTAAACAAAGAATGGGAAAGGCCCGGCATACCTTTTGTTCCTCCCCCTATATTTAAGAAATTGTTTCCTATAGTCGACCCCAGAAAGGACTTATGGCAGACAGTCCCTAAGGTCGAGGGGGCGGTCTCTACTTTAAACAAACGCACTACTATCCCTATAGAGGATAGTTGTGCTTTCAAAGATCCTATGGATAAAAAGTTAGAAGGTTTGCTTAAAAAGATGTTTGTTCAGCAAGGTTACCTTCTACAGCCAATTTCATGCATTGTTCCTGTTACTACAGCAGCGTGTTTCTGGTTTGATGAACTAGAAAAGTCGCTAGATAAGGATACCTCTTATGAGGAGATTATGGACAGAATTCGTGCTCTTAAATTGGCTAATTCTTTTACTCTAGACGCTACCCTGCAATTAGCTAGATTGGCGGCAAAAAATTCAGGGTTTGCTATTGTGGCGCGCAGGGCGCTTTGGCTAAAGTCTTGGTCAGCGGATGCGTCATCCAAGAACAAATTGCTTAATATTCCTTTCAAGGGGAAAACGCTGTTTGGCCCTGACTTAAAAGAGATTATTTCAGATGTCACTGGGGGAAAGGGCCATGCCCTTCCTCAGGATAGGTCTTTCAAGGCTAAAAATAAGCCTAATTTTCGTCCCTTTCGTAGAAACGGACCAGCTTCAAGTTCTACACCCTCTAAGCAAGAGGGTACTACGTCTCAGGCCAAGCCAGCCTGGAGGCCAATGCAAGGCGGGAACAAGGGTAAGCAGGCCAAGAAACCTGCTACTGCTACAAAGACAGCATGAGATGTTGGCCCCCGATCCGGGACCAGATCTGGTGGGGGGCAGACTTTCTCTCTTCGCTCAGGCGTGGGCAAGAGATGTTCTGGATCCTTGGGCCCTAGAAATAGTCTCCCAAGGTTATCTTCTGGAATTCAAGGAGCTACCCCCAAGGGGAAGGTTCCACAGGTCTCAATTGTCTTCAGACCTCATAAAAAAACAGGCATTCTTACATTGTGTAGAAGACCTGTTAAAAATGGGAGTGATTCATCCTGTTCCATTAAAGGAACAAGGGATGGGGTTCTACTCCAATCTGTTCATAGTTCCCAAAAAAGAGGGAACATTCAGACCAATCTTGGATCTCAAGATCTTAAACAAATTTCTCAGGGTTCCATCGTTCAAAATGGAAACCATTCGAACAATTCTTCCTACCATCCAGGAAGGTCAATTCATGACCACGGTGGATTTAAAGGATGCGTATCTACATATTCCTATCCACAAGGAACATCATCAGTTCCTAAGGTTTGCCTTTCTGGACAAACATTACCAGTTTGTGGCACTTCCATTCGGATTAGCCACTGCCCCAAGAATTTTCACAAAGGTACTAGGGTCCCTTCTAGCGGTGCTAAGACCGAGGGGCATTGCAGTAGTACCTTACTTGGACGACATTCTGATTCAAGCGTCGTCCCTGCCACAAGCAAAGGCTCATACGGACATTGTCCTAGCCTTTCTCAGATCTCACGGGTGGAAGGTGAACGTAGAGAAAAGTTCTCTATCTCCGTCAACAAGAGTCCCTTCTTGGGAACAATAATAGACTCCTTAGAAATGAGGATTTTTCTGACAGAAGCCAGAAAATCAAAACTTCTAAACTCTTGTCAAGTACTTCATTCTGTTCTTCTTCCTTCCATAGCGCAGTGCATGGAAGTAATAGGTTTGATGGTTGCGGCAATGGACATAGTTCCTTTTGCGCGAATTCATCTAAGACCATTACAACTGTGCATGCTCAGACAGTGGAATGGGGATTATACAGACTTGTCTCCAACGATTCAAGTAGATCAGAGGACCAGAGATTCACTCCGTTGGTGGCTGACCCTGGACAACCTGTCACAAGGGATGAGCTTCCGCAGACCAGAGTGGGTCATTGTCACGACCGACGCCAGTCTGGTGGGCTGGGGCGCGGTCTGGGAACCCCTGAAAGCTCAGGGTCTTTGGTCTCGGGAAGAATCTCTTCTACCGATAAACATTCTGGAACTAAGAGCGATATTCAATGCTCTCAAGGCTTGGCCTCAGCTAGCAAAGGCCAAATTCATAAGGTTTCAATCAGACAACATGACGACTGTTGCGTATATCAACCATCAGGGGGGAACAAGGAGTTCCCTGGCGATGGAAGAAGTGACCAAGATAATTCAATGGGCGGAGACTCACTCCTGCCACTTGTCTGCAATCCACATCCCAGGAGTGAAAAATTGGGAAGCGGATTTTCTGAGTCGTCAGACATTTCATCCGGGGGAGTGGGAACTCCATCCGGAAATCTTTGCCCAAATAACTCAATTATGGGGCATCCCAGACATGGATCTGATGGCTTCTCGCCAGAACTTCAAGGTTCCTTACTACGGGTCCAGATCCAGGGATCCCAAGGCGGCTCTAGTGGATGCACTAGTAGCACCTTGGACCTTCAACCTAGCTTATGTGTTCCCACCGTTTCCTCTCATTCCCAGGCTGGTAGCCAGGATCAAACAGGAGAGGGTATCGGTGGCCACGCAGGACTTGGTATGCGGACCTGGTGAATATGTCATAAGCTCCACCATGGAAGCTACCTCTGAGACAGGACCTTCTTGTTCAAGGTCCGTTCGAACATCCGAATCTGGCCTCACTCCAACTGACTGCTTGGAGATTGAACGCTTGATTTTATCAAAGCGAGGGTTCTCAGATTCTGTCATTGATACTCTTGTTCAGGCTAGAAAGCCTGTAACTAGAAAAATCTACCATAAAATATGGAAAAGATATATCTGTTGGTGTGAATCTACAGGATTCCCATGGAACAAGATAAAAATCCCTAGGATTCTATCCTTTCTTCAAGAAGGTTTGGAGAAAGGATTATCTGCAAGTTCTTTGAAGGGACAGATTTCTGCTTTATCTGTTTTACTTCATAAAAAGCTGGCGGCTGTGCCAGACGTTCAAGCTTTTGTTCAGGCTCTGGTCAGAATCAAGCCTGTTTACAAAAATTTGACTCCTCCCTGGAGTCTCAATCTAGTTCTTTCAGTTCTTCAGGGGATTCCGTTTGAACCCCTACATTCCGTTGATATAAAGTTATTATCTTGGAAAGTTTTGTTTTTGGTTGCAATTTCTTCTGCAAGAAGAGTTTCAGAGTTATCTGCTCTGCAGTGTTCTCCTCCATATCTGGTGTTCCATGCAGATAAGGTGGTTTTGCGTACTAAACCTGGTTTTCTTCCGAAAGTTGTTTCTAACAAAAATATTAACCAGGAGATAGTCGTGCCTTCTTTGTGTCCTAATCCAGTTTCAAAGAAGGAACGTTTATTGCACAACTTGGATGTAGTTCGTGCTCTCAAATTTTACTTAGCAGCTACTAAGGATTTCAGACAAACATCTTCTTTGTTTGTTGTTTATTCTGGTAAAAGGAGAGGTCAAAAAGCAACTTCTACCTCTCTCTCTTTCTGGCTTAAAAGCATTATCCGATTGGCTTATGAGACTGCCGGACGGCAGCCTCCTGAAAGAATCACAGCTCACTCCACTAGGGCTGTGGCTTCCACATGGGCCTTCAAGAACGAGGCTTCTGTTGATCAGATATGTAAGGCAGCGACTTGGTCTTCACTGCACACTTTTACCAAATTCTACAAATTTGATACTTTTGCTTCATCTGAGGCTATTTTTGGGAGAAAGGTTTTGCAAGCCGTGGTGCCTTCCATCTAGGCGACCTGATTTGTTCCCTCCCATCATCCGTGTCCTAAAGCTTTGGTATTGGTTCCCACAAGTAAGGATGACGCCGTGGACCGGACACACCTATGTTGGAGAAAACAGAATTTATGCTTACCTGATAAATTACTTTCTCCAACAGTGTGTCCGGTCCACGGCCCGCCCTGGTTTTTTAATCAGGTCTGATGAATTATTTTCTCTAACTACAGTCACCACGGCATCATATGATTTCTCCTATGCATATTCCTCCTTTACGTCGGTCGAATGACTGGGGAAGGCGGAGCCTAGGGGGGATCATGTGACCAGCTTTGCTGGGCTCTTTGCCATTTCCTGTTGGGGAAGAGAATATCCCACAAGTAAGGATGACGCCGTGGACCGGACACACCGTTGGAGAAAGTAATTTATCAGGTAAGCATAAATTCTGTTTTTAGATAGAATTAGGGCTCTCAAGCTAGCTAATTCTTTTATAACAGATGGCGCCTTTCAGATTTCTAAATTGGAAGCGAAAAATGCAGGATTTGCCATTTTAGCACGTAGAGCGTTATAATTAAAATTGTGGTCTGCTGATGTGTCATCTAAATCAAAGCTCTTAGCTATTCCTTTCAAGGGTAAGACCCTATTCTGGCCTGAGTTGAAGGAAATAATTTCTGACATTACTGGAGGTAAAGGTCACGCTCTACCTCAGGATAAGTCTGTTAAGATGAGGGGTAAACAAAATAATTTTCGTTCCTTTCGAAATTTTAAAGGAGTACCCTCTGCTTCCTCTTCCTCCACAAAGCAGGAAGGGAATTTTGTTCAGGCCAAGTCCGTCTGGAGACCCAACCAGGCTTGGAACAAGGGTAAGCAACCCAAGAAGACCGTTGCTGCTACAAAGACAGCATGAAGGGATGGCCCCCGATCCGGGTCCGGATCGAGTAGGGGGCAGACTTTCTTTCTTTACCCAGGCTTGGGTAAAAGATGTTCAGGACCCCTGGGCACTGGAAATCGTGACCAACGGGTATCAACTGGAATTCAAAAAATTTCTCCCAAGAGGGAGATTTCTTCTTTCACGGTTGTCTGTAAACCAGATAAAAAGAGAGGCGTTCTTACATTGTGTAAAAGACCTCTCTACTATGGGAGTAATTCGTCCCGTTCCAAGATTAGAACAGGGACAGGGATTTTACTCAAATCTTTTCGTGGTTCCCAAAAAAGAGGGAACGTTCAGACCTATTTTAGACCTCAAGAGTCTAAACAGGTTTATCAGAGTTCCATCCTTCAAGATGGAGACCGTCCAAAAATTTTACCAATGATCCAGGAGGGTCAATATATGACTACGTGGACTTGAAGGATGCATACCTTCATTTTCCTATCCACAAGGATCATCATCAGTTCCTAAGGTTTGCCTTCCTGGACAAACATTTTCAGTTTGTGGCTCTTCCCTTCGGGTTAGCCACAGCACCCAGGATCTTCACAAAGGTTCTAGGGTCCCTTCTGGCGGTTCTCAGGCCGCGGGGCATAGCAGTGGCACCTTATCTGGACAATATATTGATTCAGGCGTCAACTTATCATCTGACAAAATCTCATACAGACACAGTGTTGTCCTTTCTGAGAACTCACGGATGGAAGGGGAACCTAGAAAAGAGTTCACTAATTCCACAGATAAGGGTTCCCTTCTTGGGAACTCTGATAGATTCTGTAGACATGAAAATATTTCTGACGGAGGTCAGAAAGTCAAAAATTCTAAATACATGCAGAGCCCTTCAGTCCAATCATCGGCCATCAGTGGCTCAGTGTATGGAGGTAATTGGATTGATGGTGGCGGCAATGGACATCATTCCGTTTGCTCGTTTTCATCTCAGACCACTGCAACTGTGCATACTCGGACAGTGTAATGGGGACTATGCAAATTTATCTCCTCCGATACATCTGGATCAAGAGACCAGAGACTCTCTTCTTTGGTGGTTGTCGCCGGATCATCTGTCCCAGGGGACGTGTTTCTGCAGGCCCTCATGGGTGATAGTGACAACGTTCGCCAGCCTACTGGGCTGGGGTGCAGTCTGGAATTCCCTGAAGGCTCAGGGTGTATGGACTCAGGTGGAGTCTCTACTTCCAATCAATATTCTGGAATTGAGAGCAATATTCAATGTGCTTCAGGCATGGCCTCAGTTGGCTTCGGCCAAATTCATCAGATTCCAGTCGGACAACATCACAACTGTGGCTTACATCAATCATCAGGGGGGAACGAGGAGTTCCTTAGCGATGACAGAAGTATCCAAGATAATTTGATGGGCGGAGGCCCACTCTTGTTATCTGTCAGCAATCTACATCCCAGGAGGGAAGCGGATTTTTTAAGCCGACAGACTTTTCATCCGGGGGAGTGGGAACTCCATCCGGAGGTATTTGCCTCACTGATTCTCCGATGGGGCAGACCAGAGTTGGATCTGATGGCATCTCGACAGAATGCCAAGCTTTCAAGATACGGATCCAGGTCAAGGGATCCTCAGGCCGAACTGATAGATGTCTTGGCAGTGCCTTGGTCGTTCATCCTAGCTTATGTGTTTCCACCGTTTCCTCTCCTTCCCCGCGCGATTGCTCGGATCAAACAGGAGAGAGCTTCAGTAATTCTGATCGCGCCTGCATGGCCTTGCAGGACTTGGTATGCGGATCTAGTGGACATGACCTCTCTGCCACTGTGGAAACTTCCATTGAGACAGGACCTTCTCATTCAAGGACCTTTCCAACATCCAAATCTAAATTCTCTGCAGCTGTCTGCTTTTAGATTGAACGCTTGATTTTATCTAAGCGGGGATACTCATGGAGTAAAGTTAGGATTCCCAGGATTCTGTCTTTTCTCCAAGAAGGATTGGAGAAAGGGTTATCAGCAAGTTCCTTAAAGAGACAAATCTCTGCTTTTTCGATTTTACTTCACAAACGTTTGGCAGATGTTCCAGACGTTCAGTCTTTTTGTCAGGCTTTGACCAGAATCAAGCCTGTGTTTAGACCAATTGCTGCACCCTGGAGTTTGAATTTAGTTCTTAATGTTCTTCAAGGGGTTCCATTTGAACCCATGCATTCCATAGATATTAAGTTATTATCTTGGAAAGTTTTGTTTTTGGTTGCTATTTCTTCTGCTCATTACAATGTGACTCGCCTTATCATATCTTTCATTCTGATAAGGTGGTTTTATGTACCAAACCTGGATTCCTTCCTAAGGTTGTTTCAAAAAGAATATTAATCAGGAAATTGTTGTTCCTTCTTTATGTCCTAAACCTTCTTCTAAGAAGGAGCGTCTGTTGCATAACTTGGACGTGGTCCGTGCCTTGAAGTTTTTTTTGCAGGCGACTAAGGATTTCAATCGTCTTCATTATTCATTGTTTATTCTGAACAGCGTAGGGGTCAGAAAGCTACGGCTACCTCTCTTTCTTTTTGGCTGAAGAGTATCATCCGTCTGGCATATGAGACTGCTGGACAGCAGCCTCCTGAAAGAATTACGGCTCATTCTACTAGGGCTGTGGCTTCCTCATGGGCATTTAAAAACAATGCTTCTGTTGAACAGATTTGCAAGACTGTGACTTGGTCGTCTCTTCACACTTTTTCCAAATTTTCCAAATTTGATACTTTTACTTCTTCTGAGGCTGTTTTTGGGAGAAAGGTTCTTCAAGCAGTGGTGCCTTCCATTTAGGTGTCTGTCTTGTCCCTCCCGTTTCATCCGTGTCCTGTAGCTTTGGTATTGTATCCCACATGTAAGGATGAAATCCGTGGACTCGTCGTATCTTGTAGAAGAAAAGTAAATTTATGCTTACCTGATAAATTGATTTCTTCTACGATACGACGTGCTCAGGGAGGTTTTAGCGACTCTGGATGATGGTGACCCTATTGTAGTTCCAGAGAAATTGTGTAAAATGGACAGATTTCTAAAGGTTCCTGCTTACACTGATGTTTTTCCGGTCCCTAAGAGGATTTTGGACATTGTTACTAAGGAGTGGGATAGACCAGGTATTCCGTTCGCTCCCCCTCCTACTTTTAAGAAAATGTTTCCCATATCAGACACCATGCGGGATTCGTGGCAGACGGTCCCTAAGGTGGATGGAGCTATTTCTACCCTGGCTAAGCGTACAACTATACCTATTGAGGACAGTTGTGCTTTCAAAGATCCTATGGATAAAAAATTATAGGGTCTCCTAAAGAAAAAACTTTTGTTCATCAGGGTTTTCTTCTACAACCTATAGCGTGCATTGTTCCCGTAACTACTGCAGCTGCTTTTCGGTTTGAGGCTCTGGAGGAGGCTATTCAGGTTGAAACCCCATTAGATGATATTCTGGATAGAATTAGGGCTCTCAAGCTAGCTAATTCTTTCATTACAGATGCCACTTTTCAACTGGCTAAATTAGCGGCAAAGAATTCAGGTTTCGCCATTTTAGCGCATAGAGCGTTATGGCTTAAGTCCTGGTCTGCTGATGTGTCATCAAAATCTAAGCTTTTAGCCATCCCTTTCAAGGGTAAGACCCTATTCGGGCCTGAACTGAAAGAGATCATTTCAGACATCACTGGAGGGAAAGGCCATGCCCTTCCTCAGGATAAGACAAATCAGATGAAAACCAAACAAAATAATTTTGTTCCTTTCGAAACTTCAAAGGTGGTCCCTCTACCTCTTCCCCTGCTGCAAAGCAAGAGAGGAATTTTCCTCAATCCAAGTCAGTCTGGAGACCTAACCAGACTTGGAACAAAGGTAAACAGGCCAAGAAGCCCGCTGCTGCCACCAAGACAGCATGAAGGGGTAGCCCCCGATCCGGGACCGGATCTAGTAGGGGGCAGACTTTCTCTCTTTGCGCAGGCTTGGGCAAGAGACGTTTAGGACTCCTGGGCTTTAGAAATTGTAACCCAGAGGTATCTTCTAGATTTCAAAGATTCTCCTCCAAGGGGGTGATTCCATCTTTCTCAATTGTCTGCAAACCAGACAAAAAGAGAGGCGTTCTTACGCTGTGTAGAAGACCTATATACCATGGGAGTGATCTGCCCAGTTCCGAAAACAGAACAGGGGCAGGGATTCTACTCCAATCGGTTTATGGTTCCCAAAAAAGAGGGAACTTTCAGACCAATTTTAGATCTCAAGATCCTAAACAAATTCCTCAGAGTCCCATCCTTCAAGATGGAGACCATTCGGACTATTTTACCAATGATCCAGGAGGGTCAATATATGACCACCGTGGACTTAAAGGATGCGTAGCTACACATCCCTATCCACAAAGATCATCACCAGTTCCTCAGGTTTGCCTTTCTGGACAAGTGTTACCAGTTAGTGGCTCTTCCCTTCGGGTTGGCCACAGCTCCCAGAATTTTTACAAAGGTGCTAGGGTCCCTTCTGGCAGTTCTAAGGCCGCGGCGCATAGCAGTGGCACCTTATCTGGATGATATCTTAATTCAGGCGTTGACTTACCAGCTAGCCAAATCTCACACGGACATCGTGTTGGCTTTTCTAAGATCTCACGGGTGGAAGGTGAATGTAAAAAAGAGTTCACTTATCCCTCTCACAAGAGTTCCATTCCGGGGAACTCTAATAGATTCGGTGGACATGAAAATTTTCAGTGTATGGAGGTAATCGGACTAATGGTAGCGGCAATGGACATAGTTCCGTTTGCTCACTTGCATCTCAGACCACTGCAACTATGCCTGCTCAAACAGTGGAATGGGGATTATGCAGATTTATCTCCTCTGATAAATTTGGATCAAGAGACCAGAGACTCTCTTCTTTGGTGGTTGTCACAGGATCATCTGTCCCAGGGAATGTGTTTCCGCAGGCCAGCATGGGTCATAGTGACGACGGACGCCAGCCTATTGGGCTGGGGTGCAGTCTGGAATTCCCTGAAAGCACAGGGTTTGTGGACTCAGGAGGAGGCTCTCCTCCCGATAAATATTCTAGAACTGAGAACGATATTCAACGCGCTTCAGGCGTGGCCTCAGCTAGCTTCGGCCAGATTCATAAGATTCCAGTCGGACAATATCACGACTGTAGCATATATCAATCATCAGGGAGGAACAAAGAGTTCTCTATCAATGATAGAGGTTACCAAAATAATTTGATGGGCAGAGACTCACTCTTGCCATCTATCAGCAATCTATATCCCAGGAGTGGAGAACTGGGAAGCGGATTTTCTAAGTCGTCAGAGTTTTCATCCGGGGGAGTGGGAACTCCATCCGGAGGTGTTTGCACAATTGATTCAGCAATGGGGCACACCAGAATTGGATCTAATGGCGTCTCGTCAGAACACCAAACTTCCTTGTTACGGGTCCAGGTCAAGGGATCCTCAGGCAGTACTGATAGATGCTCTAGCAGTACCCTGGTCGTTCAACCTGGCTTATATGTTTCCACCATTTCCTCTCCTTCCTCGTTTGATTGCCAGAATCAAACATGAGAGAGCTTCGGTGATATTAATAGCACCTGCGTGGCCACGCAGGACTTGGTATGCAGACCTGGTGGACATGTCATCTCTTCCACCATGGACTCTGCCACTGAGACAGGACCTTCTGATTCAAGACCCGTTCCAGCATCCAAATCTAGTTTCTCTGCGGCTGACTGCTTGGAGATTGAACGCTTGATTTTATCCAAGCGGGGTTTCTCTGAGTCGGTCATAGATACCTTGATTCAGGCTTAAAATCCTGTCACTAGGAAAATGTATCATAAGATATGGCGTAAATATCTTTATTGGTGCAAATCCAAAGGCTACTCATGGAGTAAGATCAGGATTCCTAGGATTTTGTCCTTTCTCCAAGAAGGATTGGAGAAGGGGCTATCAGCTAGTTCCTTAAAAGGACAGATATCTGCTTTATCAATTCTACTGCACAAGCGTCTGGCAGATGTTCCAGACGTTCAGTCGTTCTGTCAGGCTTTAGTTAGAATCAAGCCTGTGTTTAAACCTGTTGCTCCGCCCTGGAGTCTGAATTTAGTTCTTAAAGTTCTTCAAGGGGTTCCGTTTGAACCTATGCATTCCATAGATATTAAGCTTCTATCTTGGAAAGTTCTGTTTTTAGTTGCTATCTCTTCGGCTCGACGAGTTTCTGAACTATCTGCGTTGCAATGCGACTCACCTTTTCTTGTTTTCCATGCTGATAAGGTGGTTTTGCGTACCAAACATGGATTCCTTCCTAAGGTTGTTACTAATAGGAATATCAATCAGGAAATTGTTGTTCCTTCTCTGTGTCCTAATCCTTCCTCTAAGAAGGAGCGTCTGTTGCACAACTTGGACGTGGTTCGTGCTTTGAAGTTTTACTTGCAAGCAACCAAGGATTTCCGTCAAACATCTTCTTTGTTTGTTATCTTTTCTGGAAAACGTAGAGGTAAAAAAGCTACGGCTACCTCTCTTTCTTTTTGGCTGAAAAGCATCATCCGTTTGGCATATGAGACTGCTGGACAGCATCCTCCTGAAAGGATTACAGCTCACCTTACTAGAGCGGTGGTTTCCACATGGGCTTTTAAAAATGATGCTTCTGTTGAACAGATTTGTAAGGCTGCGACTTGGTCTTCGATTCATACCTTTTCCAAATTTTACAAATTTGATACTTTTTTTTCTTCGGAGGCTATTTTGGGGAGAAAATTTCTTCAAGCAGTGGTGCCTTACGTTTAACCATCTGTCTTGTCCCTCCCGTTCATCCGTGTCCTGTAGCTTTGGTATTGTATCCCACAAGTAAAGGATGAATCCATTGACTCGTCGTACCTAATAGAAGAAAAGTAAATTTATGCTTACCTGATAAATTAATTTCTTCTATGGTACGACGAGTCCATGGCCCACCCTGTCATTTTAAGACAGATTATATTTTTTTATTTTAAACTTCAGTCACCTCTGCACATTTTAGTTTCTCCTTTTTCTTTCCTGTACCTTCGGTCGAATGACTGGGGGGTGGAGCTAAAGGAGGAGCTATATAGACAGCTCTGCTGTGGTGCTCTTTGCCACTTCCTGTTAGCAGGAGGATAATATCCCACAAGTAAAGGATGAATCCGTGGACTCGTCTTACCAAAGAAGAAATTAATTTTACAGGTAAGCATAAATTTACTTTTTTATTTTGTGTAACAGTGTTTTTTATTTTGTGTAATTTAGTGTTTTTTATTTTGTGTAACTTAGTTGTTTGTTTTTTGTAACTTAGTAATATTTAATAGTAGATTTAAATAATTTGAGTAGGGTTAGGTGTTTAAATATGTAATATAGTTAATTTAATTGTTAGTTTAATGTAATTTTAGTATAATAGTTAGGGTAGGTTAATGAATAGTTTAATATAGTTTAATGTAATTTAATGTAATTTTAGGCCTTTTGCGGGGCATTGCCCCAAAGAAAACAGCACTTTTACCTGTAAAATGTTTACAAACAACCCTCCCAACAGTAAAACCCACCACCCACACAACCAACCCCCCAAATAAAACCCTAACTAAAAAAACCTATGACCAGATTACGAGTTTTGCGTTATGAGCCGTGTGGTGCTAACGTGCAGTTTTTTCTCACCGCTCACTTACCTGCAGCGCTGGTATTACAGGTTTTTACAAATCCGGCGTTAAAAGGCAAGAAGTGAGCGTAGAGCAAAATTGAGCTCCGGTGAGCTGGTCGTACGTGCTCGTGGACGATTTCCCCAGAGACATCAATGGGGAGAGCCGGCTGAGAAAAAGTCTAACACCTTCCAAAAAGCAGCGTAAATCTCAGTAACGCAGCCCCATTGATCCCTATGGGGAAACTAAAGTTATGTTTACACCTAACACCCTAACATGAACCCCAAGTCTAAACACCCCTAATCTTACACTTATTAACCCCTAATCTGCCCCCCCCAACATCGCCAACACCTACATTATATTTATTAACCCCTAATCTGCCACTCCGGACATCGCCACCATCTACATTATATTTATTAACCCCTAATCTGCTGCCCCCAACATCGCCGCAACCTACATTATATTTATTAACCCCTAATCTCCCTCCCCCAATGTCGCCGCAACCTACCTACATTTATTAACCCCTAATCTGCCGCCCCCAACGTCGCCACTATTCTAAATTTATTAACCCCTAAACCTAAGTCTATCCCTAACACCCCCTAACTTAAATATAATTTAAATAAATCTAAATAAAATTACTGTCATTAACTAAATTATTCCTATTTAAAACTAAATACTTACCTATAAAATAAACCCTAAGATAGTTACAATATAACTAATAGTTACGTTGTAGCTATCTTAAGGTTTATTTTTATTTTACAGGGAAGTTTGTATTTATTTTAACTAGGTAGAATAGTTACTAAATAGTTATTAACTATTTAATAACTACCTAGCTAAAATAAATACAAATTTACCTGTAAAATAAAACCTAACCTAAGGTACACTAACACTACACTACAATTAAATAAATTACCTAAATTAAATACAATTAAATCAATTAAATTAGCTAAATCACACAAAAAACACTAAATTACAGAAACTAAAAAACAAATTACAAGATATTTAAACTAATTACACCTAATCTAAGAGTCCTATCAAAATAAAAAAAGCCCCCCCAAAATAAAAAAAACCTAGCCTAACCTAAACTACCAATAGCCCTTAAAAGGGGCTTTTGCTGGGCATTGCCCCAAAGAAATTAGCTCTTTTACCTGTAAAAAAAAATACAAACAACCCCCCCAACAGTAAAACCCACCACCCACACAACCAACCCCCCAAATATAATCCTAACTAAATAAAGCTCCCCATTGCCCTGAAAAGGGCATTTGGATGGGCACTGCCCTTAAAAGGGCATTTAGCTCTATAACAGCCCAAAGCCCTATCTAACTAAGTCTAACCCTATCACCCCCTAACTTAAATATAATTTAAATAAATCTAAATAAAATTACTATCATTAACTAAATTATTCCTATTTAAAACTAAATACTTACCTATAAAATAAACCCTAAGATAGCTACAATATAACTAATAGTTATCGTGCACGATTTCCCCATAGACATCAATGGTATGTTTACACCTAACACTCTAACATGAACCCCGAGTTTAAACACCCCTAATCTTACACTTATTAACCCCTAATCTGCCGCCCCCGACATCGCCGACACCTACATTATATTTATTAACCCCTAATCTGCCGCTCTGGACATCGCCGCCGCGATGTCAGGAGCGGCAGATTAGGGGTTAATAAGTATAATGTAGGTGGGGCAATGTTAGGGGCGGCAGATTAGGGGTTAATAATATTTAACTAATGTTGGTGAGGCGGGAGTGCGGCGGTTTAGGGGTTAATATGTTTATTCTAGTGGCGGTGATGTCCGGAGCGGCAGATTAGGGGTTAAAAATGTTATTTTAGTGTTTGCAATGCGGGAGGGCCTCAGTTTAGGGGTTATTAGGTAGTTTATGGGTGTTAGTGTACTTTTTAGCACTTTAGTTATGAGTTTTATGCTACAGCTTTGAAGTGTAAAACTCATAACTACTGACTTTAAAATGCGTTAGGAATCTTGGAGGTAGAGGGTGTACCGCTCACTTTTTGGCCTCCCAGGACAAACTCATAATACCAGCGCTATGGAAGTCCCGTAGAAAAGAGGGTTTACGAACTTTACATAAGTGGGTTTGCGGTAAGGCCAAAAAAGTGTGCGGTGCCCCTAAACCTGCAAGACTCGTAATACCAGCGGTAGTGAAAAAGCGGTAGGACCTGTTAATGCTGCTTTTTCAGTTTACTGCAAAACTCGTAATCTAGCCGCTAAGCTCTCCATTGCCCTGAAAAGGGCATTTGGAAGGGTATTGCCCTTAAAAGGGCATTTAGCTCTATTGCAGCCCAAACCCCTAATCTAAAAATAAAACCCACCCAATACACCCTTAAAAAATCCTAACACTAACCCCCGAAGATCCACTTACAGTTTTGAAGAGCCGACATCCATCCTCAACGAAGCCGGGAGAAGTCTTCATCCAAGCGGCAAGATGTCCTCAACGAAGCTGGCAGAAGTGGTCCTCCAGACGGGCAGAAGTCTTCTCCCAGACGGCATCTTCTATCTTCATCCTTCCGACGCTAGCGGCTCCATCTTCAAGACATCCGGCGCGGAGCATCCTCTTCAATCGACGGCTTCTTCTGGAATGAAGTTTCCTTTAAATGAAGTCCTCCAAAATGGCGTCCCTTAGATTGCGATTGGAACAGCCAATAGAATACGAGCTCAATCCTATTGGCTGATTGGATCAGCCAATAGGATTGAAGTTCAATCCTATTAGCTGATTGAATCAGCCAATAGGATTTTTTTCAACCTTAATTCCGATTGGCTGATAGAATTCTATCAGCCAATCGGAATCCAAGGGACGCCATCTTGGATGACGTCACTTAAAGGTACCTTCATTCGTCGGGTAGTCGTTGTTGGAAGAGGATGCTCCGCGCCGGATGTCTTGAAGATGGACCCGCTCCGGATGAAGATAGAAGATGCCGTCTGGATGAAGACTTCTGCCCGTCTGGAGGGCCACTTCTCCTGGCTTCGATGAGGACTTCTCCCGGCTTCGTTGAGGATGGATGTCGGATCTTCAAAACTGTAAGTGGATCTTCAGGGGTTAGTGTTAGGTTTTTAAGGGTTTATTGGGTGGGTTTTATTTTTAGGTTAGGGCTTTGGGCAGCAATAGAGCTAAATGCCCTTTTAAGGGCAATGCCCATCCAAATGCCCTTTTCAGGGCAATGGGGAGCTTAGGTTTTTTTAGTTATGGTTTTATTTGGGGGGTTGGTTGTATTTTTTTTTCAGGTAAAAGAGCTGATTTCTTTGGGGCAATGCCCCGCAAAAGGCCCTTTTAAGCGCTATTGGTAGTTTAGTTTAGGCTAGGGTTTTTTATTTTGGGGGTCTTTTTTATTTTGATAGGGCTATTAGATTAGGTGCAATTAGTTTAAAATCTTGTAATTTGTTTTTTTGTTTTCTGTAATTTAGTGTTTGTTTCTCTTGCAAGGTGTATCCAGTCCACGGATTCATCCTTTACTTGTGGGATATTCTCATTCCCTACAGGAAGTAGCAAAGAGAGCACACAGCAAAGCTGTCCATATAGCTCCACCCCCCAGTCATTCTCTTTGCTGGCTCTAAGCACTAGGGTCTCTTTCGGGAGTGTAAAGTGAATGTGGTGTTAGAATTGTAGTTTTATTATCTTCAATCAAAAGTTTGTTATTTTAAATGATACTGGTTTGTACTATTTACTCTCTAGCAGAAAAGTGATGAAGATTTCTGCTGAGAGGAAAATGATTTTAGCATGTTGTAGCTAAAATCCACTGCTGTTCTCACACAGGACTGAGGAGTACCAGAAAACTTTTGTTGGGGGGAACAGTTTGCAGGGTGATCTGCAATAAGGTATGTTCAGACATTTATTTCTAGACAAGACTGAGATAATGCTAGAAGACTGAAAGATCCCCATGAGGGGAGGGTAAGCTATGTTCACAGACTTAGTAAGGAATTGAATGCTTACATAATAGGGCTAATATACTGGTTGACACTTATTCAGGGCAATCGATTGTTTGGCTAAGGAAAAATCGTTTTGCAAGACACTTTGAAAGCCCTTTTGGGTTTTTTTCTGGGGTTATTACCACATGGCTGTTTTTTACTCACTTAGGAGTGATTTACTAGGCCTCACAGCTCCGGAGTAGAGTGGGAGGGGCCTAATTGCCTCAGATGCACAGTTAGAATTGCAGAGAAGTTCATGCTGTTTCACATGGAGGGTCCTGCTGATGTTTGAGGGCCTAAAAGAAGCTATATTCCCCCAAATCTGATCCCTAAGGGAAGGTAGGGCCACAGCAAGGCTTTGGCAAGGTGCTGTAGTGATTTAACCAGGTGTTGGCTTTAGGCTGCTCCGGTTTGGGCATTAAGGGGTTAATCGTTTTGAAACGTGGGGTACAATCTTATTAAGGCTTTAGCTACATACTGTGAAAATTTCAGAAAGATTGCTGCATTTTTCACCGTTTTGTAAAATTGTGTGCTCTTTTTATCTCTTAAAGGCACAGTAACGTTTTTTCAAATTGTGTTTTTTATTTGATTAAAGTGATTCCAAGCCTGTTTGTGTACTCTACTAGTCTGTTAAACATGTCTGACACTAAGGAAAATCCTTGTTCAATGTGTTTAGAAGCCATGGTGGAACCCCCTCTTAGAATGTGTCCCACTTGTACTGATATGTCTATACACTTTAAAGATCATATTGTTGCACTTAAGAATGTTGCCCAAGATGATTCTCAGACTGAAGGTAACGAGGGTAGCCCGTCTGCCTCTCCCCAAGTGTCACAACTAGTTACGCCCGCGCAAGCGACGCCTAGTACCTCTAGTGCTTCTAACCCTTTTACATTACAAGACTTAGCGGCAGTCATGAATAATTCTCTTACAGCCTTCTTATCTAAACTGCCCGTGTTACCTGCAAAGCGTGATAGCTCCGTTTTAAGAACAGATTATGAGCATTCTGACGCTTTGGTAGCCGTATCCGATATACCCTCACAACGCTCTGAAGTGGGAGCGAGGGATTTGATGTCTGAGGGAGAAGTCTCTGATTCAGGAAGGGTTCCTCCCCAGACAGATTCAGATACATTGGCTTTAAATTTAAACTCGAACACCTCCGTGTTTTACTTAGGGAGGTATTAGCTACTCTGGATGACTGTGACCCTTTGGTGATCCCAGAGAAATTGTGTAAAATGGACAAGTACCTAGAGGTCCCTGTTTACATGGATGCGTTTCCGGTCCCTAAGAGGATTGCGGATATCGTTACTAGGGAGTGGGATAGGCCAGGTGTCCCTTTTGTCCCCCCTCCTGTTTTTAAGAAAATGTTCCCCATATCTGACCCCATGCGGGACTCGTGGCAGACGGTCCGTAAGGTGGAGGGGGCTGTTTCTACACTAGCTAAATGCACAACCATACCAATTGAAAGACAGTTGTGCTTTTAAAGACCCTATGGATAAAAAATTAGAGGGTTTACTTAAGAAAATTTTTGTTCAACAAGGTTTTCTTCTCCAACCTATTGCCTGCATTATTCCTGTAACTACTGCAGCTGCTTTCTGGTTTGAGGCGCTGGAAGACTCGCTCCAGACGGAGACCTCATATGAGGAAATTATGGATAGAATTAAGGCTCTAAAGCTAGCTAATTCTTTTATCACTGACGCCGCTTTCCAAATAGCTAAGTTAGCGGCGAAAAAAAATTCAGGTTTCGCCATTTTGGCGCACAGGGCGCTATGGCTAAAGTCCTGGTCGGCCGATGTGTCGTCTAAATCCAAGGTTTTGAACATTCCTTTCAAAGGGAAGACCCTATTCGGGCCTGAATTGAAAGAGATTATTTCAGATATCACCGGGGGAAAAGGCCATGCTCTCCCTCAGGACAAAGCCTTTAAAACAGAGAACAAAGCTAATTTTCGTTCCTTTCGCAATTTCAGGAACGGCCCGCTTCATCCTCTCTGGCTGCAAAGCAAAAGGGTAATGCTTCACAGCCCAAGGCAAACTGGAAACCTTACCAGGGCTGGAATAAGGGTAAACAGGCCAAAAAGCCTGCAGCTGCCACCAAGACAGCATGAAGGGGTAGCCCCCGATCTGGGACCGGATCTAGTAGGGGGCAGACTCTCTCTCTTCGCTCAGGCCTAGGCAAGAGATGTACATGATCCTTGGGCACTAGAGATTGTAGCCCAGGGATACCTTCTAGAATACAAGGACTCTCCTCCAAGGGGAAGGTTCCACATTTCTCGTCTGTCTACAGATCAGACAAAGAAAGAGGCGTTTTTACGCTGTGTAGAAGATCTACATAGAATGGGAGTGATCCACCCAGTTCCAATTGCAGAACAAGGACTGGGGTTTTACTCAAACCTGTTTGTGGTTCCCAAAAAAAGAAGGAACTTTCAGACCAATCCTGGATCTCAAAATTCTAAACAAATTCCTCAGAGTCCCATCATTCAAGATGGAGACCATTCGGACAATCTTACCAATGATCCAGGAGGGTCAATATATGACTACCGTGGATCTAAAGGATGCGTATCTGCACATTCCTATCCACAAAGATCATCACCAGTTTCTCAGGTTCACCTTTCTGGACAAGCATTTTCAGTTTGTGGCTCTTCCTTTCGGGTTGACCACTGCTCCCAGAATTTTCACAAAGGTGCTAGGGTCCCTCCTGGCGGTTCTAAGACCGCGGGGCATAGCAGTGGCGCCTTACCTAGACGACATCTGAATTCAGGCGTCAACTTTCCAAAGAACCAAGTCTCACACGGAGATTGTATTGGCCTTTCTGAGGTCTCACGGGTGGAAGGTGAACATCAAAAAGAGTTCTCTCCCCCCCCTCACAAAAGTTCCATTCCTAGGAAACCTGATAGACTCGGTAGAAATGAAAATATTTCTGACGGAGGTCAGAAAGCTAAAACTCTTAACTACTTGCCGAGCTCTTTATTCCATTCCTCGGCCATCTGTGGCTCAGTGCATGGATACAATCAAACTAATGGTTGCGGCAATGGACATAGTCCCTTTTGCTCGGATACACCTCAGACCACTGCAACTATGCATGCTCAAACAGTGGAATGGGGATTATGCAGATTTGTCTCCTCAAATTCAGTTGGACCAGGAGACCAGAGATTCTCTTCTCTGGTGGTTGTCTCAGGATCACCTGTCTCAAGGAATATGTTTCCGCAGGCCAGAGTGGATCATCGTAACGACCGACGCCAGTCTGTTAGGCTGGTGTGCGGTCTGGGACTCCCTGAAAGCTCAGGGCTTATGGTCTCGGGAAGAAACTCTTCTCCCGATAAACATTCTGGAACTGAGGGCGATATTCAACGCTCTTCAGGCATGGCCTCAACTAGCGGCGGCCAAATTCATCAGATTTCAGTCGGACAACATCATGACTGTAGCTTACGTCAATCATCAGGGGGGAACAAAGTGTTCCCTAGCGATGACGGAAGTAACCAAAATAATCAGGTGGGCGGAGGATCACTCCTGCCATCTCTCAGCAATTCACATCCCAGGAGTAGACAACTGGGAGGCGGATTTTCTAAGTCGTCAGACTTTTCACCCGGGGGAGTGGGAACTCCACCCGGAGGTATTTGCCCAGCTGACTCAGCTATGGGGCACCCCAGAGTTGGATCTGATGGCGTCCCGTCAGAACACCAAACTTCCTCTCTACGGGTCCAGGTCCCGGGATCCCAAGGCGGTATTGATAGATGCTATAGCAGCGCCTTGGTCCTTCAATCTCGCTTATGTTTTTCCACCGTTTCCTCTCCTCCCTCGTCTGGTTGCCAGAATCAAGCAGGAGAAGGCTTCGGTGATTCTGATAGCGCCTGCGTGGCAACGCAGGACTTGGTATGCAGAACTAGTGGACATGTCATCTGTCCCACCATGGACACTGCCAATGAGGCAGGATCTTCTAATACAGGGTCCGTTCAAGCATCCAAATTTAGTTTCTCTACGTCTGACTGCTTGGAGATTGAACGCTTAATTCTATCAAAGCGTGGGTTCTCTGAGTCGGTTATAGATACTCTGATTCAGGCTAGAAAGCCTGTCACCAGGAAAATCTACCATAAAATATGGCGGAAATATCTTTGTTGGTGTGAATCCAAGGGTTACTCATGGAGTAAGATTAGGATTCCCAGGATATTGTCCTTTCTCCAAGAAGGACTGGAGAAAGGATTGTCAGCTAGTTCCTTAAAAGGACAAATATCTGCTTTGTCTATCCTGTTACACAAGCGTCTGGCAGAGGTACCAGACGTTCAAGCGTTTGCTCAGGCTTTAGTCAGAATCAAGCCTTTCTATAAACCTGTGGCTCCGCCATGGAGTTTGAATCTAGTTCTTTCAGTTCTTCAAGGGGTTCCTTTTGAACCTTTACATTCCATAGACATTAAGTTGTTATCTTGGAAAGTTTTGTTTTTGATAGCTATCTCTTCTGCTCGAAGAGTTTCAGAATTATCTGCCTTACAGTGTGATTCACCTTACCTGGTGTTCCACGCAGATAAGGTAGTTTTGCGTACCAAGCCTGGTTTTCTTCCTAAAGTTGTTTCTAACAAGAATATTAACCAGGAAATAGTTGTTCCTTCTCTGTGTCCTAATCCATCTTCGAAGAAGGAACGTCTATTACACAATCTTGATTTAGTTCGTGCTTTAAAGTTCTATTTACAAGCAACTAAGGATTTCAGACAAACATCTTCCTTGTTTGTTATCTATTCTGGTAAGAGGAGAGGTCAGAAAGCGACTGCTACCTCTCTTTCCTTTTGGCTGAAAAGCATCATCCGTTTGGCCTATGAGACTACTGGCCAGCAGCCTCCTGAAAGAATTACTGCTCATTCTACCAGAGCAGTGGCTTCCACATGGGCTTTCAAAAATGAGGCTTCTGTTGAACAGATTTGTAAGGCAGCGACTTGGTCTTCATTGCAGTCACCACTGCACCCTATGGTTTCTCCTTTTTCTTCCTAACCTTTGGTCGAATGACTGGGGGGTGGAGCTAGAGGGGGAGCTTTGCTGTGTTATCTCTTTGCTACTTCCTGTAGGGAATGAGAATATCCCACAAGTAAAGGATGAATCCGTGGACTGGATACACCACAAGAGAAAGTAATTTATCAGGTAAGCATAAATTCTGTTTTTTGTAATTTAGCTAATTGTATTTAATTTAGTTAATTGTATTTAATTTAGCTAATTTATTTAATTGTAGTGTAGTGTTAGGTGTTAGTGTAACTTAGGTTAGGTTTTATTTTGCAGGTACATTTGTATTTATTTTAGCTAGATAGTTAGTAAATAGTTAATAACTATTTAGTAACTAATCTACCTAGTTAAAATAAATACAAACTTGCCTGAAAAATTCAAATAAACCCCAAGCTATATTGTAGCTAGCTTAGGGTTTATTTTACAGGTAAGTATTTAGTTTTAAATTGGAATAATTTAGGTAATGACAGTAGGTTTTATTTATATTTTTTTAACTATATTTAAGTTAGGGGGTGTTAGGGTTAGACTTAGGTTTGGGGGTTAATAAATATAATATAGTGGCGGCGACGTTGGGGGCAGCAGATTAGGGGTTAATAAATTTAGGTAGGTGGTAGTGATGTTAGAGGCAGCAGATTTGGGGTTAATAATATTTAACTAGTGTTTGCGATGCAGTAGTACGGCGATTTAGGGGTTAATATGTTTTTCTCCTGTTAAGTGTAGTCAGTCCACGGGTCATCCATTACTTATGGGATTATATCTCCTCCCTAACAGGAAGTGCAAGAGGATCACCCAAGCAGAGCTGCTATATAGCTCCTCCCCTCTACGTCATACCCAGTCATTCTCTTGCACCTAACTAATAGATAGGACGTGTGAGAGGACTGTGGTTGTTAAACTTAGTTTTTATTTTTTCAATCAAAAGTTTGTTATTTTAAACAGCACCGGAGTGTGTTGTTTTTTCTCAGGCAGCATTAGAAGAAGAATCTACCTGAGTTTGTGTATGATCTTAGCGGTCGTAACTAAGATCCATTTGCTGTTCTCGGCCATTCTGAGGAGTGAGGTAACTTCAGAACAGGGGACAGCGGGCAGGGTTCACCTGCAAGGAGGTATGTTGCAGTATATTATTTTCTAAGGAATGGAATTGACTGAGAAAATACTGCTAATACCGATGTAATGTAAGTGCAGCCTTAAATGCAGTAGTAGCGACTGGTATCAGGCTGATATGTATGTATGTTTACACTGAGGTATTTCTGGGGAATGGAACTTCACTAAGAAAATACTGTATACATTTAACTTATATTTGAGCCTCCACTGCAGTGAAAGCAACTAGCAGCAGGCTTATTAATAACATTTCATAATTTTATTTTTTAAACGTTTACTGGCATGTTAATCGTTTTTCTCTGAGGTACTTGGTGATAAAACTTTTTGGGCATTATTTTTCCACATGGCTGTCGTTTATTTATGAATAAAATCAGTTTACTGAGCTTCCCCACTGTTGTAATATGAGTGGGAGGGACCTATTTTGGCGCTTTATTGCGCAGTAAAAATTCAGTCACAGTCTTCCTATTTCTTCCTCCATGATCCAGGACGTCTCTACAGAGCCCAGGGGTCTCCAAAACTAGTTTTGAGGGAGGTAATCACTCACAGCAGACCTGTGAGACTGTGTTTTTGACTGTGATAAAAAGGTTTATATTAAATTGTTATCCGTTTTTGGGTACTAAGGGGTTAATCATCCATTTGCTGGTGGGTGCAATCCTTTGCTAACTTAATGCATTTACTGTGAAAATTTGGTTGCTATAACTAATTTGGTTCATTGTTATTTCAACTGTGACAGTTTTTTTGTGCTTCTTAAAGGCACAGTAACGTTTTTTATATTGCTTGTAAATTTATTTGAAAAGTATTTTCCAAGCTTGCTAGTTTCATTGCCAGTTTGTTTAAACATGTCTGACACAGAGGAATCTCTTTGTGCAATATGTTTAAAGGCCAATGTGGAGCCCAATAGAAATTTGTGTACTAATTGCATTGATGCTACTTTAAATAAAAGCCAATCTGTACATGTAAAGAAAATTTCACCAGACTACGAGGGGGAAGTTATGCCGACTAACTCTCCTCACGTGTCAATACCTTCGTCTCCCGCTCAGGAGGTGCGTGATATTGTGGCGCCAAGTACATCAGGGCGGCCCATACAAATCACTTTGCAAGACATGGCTAATGTTATGACTGAAGTATTATCTAAATTGCCAGAATTTAGGGGTAAACGCGACCACTCTGGGGTGAGAACAGAGTGCTCTGATAATAATAGAGCCATGTCTGATACTGCGTCACAATTTGCAGAACATGAGGACGGAGAGCTTCATTCTGTGGGTGACGGATCTGATCCAAGTAAACTGGACTCAGACATTTCAAATTTTAAATTTAAGCTTGAGAACCTCCGTGTATTACTAGGGGAGGTATTAGCGGCTCTGAATGATTGTAACACTGTTGCAATTCCAGAGAAAATATGTAGGCTGGATAAATATTTTGCGGTACCGACGTGTACTGACGTTTTTCCTATACCTAAAAGGCTTACAGAAATTGTTAACAAGGAGTGGGATAGACCCGGTGTGCCTTTTTCACCCCCTCCTATATTTAGAAAAATGTTTCCAATAGACGCCACCACACAGGACTTATGGCAGACGGTCCCTAAGGTGGAGGGAGCAGTTTCTACTCTGGCTAAGCGCACCACTATCCCGGTGGAGGATAGCTGTGCTTTTTCAGATCCAATGGATAAAAAGTTAGAGGGTTACCTTAAGAAAATGTTTGTTCAACAAGGTTTTATATTACAACCCCTTGCATGCATTGCGCCTGTCACGGCTGCGGCGGCATTCTGGTTTGAGTCTCTGGAAGAGACCATTAGCTCAACTCCATTGGATGAGATTATAGACAAGCTTAGAGTCCTTAAGCTAGCTAATTCATTTATTTCTGATGCCGTAGTACACTTAACTAAACTTACGGCTAAGAACTCCGGATTCGCCATTCAAGCGCGCAGAGCGCTGTGGCTTAAATCCTGGTCAGCCGATGTGACTTCTAAATCTAAATTGCTTAACATATCTTTCAAAGGGCAGACATTATTCGGGCCCGGTTTGAAAGAAATTATCGCTGACATTACTGGAGGTAAGGGCCATGCCCTGCCTCAAGACAGAGCCAAACCAAGGGCTAGACAGTCTAATTTTCGTGCCTTTCGTAACTTCAAGGCAGGAGCAGCATCAACTTCCTCCGCTCCAAAACAGGAAGGAACTGTTGCTCGCTACAGACAGGGCTGGAAACCTAACCAGTCCTGGAACAAGGGCAAGCAGGCCAGAAAGCCTGCTGCTGCCCCTAAGACAGCATGAAGTGAGGGCCCCCGATCCGGAAACGGATCTAGTGGGGGGCAGACTTTCTCTCTTCGCCCAGGCTTGGGCAAGAGATGTCCAGGATCCCTGGGCGTTAGAGATCATATCTCAGGGATATCTTCTGGACTTCAAAGCTTCTCCTCCAAAAGGGAGATTTCATCTTTCAAGGTTGTCAGCAAACCAGATAAAGAAAGAGGCGTTTCTACGCTGTGTACAAGACCTTTTACTAATGGGAGTGATCCACCCAGTTCCGCGGTCGGAACACGGACAAGGGTTTTACTCAAATCTGTTTGTGGTTCCCAAAAAAGAGGGAACCTTCAGACCAATCTTGGACTTAAAAATCCTAAACAAATTCCTAAGAGTTCCATCGTTCAAAATGGAAACTATTCGGACAATCTTACCTATGATCCAAAAGGGTCAGTACATGACCACAGTGGATTTAAAGGATGCCTACCTTCACATACCGATTCACAAGGATCATTATCGGTACCTAAGGTTTGCCTTCCTAAACAGGCATTACCAGTTTGTAGCTCTTCCCTTCGGGTTAGCTACAGCTCCAAGAATCTTTACAAAGGTTCTGGGCTCTCTTCTGGCGGTACTAAGACCGCAAGGAATTTCGGTAGCTCCGTACCTAGACGACATTCTGATACAAGCGTCAAGTTTCCAGACTGCCAAGTCTCATACAGAGTTAGTTCTGGCATTTCTAAGGTCGCATGGGTGGAAGGTGAACGTAGAAAAGAGTTCTCTTTTGCCACTCACAAGAGTTCCCTTCTTGGGGACTCTTATAGATTCTGTAGAAATGAAAATTTACCTGACAGAGGACAGGTTAACAAAACTTCTAAATGCTTGCCGTGTCCTTCATTCCATTCAACACCCATCAGTGGCTCAATGCATGAATGTAATCGGCTTAATGGTAGCGGCAATGGACATAGTACCTTTTGCACGCCTGCATCTCAGACCACTACAATTGTGCATGCTAAGTCAGTGGAATGGGGATTACTCAGATTTGTCCCCTATGCTGAATCTGGATCAAGAGACCAGAGATTCTCTTCTATGGTGGCTTTCTCGGCCACATCTGTCCAGGGGGATGTCCTTCAGCAGGCCAGATTGGACGATTGTAACAACAGACGCCAGCCTGCTAGGTTGGGGCGCTGTCTGGAATTCCCTGAAGGCTCAGGGATCATGGACTCAGGAGGAGAGACTCCTTCCAATAAAAATTCTGGAATTAAGAGCAGTTCTCAATGCCCTTCTGGCTTGGCCTCAGTTAGCAACTCTGAGGTTCATCAGGTTTCAGTCGGACAACATCACGACTGTGGCTTACATCAACCATCAGGGAGGGACAAGGAGTTCCCTAGCGATGATGGAAGTCTCAAAGATAATTCGCTGGGCAGAGTCTCACTCTTGCCACCTGTCAGCGATCCACATCCCAGGCGTGGAGAACTGGGAGGCGGATTTCCTAAGTCGCCAGACTTTTCATCCGGGGGAGTGGGAACTTCATCCGGAGGTATTTGCCCAACTGCTTCGGCGTTGGGGCAAACCAGATCTGGATCTCATGGCGTCTCGCCAGAACGCCAAGCTTCCTTGTTACGGATCCAGGTCCAGGGACCCGGGAGCGGTTCTGATAGATGCTCTGACAGCACCTTGGGTCTTCAACATGGCTTATGTGTTTCCACCCTTCCCGATGCTTCCTCGATTGATTGCCAGGATCAAACAGGAGAGAGCATCGGTGATTCTAATAGCGCCTGCGTGGCCACGCAGGACCTGGTATGCAGATCTAGTGGACATGTTGTCCTGTCCACCATGGTCTCTGCCTCTGAGACAGGACCTTCTGGTTCAGGGTCCTTTCAAACATCCAAATCTAATTTCTCTGAGGCTGACTGCATGGAGATTGAACGCTTGATTCTATCAAAGCGTGGATTCTCGGAGTCAGTGATTGATACCTTAATACAGGCTAGGAAACCTGTTACCAGGAAAATTTACCATAAAATATGGCGTAAATACTTGCATTGGTGCGAATCCAAGAGTTACTCATGGAGTAAGGTTAGGATTCCTAGGATATTGTCTTTTCTACAAGAAGGTTTAGAAAAGGGTTTATCTGCTAGTTCGTTAAAGGGACAGATCTCAGCTCTGTCCATTCTTTTACACAAACGTCTGTCAGAAGTTCCAGACGTTCAGGCTTTTTGTCAGGCTTTGGCCAGGATTAAGCCTGTGTTTAAAACTGTTGCTCCGCCATGGAGCTTAAACTTAGTTCTTAACGTTTTACAGGGTGTTCCGTTTGAACCCCTTCATTCCATTGATATCAAGCTGTTATCTTGGAAAGTTCTGTTTTTAATGGCTATTTCCTCGGCTCGAAGAGTCTCTGAGTTATCGGCCTTACATTGTGATTCTCCTTATCTGATTTTTCATTCAGACAAGGTAGTTCTGCGTACTAAACCTGGGTTCTTACCTAAGGTAGTCACTAACAGGAATATCAATCAAGAGATTGTTGTTCCATCATTGTGCCCTAACCCTTCTTCAAAGAAGGAACGACTTCTGCACAATCTGGACGTCGTCCGTGCCCTGAAATTTTATTTGCAGGCAACTAAAGATTTTCGACAAACTTCTTCCCTGTTTGTCGTTTATTCTGGACAGAGGAGAGGTCAAAAGGCTTCGGCTACCTCTCTCTCCTTCTGGCTTCGTAACATAATACGTTTAGCCTATGAGACTGCTGGACAGCAGCCTCCTGAAAGAATTACAGCTCATTCTACCAGAGCTGTGGCTTCCACTTGGGCCTTTAAAAATGAGGCCTCTGTTGAACAGATTTGCAAGGCTGCAACTTGGTCTTTGCTTCACACCTTTTCAAAATTTTACAAATTTGACACTTTTGCTTCTTCGGAGGCTGTTTTTGGGAGAAAGGTTCTTCAGGCAGCGGTTCCTTCCGTGTAAAGGTCCTGCCTGTCCCTCCCGTCATCCGTGTACTTTTAGCTTTGGTATTGGTATCCCATAAGTTATGGATGACCCGTGGACTGACTACACTTAACAGGAGAAAACATAATTTATGCTTACCTGATAAATTCCTTTCTCCTGTAGTGTATTCAGTCCACGGCCCGCCCTGTTTTTACGGCAGGTCTAAATTTTAAATTAAACTCCAGTCACCACTGCACCCTATAGTTTCTCCTTTCTCGTTTGTTTTCGGTCGAATGACTGGGTATGACGTAGAGGGGAGGAGCTATATAGCAGCTCTGCTTGGGTGATCCTCTTGCACTTCCTGTTAGGGAGGAGATATAATCCCATAAGTAATGGATGACCCGTGGACTGACTACACTACAGGAGAAAGGAATTTATCAGGTAAGCATAAATTATGTTATTATAGTGGCGGCGACGTTGGGGGCGGCAGATTAGAGGTTAATAACATTATGTAGGTGTCTGCGATGTTGTGGGCAACAGATTAGGGGTTAATAAATATAATGTAGGTGTCGGCGATGTTGGGAGCAGCAGATTAGGGGTTAATAAGTATAATGTAGGTGGCAGCGATGTCCGGAGTGGCAGATTAGGGGTTAATAAGTATAATGTAGGTGTCGGCGATGTCGGAGGCGGCAGATTAGGGGTTAATAAGTGTAAGATTAGGGGTGACAATAACATGCAAGTTAGCACCGCACCCCTCATAACGCAAAACTCGTAATCTAGCCGATTGTTCATTTTAAATAAAGTTGCACGGTGATGTCATTACATCATTGCGCGTGACATCACCGTGCATAGCGTGAAGCCCTGGCGATTCCGGGGTAGGAGAGAGTAGGAGCCCCCAGATCTCCCTCAAGGTGGGAGAGTGCTAGCGACAGCTCTGAGCCATCATTAGCACCAGATTTGGAAACTCTGCGACGGCTCAGAGCCGTCGTTAGCACTCAAGGGGTTAATAAAGTTTAATGTATTTTTAGTATAATAGGGTAGGTTCATTAATAGTGTAATATAGTTTATTTTAATTCTAAAGGTAAGGTTAAATTTTATATATTAGAAGATAGGGATGATTTAATATTTAATGTAAAGTTAGCGGGTTGTTAGGTTTAGGGGTTAATAGCTTAATTTAGTTTATGATGATGTGGGGGGCTGGCGGTTTAGGGGTTAATAGGTTTAGTAAGTGGTAGTGATGTGGGAGGCCAGGGGTTTAGGGGTTAATACATTTATTTAGTTGCGGCGGGGTCCGGGAGCTGCGGTTTAGGGGTTAATACATTTATTTCGTTGCGGCGGTGTACGGGAGCGGCGGAAAAGGGGTTAATATATTTATGTAGGTGGCAGCGATGTCGGGGGCGGCAGATTAGGGGTGTTTAGACTCGGGGCTTATGTTAGGTGTAAACTTAACTTTTATTCTACCATAGAAATCAATGGGATATCTGGCAGCATCGAACATAAGCTTTCACTGCTTTCAGACTCCCATTGATTCCTATGGCATCCGCGGCCTCCAGGGTGGCGGATTGAAAACCAGTTATTCTGGGCCGGAATAGTGGCGAGCGTACCTGTTAGAACTTTGATAACTAGCAAAAGTTGTCAGATAGTGCCGAATTTGTAACATCTGTAATGACGTAAGCATCGATCTGTGTCGGATTGAGACCGGCGGATCATATGTTATGTCACTAATTTCAACTTTTACCGGTCTGTAGGATTTGATAAATAGGGCGAATCAGGCTCGCCACAATTACGCTGCGTATTTGCGGTTGACAGCTTGATAAATAGGCCTCAATGTCTTGTACAAGTCCTCTGCAAAGTGTATGAGTTCTATAAGCCCTTACCTTAAAATGTGATCTAATTATAATGGTGGCATATAATTATCCAAATAACCAAAATCACAAATGTATGCAACATAAATGTTGGGTGACAATCTGTTTATCATCCAATATGACTCAACATGTACAGTAGGTTTTAACTTTTCTATGGTCTATTCTATATATATTTAAGTAAGTTTTGGAAGTTACTAGTAGTCCTATGATTCTTTAATTATCTGTAAGGTATGCTAAGTAGGAAGTAACTTCGAATATATATATATATATAGATGTCCCCTTAATAGAAGTTTTTATGACTTAGTACCTGTAGTTTACACTATAGGTAAATTTGTGTCCCAAGACTATGCAACATTGTCCGCTGGCCTGTCTAGTGAGTGCATGTGGAAATATTGCCTATTGTGGGGCAAGTAAAGCTCAGTATAAGTGTGCACTATACCCCTTCATGACTTTAGAAAATTAGGCACCTTCTTACTAATATCAGGCCATAATAAACTTTTTGCAGCTGAAGTACATAACACATATAGCAAGTTCTGCCTTAAAACATATAATTAAACAAATGGGATAAGGTAAACTATGCATTAGTAGTATAATAACAAATAAGTGGGGAAGAACTGTCCACATCTATCAGTAAATACTACATGTTGCAATGGGGCTACCAAAAGCATAGTCAAGTTCAGGTTGCAAGTTTCAACTCCAATCTATCAGCAGTCAACAAAAGTTGTGTATTACCAGATTCTGGTTGTCCTAGAGTTAATAGGATCTTGTGCGAAGTTTGGTTCCAAGTGTATAACTTTCCATTTCTCATAGAGTAGTCCGTGGGTGTTAAAGACTAATATAGCAGAGTTTCTTATTGTTAATCTCTGCTGGGGCAAGGAATCTCCCTCTTCCCTCAGCCACTGCATGAAAGGCATAGGAGCTTTAATTACAAGTCTATCCAGGTCAATCTGCGCCATTTTCAGTGACCATGTGTGCCGCTTCAGCTCAGCTTGTGGTCTTATCGGTTAGTTTAGGCAAGGGTAGCGTTGTATCTGGACTAAAGGGTCCTTTATCTGGCACTCCGTATCGTGTTTCACATGGTCTGCTGTGAACTCCAGAGCACTAACAGGCATCAGGTGAGGGGGATCTCCCAGACCACATGGCTTATGCAAGAATTCCATGAAGCAACCAGTATTATCTAACCATGCAGCGCCACCCGGTTGAATCATCTGCCATGTCACTAGTGTTTCACCCTCCTGTCTCTTTATATAACCTATCTCTACCTGCATGTCTGCGGGTTGAGCGTCCTACAGGAGCCTCCTAAACTGGTCTCTTATAGCTTCCTCAAAGTCTGTTATTAGGTCCAGCATTGCTGCGTGGAGGTCGTCCATTTTGCCGTTCTGCAGGGTGTTATTGGAGAGCATCGGCCAGTTGTGCAGTCTTAGGGCACTTCCTTTGCCCCCTGTAGTATTTTTGGATGGTTTGGGATTCTTGGGTATTTTGCTATAAAGTCAAAGCTCATATGCAGCAACAATCCCCAAATATGTAAGCTTTAGGCCGGGAGCTCTCTAGGCACACGTCTGAACGCTTTGGCAGTTGACTCCGCCCCCGAAAGGTAAAGCTTTTAATCTGTAATTAAATAATTTTTAATTTTTTTAGCAATCTAGGAACCTATGATGCTCCTCTTCTTCCCAAAAGAATGAATCTTCCAGAACCCCAAGTCCTCTTCTAGTTGGATCAAGTGTTACGCAGTCAAAAAAGCCCTCCTCTGCTACTAAATCAGCATGATGATGTGGCCCCCGATCCAGATCTTGTTCTGGTAGGTGGCAGATTACACCTTTTTCAGAAGGTCTGGGCTCAGTTATTTCTTCCAATTACATGGTTGGAGAATCGATCTTCCAAAGAGTTCTCTATCTCCTCAAATTAGAGAGTCTTTTGTAGGAGTGTTCATTTATTCAGTTGTGATCACTCTTTTCTTGACAGATCAGATGCAGTCAACTTGTGCCAAGCATCAGTCATCTCCTAATCCTATGGTAGGTCTTTGTATGGAAGTGCTGGCTCTAATGATTGCTGCATCAGATGCTATTCTATTTGCTTGTTTTCACATGAGACTTCTTCCACTTTGCATGTTGGGTTAATGGTGCAAGGATTACAATCAGCTTTCTCAAAGGATTCTATTGGATCCTATAACAAGACATTCTCTTTTGCGGTTATAAATTACTAATCCAGCTCTCTAAGGGCATCTTTTGTTAGTCCATCCTGGATAATAATAATTACAGTCGCAAGTCTTTTAGGTTAGTGCTCAGTGTGGGGATCCAAGAGAGTGCAGGGAGTTTGGTAAACTCATAAAGCGAGGTTACCAATAAATGTGTTGGAGCTCCATGTAATCTTTAGGGCTTTCCAGAGATGGCCACTTCTGAAGGAAGAGTAGGTCTTCGCTTTCATTCGGACAATGTCACAGCTGTGGCTTATATCAATCATCAGGGAGGAACACACAATTTTAAAATAGGCAGAGAACAATTGCTGTATAATTTCTGAGATTCACATTCCAGGAATGAACAACTGGGAAGTGGATAATCTTTAGCCAACCCCTACATCCAGGGGAATTTTCTCTTCATTTAGATGTCTTCAATCAGTCCCAAAGATAGGGTCTTCCAGAGATAGACCTGATGGTCTCTCAATTAAACAAGCTTCCCAGATATTTTACGAAGTCCAGGGATCCTCAGGCGGTGTTTGTAGATGCTCTAACAGCCCGTTGGTCTTATTGTCTGGTGTATATATTTCTCTTGTTAAGTGTATCCAGTCCACGGATCATCCATTACTTATGGGATATTAACTCCTCCCCAACAGGAAGTGCAAGAGGATTCACCCAGCAGAGCTGCTATATAGCTCCTCCCCTAACTGCCATTACCAGTCATTCTCTTGCACCCAACGACTAGATAGGATGTGTGAGAGGACTATGGTGATTATATTTAGTTTTATACCTTCAATCAAAAGTTTGTTATTTTATAATAGCACCGGAGTGTGTTATTCCTTCTCTGGTAGAATTTGAAGAAGAATCTACCTGAGTTTTTACTATGATTTTAGCCGGCGTAGTTAAGATCATATTGCTGTTTCTCGGCCATCTGAGGAGAGGTAAACTTCAGATCAGGGGACAGCGGGCAGATTAATCTGCAAAGAGGTATGTAGCAGCTTATTATTTTCTGACAATGGAATTGATGAGAAAATTCTGCCATACCGATATAATGTATACTCAGCCTTAAATGCAGTAGCAGCAACTGGTATCAGGCTGTCATGTATGTATATTTTACACTTCAGTATTCTGGGGAATGGCACTTCACTGGAATTATACTGTGTGCATAAGACTTTAGCCTAATTTGCAGGGACTGGCAACAGGCTCTTTAATAACACTTAATTTATGTTAAACGTTTTTTGCTGGCATGTAAAATCGTTTCATTTTCTGAGGTACTGGGTGAATAAAATGTTTTGGGCATTATTTTTTCCACTTGGCAGTTGTTTTATTTAATTTATGACAGTTTACTGATCTCTCTCACTGTTGTGTGTGAGGGGGAGGTCAAAAAATTCAGTCAGAAGCTCATTGTATTTCCTGCATGATCCGGTTCATCTCTACAGAACTCAGGGGTCTTCAAAACTTGTTTTGAGGGAGGTAATCATTCACAGCAGAGCTGTGAGATTGTAGTTGACTGTGATAAAAAACGTTTATTTCTGTAACTTTTTTTTCTGCTATCAGGGTTAGTTATCCTTCGCTAATGGGAACAAGCCTTTGCTAAAATTGTGTTTTTTACAAAAATTTGATGCTATAACCTTTCAGTTTATTAACTTTCAACTGTCATAACTCTTTCTGTGCTTCTTATAGGCACAGTACGTTTTCATATTATAGTAAATTACTTGAAAAGTATTTCCAAGTTGCTAGTTTATTTGCTAGTGTGTTAAACATGTCTGATTCAGAGGAAGACATCTGTGCTATATGTGCTAATGCCAAAGTGGAGCCCAATAGAAATTTATGTACTAACTGTATTGATGCTACTTTAAATAAAAGTCAATCTGTACAAATTGAACACATTTCACCAAACAACGAGGGGAGAGTTATGCCGACTAACTCGCCTCACGTGTCAGTACCTGCATCTCCCGCTCGGGGGGTGCGTGATATTGTGGCGCCGAGTACATCTGGGCGGCCATTACAAATCACATTACAGGATATGGCTACTGTTATGACTGAAGTTTTGGCTAAATTACCAGAACTAAGAGGTAAGCGTGATCACTCTGGGGTGAGAACTGAGTGCGCTGATAATGTTAGGGCCATGTCAGATACTGCGTCACAACTTGCAGAACATGAGGACGGAGAGCTTCATTCTGCGGCTGACGGTTCTGATCCAAACAGATTGGATTCAGATATTTCAAATTTTAAATTTAAGCTGGAAAACCTCCGTGTATTACTAGGGGAGGTGTTAGCGGCTCTGAATGATTGCAACACAGTTGCAATACCAGAAAAAATGTGTAGGTTGGATAAATATTTTGCGGTACCGTCGAGTACTGACGTTTTTCCTATACCTAAGAGACTTACTGAAATTGTTACTAAGGAGTGGGATAGACCCGGTGTGCCGTTCTCACCCCCTCCGATATTTAGAAAGATGTTTCCAATAGACACCACCACACGGGACTTATGGCAAACGATCCCTAAGGTGGAGGGAGCAGTTTCTACTTTAGCTAAGCGTACCACTATCCCGGTGGAGGATAGCTGTGCCTTTTCAGATCCAATGGATAAAAAGTTAGAGGGTTACCTTAAGAAAATGTTTGTTCAACAAGGTTTTATATTGCAACCCCTTGCATGCATTGCGCCTGTCACGGCTGCAGCAGCATTTTGGTTTGAGTCTCTGGAAGGGACACTTGAATCAGCTCCATTAGATGAGATTACACACAGGCTTAAAGCTCTTAAGTTAGCTAAACTCATTTATTTCAGATGCCGTAGTACATTTAACTAAGCTTACGGCTAAGAATTCCGGATTCGCCATTCAGGCGCGCAGAGCACTGTGGCTAAAATCCTGGTCAGCTGACGTTACTTCTAAGTCTAAATTTCTTAATATACCTTTCAAAGGGCAGACCTTATTCGGGCCCGGATTGAAAGAAATTATCGCTGACATTACAGGAGGTAAAGGCCATGCCCTGCCTCAAGACAGAGCCAAACCTAAGGCTAGACAATCTAATTTTCGTTCCTTTCGGAATTTCAAAGCAGGAGCAGCATCAACTTCCTCTGCTCCAAAACAAGAAGGATCTGTTGCTCGCTACAGACAAGGCTGGAGACCTAACCAGTCCTGGAACAAGGGCAAGCAGGCCAGGAAACCTGCTGGTGCCCCTAAAACAGCATGAATTGAGGGCCCCCGATCCGGGAACGGATCTAGTGGGGGGCAGACTTTGGGAAGGCTTGGGCAAGAGATGTCCAGGATCCCTGGGCGCTAGAGATAATATCTCAGGGATACCTTCTGGACTTCAAATACTCTCCCCCAAGAGAGAGATTTCATCTGTCAAGGTTGTCAACAAACCAAATAAAGAAAGAGGCGTTTCTACGCTGCGTACAAGAGCTTTTATTAATGGGAGTAATCCATCCAGTTCCACGGTCGGAACAGGGACAAGGGTTTTACTCAAATCTGTTTGTGGTTCCCAAAAAAGAGGGAACTTTCAGGCCAATCCTGGATTTAAAGATCCTAAACAAATTCCTAAGAGTTCCATCGTTCAAAATGGAGACTATTCGGACAATTTTACCCATGATCCAAAAGGGTCAGTACATGACCACAGTGGATTTAAAGGATGCTTACCTTCACATACCGATTCACAAAGATCATTACCGGTATCTAAGGTTTGCCTTTCTAGACAGGCATTACCAGTTTGTAGCTCTTCCATTCGGATTGGCTACGGCTCCGAGAATCTTCACAAAGGTTCTGGGTGCTCTTCTGGCGGTACTAAGACCGCGAGGAATTGCGGTAGCTCCGTACCTAGACGACATTCTGATACAAGCTTCAAGCTTTCAAACTGCCAAGTCTCATACAGAGTTAGTACTGGCATTTCTAATGTCGCATGGATGGAAGGTGAACGAAAAGAAGAGTTCTCTCTTTCCACTCACAAGAGTTCCCTTCTTGGGGACTCTTATAGATTCTGTAGAAATGAAGATTTACCTGACAGAAGACAGGTTAACAAAGCTTCAAAATGCATGCCGTGTCCTTCATTCCATTCAACACCCGTCAGTAGCTCAATGCATGGAGGTGATCAGCTTAATGGTAGCAGCAATGGACATAGTACCCTTTGCACGCCTACATCTCAGACCGCTGCAATTGTGCATGCTAAGTCAGTGGAATGGGGATTACTCAGACTTGTCCCCTACTCTGAATCTGGATCAAGAGACCAGAAATTCTCTTCTATGGTGGCTTTCTCGGCCACATCTGTCCAGGGGGATGCCATTCAGCAGGCCGGACTGGACAATTGTAACAACAGACGCCAGCCTACTAGGTTGGGACGCTGTCTGGAATTCTCTGAAGGCTCAGGGACAATGGAATCAGGAGGAGAGTCTCCTACCAATAAACATTCTGGAATTGAGAGCAGTTCTCAATGCCCTTCTGGCTTGGCCCCAGTTAACAACTCGGGGGTTCATCAGGTTTCAGTCGGACAACATCACGACTGTAGCTTACATCAACCATCAGGGAGGGACAAGAAGCTCCCTAGCAATGATGGAAGTATCAAAGATAATTCGCTGGGCAGAGTCTCACTCTTGCCACCTGTCAGCAATCCACATCCCGGGAGTGGAGAACTGGGAGGCGGATTTCTTAAGTCGTCAGACTTTTCATCCGGGGGAGTGGGAACTTCATCCGGAGGTCTTTGCCCAAATACTTCGACGTTGGGGCAAACCAGAGATAGATCTCATGGCGTCTCGACAGAACGCCAAGCTTCCTCGTTACGGGTCCAGATCCAGGGATCCAGGAGCGGTTCTGATAGATGCTTTGACAGCACCTTGGACCTTCGGGATGGCTTATGTGTTTCCACCCTTCCCGATGCTTCCTCGATTGATTGCCAGAATCAAACAGGAGAGAGCATCAGTGATTCTAATAGCGCCTGCATGGCCACGCAGGACTTGGTATGCAGATCTAGTGGACATGTCATCCTGTCCACCTTGGTCGCTACCTCTGAAACAGGACCTTCTGATCCAGGGTCCCTTCAAACATCAAAATCTAATTTCTCTGAAGCTGACTGCTTGGAACGCTTGATTTTATCAAAACGTGGTTTTTCTGAGTCAGTTATTGATACCTTAATACAGGCTAGGAAGCCTGTTACCAGAAAGATTTACCATAAGATATGGCGCAAATACTTATATTGGTGCGAATCCAAGAGTTACTCATGGAGTAAGGTTAGGATTCCGAGGATATTGTCTTTTCTACAAGAAGGTTTAGAAAAGGGTTTATCCGCTAGTTCCTTAAAGGGACAGATTTCAGCTCTGTCCATTCTTTTACACAAACGTCTGTCAGAAGTTCCGGACGTTCAAGCTTTTTGTCAGGCTTTAGCTAGGATCAAGCCTGTGTTTAAAACTGTTGCTCCACCATGGAGTTTGAACTTAGTTCTTAATGTTTTACAGGGGGTTCCGTTTGAACCCCTTCATTCCATTGATATCAAGTTGTTATCTTGGAAAGTTCTGTTTTTAATGGCGATTTCCTCGGCTCGAAGAGTCTCTGAGTTATCTGCCTTACATTGTGATTCTCCTTATCTGATTTTTCATTCAGACAAGGTAGTTCTGCGTACTAAACCTGGGTTCCTACCTAAGGTGGTCACTAACAGGAATATCAATCAAGAGATTGTGGTTCCATCTTTGTGTCCTAATCCTTCTTCGAAAAAGGAACGTCTGCTACACAATCTAGATGTAGTCCGTGCCCTGAAATTTTATCTACAGGCAACTAAGGATTTTCGACAAACGTCTTCCCTGTTTGTCGTTTATTCTGGTCAGAGGAGAGGTCAAAAAGCTTCGGCTACCTCTCTCTCCTTTTGGCTTCGTAGCATAATACGGTTAGCCTATGAGACTGCTGGACAGCAGCCTCCTGAAAGAATTACAGCACATTCTACTAGAGCTGTGGCTTCCACTTGGGCCTTTAAGAATGAGGCTTCTGTTGAACAGATTTGCAAGGCTGCAACTTGGTCTTCTCTTCATACTTTTTCCAAATTTTACAAATTTGACACTTTTGCTTCTTCGGAGGCTGTTTTTGGGAGAAAGGTTCTTCAGGCAGTGGTTCCTTCCGTATAAAGAGCCTGCCTGTCCCTCCCGTCATCCGTGTACTTTAGCTTTGGTATTGGTATCCCATAAATAATGGATGATCCGTGGACTGGATACACTTAACAAGAGAAAACATAATTTATGCTTACCTGATAAATTTATTTCTCTTGTAGTGTATCCAGTCCACAGCCCGCCCTGTCACTTTAAGGCAGGTAATTTTTCCATTAAACTACAGTCACCACTGCACCCTATGGTTTTCCTTTCTCTGCATGTTTTCGGTCGAATGACTGGTAATGGCAGTTAGGGGAGGAGCTATATAGCAGCTCTGCTAGGTGAATCCTCTTGCACTTCCTGTTGGGGAGGAGTTAATATCCCATAAGTAATGGATGATCCGTGGACTGGATACACTACAAGAGAAATAAATTTATCAGGTAAGCATAAATTATGTTTTCCTCCTACTGTTCTTCTTTCAAGAGTGATAGCTTGGATAATGCAGGAGCTACCGTCAGCTATTATTATAGCACCAGGTTGGCCTTGCAGAGCTTGGTCTGCAGACTTTGCAAAAATGTCCAGTTCTCCTATGTGGTCTTTTCCTGTTCACCACAACCTTCTATCTCAAGTTACATTTTATCATCAATATCTTGAGTTTCTTAACTTGACGGCTTGGATACTGAACGCATAATTCCGAAACAGCAAAGTTTCTCAGCGTCTGTCATAAATACTTTAATTCAGGCTATAAAACCTGTTTTGAGAAATGTCTATCAAAAGATTTTTCTTTCTTGGTATGTAAAGCACAATTTTAATTGGCATTTTCTCAGATTTCCCATAATTCTACAATTTTTGCAAGATGGTTTAGACAAGGTTTGAAGAAAAACAAAAAAGCTCTAAAACAGAAAGTGAGTATAAAAAAATAACAGATGTTAGTGGAAATCGTAATTATACAATAAATTTCTAGTATAACTCGTTTGAAAGTTGCGGGAGATAAATAGTCATATAATAATACAATGAGAAGTTTTATAATATGGCTCCCTTAAAGGTGCTGGACGATGAATGACCATATAATGAGAAAGTTAATTTCAGAGAAATACCTCCCACAATAGATAGTCATGAATGTGTAGTCATAGGCATACAGGAACAATTGTAAAAACAGATGCAGCTTCTTTCAGTGTTGTATCTGATATAATCCCAAATAACCAAATTTCTATTTAAACAAAAATGAAGATAGAGTGCAACCTCAATTCAAGGTAGTGATTTATTTCCACATAAAGAATTTCTAAAATCAAACTGCATACCAAAAATTAAAATACAATGAGCATATCACCATTAAGGTCATCATCGTTCCCGGATCTTCTGTTGGAATGTCAGCCATTCAGCTTGCAGTCCAATATGAAGTCTGTCTCGCTGTTTAATCATATTATGCAGTGAAGGGCTAGGTGTCTGCTGCTCCATTGCGGTTACAGATTAAACAGCCGCTCCACGGCTGACGATACAGCTACAGTACTCCATAAGCACGCGTATATAGGCTGACATTCCCATAGCGGATCCGGTAACTGGGATTAATTTAATGGTAATATGCTCATTGTATTTTAATTTTTAATTAATTTTTAATTTTAGAAATTCTTTTTATGTGGAAATAAATCACTACCTTGAATCAAGGTTAAGCTCTATCTTCCTTTTTGTTAAGGTCTTGTCTGCTAGTTCTTTAAAGGGTCAAATTATTGCTAAACTTCCTGATGTCCACAGTTTTTTTTAAGTTTTAAGCAGATTGAAACCAGTTATAAAACCAATTTCTCCTCCTGAACTTGATGGTAAGGGTCTTAGAAGCTTCTCCATTTGATCCTATGCATTTTCTTAGCATTCCCTTGACATTATGCTTTTGTCAACTAAGTTTTGTTTCACTTTGTGATTTCTTCGGCTAGAAGAATATCTGAAATATTTCCATCAGGATAAAGCGATTTTAAGAAATACGTTTTAAATATTTTTTAGGGGGTTCTTGTCTTTGTCCTAATACCCAAAATTCTAAGGAAAGGCATTTCCATAAATTGTATGTAGTTCGTACACTAAAGTTTTATCTTCAGTCAACTAAGGATTTTAGACAATCTTCAAGTCTATTTATTAATTTCTCAGGTCCAAAGAAGGGTCAGAATGCTTCGGCTGTTGCTTTAGCTTCGTAATTAAAGTTTTTGTTCCGTAAGGCTTACTTGGTGGCAGGAAAGTCTCCCCTAAAGCATATTACTGCTCATTCTACCAGATCAGTTTCTACTTCCTGGGCTTTTAAAGATGAGGCTTCAGTAGAACAAATTTGTAAGGCGGCAACATGGTTATCCTTACATACATTTACTAAATTCTACCACTTTGATGTTTTTACTTCGTTAGAAGCATTTTTTTGTATGAATGTCCTCCAGGCAGCAGTGCCTGGAAATTAGGTGCATGTCTTTTCCAAAAAAAAAAGTTTTCATCCCACCTTAATTACTTATGGACACCATGGCTTTGGTATTAGTTTCCCAGGAGTAATGGACTTGTGGACTCTCACCAGCTTATCAAAGAAAACAAAATGTATGCTTCCTTGATTAATTTATTTTGAGGTGGTGAGAGTCCAAGAGGCCCACCCAAATTTATTTATGATTTTTCTGGTGGCAGTTCTATTTTTGCACCTCATTTCCCTGTTCTTTCCTTTCCTACCTTTTTTCTATTTCTCCTTCTTGGCTAAACATACAACTGGTTAATCAGTGTGATGGGAAAGATAGAATGCGCTTGGATCCTTTGAATGCGGTTTGGTCTTTCAGACAGGAAGGCTCTTTGCCTTACAGCTTACGAAGTTAGATTCTTCTTCGAAATTCTGTCCTCCAATTCCCCTTCAGGCCTTCATTGGCGTTGTGGTAGGGGTGTTGGATTCAGCCCAGGTCGGGTCTTCACCTTAGCTTAGGGTTTGTTTGACTCTGTCTTGGCAGTCTTTCTGGATTACCGGTGGGGGTATTACTCTCCAGTGGGTTCAGTTTTTTTCTCCTAGTTCCCCCGGGGCAGTTCTGTTTTGGTCTCTTCCCTGTCAGTAGGGAGAGTGTGTTTCTAAGGAATATGGATCAGGATTTTCCTTCCAATTCTCCTTAGGGCTTTTTTCAGTAGAACACTTTGCTTTGTGGTCTGGTCTTCTGGATCCATGCCAGTTGGGACCTCTTGGTCATTTTTGAGTTTGTGAGTTCCTCCTGCATAGCGGAAGGGTCTCAAATTTGGTGGTGTCAATAATCCAGTCTCTGAGCGTGCTCTTTCGGATAGGATGGTCCTTACGTTCATCCGTTTTGTTCTGTCTGTCCAGATGTTCTTCTAATGTAGAAGAAAACAGATAGAGTTTCTCAGCTGAGGTCCTCAGGACTATTTTGTCTAAGGGATTAGTTCCTGGCCTAGCGAGCTGTAGGCTTGGGATTTGAATCCTGCTGTGGCAGTTTTCTTAAGACTCTGTGGAGGTCTATTCTAACCTACTTTTCGGTTATGTCTTTCTCTGGTGACAATGTCTCAATCCTATCTGGAGTGCGCGTCAGTGAGACTGTTACTCCATTTGTTGCCGCAAGCTTGTACTCACGGTTTAGAGGTCTCGATGCCATGAGAGTTCCCTTGTTGCAGGGATCCCCCGGGTCAGGGTCTCTGGGTTTTTTGGGATTTTTTCCTCCGGGCAATTTGCAAGGGGTTGCTTGGTTCTAGCTGAGAGAAGGCTGTTCTCTGAAGGCTTTTTCCTTCAGCTTGTTACTGATTACTCATCACCTATTTTAGGTGTGGAGTGTTCCCTCTTTCTCTCCCTTTGTTGGGAGGAGTTTGCTGGTCGTGATCTCTTCTGGATACTGGAGTATGCTTCTTCCCTCTAGAATAAGCTGGATCTGAGCTTTTCTAGCTAGTACTTGTTCAGAGGGGTAGCCAGCATAGATAGCCTGTTGGTTAGCTTAGCTGCCTGGCGATCGGAAGGTTGCGGTTGGATTCCAGCTGTAGTTTCTTTCTCTGGCATGTGATTTCACAAGCAATTTTTGCTTTTTGTTTGTGACCCAGTTCCAGAGACATGCTTCCAGGTGTTTAGTTGTGTTTGCTAGGGCCGGCACGTCAATTCCTTGCTCCTTTTTGGGGTTAGTCTATCCTTCTGGGGTTGCATTGAGTTCCTTTGTACCTGTACAGGAGGTGAGTTTTGAATACTTATTCAATGACATATTTCTTCTGTAGATTGTTTTTTTTTCTACGTGCCGTGGGTCTGTATTGCAATTTGCAATACGTTCTTCCTTCTTTGGGGGTATTTTACTCTGAGGTTTCTGTCAGTTTTCATCAGAATAGACAGTCTTTTTCCTGGTAGGTGGAGGAGTGTTTTCGCTGGCTCTAGGAGTCTGCGAGACACGAGTCTCCTCAGAGGTTTATGGCTCAGTTCAAGTGCAGTGCCTTCTTTTGGGTCTCTGACATAGAACCCTATGGTTCTGATTGTTGTGCGATTGCTTGGTTCTCCTAACATTCTTGTTCCTTTAATTTTTTGTTTCTCTCCAGGAAGCCTTCAGGAGTTGGTTTTCTTGCAGACTGTGGTGCCCTCAGGTTGGGCCGCCTCTTATTTGTTCCCTCCCGTTAGTATTCAGTGTCCTCTGTAGCTTGGGTATTATTTCCCACAAGCAATGAATGCAGCTGTGGACTCTCCCTGTATTTAGAAGGAAAACAAAAATTATGACTTACCAGATAATTTCCTTTCCTTCGATGCAGGGAGAGTCCACAGCTCCCACCTGTGCACTCCAGTGGGCGGCCCTAAATTTGAATTGTTTTCTTCTGGCACATTTTTCTCCCTGATATTTCTCTTGTTAAGTGTATCCAGTCCACGGATCATCCATTACTTGTGGGATATTCTCCTTCCCAACAGGAAGTTGCAAGAGGATCACCCACAGCAGAGCTGCTATATAGCTCCTCCCCTCACTGCCATATCCAGTCATTCTCTTGCAACTCTCAACTAAGATGGAGGTCGTAAGAGGACTGTGGTGTTTTATACTTAGTTTATTTCTTCAATCAAAAGTTTGTTATTTTTAAATGGTACCAGAGTGTACTGTTTATCTCAGGCAGTATTTAGAAGAAGAATCTGCCTGCGTTTTCTATGATCTTAGCAGAAGTAACTAAGATCCTTTGCTGTTCTCACATATTCTGAGGAGTGAGGTAACTTCAGAGTGGGAATAGCGTGCAGGTTTTCCTGTAATAAGGTATGTGCAGTTAAAATATTTTTCTAGGGATGGAATTTGCTAGAAAATGCTGCTGATACCAAAGTAATGTAAGTAAAGCCTTAAATGCAGTGATACATACTCTTATAAAAGTGTATTTTAAAACGTTTGCTGGCATGTTTAATCGTTTTTTACATATGTTTGGTGATAAAACTTATTGGGGCCTAGTTTTTTCCACATGGCTGGCTTGAATTTTGCCTAGAAACAGTTCCCTGATGCTTCCCACTGTTGTAATATGAGTGGGAGGGGCCTATTTTGGCGTTTTTTTGCACAGCAAAAATTACAGACACAGACATCCAGCTTCTTCCTGCATGATCCAGGACTTCTCTGAAGGGCTCAAAAGGCTTCAAAAGTCATATTGAGGGAGGTAAAAAGCCACAGTAGAGCTGTGGCAGTTGTTGTGACTGTTTAACCCCTTAATGACCAAGGACGTACGCCACACGTCCTCAAAAAAAGACAGTTAATGACCGAGGACGTGTGGCGTACGTCCTTGGTCTGGAAAGCAGCTGGAAGCGATCCTGCTCGCTTCCAGCTGCTTTCCGGTTATTGCAGTGATGCCTCGATATGGAGGCATCCTGCAATAACCCCCCTTGGCCATCCGATGCAGAGAGAGCCACTCTGTGGCCCTCTCTGCACCGGACATCGGTGGCCGGTATCGTTGGTGGGTGGGAGCAAGTCTGGGAGGCGGGTGGGCGGCCATCGATGTGCCGAGTGGAGAGAAGGGGGGCGGGGGGCGGGAGCGCGCACGGGAGCGCGCGCGTGCACGGGGGGTGGCGGGCGGGCGCGTGCACGGGGCGGGAGCGGGAGGGAACCGCTACACTACAGAAAAATAAAAGTGGTAAAAGTTAAAAATAAAATGTTTGCAAATATAGAAATAAACATCTAAGGGATCAAGACGGGGTGGGGGGTTGGTCTTGGGGGGGGGAAGCTACACTACAGAAAAGGGCATTTTTGTTTAAAAAAAAAGGCACATTTGTTGCTAAACTGGGTACTGGCAGACAGCTGCCAGTACCCAAGATGGCGCCCCTTAAGGCAGAGGGGGAGGGTTAGAGAGCTGTTTGGTGGGGGATCAGTGAGGTTGGGGACTAAGGGGGGATCCTACACAGCAGCATATGTAAATATGCCAAAAAAAACCCCAAAAAAGCCCAAATATAGCTTTTATTTTAGTACTGGCAGAGTTTCTGCCAGTACTTAAGATGGCGGGGACAATTGTGGGGTGGGGGAGGGAAGAGAGCTGTTTGGGAGGGATACAGAGCGCGCAAATGCTGTTAGAGCCATGTCTGATACTGCGTCACAGTATGCAGAACATGAGGACAGAGAGCTTCAGTCTGTGGGTGACATCTCTGACTCGGGGAAACCTGATTCAGAGATTTCTAATTTTAAATTTAAGCTTGAGAACCTCCGTGTATTGCTTGGGGAGGTATTAGCTGCTCTGAATGACTGTAACACAGTTGCAATTCCAGAGAAATTGTGTAGGCTGGATAGATACTATGCGGTGCCGGTGTGTACCAACGTTTTTCCTATACCTAAAAGGCTTACAGAAATTATTAGCAAGGAGTGGGATAGACCCGGTGTGCCCTTTTCCCCACCTCCTATATTTAGAAAAATGTTTCTAATAGACGCCACTACACGGGACTTATGGCAGACGGTCCCTAAGGTGGAGGGAGCAGTTTCTACTTTAGCAAAGCGTACCACTATCCCGGTTGAGGACAGTTGTGCTTTTTCAGATCCAATGGATAAAAAATTGGAGGGTTACCTTAAGAAAATGTTTATTCAACAAGGTTTTATTTTACAGCCCCTTGCATGCATTGCGCCTGTCACTGCTGCGGCGGCATTCTGGTTTGAGGCCCTGGAAGAGGCCATCCAGACAGCTCCATTGAATGAAATTATTGACAAGCTTAGAACGCTTAAGCTAGCTAACTCATTTGTTTCTGATGCCATTGTTCATTTGACTAAACTAACAGCTAAGAATTCCGGATTCGCCATCCAGGTGCGTAGGGCAATATGGCTTAAATCCTGGTCAGCTGACGTGACTTCAAAGTCTAAATTACTCAACATTCCTTTCAAGGGGCAGACCTTATTCGGGCCTGGCTTGAAGGAAATTATTGCTGACATTACTGGAGGCAAGGGTCATACCCTTCCTCAGGACAGGGCCAAATCAAAGGCCAAACAGTCTAATTTTCGTGCCTTTCGAAATTTCAAGGCAGGAGCAGCATCAACTTCCTCCGCTTCAAAACAAGAGGGAACTGTTGCTCATTCCAGACAGGCCTGGAACAAGGGCAAGCAGGCCAGAAAGCCTGCTGCTGCCCCCAAGACAGCATGAAGGAACGGCCCTCTATCCGGAAACGGATCTAGTGGGGGGCAGACTTTCTCTCTTCGCCCAGGCGTGGGCAAGAGATGTTCAGGATCCCTGGGCGTTGGAGATCATATCTCAGTGATATCTTCTGGACTTCAAAGCTTCTCCTCAACAAGGGAGATTTCATCTTTCAAGGTTATCAGCAAACCAGATAAAGAAAGAGGCATTCCTAAGCTGTGTGCAAGACCTCCTAGTAATGGGAGTGATCCATCCAGTTCCGCGGACGGAACAAGGACAGGGATTTTATTCAAATCTGTTTGTGGTTCCCAAGAAAGAGGGAACCTTCAGACCAATCTTGGATCTAAAGATCTTAAACAAATTCCTCAGAGTTCCATCATTCAAAATGGAAACTATTCGGACCATCCTACCCATGATCCAAGAGGGTCAGTACATGACCACAGTGGACTTAAAGGATGCCTACCTTCACATACCGATTCACAAAGATCATCATCGGTTCCTAAGGTTTGCCTTTCTAGACAGGCATTACCAATTTGTAGCTCTTCCCTTTGCTTGCCGTGTCCTTCATTCCATTCCACGCCCGTCAGTGGCTCAGTGCATGGAAGTAATCGGCTTAATGGTAGCGGCAATGGACATAGTGCCATTTGCGCGCCTGCATCTCAGACCGCTGCAATTATGCATGCTAAGTCAGTGGAATGGGGATTTCTCAGATTTGTCCCCTCTACTAAATCTGGATCAAGAGACCAGAGATTCTCTTCTCTGGTGGCTTTCTCGGGTCCATCTGTCCAAGGGTATGACCTTTCGCAGGCCAGATTGGACGATTGTAACAACAGATGCCAGCCTTCTAGGTTGGGGCGCAGTCTGGAACTCCCTGAAGGCTCAGGGATCGTGGACTCAGGAGGAGAAACTCCTCCCAATAAATATTCTGGAGTTAAGAGCAATATTCAATGCTCTTCTAGCTTGGCCTCAGTTAGCAACACTGAGGTTCATCAGATTTCAGTCGGACAACATCACGACTGTGGCTTACATCAACCATCAAGGGGGAACCAGGAGTTCCCTAGCGATGTTAGAAGTCTCAAAAATAATTCGCTGGGCAGAGTCTCACTCTTGCCACCTGTCAGCGATCCACATCCCAGGCGTAGAGAACTGGGAGGCGGATTTTCTAAGTCGTCAGACTTTTCATCCGGGGGAGTGGGAACTCCATCCGGAGGTGTTTGCTCAACTGGTCCATCGTTGGGGCAAACCAGAACTGGATCTCATGGCGTCTCTCCAGAACGCCAAGCTTCCTTGTTACGGATCCAGGTCCAGGGACCCGGGAGCAACGCTGATAGATGCTCTAGCAGCTCCTTGGTTCTTCAACCTGGCCTATGTGTTTCCACCGTTTCCTCTGCTCCCTCGACTGATTGCCAAAATCAAAACAGGAGAGAGCATCGGTGATTCTGATAGCGCCTGCGTGGCCACGCAGGACCTGGTATGCAGACCTAGTGGACATGTCATCTCTTCCACCATGGACTCTGCCTCTGAGGCAGGACCTTCTAATGCAAGGTCCTTTCAATCATCCAAATCTAATTTCTCTGAGACTGACTGCATGGAGATTGAACGCTTGATTCTATCAAGGCGTGGCTTCTCCGAGTCAGTCATTGATACCTTAATACAGGCTCGGAAGCCTGTCACCAGGAAAATCTACCATAAGATATGGTGTAAATATCTTTATTGGTGTGAATCCAAGAGTTACTCATGGAGTAAGGTTAGGATTCCTAGGATATTGTCCTTTCTCCAAGAGGGTTTGGACAAAGGCTTATCAGCTAGTTCTTTAAAAGGACAGATCTCCGCTCTGTCTATTCTTTTGCACAAGCGTCTGGCAGAAGTTCCAGACGTCCAGGCATTTTGTCAGGCTTTGGTTAGGATTAAGCCTGTGTTTAAAACTGTTGCTCCCCCGTGGAGCTTAAACTTGGCTCTTAAAGTTCTTCAGGGAGTTCCGTTTGAACCCCTTCATTCCATTGATATTAAACTTTTATCTTGGAAAGTTCTGTTTTTGATGGCTATTTCCTCGGCTCGAAGAGTCTCTGAGTTATCTGCCTTACATTGTGATTCTCCTTATCTGATTTTTCATTCAGACAAGGTAGTTCTGCGTACCAAACCTGGGTTTTTACCTAAGGTGGTTTCTAACAGGAATATCAATCAAGAGATTGTTGTTCCATCCTTGTGTCCTAATCCTTCTTCAAAGAAGGAACGTCTTTTGCATAATCTGGACGTAGTCCGTGCCTTGAAGTTTTACTTACAGGCTACTAAAGATTTTTGTCAAACATCTGCCCTGTTTGTCGTTTACTCTGGACAGAGGAGAGGTCAAAAAGCTTTGACAACCTCTCTCTCCTTTTGGCTTCGGAGCATAATACGCTTAGCCTATGAGACTGCTGGACAGCAGCCCCCTGAAAGGATTACAGCTCATTCTACTAGAGCTGTGGCTTCCACCTGGGCCTTTAAAAATGAGGCCTCTGTTGAACAGATTTGCAAGGCTGCGACTTGGTCTTCGCTTCACACCTTTTCAAAATTTTACAAATTTGACACTTTTGCTTCTTCGGAGGCTGTTTTTTGGGAGAAAGGTTCTACAGGCAGTGGTTCCTTCCGTTTAAGTTCCAGCCTTGTCCCTCCCATCATCCGTGTACTTTAGCTTTGGTATTGGTATCCCACAAGTAATGGATGATCCGTGGACTGGATACACTTAACAAGAGAAAACATAATTTATGCTTACCTGATAAATTTATTTCTCTTGTAGTGTATCCAGTCCACGGCCCGCCCTGTCCTTTTAAGGCAGGTCTAAATTTTAATTAAACTACAGTCACCACTGCACCCTCTCCTTTCTCATCTTGTTTCGGTCGAATGACTGGATATGGCAGTGAGGGGAGGAGCTATATAGCAGCTCTGCTGTGGGTGATCCTCTTGCAACTTCCTGTTGGGAAGGAGAATATCCCACAAGTAATGGATGATCCGTGGACTGGATACACTACAAGAGAAATAAATTTATCAGGTAAGCATAAATTATGTTTTCTTCTTCTGTTCCTTGTTCCTCTGCAGAATGACTGGGGGATGAGGGAAGTGGGGGAGGTATTTAAGCCTTTGGCTGGGGTGTCTTTGCCTGCACCTGGTGGCCAGGTTCTATATTCCCACAAGTAATGAATGCAGCTGTGGACTCTCCCTGTATCGAAGGAAAGGAAATTATCTGGTCATAATTTTTGTTTTTGACATTTTTAAGTACATGTACATTGAGGTACTGTCGCTTTAAATTTACTATTTATTTAACCCTTTATTGACTCAAACTGTCATTTATTATATTAGAAACTACAGGGTTTTTTTCTCTTAAAGAGACAGTACACTTTTTTTCTGATTCCCTCACAGGGACTTCATTTTTACATTTTGCCAATATTTGTAGGTTCCACTGAGGTGTTAACCCTTTCTGTGCCTGTTATACTGTATATGTTCTGCTATCTAATTTTAGATACTTGCCTGTCCTTACTATTCTAAAGCATTGTGGAGCAAACTTTATGCAGCAAAAGACTTAGGACATAACGCTGATCCCTTAGAAAGGTGATCTACTGACAATTTAACTCCTTCTTATATGTGTTTGCTATGTAGGGAAGTGTTGTTTTTTTCCCCCCTACTCAGCTTTGTAATCTGTGTGCTGAGTGTTTGTCTATTGCTAGATAGGGTTATGCAGTGTTGGTGTTGCAGCACAGTACACAGGGATCTGTTACCCACCAGGTTTATCTCCAGGACAGTTCTACTTAACATAAAATAGGACATTTCACAACTGACGGATTTCATGCCTCCACCAGTTATTCAGAAACCCAGGACCCCCCTGAAGAAGTGACATGTATCCTTTCAAATTGGAGGACATACACACTCTATTGCAGGATGTTTTTTACTTGCTTTGGAGATTGAGGGCCCTCCACCTGCAGACCTGAAAACTTTGTGAAAAAGATTGATAAGTTCTAAAAGGTAGACCCAAAGAAGCCATTCATGTTCTGATGCAGTTTCTGAGCTTATAAGCAATAAATGGAACAAACCAGACATTCTCTTTGTTCCCTCCCCCAAATTCAGAAATATGTTTTGTTTACCCTCTGAAAAATTGAATGCATGGGAGACCATTTCAAAGAGGGTCGGTGCTATTTCCACTTTGGCTAGGCGGACTGCAGTTCCTTTAGAGGAAAGTACCACTTTTAAGGATCTGATGGACAGAAAACTTTAAGGTTTCATCAGGAAATCCTTTCAGCTTGCAGGCTGTATGCTTTATCCAGCCGTTAATGTAGTCTGTGTATCTGCAGTAGTATGGTGTGACAACATTTCTGATCTTATTTCCATCTAAAGGGGAGGAGAGGCCACGGCTTCATTCATTCATTACTTTTAGGAATTAAGAACCTGGTCACCAGTAGGAGGCAAAGACACCCCAGCCAAAGGCTTAAATACCTCCCCCACTCCCCTCATCCCCCAGTCATTCTTTGCCTTTCGTCACAGGAGGATGGCAGAGAAGTGCTGAAGATTCAGAGCAGTCTCTTATGGAGGTTAGTACTCTTCAGAATGGAGTTTTAAGTAGCCCTGTCAGCCTCTCAGTGAGAGCCTGGGTGAAAGTTAGAGTACGGAGATGCAGGGAGAGTCTTTCTGTGAAACTATCCCGACTCATATTAACAGCTCCACAAGCAATCAGTTGTGGCGAGCTTGATTCGACCCATTTATCAAAGCCTACAGACTGGCAAAAGTTGAAATTTGTGACGTAACATACAATCCGTCGGTCTCAATCCGACACATATTGATGTTTACGTCATTACAGATGTTCCGAATACAAATTCGGCACTATCTGACAACTTTGGCAAGTTATCAAATTTTTAATAGGTTTGCTCGCCACTATTCCGGCCTGGTTTTCAATCTGCCACCCTGAAGGCCGCGGATGCCATAGGAATCAATGGGAGTCTGAAAGCAGCGAAAGCTTATGTTCGATGCTGCCAGATATCCCATTGCTTTCTATGGTATAAAACAAATTACGTTTACACCTAACACCCTAACATAAACCCTGAGTCTAGACACCCCTAATCTTCCGCCTCGACATCTCCACCACCTACATAATGTTATTAACCCCTATTCCTTTGCTCCCGGACCGCACCGCAACTAAATAAAAGTATTAACCCCTATCCTGCCGCAACTGTAATAAAATGATTAACCCCTGGCCTCCCACATCACTACCAATAACTAAACTGATTAACCCCTAAACCGCCAGCCCCCCCCACATCACCATAAACTAAATTAACCTAACAACCCGCTAACTTTACATTATAATTACCTCATCCCTATCTTATAATAAATTAAAACTTACCTTTAGAATTAAAATAAACTATATTAAACTATTAATTAACCTACCCTAACTATTATACTAAAATTACATTAAACTAACAATTAAATTAACTATATTGCATGTTTAAAAACCTAACCCTACTCAAGTTATTTAAATCTACTATAAAAAATTACTAAATTACAAAAAATAACAACTAAGTTACAAAAAATAAAAAACCACAGTATCAAAAATAAAAAAGTATTACACCTAATTTAATAGCCCTATCAAAATAAAATAGCCCCCCAAAATAAAAAAAAAACCTAGCCTACAGTAAACTACCAATGGCCCTTAAAAGGGCCTTTTGCGGGGCATTGCCCCAAAGAAATCCGCTCTTTTACCTGTAAAAAAAAATACAAACACCCCCCCCAACAGTAAAAACCCACCACCCACACAACCAAACCCACCAAATAAAAACTTATCTAAAAAACCTAAGCTCCCCATTGTCCTGAAAAGGGCATTTGTATGGGCATTGCCCTTAAAAGGGCATTTAGCTATTTTAATGCCCAAAGTCCCTAACCTAAAATTAAAACCCACGCAATAAACCCTTAAAAAAAAAATAAAACACTAACCACCGACAATCCACTTACAGTTTTCGAAGACCGGACATCCATCCTCATCCAAGCGGCAGAAGTCCTCAGCGAAGCTGGCAGAAGTCTTCATCCAAGCGGGCAGAAGTCTTTATCCAGACGGCATCTTCTATCTTCATCCATCCGGCGCGGAGCGGGTCCATCTTTACGACATCCTGCACGGAGCATCCTCTTCTTACGACGTCTCTTGAAGAATGAAGTTTCCCTTTAAATTACGTCATCAGAGATGGCGTCCCTTACATTCCGATTGGCTGATAGAATTCTATCAGCCAATCTGAATTAAGGGGGAAAAAATCCTATTGGTTGTTGCAATCAGCCAATAGGATTGAGCTTTCATCCTATTGGCTCATCCAATCAGCCAATAGAATTGAGCTTGCATTCTATTGGCTGATTGGAATAGCCAATAGAATGCAAGCTCAATCCTATTGGCTGATTGGATCAGCCAATAGGATGAAAGCTCAATCCTATTGGCTGATTGCAACAGCCAATAGGATTTTTACCCCCTTAATTCCGATTGGCTGATTCTATCAGCCAATCGGAATGTAAGGGATGCCATCTTGGATGACGTCATTTAAAGGGAAACTTCATTCTTCAAGAGACGTCGTAAAAAGAGGATGCTCTGCGCAGGATGTCTTGAAGATGGACCCGCTCCACGCCAAATGGATGAAGATAGAAGATGCCATCTGGATGAAGACTTTTGCCTGCTTGGATAAAGACTTTGGCCCGCTTGGATGAAGACTTCTGCCGGCTTCGCTGAGGACTTCTGCCGCTTGGATGAGGATGGATGTCCGGTCTTCGAAAACTGTAAGTGGATCGTCGGTGGTTAGTGTTAGTTTTTTTTTAAGGGTTTATTGGGTGCTTTTTAATTTTAGGCTAGGGACTTTGGGCAGTAAAAGAGCTAATGGCAATGCCCATACAAATGCCCTTTTCAGGGCAATGGGGAGCTTAGGTTTTTTAGATCGGTTTTTATTTGGGGGGTTTGGTTGTGTAGGTGGTGGGTTTTACTGTTGGGGGGGGTGTTTTTTTTTTTTTTTTACAGGTAAAAGAGCTGATTTCTTTGGGGCAGTGCCCTGCAAAAGGCCCTTTTATGAGCCATTGGTAGTTTATTGTAGGCTATGGTATTTTTTTATTTTGGGGGGACTTTTTTATTTTGATAGGGCTATTAGATTAGGTGTAATACTTTTTTATTTTTGATTCTGTTTTTTTTTTTTTGTAACTTAGTTGTTATTTTTTGTAATTTAGTAATTTTGAATTGTATATTTAAAAAATTTGAGTAGGGTTAGGTTTTTAAATATGTAATATAGGTAAGTTAATCTGTAGTTTAATGTAATTTTAGTATAATAGTTAGGGTAGGTTAATTAATAATTTAATATAGTTTAATTTACTTTTAGTATAATAGTTAGGGTAGGTTAATTAATAGTTTAATATAAATTATTTTAATTCTAAAGGTAAGTTTAAATTTATTATAAGATAGGGATGAGGTAATTATAATGTAAAGTTAGTGGGTTGTTAGGTTTCGGGGGTTAATAGCTTAATTTAGTTTATGGCGATGTGGGGGGCTGGCGGTTTAGGAGTTAATAGGTTAAGTAAGTGGTAGTGATGTGGGAGGGCAGGGGTTTAGGGGTTAATACATTTATTTAGTGGCGGTGGGTTCCGGGAGCGGCGGGATAGGGGTTAATAGCTTTATTAAAGTTGCGGTGGGCTCTGGGAGCGGCGGGATAGGGGTTAATAGCTTTATTAAAGTTGTGGTGGGCTCTTGGAGTGGCAGGATAGGGGTTAATAGCTTTATTAAAGTTGTGGTGGGCTCCTGGAGCGGCGGGATAGGAATTAATAGCTTTATTAAAGTTGCGGTGAGTGGCGGGATAGGGGTTAATACATTAATTTAGGTTGCAGCGGGGTCCAAGAGTGGCGGGATAGGGGTTAAACATTTTAGTATAGTGACGGTGTTTAGTGAAAGGGTATAAATAAAGTTGGGAAAAAGCCGAATAGCAGCGAGATCGATGACTGCTAGTTAACAACAGTCCGCTGCTCATCGCCCTGTTCTTGGGCTTTTTTTTATAAATATGGAGATCGTATTCAGGTCCGCGGCCGTGATGTTAGGCGAGCGTATTGGTGTCGTCGAATGCAGCATAGTTGACGGCTTCTACCTGTCACACTTGAGGCCGAGTTCCTGTTCCACGGCAAAGATTCTAGTAAGATTGTTTCATTTTCTATACATAATGATAACACAGAGGACAGTGTCACAGTGTGGCGCCTTTAATCTTATGGAATCAAGGGTTAATATTCCTGGTAAGGGGATTATTGAATAGGGGGGGGGTTATACATGATATTGTTTATTGTGTTATTGCTGCGTTATGTGCGAGATGAGGCTCTGGCAATGGTGAAACTTTCAGGTTGACTTCCCGGGAGTATTTGCGCGGCCGTTTTTGGCGCGTTTTCTCCTTAGTGCAGGGGCGGTACTGCAAGGCATCCATATGACCAGTGTGATGGTCTCCACTTCCTCTGTTGATCAGCGGCGCAGGAGATGAAGCGGCTTCTATAGTCCGGGTCATAGAAGGTGGTGAGTGCCCCGGCCAATGAAGGTATAAAGGTGCCTGTTTATTAGGTTAATCTAGTCCATAATAAAAGCGCAAGCTATGGAGGACTCTGATGCGTTAGAGGGTACTCCCTCTTTAACAAAGTCTCATTCCTGTGTTTATTGTGGGGAGGTTCTTGTAGATCAGCCTGCTCAACTATGTTCCACATGCCTCGATAAAGTTGTGACATCTAAATATAAAGGATATCTAGTACTACTGAGCCGTCCACCTCTGAGGGTTCCCCGTCCCGTGAGGTGCGTTCCCTGCTTTCATTTTCGAGTGCACATGGAGCGCCCCAGGTTCCAACCATTACTCCTATAGGAGAGATTTGTTGGCCATCAGATTTTGCGGATCAACTGCAAACGGCGGTATCGAAAGTAATCCATGCCTTACTACGTTCTGCTAAGCGCAAGCGTAGGGCGTATCATGGCGGCCCGGCCCAAGGGTTGTCTACGCCTATGAAAATATCAGAGGCGTTATACGATGTTGAGGCCCACTCCGACTCTTCAGAGGAGACTCCTTCTGGATCGGAGTCCGTGTCATCTCATCCTACGGCTGCAGAGGAGCCTGACTTTAGGTTTAGGATAGAGAATTTGTGCTTTTTGCTGAAGCAAGTGCTTGCTACTCTGGAGGTTCCGGAACCGAAGCTTCCGGAGGAACCTTCGATTCCTAAGCTTGATTAGGTATACGAGGACAGGGTGGTGCCTCAGACCTTCCCAGTTCCTGTTAAGATGGCTAATATTATTAAGAATGAATGGGAGCGATTAGATTCGTCCCTATGGTGGATGGTGCTATTTCCATGCTTGCGAAGTGGATAACTATTCCTCTCAAGGATAGTTCGTCGTTTAAAGAGCCCATGGATAAAAAGTTGGAAAACATGTTAAGGAAGATGTTTCAGCACACAGGGTTTGTTTTTTAACCGGCAGCAGCATTAGCCGCGGTTGACAGATTAAGATGTAGACTTCCATCGATGAGATTCAGGATAAGATTAAGGCTTCAAGGGTCGCCTTTCATTTGTGACGCCAATATGCAAATTATTTGCCTGAACGCAAAGGTTTCAGGATTCTCTGTTTTAGCTTGCAGGGCTCTGTAGCTAAAGTCTTGGTCTGCGGACATGACCTTTAAGTCGAGGCTATTGTCTCTGACTTTTCAAAGAAAGATTCTGTTCGGTCCAGGATTGGATTCAATCATATCCACGGTTACGGGAGGCAAGGGAGTTTTCCTTCCGCAGTTTAAGAAGGCTAAGCCTAAAGGATCTACTTTTCGTCCCTTTGGTGCGGACAAGGCCCAGCGCCAGCAGCCCACCGCGAAAGCGGATCAGTCCAAGGGAATTTGGAAGCCTGCTCAGTCTTGGAACAAGTCCAAGCAGAACAAGAAGCCCGCAGAGACAAAATCTGCATGAAGGGGCAGCCCCCGACCGGTCTCCAGACCAAGTTGGGGACAGATTGTCTTTCTTCTCCGAAGCCTGGTTGCAAGACGTTCAGGACCCTTGGGTTCTGGAGATTGTCGCCCAGGGTTACAGGATAGTATCAAACACAAGGAAAGAGGCGCCGTATGTGTGAATCTGAAACAGCCAACAACAGGTATCATACATGTGCAGGATACTCACAATGTGAAAAGGCACTCCAATGTGCCTATAGGGGCAGGCTGGTATTCGCAGCAAACCAGCTGGCTGATCCGGCAAACCAGGACACCCAAGGTAGAGGGCTCTATATCTCAACGGACTGTGTACACTGGATCCAGCAATATGGGAACAGGAGCTAGGTGCAAACAAAGGCACACCACTGTGTGAATCTGTAGGGGTACACAGGTAAATATGCAGTCCGTGCAGGGTACTCACATTCTGTGGCGGCACTCAATTGTGCCAATAGAGGCAGGCAGGCTGGCTTTCTCAGCAACCCAGCTGGCTATGTAGGATAAGAGGCAGGATACTAGGCAGCATTCAGGATAGACAGGTAGCTCAGAAATGAACAATTGCAATTAGGATATATGATTAAAAAAGGATTTTAATAAAAATTAAAAACAATAAAATACATATATCCCTCATGCACAATAAGTAAGTGACATGCAACGCGTTTCTCGGTGTCAACCGTTTCCTCAGGCATGTGTTCAAACTCTACATAAACATCTTATAAAGACCTGTTTATGTAGAGTTTGAACACATGCCTGAGGAAACGGTTGACACCGAGAAACGCGTTGCATGTCACTTACTTATTGTGCATGAGGGATATATGTATTTTATTGTTTTTAATTTTTATTAAAATCCTTTTTTAATCATATATCCTCATTGCAATTGTTCATTTCTGAGCTACCTGTCTATCCTGAATGCTGCCTAGTATCCTGCTTCTTATCCTACATAGCCAGCTGGGTTGCTGAGAAAGCCAGCCTGCCTCTATTGGCACAATTGAGTGCCGCCACAGAATGTGAGTACCCTGCACGGACTGCATATTTACCTGTGTACCCCTACAGATTCACACAGTGGTGTGCCTTTGTTTGCACCTAGCTCCTGTTCCCATATTGCTGGATCCAGTGTACACAGTCCGTTGAGATATAGAGCCCTCTACCTTGGGTGTCCTGGTTTGCCGGATCAGCCAGCTGGTTTGCTGCGAATACCAGCCTGCCCCTATAGGCACATTGGAGTGCCTTTTCACATTGTGAGTATCCTGCACATGTATGATACCTGTTGTTGGCTGTTTCAGATTCACACATACGGCGCCTCTTTCCTTGTGTTTGATTCTAGATTTTTAACCTTTGGATGGTGAAGATAGAGTGCTGCCTCCAGTTCCATAGAAGACAGATACCTGTATCAATTCGGGTCATCTTGGACTTTGTGTATTTGCCTTCCATCCTGATCTAGGACTGGGGTATATAATATTGTGCATACATACACCTATATTGCATCTATGTTATGTTATGTTATATTAGCACTTTTATGATTGTTGGTCTGTAACATCTACATAGGGTTACGTGGGCCCACATACTGATTATATATTGTTTTTAGTAGCGCCCCCTATTGGGTTATTCCCTTGGTTCTTACAGGATAGTATTCAGGTCCCATCTGCCCAGGGGCAGATTCCTTCTGTCAAACCTGTCTTCAAGACCAGAAAAGAGAGAGACCTTTCTAGAATGTTTGAGGGATCTCTCCTCTCTAGGTGTTATCGTACCAGTAGCCCAAGCAGAAAGGGGTCTAGGGTACTATTCAAATCCTTTTGTGGTTCCAAAGAAGGAGGGCAAGTTCCGTCCGATTCTGGACCTAAGGTGTTTCAACAAGTTTCTGGCTGTTCCATCGTTCAAAATGGAAAATCAGATCTAATTTACCCCTAGTTCAAGAGGGGCAGTTCATGGCGACAATAGACTTGAAGGATGCTTACCTCCATGTTCTAATTCACAGGGACCACTTCAAGTTCTTAAGATTTGCGTTTCTGGACCAACATTTCCAGTTTGTGGCACTACCCTTCGGTCTGGTGACGGCCCTGAGAGTCTTCACGAAGGTTCTGGGGGCGCTACTTGCAGTGGCCAGATCCAGGGGCATTGCTGTGGCGCCCTATTTGGACAACATCCTAGTCCAGGCACCGTCGTTCAGCCTCGCAGAGGATCATTCGAGGGCTCTTATTTTCTTGCTCCAATCTTACGGTTGGAAGATCAACTCAGGAAAGAGTTCCTTGGTTCGCAGCAACAGGGTGGAGTTCCTGGGCAAAATAATAGACTCTATGTCCATGAAAATATTTCTCACAGATCAACAACGCAGGAAGATTGCGTCCACCTGTCTTGCCCTTCAGTCCTCCTAAAGCCCTTCGGTGGCTCAGTGTATGGAGATGATCGGACTCATGGTCTCCAACATAGACGTCATTCCCTTTCACCAGGTTCCATCTCAGACCTCTTCAATTGTGCATGTTCAGACAATAGAACGGTGATCATTCAGATCTATCACAGCGGATATCCATGGATGCTCGGACCAGGGACTCCCTCTCTTGGTGGATCCTTCGAACAATTTACAATGCTCTGAGGGCGTGGCCTCCTCTGGGATTGTTCAGCTTCATCAGATTCCAGACTGACATTACCTCGGTGGCTTACATCAACCATCAGGGGGGTACGAGGAGCTCCCTAGCAATGAGGGAGGTGTCTCGGATTTTGGAGTGGGCGGAGTCCAACAGCTGCTCGCTTTCAGCGATCCACATTCCAGGTGTGGACAACTGGAAAGCGGACTCTCTTAGCAGGCAATCCTTCCATCCCGGGGAATTTGTCTCAGATGAGGAACGCCGAAGATAGATCTCATGCTGTCCAGACTACATTGCAAGCTACCCCGATACGGGTTGAGGTCGAGGGATCCCCAGGCAGAGCTCATAGATGCCTTAGCAGTGCCTTGGGTATTCAGCCTAGCTTACATATTTCCACTATTACCACTTCTACCTTGTGTAGTGGCATGCATCAAACAGGAGCGAGCTTCGGCCATTCTGTTTGCTCCATCGTGGCCTTGGAGGACGTGGTTTGCGGATCTGGTGGGGATGTCATCCTCTCCACCATGGGGGTTATCCTGTCGCAGGGATCTGCTGGAACAGGGTCCCTTTCAACATCAAAATCTCGTTTCCCTGAGGCTGACTGCGTGGAGATTGAATGCTTAGTCTTAGCCAAGAGAGGTTTTTCTGAAAGTGTGATTGACACTCTAGTTCAGGCAAGGAAGCCAGTCACTCGTTGCATCTACCATAAGATGTGGAGGACTTACTTGTCCTGGTGTGAGAAGCATGGATATCCTTGGCATAAGGTGAAGGTATTATCAGTTTTGTTGCACAGGAGACTAGCTGAGCTTCCTGACATTCAATCTTTTGTTCAGGCTAGATTCAGGCCTGTCTTTAGGCAGTCTGCTCCCCCATAGAGCTTAAACTTGCACCTTAAGGTATTGCAGAGGGTTCCGTTTGAGCCTATGCATTCCACTGATATTAAGATTCTGTCCTGGAAGGTTCTCTTCCTGTTGGCTATTGCATCTGCATGCAGAATATCTGAGCTCTCTGCTTTGCAATTCGAGCCTCCTTACCTGTTTTTTCATGCGGATAAGGCTGTCCTTCGCACCGGGTTGTGGTTTCTTCCCAAGGTGGTGTCTAACCGTAACATCAATCAGGAAATAATTGTCCCTTCTTTGTGTCCTAACCCTTCTTCTTCGAAGGAGAGGTCACTTCATAATCTGGATGTGGTTCGTGCCTTAAAATTCTATCTTCAGGCTACAAAGGATATTTGACAGTCTACATCTCTTTTTGTGATGTATTCCTGGAAGTGCAAGGGGCAGAGGGCCTATTCTACTTCTTTGTCTTTTTGGTTGAGGAGTTTGATTCGCTTGGCTTATGAGACAGCGGGACATAAACCTCCTCAGAGGATCACGGATCATTCAACTAGAGCTGTGGCTTCTTCTTGGGCCTTCAAGAATGAGACCTCTATGGATCAGATTTGTAAGGCGGCTTCCTGATCCTCCTTGCACACTTTTACAAAGTTTTACAAATTTGACGTTTTTGCTTCTGCGGAAGCTGCTTTTGGGAGAAAGGTTTTACAGACTGTGGTGCCCTCAGATTAGGGTCCGCCTTTTACCCTCCTGGTTTCATTCAGTGTCCTCTAAGCTTGGGTATATGTTTCCCAAAAGTAATGAATGAAGCCGTGGACTCTCCTCCCCTTTAGATGGAAAATTATGCTTACCTCATAATTTTATTTCACTCGTGGGGAGGAGAATCCGTGGCTCCCGCCCGTAACTCCGGTGGGCAGACCTAAATTTAATTTTTATTCTTCTGGCACTATTTATACCCTAATATGTCTCCTACTGTTCCTTGTTCCCTCGGCAGAATGACTGAGGGATGAGGGGAGTGGGGAAGGTATTTAAGCCTTTGGCTGGGGTGTCTTTGCCTCCTCCTGGTGGCCAGGTTCTTAATTCCCAAAAGTAATGAATGAAGCCATGGACTCTCCTCCCCACGATGGAAATAAAATTATCAGGTAAGCATAATTTATGTTTTTCCCAGAATCTCCCCTTGAGGAAATTCAAGATCGCTTGAGGTTGGTCAAGACTGCGAGCAGTTTCATTTGTTATGCAGCTGCGAAAATTACTTGCATTAAAGGCACATTAAACTGCTTGGTACAACTACAGAAGTAGGGTTAGCATGGTATTGTTTTCCCTCCTGTTCCTACAGCTCTCTTTAATGCCGTTCTCTTATTTTAGCTGTCAAAGCTCTGCATTTTATACTGGGTGCCGCCATCTTGTAGTTTGCGTATTTATGCATCCTGCAGTGCCCTTTCACAGGTCTGCTTTTTGACAGCTGTACCTGTACCTTCAGTTTAGCTCCTATAATAAAGAGCAAAAGTTACATAGCAATATAAGCTCCAAGATGGCAGCACCTAGTGTGAAGATGCAGAGCTTCACTAATACTTGTAAGGGGTTAAAATAAGAAAATGACTCTGAACACAGCTGTTGGAACAGGAGGAAAAACAATAGCATGGTGAGTAGTAACCATTCTATTTCAGCTATACTCAGTTTAATGTCCCTTTTAAAGGGATATTAAACACAATGGGGCATATGTTTCAAGCTCCGAATGGAGCTTGATGCCCCATGTTTCTGGCGAGCCTGCAGGCTTGCCAGAAACAGCAGTTATTAAGCAGCGGTGACAAAGACCGCTGCTCCATAACCTGTCCGCCTGCTCTGAGCAGAGGGACACACATCCCCACAATACAACCGATCGAGTATGATCGGGTTGATTGACACCCCCCTGCTGGCGGTCTGCCAGACCTTGATAAATATGCCCCATTGTAATTACCATTCATTTCTGTTGTGCTGCTAAAGAATAACATATCAGAATTCGCGTTTTTAAAACAAATGAACAAATATTGTTTAATAGCCAAACTCTGCCCACCATTTGTCTTATTTGAAGGAGTCAATCTGGGATTTAGTTAGCAGACAGCCATGGTCCTGAAGTTAGTATAAAATGCATTTATTTGCAGTTGTTATCAGTTAAAGCCAATTAGGGACAGATATTTAGCAGAGTTAGCCTAGAAAAGTCAGTAGGGTACATTTCAAGTTCTGAGTATTAGAAATTGCTAAATTTTCAGAGCTAAATTACATGAAAGGGGCAAAATAAATAATGAAAATATATTGCAAAATAGTTTCATTATGCATAAATAAATATTGTATATACAAGTCTCAAGGAGTTTACTGTACCTTTATTGCAAAGAGTGCTGCTTTGACTGTTATGGCTAGAAAAGTCTTATGGCTAAAACCATGGGCCTCTAGTTATGAAGCCGTCTACTTACCTGCATTCGCCGGCCCAATACGCTCGCCTACCATCGCTGCCGCAGACCTGAATACGTTCGCCAAAGTTATCAAGAAAGCTGTCAAGAAGCCGCGCACCAAGTACGGAGCGGACTGTTGTTAACTGACAGTCATCAATCTCGCTGCTCATCGGCTTCTTCGCAGCTTTCTTGCTAGCCTGTCACTAAGCACCCACACTAACTATACTGTTTTACCCCCTAAACTGCCGCTCCCGGAGCCCCCCGCACCTAAATAAAGTTATTACCTCCTAAACCGCCGCTCCTGGACCCCACCGCCACTATAATAAATATATTAACCCCTAAACCACCGCTCCCGCACCCCGCCGCCACCTACATTATACCTATTAACCCCTAGTCTGCCACCCCTATACCGCCGCCACCTATATTCAAGTTATTAACCCCTATCCTGCAGATCCCGGACCCCGCCGCAACTAAATAAATTGTTTAACCCCTGAACCGCCGCGCTCGGAACCCACCGCCACCTATATTAAAGTTCTTAACCCCTATCCTGCCCCCCACTACACCGCCGCCACCTACATTAAACTCATTAACCCCTAAACCGCCGCTCCCGGACCCCGCCGCCACCTATATTAAACTTATTAATCCCTATCCTGACACCCTATACCGCTGCCACCTATTTAAAACTTATTAACCCCTAAACCTAAGTCTAACACTAAATAAAACTTACTATTATTAACTAAATTATTCCTATTTAAAAATAAATACTTACCTATAAAATAAACCCTAAGATAGCTACAATATAACTAATAATTATATTGTAGCTATTTTAGGATTTATTTTTATTTTACAGGCAACTTTGTATTTATTTTAACAAGGTACAATAGTTATTAAATAGTTATTAACTATTTAATAACTACCTAGCTAAAATACTTACAAAATTACCTGTAAAATAAATCCTAACCTAAGTTACAATTAAACCTAACACTACACTATCATTAAATTAATTAAATAAATTAACTACAATTACCTAAAATTAAATTAAATAAACTAAACTATAGTACAAAAACAAACAAACAAACACTAAATTACAGAAAATAAAAAAGAATTACAAGAAGTTTAAACTAATTACACCTAATCTAAGCCCCCTAATAAAATAATAAAGCCCCCCAAAATAAAAAAAATGCCCTACCATATTCTAAATTACAAAGTAACCAGCTCTTTTACCAGCCCTTAAAAGGGCTTTTTGCGGGGCATTCCCCCTAAGTAATCAGCTCTTTTACCTGTAAAAAAAAATACAACCCCCCCCAACATTAAAACCCACCACCCACATACCCCTACTCTAACCCACCCAAACCCCCCTTAAAAAAACATTAACCCCCTGAAGATCACCCTACCTTGAGCCGTCTTCACCCAACCGGGCCGAAATCTTCATCCAAGTGGCGCAGAAGAGGTCCTCCATCCAGGCGGCGTCTTCAATCTTCATCCATCCGGAGCAGAGCAGAGCCATCTTCCAAGAAGTCTTCATCCAGGCGGCGTCTTCAATCTTCATCCATCCGGAGCGGAGCAGAGCCATCTTCCAAGGAGCCGACGCGGAGCCATCCTCTTCAACCGACGACTGAACGACAAATGACGGTTCCTTTAAATGACGTTATCCAAGATAGCGTCCCTCGAATTCCGATTGGCTGATAGGATTCTATCAGCCAATCGGAATTAAGGTAGGAAAAATCTGATTAGCTGATTCAATCAGCCAATAAGATTGAAGTTCAATCCGATGGGCTGATCGGAACAGCCAATAGAATGCAAGCTCAATCCGATTGGCTGATTGGATCAGCCAATCGGATTGAACTTCAATCTGATTGGCTGATTGAATCAGCCAATCAGATTTTTCCTACCTTAATTCCGATTGGCTGATAGAATCCTATCAGCCAATCGGAATTCGAGGGACGCCATCTTGGAAGACGTCATTTAAAGGAACCGTCATTCGTCGTTCAGTCTTCGTTTGAAGAGGATGGCTCCTTGGAAGATGGCTCCGCTCCAGATGGATGAAGATTGAAGACACCGCCTGGATGGAGGACCTCTTCTGCGCCACTTGGATGAAGATTTCGGCCCGGTTGGGTGAAGACAGCTCAAGGTAGGGTGATCTTCAGGGGGTTAGTGTTAGGTTTTTTAAGGGGGATTTGGGTGGGTTAGAGGTATGTGGGTGGTGGGTTTTAATGTTGGGGGGTTTGTATTTTTTTTTTTCAGGTAAAAGAGCTGATTTCTTTGGGGCAATGTCCCGCAAAAAGCCATTTTAAGGGCTGGTAAAAGAGCTGGTTACTTTGTAATTTAGAATAGGGTAGGGCATTTTTTTTATTTTGGGGGGCTTTATTTTTTTATTAGGGGGCTTAGATTAGGTGTAATTAGTTTAAACTTCTTGTAATTCTTTTTTATTTTCTGTAATTTAGTGTTTGTTTGTTTTTGTACTATAGTTTAGTTTATTTAATTTAATTTTAGGTAATTGTAGTTAATTTATTTAATTAATTTAATGATAGTGTAGTGTTAGGTTTAATTGTAACTTAGGTTAGGATTTATTTTACAGGTAATTTTGTAAGTATTTTAGCTAGGTAGTTATTAAATAGTTAACTATTTAATAACTATTGTACCTAGTTAAAATAAATACAAAGTTGCCTGTAAAATAAAAATAAATCCTAAAATAGCTACAATATAATTATTAGTTATATTGTAGCTATCTTAGGGTTTATTTTACAGGTAAGTATTTAGTTTTAAATATGATTAATTTAGTAAATATGAGTAATATGTATTTAGATTTATTAAAATAATATTTAAGTTAGGGTTAGTGTTAGACTTAGGTTTAGGGGTTAATAATTTTAATATAGGTGGCGGCGGTATGGGGGGGCAGGATAGGGGTTAATAATTTTAATATAGGTAGCAGCGGTACGGGGGGGCAGGATAGGGGTTAATAACTTTAATATAGGTGGCGGCAGGGTCCGGGAGCGGCGTTTTTATTGGTTAACAAGTTTATTATAGTTGCGGCGGGGACTGGGAGCGGCAGTTTAGGGGTTAACATGTTTATTATAGTTGCGGCGGGGTCCGGGAGCGGCGGTTTAGCGGTTAACATGTTTTTTATAGTTGTGGCGGGGTCCAGGAGCGGCGGTTTAGGGGTTAATAAGTTTATTTAGTTGCGGCGGTGTAGGGGGGCAGATTAGGGGTGTTTAGACTCGGGGTACATGCTAGGGTGTTAGGTGCAGACATCTCCCATAGGAATCAATGGGATATTGGGCAGCAGCGAACATGAGCTTTCGCTATGGTCAGACTCCCATTGATTCCTATGGGATCCGCCGCCTCCAGGGCAGCGGATTGAAAACCAGGTACGCTGGCCCGGAATAGTGGCGAGCGTACCTGGTAGTAGTTTGATAACTACCAAAAGTAGTCAGATTGTGCCAAACTTGCATTCGGAACATCTGTAGTGACGTAACCATCGATCTGTGTCGGACTGAGTCCTGCGGATCGTGGGTTACGTCACTATATTCTACTTTTGCCGGGCTGTAGGGCTTGATAACTAAGGCGAATCAGCCTCGCCACAAATACGCTGCGGAATTCCAGCATATTTGCGGTTGACGGCTTGATAACTAGAGGCCATGGTCTGTTTACAAAAGCTGGACAGGGGCGGACGTCTCCATTTACCATTGCACAATCCACCATGTGTGCAACACCGCCCCCTGTTTGCGTGCGGTCTTCAGTCCCCTTGTTTGGAGAAGTCGGGTGATTGAGAAACACCACTTTACAGTTGGTGTAGCAGGTTAAGAAGCAATTATTTTAAGCTGCATTCACAGCTTCTTAAATGGAGCCCATAGTATCTAAAAACAGACCTTTTTCCCTCTCATTTCAGGAAAAGATCTTGTTTGGGCCTGGAATGGTTGCTATCATTGCTACAGTCACTGGAGGTAAAGCAGCTTTGCTGCCATAAGATATGGACGCTAAGGGCAGGGTTAAGTCTGCTAGAAAATTTCACTCCTTTTGTCATTTCAAGATTCAAAGATCTTCCTCTTCAGTATCTCAGAAGTCAGAAACCTCCAAGTCCACATGAAAGCCTGGTTACTCTTCGTCTAAGTCCAACCAGACCAAAATAACATTTCCCCTTGAGGAAACAATCAGGTAGATTACGAGTTGTGGGTTTGGCTTTTTACACAGAAAAAATTGTAATTTCAGCGTTAAAACAGCAACGCAGCCATTACAAGTCTTGTCGGTATTTCTGTGTACCGCAAGCCTTTTAGCCTGTAACGCAACGTCAGTCCCGCACTCGTAAAAATTACGTTTTTGCTTGGGACTTCCATAGCGCAGCCATTACGAGTTTTGCGGTAAGGCTAAAAAGCTTGCGTTACACCCTATAACGTCAAGATCCGTTTCGCAATCTGAGAGCAGTAGTTATGAGTTTTATGCAACAAAACTGTTACATAAAACTCATAACTAAAGTGTCACAAAGTACACTAACACCCATAAACTACCTATTAACCTCTAAACCGAGGCCCTCCTGCATCGCAAATACTATATTAAAGTTATTAACCCCTAATCTGCCACTCCCAACATCGCCACCACTAATAAAAGGTATTAACCCCTATTCTGCCGCTCGCCGACATTATCACCACTATAAAAAGTTATTTACCCCTAAACTGCCGCCCTCCCGCATAGCAAACACTATTTGAATATTATCAACCCCTAATCTGCTGTCCACCCACATCGCCCCCACTATCATAAAGTTAACCCCCACACCACCGCCACTATAATAAACCTATTAACGCCTAAAATGCAGGTCCCAACAATTAAATATACTAAATTAAACTATTAACCCCTACACCGAAAGCCCCCACATCGCAATAAACTAATTTAAACTCGTAAACTCTAAACCTAATGCCCCCTAACCTTATATTAAAATTACAATTTCCCTATCTTATCTCTTGTCTATTCTATCCTACAAGCGTCACCAAACACACCATACTATATAGACAGCTGTGAGAAAGAACTTCACACAGGACTGATACATAAAGATAGAATACATATGTACTCCTCCATAACCAAGGTCTCGGCCTCTAGTAAATTAATAGAGTTGAACAACAAAATTATTCACGCCCTCTAAAATACATAAGTTATTCCCATCCAGCAGCGAGAAGTGCTGAAGATGTGGGGCGTCTTCAGGAAATATGGCACATATATGGTGGACTTGTAAAAAGATGGGAGACGATTGCACAAGAGATGTCAAATATGTTGGAAACAATACTTCCACTGGACCCAGCTGTCTGGCTATTTAATGTTACCCCTAGTAAATTGCCGATACATAACAGGAATCTAATATATATTGCCAGCAATAGTATCAAAATCTTGATAGCAAAAAACTGGAAGAAAAGATAGATCCCCACTTTGGCACAATGGCATCATAGATTTAGCCAGATACTGGATCTAGAGGAATATGCTTATATTAAAAATAAAAAGGGCGATACACACGCCCAAATGAAATTATTATGGGAGTTATACATATGCTCAAGGAATTAAGGTATTTTGAACTGGAGTTGGGTTTACTTAATTCACCTTAAGGGATAGTCTATTTACTAATCTAGCCACTAAAAGGAAGATGCATCCGAATCACTTAGAGCATTCTGACAATGTTATTGGTTTTGTTGAATATTATTGTTGTTATTATTTTAAAAGATGACAGCAATATTTGATACTCGCAATCTGTATACACTGTACACGGAAACTCTTGACTAGATATGTGCGAAGTGTATTTTGATCTGTTCTTTTTTTCAATAAAGCTGTTTTTAAAAAAAAAAAAAAATCCTAACACTAACCCCCGAAGATCCACTTACAGTTGCTGAAGTCCCGCTTGAAGGATCTTCATCCCGGCCGCTCCATCTTCATCCAGACGGCTCCATCTTCATCCAGACAGCATCTTCTATCTTCATCCCGGCGGCGTCTTCTATTTTCAACCCGGCGGCGCCGAGCAGGTCCATCCTGAAGACATCCGGCACGGAGCATCCTCTTCACATGGTCGCCGCCGTATACTGAATCTTCAATGCAAGGTACACGATTCAAAGTGGCGTCCCTTGCATTCCTATTGGCTGATTTGATTTTGGAAATTCAAATCAGCCAATATGAGAGCTACTGAAATCCTATTGGCTGTTCAAATTAGCCAATAGGATGAGAGCTACTGAAATTGGCTGATTTGACCCCCTCCGCACCGCCGGGATGAAGATAGAAGATGCCACCTTGATGAAGATGGAGCTGTCTGGATGAAGATGGAGCCGCTGGGATGAAGATCCTTCAAACGGGACTTCAACAACTGTAAGTGGATCTTCGGGGGTTAGTGTTAGGATTTTTTAAACTTTATTTGGGTGGGGGTTTTTTAGTCTAGGGTTTGGGCTTTTCTTAAAAGAGCTAAATGCCCTTTTCAGGGCAATGCAAAAGAGCTAAATGCCCTTTTAAGGACAATGCCCATACAAATGCCCTTTTCAGGGCAATGGGTAGATTAGGATTTTTAAGAAAGTTTTTTTTTTGTGGGTTTGAGGAGGGGGTTTGTAATGTTAGTGGGTCTTTGTATTTTTTTTTCAGGTAAAAGAGCTGTTTAACTTAGGGCAATGCCCTACAAAATGCCTTTTAAGGGCTATTGGTAGTTTATTATAGATTAGTTTTTTTATTTTGGGGTGTTTTTTTTTTAATTGGGTATTAGAATATGAATAATTGTTACTATTTTGGATAATTCATTTGTTATTTTGTGTAATTTTTTTTTTCTTTTTGGGGTGAGTTTTTCTTTTTAGAATAGACATTTTTTATATTTTTAATGGGCAGCAAAAGAGCTGAATGCCCTTTTAAGGGCAATGCCCATACAAATGCCCTTTTCAGAGCAAAGGGTAGATTAGGTTTTACTTTATTTTTATTTTGTGGGTTTGGGGGGTGGGGGTTTGTATACTGTTAGGGGGTGTTTTATTTTCTTTTTTAGCAAAAGAGTTGTTGACTTGCCCTACAAAAGGCCCTTTTAAGGGCCCTTGGTAGTTTATTATAGATCAGGGTTTTTTATTTTGAGGTGTTTTTTTTTAAAGGGTATTAGAATAAGAATAATTTTTATTGTTTTGGATAAAAAAATAATTCATATTTTTTGTAATGGTAGGTTTTTTTATTTTTTGTAATTTTAGTGTTTTTTATTTTTTGTAATTTTAGTGTTTTTTATTTTTTGTAATGTTAGGTCTTAGTGTAAGGCAGCTTAGGTTTTATTTCCTAGGTAAGTTTGTATTTATTTTAACTAGGTAGTTATTAAATAGTTAATAACTATTTACTAACTAGTTTACCTAGTTTTTTTTTTTGTACTATCGTTTAGTTTATTTAATTTAATTTTAGGTAATTGTAGTTAATTTATTTAATTAATTTAATGATAGTGTAGTGTTAGGTTTAATTGTAACTTAGGTTAGGATTTATTTTACAGGTAATTTTGTAAGTATTTTAGCTAGGTAGTTATTAAATAGTTAATAACTATTTAATAACTATTGTACCTAGTTAAAATAAATACAAACTTACCTGTGAAATAAAAATAAAACCTAAGCTAGCTACAATTTAACTATTAGTTATATTGTAGCTAGCTTAAGTTTAATTGCACAGGTAAGTATGTATTTAGTTTTAAATAGGTATTAATAAGTAAATAATTGTAACTTTAATTTAGCTCTATTTTAATTATGTTAAAGTTAGGGGGTGTTAGGGTAACGTTAGGGTTAGCTTTAGGGGTTAATATGTTTAATTTAGGTTGTTGCGATGTGGGGAGCTAGCGTTTTAGATTTATTTAGTGGTAATGATGTGGTTGGCCAGATGTTTTGGGGTTAATAGCTTTATTTAGTGGGGGCGATGTCATGGAGCGGCAAAATAGGGGTTAATAGATTTATTATAGTGTGGGCGATGTTGGGGTGCGAGGGAATAGGGGTTAACAACTTTAGTATAGTGGCGGCAATATCGCGAGCATCAGATTAGGGTTTAATAGATTTATTTTGGTGGCGGTGATATTGAGGGCGGCAGATTAGTGGTTAATCAATCCAACAAGTCCAGCTCACACTGTTATAAGATGGGTGCACGCTATCGCTGGGCACTGCACGACCCAGAATTCAAATTCCAGAACTCAAAAAAGTGAATAGCAGCACTCCAATAAACTTTTCAATTCTTTATTGCATATCCAGGAGTACAAACAGATAGCAACGTTTCGGACTACATGTCCTTCATCATGCCAGACTAACATCACTTCCTCTCCCTCCTTATATACCCCTAAGGACACACCCACATTCTAGTTAACTCTTTACCAACTACAAATACTACTTAATTACTTCTGCATACGTGGGTATCCTATATTAATAATTACTAAACTAATTCACAATCTACCTATATTTAATAGGAAGGTGAAAGATACACAGATTTTTATGAAGGCATCAATATTAATTACACAGTATTTCATTTAAAGAAAGAATATATTACAATTTCCAGTTTCCCATAACATTACTATTTTTCTTTTGTCTTAATTCTTTTTTTCTTTCTTTTTTTCTTTTTTTCATATATATCACCACACATTCTCAGATTCTGGGTGCCATCAAACTTCGTACACAATACTGATTATCCAAAAAAGAGAAAAAGAGAGACAAACATAAGCATTGGCCATCATATATAATTTTTCTAAAAAAGTATACCTAAAGAAAAACAGACAGATCATAATCCTTATTCATACCACATGGAACTAAAGAGTTCAAAGTAAAGATCCAAAATGCCTCTCTTTGTTTCAAATGTTGTTCCCTATCCCCCCCTCTTCTACCAGGGGGGATGTGTTCCAAGATTTGGAATCTAAGTTGGCTCACCCCATGTTGTGCTTCTAGGAAATGAGTCGCTACTGGGGATTTTAGATTTTTTCTCCTAATATTTGATTTATGCTCTGTAATTCTATCACGTACCCTACGGGTCGTCTCCCCTACATAAATCAAACCACATGGGCATTTAAGGAGGTAGATGGCATACTCTGTGTTACAAGTTAAAAAATCTTTAATCCAAAACTTTTTCCCTGACTGTGGATGTACAAATGTAGATCCCTTGATCATACTATTACAGTGGGTGCACCCCAGACAAGGGTAACAACCTAGATTTTTGCTTGTAATATATTTCTGTTTATCACTCTTGGTACTCCCAATGTCTGCCTTTACCAAAGAATCTCTAAGGTTCCTACTTCTTCTATACGCAGGCATAGGTGTCTGCTGAAATTCTGGTATGTCTGAATTACAATTCGATAAGATGTACCAATGTTTGCAAATGATCTTATGAATTTGTGTACTTAATTCATTATATCTGGAGACAAACACCAATTTTTCCCCATCTTTCTTTTTAACTTTTTCTCCAGGTTTCAAAAGACTCTCTCTTGTCATCCCTAATATCTTTTCAATTTCTTTGTGGATCAAATTCTCATCATATCCTCGATCCAAAAAGAGATCTCCCATCTCCCTCAGCCTTTTTTCACTTAAGTTGTCTTCTGACACGATGCGGCGTACCCGCATCAACTGGCTTTTTGGTAGGGAGTTCTTTAAGGATTGAGGATGAGCACTGCTTGCTAATAAAAGATCATTCCTATCCGTCTCTTTCTTATACAAATCTATCCTGATTCTATCCTTATCTTTAAACACCAAAGTGTCTAAAAAGGCAACACTTTCCTCACTGTGGACCAGGGTAAACTTGATATTCCTTGTAGAGAAATTTAGTGTGTCCACAAACTGCAATAGGCTACCAATGTCGCCCAGCCATATGCCAAAAACATCATCAATATAGCGCCACCATGTGGCGCCATATTGTTTAAAAAGTTTATTATTATAAACCAGTTTCTCTTCATATATACTCATATAGATGTTGGCATATGTAGGGGCGACATTGGAGCCCATTGCTGTACCTTGCTTTTGAATATAAAATTGATCTTGGAATAAAAAGTAATTGTAACGAAGTATGATGTCCAATAATTCCAATATAAAATGTTTCTCTTCCCCATTAAACAGATTTGAGTCTGTCATCATTTTGTCCACTGCCCCCACACCCCCATCATGACTGATGGAGGTGTAAAGGCTGGACACATCCATACTATAGAGGATACATTTATCCAGAGAAACAGAGATATCCTCCAATTTGTTTAGGAAATCCCCAGTGTCTCTGATGAATGATTGAGACTCCACTACAAACCTCCTAAGGATACGGTCTAGATAAACAGAAACACCCGAGAACACACTGTCCACCCCAGCCACAATCGGACGGCCTGGTGGTTTCATCAAATTTTTATGGATTTTTGGAAGTGTGTATAGGACAGGTGTTCTCGGGTGTTTGTTAATCAAAAACTCTTTTTCCTCCTGTCCAATAATGCCCTTTTGAATAGCAATATCAATACACCTGTTTAGTTCCTTCTGAATGATAAAAACAGGATTATATGTGATCGGCAAATAAATATCTTTATCAGACAACTGGTGTAATATTTCTGATACATAATCCCCTTTATTCTGTAACACAGTGGCTCCGCCCTTATCAGCAGATTTAATTATTAATAGTTTGTTATTCTTAATATTCAACAAACTATCTCTCTCCTTTCTAGAGAAATTGGATACCCTGTGTTTAAACTTAAATCCCCTGGTGCTGTGCTTCTTTTTCAATTTATTGATATCACAATACACTTGGGAAATAAACGTATCTATGCTCTTGTGATAATATTGAGGATTAAATCTTTTTTTGTTTTTAAGTTGTAATCTCTTTAAACTCAATTGGTCCCTTGTACTTGGCTTATATATATTCACATTCTCAGATGTTACTACATTCCCCTCAGTACTCTTTAAAGCAAAGAACGATTTCAATTTGATCTTTCTAAACAATTTATATAAGTCCTGATCAAGTTCAAAAAAGTCACATTTATTTTGTGGGCAGAATGACAACCCCTTATCCAGGACACACAGTTCCTCATTTTTTATGATTTGATCCGAAATATTAATTACCAGTCTGTCCTTTTGCTCTTTCCTAGGTCGTTCTATCAATACCTCACCGACATTACCTATTTCTTGCGCCGTGTTCGACTGTTGCCTTGACGGGTACTGCGTGTCTGTTTCCCCGTTCCTGTGGCGGTGCTTTTTCCCTCCGCGGCGGAATCGTTTGCCGCTGTTTCGTCTGAGTCCCCCGTCGATTCACTCGACGTGTTCTGCGACATCCCTTCTCCTCTCGGTCTCCGCTGCCGCCGCCATCTTGGACCGGAAGTCCCACCTCCTGACCTGTTCTGCGGGTCATACTTCCAGCGGTAGACTCGATCTGTCGAGTAATCTTCCTCATCACGGAGGAATTTCGATCTTTTCCTTTCTTCCAGCGTTTTCCGTAACTCCGCTATCTGGGAATTCACCCCTGCAAGAAATTTGTCCATCTCATCGATGGTAAGTGCTGCCTTTAACTCAGCTTCTAAGCGGCCAATATCTGTTTGTTGTATTTCCAGCTCTTTTTGTAAACACTCCACTGTAAGCACCATAAGATCAAACGAGCATTTATTTAGAATAAGCTCAAACTTCTTGCAGTATTCCATGTTATCCACCATCAGAGTAGGTCTGGCACTCATTCGAAGGCCCCGGGGAATTCTTCTCACCCGGTAATATTCAGCTAATGTGGTTGAGTGCAATTCAAAGGCCACATGTTTTTTAACAGCTCTTTCATAATTATTACCAGCTTTATCCACTGGCAGTACCCTTAGGAAGTCTCTGGATCCCAATGCCAAAGTAGTGATTCTGGATGCCTCCAAATCTGTGTAAGCAAATGTTGTTGTACTCAAGTCTGCATTATTTCCAGTCTCCATTAGAACAGCGGTGCAAGTGACTAGTGCAGTAACAAATATAATCAATCAATCCAACAAGTCCAGCTCACACTGTTATAAGATGGGTGCACGCTATCGCTGGGCACTGCACGACCCAGAATTCAAATTCCAGAACTCAAAAAAGTGAATAGCAGCACTCCAATAAACTTTTCAATTCTTTATTGCATATCCAGGAGTACAAACAGATAGCAACGTTTCGGACTACACTTCATCATGCCAGACTAACATCACTTCCTCTCCCTCCTTATATACCCCTAAGGACACACCCACATTCTAGTTAACTCTTTACATTTTATATTGGAATTATTGGACATCATACTTCGTTACAATTACTTTTTATTCCAAGATCAATTTTATATTCAAAAGCAAGGTACAGCAATGGGCTCCAATGTCGCCCCTACATATGCCAACATCTATATGAGTATATATGAAGAGAAACTGGTTTATAATAATAAACTTTTTAAACAATATGGCGCCACATGGTGGCGCTATATTGATGATGTTTTTGGCATATGGCTGGGCGACATTGGTAGCCTATTGCAGTTTGTGGACACACTAAATTTCTCTACAAGGAATATCAAGTTTACCCTGGTCCACAGTGAGGAAAGTGTTGCCTTTTTAGACACTTTGGTGTTTAAAGATAAGGATAGAATCAGGATAGATTTGTATAAGAAAGAGACGGATAGGAATGATCTTTTATTAGCAAGCAGTGCTCATCCTCAATCCTTAAAGAACTCCCTACCAAAAAGCCAGTTGATGCGGGTACGCCGCATCGTGTCAGAAGACAACTTAAGTGAAAAAAGGCTGAGGGAGATGGGAGATCTCTTTTTGGATCGAGGATATGATGAGAATTTGATCCACAAAGAAATTGAAAAGATATTAGGGATGACAAGAGAGAGTCTTTTGAAACCTGGAGAAAAAGTTAAAAAGAAAGATGGGGAAAAATTGGTGTTTGTCTCCAGATATAATGAATTAAGTACACAAATTCATAAGATCATTTGCAAACATTGGTACATCTTATCGAATTGTAATTCAGACATACCAGAATTTCAGCAGACACCTATGCCTGCGTATAGAAGAAGTAGGAACCTTAGAGATTCTTTGGTAAAGGCAGACATTGGGAGTACCAAGAGTGATAAACAGAAATATATTACAAGCAAAAATCTAGGTTGTTACCCTTGTCTGGGGTGCACCCACTGTAATAGTATGATCAAGGGATCTACATTTGTACATCCACAGTCAGGGAAAAAGTTTTGGATTAAAGATTTTTTAACTTGTAACACAGAGTATGCCATCTACCTCCTTAAATGCCCATGTGGTTTGATTTATGTAGGGGAGACGACCCGTAGGGTACGTGATAGAATTACAGAGCATAAATCAAATATTAGGAGAAAAAATCTAAAATCCCCAGTAGCGACTCATTTCCTAGAAGCACAACATGGGGTGAGCCAACTTAGATTCCAAATCTTGGAACACATCCCCCCTGGTAGAAGAGGGGGGGATAGGGAACAACATTTGAAACAAAGAGAGGCATTTTGGATCTTTACTTTGAACTCTTTAGTTCCATGTGGTATGAATAAGGATTATGATCTGTCTGTTTTTCTTTAGGTATACTTTTTTAGAAAAATTATATATGATGGCCAATGCTTATGTTTGTCTCTCTTTTTCTCTTTTTTGGATAATCAGTATTGTGTACGAAGTTTGATGGCACCCAGAATCTGAGAATGTGTGGTGATATATATGAAAAAAAGAAAAAAAGAAAGAAAAAAAGAATTAAGACAAAAGAAAAATAGTAATGTTATGGGAAACTGGAAATTGTAATATATTCTTTCTTTAAATGAAATACTGTGTAATTAATATTGATGCCTTCATAAAAATCTGTGTATCTTTCACCTTCCTATTAAATATAGGTAGATTGTGAATTAGTTTAGTAATTATTAATATAGGATACCCACGTATGCAGAAGTAATTAAGTAGTATTTGTAGTTGGTAAAGAGTTAACTAGAATGTGGGTGTGTCCTTAGGGGTATATAAGGAGGGAGAGGAAGTGATGTTAGTCTGGCATGATGAAGGACATGTAGTCCGAAACGTTGCTATCTGTTTGTACTCCTGGATATGCAATAAAGAATTGAAAAGTTTATTGGAGTGCTGCTATTCACTTTTTTGAGTTCTGAGATTAGTGGTTAATAACATTATGTTGGTGTCGGCGATGTCGAGGGCAGCAGATTAGGGGTGTTTAAACTTGGGGTTTATGTTAAGGTGTTAGGTTTAAACGTAACATTTGTTTTCCCCATAGACATCAATGGGGCTGCGTTACGGAGCTTTTCATTCCGCGATCGCAGGTGTTAGGTTTTTTTCTGACCCGCTCTCCCCATTGATGTGTCTGGGGAAAGCGTGCACGAGCATGTCAAAACAGCGCTTGTATTTTGTGCGGTATGGAGCTTAAAACCACTATATCGCATGCTCAAGCCGACTGTTTCAAAACTTGTAATGGCTGCGCTATAGAGGGTTAAATAACGCAACTTTTGTTGCATTCATTAAATTCCCTATAGCGCACATAACTCGTAATCTACCTGAGTGTTAGGGGTTTTATTCAAACCTTTTCATTGTTCCAAATAAAAGGACGTATAGGCCAACATTGGATCTTAAAACTCTGAACAAATTTCTGAAAGTGGCAGCTTTCAAAATGGAGACTTTTTGCACTATATTATCTTTAGTGCAGGAGGGTCAAATTATGTTTTCCATTGACTTGAAAGATTACTATTTATATATCTCTATTCACAGGGATTATACTAAATTTCTCTTTGCCTTTCTAAACAGGAAACCAAGAATCTTTTCAAAGGCAGTATCTCCTTACCTAGATGACATTCTGGTACAAGCTGCTTCTTTTTAGATGGCCTAGGAGTATACAAATACAGTTCTTCCGTTCCTTTGTTTCCATAGTTGGAAAATCAATGTCCCAAAAAGCTCTCTACTACCACTAACCAGAGTTGCCATTCTGGACATTATCATACACTGTGACAGTGGTAATGAGACTATCTCAAACTGCAGAAGCCCTGTTCACTTTTCCAACAAACGCTTCTTCGTACGCTGCTTCAATGCAAGTAGTTGATCTCATTGTGGCATCTTCAGATGCCGTACATTTTGCCAATTTTCACTTTCTTTGCAGATTCAAGTGTTGCAACAGTGGAATGGAGACAACAACCTGTTTCAGAAGATCTCTTTAGCCAAGACATTCTCTTACATGGTGGCAGACTCGCGAATCATTGATTCAGGAGCCTCATTTCTCCATCTGAATTGGGTAGTGATTACCACAGACACCAGCCTGCTGGTTTGGGGCACAGTCTGGGGTTCCCGTAAAGCACACGGAGTTTGGTCTGCTCGGGAGGCGATGTTATCAATCAACTTCTTGAAACTCTGTGTAATTTTCAGGGCTCTCCAGAGTTGGTCACTGTTTGACAGGAGTCCTTTATGAGGTTTCAGTCAGACAATGTCAATTCAATGATACAAACGAAGGGGTGACGATCCTAGCAACTTCCGAATCTCACAGTGCTAAACCGGAAGTGAATCCGGTAGATAAAGGTCAGTTCCTCAAGAGAAGTGGAGAGCCGTAGCCGTGGCGAAACCAAGCCACTAAGTGATACGTGCAAAGGGAGAAAAGCAGGCTCTGCACACAGGAATCCTGATAAAAAGATTTTTAATGAAAAAGATTAAAAAATACAAAAAGCAGCTACATACGCTGAGTGCACAAAAAAGATGAATAAGGCAGGTAGACAAACTGACACTGATGTCTGACTAGTTTCACGTCTTCCCACAACACTTATTCATAGACATATGGGATGTGGTAGGTAGATACTTTAAAAAGGGGAAGCCAGCTCATGATTGGTTAATCAGTATACTCATTTTTAGCCAACAGCTGCTTATTATATAGACCTTAATTAAACCACCTATACCACATACCCACTGATATAAGTTAAAAACAAATAGAACCTAACCTAAATAAACATTACACAATATGTTGCAGTGAGACATAATAAGAGTGTTAATAAATGTCTAACATGGATAAGTTTGCACCATAAAAAATATACATAAATAAATTAATACCACCTATATGTATGGTAACATATGAAAAGGGGGCAAAATAAATAACATACAAAAATATTCTAAAAATAATGAAAAAAAACAGACAAAAATAAACATTGATACAAAAACTATTATATGTCAATAAAATAATTGATGTCACAATGTCAATGGCTTACATCAATTGCCAAGGCGGTACTTAAAGTGAAAGAGGTAGCCCACATTCTCACTTGGGCAGAGCGCCATAATTGTATGATTTCAGCAATTTACATTCCAGGTGTAGACAATTGAGAAGCAGATTTCCTCAGTCATCAGCACCTTCACTTGGCAATTGGTCCTTGAATCAGGAGGTATTCGACCAGATTATGAGTCAGTGATTCTTATTGCTCTGGCATGGCCTTGCAGAACTACCAAACCTCAAATCTTTCAATTTGACAGCATTGTAAATGATTGATATTGTCTCAGAGAGGTTTTTCAGATCAATTGATAGACACTTTGAGTGAAGCCAGAAAGCTTTTTCTGATGTGAGTCTAAAAATTACCATTGGAACTTTTTCAAAATTTCTCAAATTTTTGCAAGATGTTCTAGATATCAGCCACTTTCCTTAAATGCCAAATTTCTGTCCTTTTAGTCCTGTATTACAAGAAAATGGCAATTTCTGCTCTATCTAGTGATTCACCTTACCTGGTTTTTCTTCATTATAAAGCAGTTTTAAGAACAAACTACTCTTTCCTTCCTAAGGTTGTTTCGTCTAGAAACATCAATCGTCCCATCTCTATGTCCAGTGACAAAAAATTCTAATGAGAGATTACTTTATAGCTTTTATCTTCAAACCACTAAAGAATTCAGAAGATTTTCTTCATTGTTTATCCATTTTGCAGGTCCCAGCAAGAGAGAGAAAACTGCTGTACTGTGGCACTTTGGCTTAAATCTTTGATTTGCATACCATACCTAGTGGTGGGGAAGTCTTCTCCTGAACTAATTACTGCTCATTCTTTCAGAGCAATCATCACCTCTTGGGCTTTTAGAAATGAAACTTCCATTGAACAGATTTGCAAGGCAGCTACGTTGTCATTTTGAAATACCTTTACTAAATTCAGCCATTTTTACACGTTTGCCTCTTCTGAAGCTGGTTTTGGTAAGAAAGTTATGCAGGCCACAGGGCCTGTTTGGTATCTCTACCTGCCTTATAGGTAGTCAAAATTTTTCTTTCATGATTCAGATAGGTCATACAATTTTAAACAACTTTCCAATTTACTTTTATCATCAAATTTGCTTTGTTCTCTTGGAATTCTTTGTTGAAGGCTAAACCTAGGTAGGCTCAAATGCTAATGTATAAGCCCTTAAAGGCCGCCTCTTATCTCAGTGAATTTTTGTCATTTTTTTTTACAGCTAGACAGTGCAAGTTAATGTGTGTCATATAGATAACATTGTACTCACTCCGGTAGCGAGTCAGCACTGATTGGCTAAAATGCAAATCTGTCAAAAGAACTGACATTAGGGGGAAGTCTACAAGGTATTCACATGTTGGTTATGTAAAACTGGGGAATGGATAATAAAGGAAATATCTATATTTTTAAACAATAAAAATTATAGTGTAGACTGTCCTTTAAATTGTTTTCCCTGCCCTATATCATGGTGCTCTCGCGGACTTCATAGCTTGGGTGTATCATCCCACATGTGATGGCTTGTGGACTCTCACCATCTTACGAAAGAAAACAAACTTTATGCTTACCTGATAAATTAATTTCTTTCATGATGGTAAGAGACCATGAGACCTGCCCTTGTTTTTCTATAACAGCAGCAGTACCATTTTGCACGTTTTAGTCTGCTTTTTCTTTCCTACTTTGTTTTCTCCATTCTCTTGGCCATATGTCTGACTAAGGAATCATAGGAGGGGTTAAAGCTCTGTGTGGAGTGTTTTGCCTTCTCTTGTAGGAATGGACTTCCCACAAGTGATGTTCATTGACTCTCACCATCATGAAAGAAATTAATTTATCAAGTAAAATTTCTCCAACATAGGTGTGTCCGGTCCACGGCGTCATCCTTACTTGTGGGATATTCTCTTCCCCAACAGGAAATGGCAAAGAGCCCAGCAAAGCTGGTCACATGATCCCTCCTAGGCTCCGCCTTCCCCAGTCATTCTCTTTGCCGTTGTACAGGCAACATCTCCACGGAGATGGCTTAGAGTTTTTTAGTGTTTAACTGTAGTTTTTATTATTCAATCAAGAGTTTGTTATTTTAAAATAGTGCTGGTATGTACTATTTACTCTGAAACAGAAAAGAGATGAAGATTTCTGTTTGTAAGAGGAAAATGATTTTAGCAACCGTTACTAAAATCGATGGCTGTTTCCACACAGGACTGTTGAGAGGAATTAACTTCAGTTGGGGGAACAGTGAGCAGACTTTTGCTGCTTGAGGTATGACACATTCTAACAAGACGATGTAATGCTGGAAGCTGTCATTTTCCCTATGGGATCCGGTAAGCCATTTTTATTACAGAAAGAAAAAAAGGGCTTCACAAGGGCTTTTTAAGACTGTAGACATTTTCTGGGCTAAATCGATTTATATATAAACATATTTCTCCAACATAGGTGTGTCCGGTCCACGGCGTCATCCTTACTTGTGGGATATTCTCTTCCCCAACAGGAAATGGCAAAGAGCCCAGCAAAGCTGGTCACATGATCCCTCCTAGGCTCCGCCTACCCCAGTCATTCTCTTTGCCGTTGTACAGGCAACATCTCCACGGAGATGGCTTAGAGTTTTTTAGTGTTTAACTGTAGTTTTTATTATTCAATCAAGAGTTTGTTATTTTGAAATAGTGCTGGTATGTACTATTTACTCAGAAACAGAAAAGAGATGAAGATTTCTGTTTGTATGAGGAAAATGATTTTAGCAACCGTCACTAAAATCCATGGCTGTTCCACACAGGACTGTTGAGAGCAATTAACTTCAGTTGGGGGAACAGTGAGCAGTCTCTTGCTGCTTGAGGTATGACACATTCTAACAAGACGATGTAATGCTGGAAGCTGTCATTTTCCCTATGGGATCCGGTAAGCCATGTTTATTACGATCGTAAATAAGGGCTTCAAAAAGGGCTTATTAAGACTGTAGACTTTTTCTGGGCTAAATCGATTCATTATTAACACATATTTAGCCTTGAGGAATCATTTTATCTGGGTATTTTGATATAATCATATCGGCAGGCACTGTTTTAGACACCTTATTCTTTAGGGGCTTTCCCAAAGCATAGGCAGAGCCTCATTTTCGCGCCGGTGTTGCGCACTTGTTTTTGAGAGGCATGGCATGCAGTCGCATGTGAGAGGAGCTCTGATACTTAGAAAAGACTTTCTGAAGGCGTCATTTGGTATCGTATTCCCCTTGGGGCTTGGTTGGGTCTCAGCAAAGCAGATACCAGGGACTGTAAAGGGGTTAAAGTTCAAAACGGCTCCGGTTCCGTTATTTTAAGGGTTAAAGCTTCCAAATTTGGTGTGCAATACTTTTAAGGCTTTAAGACACTGTGGTGAAAATTTGGTGAATTTTGAACAATTCCTTCATGTTTTTTCGCAATTGCAGTAATAAAGTGTGTTCAGTTTAAAATTTAAAGTGACAGTAACGGTTTTATTTTAAAACGTTTTTTGTACTTTGTTATCAAGTTTATGCCTGTTTAACATGTCTGAACTTCCAGATAGACTGTGTTCTGAATGTGGGGAAGCCAGAATTCCTATTCATTTAAATAAATGTGATTTATGTGACAACGATGCCCAAGATGATTCCTCAAGTGAGGGGAGTAAGCATGGTACTGCATCATTCCCTCCTTCGTCTACACGAGTCTTGCCCACTCAGGAGGCCCCTAGTACATCTAGCGCGCCAATACTCCTTACTATGCAACAATTAACGGCTGTAATGGATAATTCTGTCAAAAATATTTTAGCCAAAATGAACACTTATCAGCGTAAGCGCGACTGCTCTGTTTTAGATACTGAAGAGCATGACGACGCTGATAATAATATTTCTGAAGGGCCCCTAACCCAGTCTGATGGGGCCAGGGAGGTTTTGTCTGAGGGAGAAATGACTGATTCAGGGAACATTTCTCAACAAGCTGAACCTGATGTGATTGCATTTAAATTTAAGTTGGAACATCTCCGGATTCTGCTTAAGGAGGTATTATCCACTCTGGATGATTGTGACAAGTTGGTCATCCCAGAGAAACTATGTAAAATGGACAAGTTCCTAGAGGTGCCGGGGCTCCCAGAAGCTTTTCCTATACCCAAGCGGGTGGCGGACATTGTTAATAAAGAATGGGAAAGGCCCGGTATTCCTTTCGTCCCTCCCCCCATATTTAAAAAATTGTTTCCTATGGTCGACCCTAGAAAGGACTTATGGCAGACAGTCCCCAAGGTCGAGGGAGCGGTTTCCACTTTAAATAAACGCACCACTATACCCATAGAGGATAGTTGTGCTTTCAAAGATCCTATGGATAAAAAATTAGAAGGTTTGCTTAAAAAGATGTTTGTTCAGCAGGGTTACCTTCTACAACCAATTTCATGCATTGTCCCTGTCGCTACAGCCGCATGTTTCTGGTTCGATGAGCTGATAAAGGCGGTCGGTAGTGATTCTCCTCCTTATGAGGAGATTATGGACAGAATCAATGCTCTCAAATTGGCTAATTCTTTCACCCTAGACGCCACTTTGCAATTGGCTAGGTTAGCGGCTAAGAATTCTGGGTTTGCTATTGTGGCGCGCAGAGCGCTTTGGTTGAAATCTTGGTCGGCTGATGCGTCTTCCAAGAACAAGCTACTTAACATTCCTTTCAAGGGGAAAACGCTGTTTGGCCCTGACTTGAAAGAGATTATCTCTGATATCACTGGGGGTAAGGGCCACGCCCTTCCTCAGGATCGGCCTTTCAAGGCAAAAAATAAACCTAATTTTCGTCCCTTTCGTAGAAACGGACCAGCCCAAAGTGCTACGTCCTCTAAGCAAGAGGGTAATACTTCTCAAGCCAAGCCAGCTTGGAGACCAATGCAAGGCTGGAACAAGGGAAAGCAGGCCAAGAAACCTGCCACTGCTACCAAGACAGCATGAAATGTTGGCCCCCGATCCGGGACCGGATCTGGTGGGGGGCAGACTCTCTCTCTTCGCTCAGGCTTGGGCAAGAGATGTTCTGGATCCTTGGGCGCTAGAAATAGTCTCCCAAGGTTATCTTCTGGAATTCAAGGGACTTCCCCCAAGGGGGAGGTTCCACAGGTCTCAGTTGTCTTCAGACCACATAAAAAGACAGGCATTCTTACATTGTGTAGAAGACCTGTTAAAAATGGGAGTGATTCATCCTGTTCCATTAAGAGAACAAGGGATGGGGTTCTATTCCAATCTGTTTATAGTTCCCAAAAAAGAGGGAACGTTCAGACCAATCTTAGATCTCAAGATTTTAAACAAGTTTCTCAAGGTTCCATCGTTCAAGATGGAAACCATTCGAACTATTCTTCCTTCCATCCAGGACGGTCAATTCATGACCACGGTGGATTTAAAGGATGCGTATCTACATATTCCTATCCACAAGGAACATCATCGGTTCCTGAGGTTCGCATTCCTGGACAAACATTACCAGTTCGTGGCGCTTCCTTTCGGATTAGCCACTGCTCCAAGGATTTTCACAAAGGTACTAGGGTCCCTTCTAGCTGTGCTAAGACCAAGGGGCATTGCTGTAGTACCTTACTTGGACGACATTCTGATTCAAGCGTCGTCCCTTCCTCAAGCAAGGGCTCACACGGACATTGTCCTGGCCTTTCTCAGATCTCACGGATGGAAAGTGAACGTGGAAAAGAGTTCTCTATCTCCGTCAACAAGGGTTCCCTTCTTGGGAACAATAATAGACTCCTTAGAAATGAGGATTTTTCTGACAGAGGCCAGAAAAACAAAACTTCTAGACTCTTGTCGGATACTTCATTCCGTTCCTCTTCCTTCCATAGCTCAGTGCATGGAAGTGATCGGGTTGATGGTAGCGGCAATGGACATAGTTCCTTTTGCACGCATTCATCTAAGACCATTACAACTGTGCATGCTCAGTCAGTGGAATGGGGACTATACAGACTTGTCTCCGAAGATACAAGTAAATCAGAGGACCAGAGACTCACTCCGTTGGTGGCTGTCCCTGGACAACCTGTCACGAGGGATGACATTCCGCAGACCAGAGTGGGTCATTGTCACGACCGACGCCAGTCTGATGGGCTGGGGCGCGGTCTGGGGATCCCTGAAAGCTCAGGGTCTTTGGTCTCGGGAAGAATCTCTTCTACCGATAAATATTCTGGAACTGAGAGCGATATTCAATGCTCTCAAGGCTTGGCCTCAGCTAGCGAGGGCCAAGTTCATACGGTTTCAATCAGACAACATGACAACTGTTGCGTACATCAACCATCAGGGGGGAACAAGGAGTTCCCTGGCGATGGAAGAAGTGACCAAAATCATTCTATGGGCGGAGTCTCACTCCTGCCACCTGTCTGCTATCCACATCCCAGGAGTGGAAAATTGGGAAGCGGATTTTCTGAGTCGTCAGACATTGCATCCGGGGGAGTGGGAACTCCATCCGGAAATCTTTGCCCAAGTCACTCAGCTGTGGGGCATTCCAGACATGGATCTGATGGCCTCTCGTCAGAACTTCAAAGTTCCTTGCTACGGGTCCAGATCCAGGGATCCCAAGGCGGCTCTAGTGGATGCACTAGTAGCACTTTGGACCTTCAAACTAGCTTATGTGTTCCCGCCGTTTCCTCTCATCCCCAGGCTGGTAGCCAGGATCAATCAGGAGAGGGCGTCGGTGATCTTGATAGCTCCTGCGTGGCCACGCAGGACTTGGTATGCAGATCTGGTGAATATGTCATCGGCTCCACCTTGGAAGCTACCTTTGAGACGAGACCTTCTTGTTCAGGGTCCGTTCGAACATCCGAATCTGGTTTCACTCCAGCTGACTGCTTGGAGATTGAACGCTTGATCTTATCGAAGCGAGGGTTCTCAGATTCTGTTATCGATACTCTTGTTCAGGCCAGAAAGCCTGTAACTAGAAAGATTTACCACAAAATTTGGAAAAAATATATCTGTTGGTGTGAATCTAAAGGATTCCCTTGGGACAAGGTAAAGATTCCTAGGATTCTATCCTTCCTTCAAGAAGGACTGGAAAAAGGATTATCTGCAAGTTCCCTGAAGGGACAGATTTCTGCCTTGTCTGTGTTACTTCACAAAAAGCTGGCCGCTGTGCCAGATGTTCAAGCCTTTGTTCAGGCTCTGGTTAGAATTAAGCCTGTTTACAAACCTTTGACTCCTCCTTGGAGTCTCAATTTAGTTCTTTCAGTTCTTCAGGGGGTTCCGTTTGAACCCTTGCATTCCGTTGATATTAAGTTATTATCTTGGAAAGTTTTGTTTTTAGTTGCAATTTCTTCTGCTAGAAGAGTTTCAGAATTATCTGCTCTGCAGTGTTCTCCTCCTTATCTGGTGTTCCATGCAGATAAGGTGGTTTTACGTACTAAACCTGGTTTTCTTCCAAAAGTTGTTTCTAACAAAAACATTAACCAGGAGATTATCGTACCTTCTCTGTGTCCGAAACCAGTTTCAAAGAAGGAACGTTTGTTGCACAATTTGGATGTTGTTCGCGCTCTGAAATTCTATTTAGATGCTACAAAGGATTTTAGACAAACATCTTCCTTGTTTGTTGTTTATTCCGGTAAAAGGAGAGGTCAAAAAGCAACTTCTACCTCTCTCTCTTTTTGGATTAAAAGCATCATCAGATTGGCTTACGAGACTGCCGGACGGCAGCCTCCCGAAAGAATCACAGCTCATTCCACTAGGGCTGTGGCTTCCACATGGGCCTTCAAGAACGAGGCTTCTGTTGATCAGATATGTAGGGCAGCGACTTGGTCTTCACTGCACACTTTTACCAAATTTTACAAGTTTGATACTTTTGCTTCTTCTGAGGCTATTTTTGGGAGAAAGGTTTTGCAAGCCGTGGTGCCTTCCATTTAGGTGACCTGATTTGCTCCCTCCCTTCATCCGTGTCCTAAAGCTTTGGTATTGGTTCCCACAAGTAAGGATGACGCCGTGGACCGGACACACCTATGTTGGAGAAAACAGAATTTATGTTTACCTGATAAATTACTTTCTCCAACGGTGTGTCCGGTCCACGGCCCGCCCTGGTTTTTTTAATCAGGTCTGATGATTTATTTTCTTTAACTACAGTCACCACGGTACCATATGGTTTCTCCTATGCAAATATTCCTCCTTAACGTCGGTCGAATGACTGGGGTAGGCGGAGCCTAGGAGGGATCATGTGACCAGCTTTGCTGGGCTCTTTGCCATTTCCTGTTGGGGAAGAGAATATCCCACAAGTAAGGATGACGCCGTGGACCGGACACACCGTTGGAGAAAGTAATTTATCAGGTAAACATAAATTCTGTTTTTATACTCCATAGCCTTGAGGAATTATTTTAATCTTGGGAATTATGTGAAATAACCGGCAGGCACTGTATTGGACACCTTATTCTCTAGGGGCTTTCCCTAATCATAGGCAGAGTCTCATTTTCGCGCCTCTATTGCGCACTTGTTTTTGAGAAGCATGACATGCAGATGCATGTGTGAGGAGCTCTGATACATAGAAAAGACTTTCTGAAGGCGTCATTTGGTATCGTATTCCCCTTTGGGCTTGGTTGGGTCTCAGCAAAGCAGATACCAGGGACTGTAAAGGGGTTAAATATAAAAACGGCTCCGGTTCCGTTATTTTAAGGGTTAAAGCTTCCAAATTTGGTGTGCAATACTTTTAAGGCTTTAAGACACTGTGGTGAAATTTTGGTGAATTTTGAACAATTCCTTCATACTTTTTCGCAATTGCAGTAATAAAGTGTGTTCAGTTTAAAATTTAAAGTGACAGTAACGGTTTATTTTAAAACGTTTTTTGTACTTTGTTATCAAGTTTTTGCCTGTTTAGCATGTCTGAACTACCAGATAGACTGTGTTCTGAATGTGGGGAAGCCAAGGTTCCTTCTCATTTAAATAGATGTGATTTATGTGACACAAAATTTAGAGAAAATGATGCCCAAGATGATTCCTCAAGTAAGGGGAGTAAGCATGGTACTGCATCATCCCCTCCTTCGTCTACACCAGTCTTGCCCACACAGGAGGCCCCTAGTACATCTAGCGCGCCAATACTCCTTACTATGCAACAATTAACGGCTGTAATGGATAATTCTATCAAAAACATTTTAGCCAAAATGCCCACTTATCAGCGAAAGCGCGACTGCTCTGTTTTAGAAAATACTGAAGAGCATGAGGACGCTGATGATATTGGTTCTGAAGGGCCCCTACCCCAGTCTGAGGGGGCCAGGGAGGTTTTGTCTGAGGGAGAAATTTCAGATTCAGGGAAAATTTCTCAACAAGCTGAACCTGATGTGATTACATTTAAATTTAAATTGGAACATCTCCGCGCTCTGCTTAAGGAGGTGTTATCCACTCTGGATGATTGTGAGAATTTGGTCATTCCAGAGAAACTATGTAAAATGGACAAGTTCCTAGAGGTCCCGGGGCCCCCCGAAGCTTTTCCTATACCCAAGCGGGTGGCGGACATTGTAAATAAAGAATGGGAAAGGCCCGGTATACCTTTCGTCCCTCCCCCCATATTTAAAAAATTGTTTCCTATGGTCGACCCCAGAAAGGACTTATGGCAGACAGTCCCCAAGGTCGAGGGGGCGGTTTCTACTCTAAACAAACGCACCACTATACCCATAGAAGATAGTTGTGCTTTCAAAGATCCTATGGATAAAAAATTAGAAGGTTTGCTTAAAAAGATGTTTGTTCAGCAAGGTTACCTTCTACAACCAATTTCATGCATTGTTCCTGTCACTACAGCAGCGTGTTTCTGGTTCGATGAGCTAGAAAAGGCGCTCAATAATAATTCTTCTTCTTATGAGGAGATTATGGACAGAATTCATGCTCTCAAATTGGCTAATTCTTTCACCCTAGACGCCACTTTGCAATTGGCTAGGTTAGCGGCGAAAAATTCTGGTTTTGCTATTGTGGCGCGCAGAGCGCTTTGGTTAAAATCTTGGTCAGCGGATGCGTCTTCCAAGAACAAATTGCTTAACATTCCTTTCAAGGGGAAAACGCTGTTTGGCCCTGACTTGAAAGAGATTATCTCTGATATCACTGGGGGCAAGGGCCACGCCCTTCCTCAGGATAGGTCTTTCAAGGCCAAAAATAAACCTAATTTTCGTCCCTTTCGCAGAAACGGACCAGCCCCAAGTGCTACGTCCTCTAAGCAAGAGGGTAATACTTCTCAAGCCAAGCCAGCCTGGAGACCAATGCAAGGCTGGAACAAAGGAAAGCAGGCCAAGAAACCTGCCACTGCTACCAAGACAGCATGAGATGTTGGCCCCCGATCCGGGACCGGATCTGGTGGGGGGCAGACTCTCTCTCTTCGCTCAGGCTTGGGCAAGAGATGTTCTGGATCCTTGGGCACTAGAAATAGTCTCCCAAGGTTATCTTCTGGAATTCAAGGGGCTTCCCCCAAGGGGGAGGTTCCACAGGTCTCAATTGTCTTCAGACCACATAAAAAGACAGGCATTCTTACATTGTGTAGAAGACCTGTTAAAAATGGGAGTGATTCATCCTGTTCCTTTAGGAGAACAAGGGATGGGGTTCTACTCCAATCTGTTCGTAGTTCCCAAAAAAGAGGGAACATTCAGACCAATCTTAGATCTCAAGATCCTAAACAAGTTTCTCAAGGTTCCATCGTTCAAAATGGAAACCATTCGAACAATTCTTCCTTCCATCCAGGAAGGTCAATTCATGACCACGGTGGATTTAAAGGATGCGTATCTACATATTCCTATCCACGAGGAACATCATCGGTTCCTAAGGTTCGCATTCCTGGACAAGCATTACCAGTTTGTGGCACTTCCGTTCGGATTAGCCACTGCTCCAAGGATTTTCACAAAGGTACTAGGGTCCCTTCTAGCGGTGCTAAGACCAAGGGGCATTGCAGTAGTACCTTACTTGGACGACATTCTGATTCAAGCGTCGTCCCTTCCTCTAGCAAAGGCTCACACGGACATTGTCCTGGCCTTTCTCAGATCTCACGGGTGGAAAGTGAACATAGAAAAAAGTTCTCTATCTCCGTCAACAAGGGTTCCCTTCTTGGGAACAATAATAGACTCCTTAGAAATGAGGATTTTTCTGACAGAGGCCAGAAAATCAAAACTTCTAAACTCTTGTCAAATACTTCATTCTGTTCCTCTTCCTTCCATAGCGCAGTGCATGGAAGTAATAGGTTTGATGGTAGCGGCAATGGACATAGTTCCTTTTGCGCAAATTCATCTAAGACCATTACAACTGTGCATGCTCAGTCAGTGGATTGGGGACTATACAGACTTGTCTCCGACGATACAAGTAGATCAGAGGACCAGAGATTCACTCCGTTGGTGGCTGTCCCTGGACAACCTGTCACAGGGGATGAGCTTCCGCAGACCAGAGTGGGTCATTGTCACGACCGACGCCAGTCTGGTGGGCTGGGGCGCGGTCTGGGGACCCCTGAAAGCTCAGGGTCTTTGGTCTCGGGAAGAATCTCTTCTCCCGATAAATATTCTGGAACTGAGAGCGATATTCAATGCTCTCAAGGCTTGGCCTCAGCTAGCAAAGGCCAAGTTCATACGGTTTCAATCAGACAACATGACGACTGTTGCGTACATCAACCATCAGGGGGGAACAAGGAGTTCCCTGGCGATGGAAGAAGTGACCAAAATCATTCAATGGGCGGAGACTCACTCCTGCCACTTGTCTGCAATCCACATCCCAGGAGTGGAAAATTGGGAAGCGGATTTTCTGAGTCGTCAGACATTTCATCCGGGGGAGTGGGAACTCCATCCGGAAATCTTTGCCCAAATTACTCAATTGTGGGGCATTCCAGACATGGATCTGATGGCCTCTCGTCAGAACTTCAAGGTTCCTTGCTACGGGTCCAGATCCAGGGATCCCAAGGCGACTCTAGTAGATGCACTAGTAGCACCTTGGACCTTCAAACTAGCTTATGTATTCCCGCCGTTTCCTCTCATCCCCAGGCTGGTAGCCAGGATCAATCAGGAGAGGGCATCGGTGATCTTGATAGCTCCTGCGTGGCCACGCAGGACTTGGTATGCAGACCTGGTGAATATGTCATCGGCTCCACCATGGAAGCTACCTTTGAGACGAGACCTTGTTCAAGGTCCGTTCGAACATCCGAATCTGGTCTCACTCCAACTGACTGCTTGGAGATTGAACGCTTGTTCTTATCAAAGCGAGGGTTCTCAGATTCTGTCATTGATACTCTTGTTCAGGCCAGAAAGCCTGTAACTAGAAAAATTTACCACAAAATATGGAAAAAATATATCTGTTGGTGTGAATCTAAAGGATTCCCTTGGGACAAGGTAAAAATTCCTAAGATTCTATCCTTTCTTCAAGAAGGTTTGGAGAAAGGACTATCTGCAAGTTCCTTGAAGGGACAGATTTCTGCCTTGTCTGTGTTACTTCACAAAAAGCTGGCAGCTGTGCCAGATGTTCAAGCCTTTGTTCAGGCTCTGGTTAGAATCAAGCCTGTTTACAAACCTTTGACTCCTCCTTGGAGTCTCAATTTAGTTCTTTCAGTTCTTCAGGGGGTTCCGTTTGAACCCTTACATTCCGTTGATATTAAGTTATTATCTTGGAAAGTTTTGTTTTTGGTTGCAATTTCTTCTGCTAGAAGAGTTTCAGAATTATCTGCCCTGCAGTGTTCTCCTCCTTATCTGGTGTTCCATGCAGATAAGGTGGTTTTACGTACTAAACCTGGTTTTCTTCCGAAAGTTGTTTCTAACAAAAACATTAACCAGGAGATAGTCGTGCCTTCTTTGTGTCCGAATCCAGTTTCAAAGAAGGAACGTTTGTTGCACAATTTGGATGTTGTTCGTGCTCTAAAATTCTATTTAGATGCTACAAAGGATTTTAGACAAACATCTTCCTTGTTTGTTGTTTATTCTGGTAAAAGGAGAGGTCAAAAAGCAACTTCTACCTCTCTCTCTTTTTGGATTAAAAGCATCATCAGATTGGCTTATGAGACTGCCGGACGGCAGCCTCTTGAAAGAATCACAGCTCATTCCACTAGGGCTGTGGCTTCCACATGGGCCTTCAAGAACGAGGCTTCTGTTGATCAGATATGTAAGGCAGCGACTTGGTCTTCACTGCACACTTTTACTAAATTTTACAAGTTTGATACTTTTGCTTCTTCTGAGGCTATTTTTGGGAGAAAGGTTTTGCAAGCCGTGGTGCCTTCCATCTAGGTGACCTGATTTGCTCCCTCCCTTCATCCGTGTCCTAAAGCTTTGGTATTGGTTCCCACAAGTAAGGATGACGCCGTGGACCGGACACACCTATGTTGGAGAAAACAGAATTTATGTTTACCTGATAAATTACTTTCTCCAACGGTGTGTCCGGTCCACGGCCCGCCCTGGTTTTTTTAATCAGGTCTGATAATTTATTTTCTTTAACTACAGTCACCACGGTATCATATGGTTTCTCCTATGCAAATATTCCTCCTTTACGTCGGTCGAATGACTGGGGAAGGCGGAGCCTAGGAGGGATCATGTGACCAGCTTTGCTGGGCTCTTTGCCATTTCCTGTTGGGGAAGAGAATATCCCACAAGTAAGGATGACGCCGTGGACCGGACACACCGTTGGAGAAAGTAATTTATCAGGTAAACATAAATTCTGTTTTTGTTTTTCACAAATTTTGTTTTTGTACTCCTTGACACATTTTGAATTATAAGATTCCATTATTCTGTCTACCTCAATTTGGTTTCTCATCATACCTCCATCTCCATGGTAAGCTCCTTAATTCTATATCACGTCTCATTAATTGTACTTCCTTTATTTCTTCGCTCTAGCAAATATTTTTTCAGTCTTTAATTACAATCATAGTTTCATCTTTCACCTTCTTTCTTACAATTTTCTTAATTCTTTCTCCAAATGTTCTCCATATCCTAGGTGCCTGGGATGTTAACAGTTTTGCATCACGCTCTGGCCTGGGTATGCCTGTTGCCACAACCCAATTCTTGGCTGAGAATCCTCAACAATAGGATGCATTGCAGCAGGAGAGAAAGTGAAGACAGAATCCTCGCTTTAACTAGATCTTCTGGAAAAAGAATGAGTGGCCTGCTGAGTACATTATTGCTTTTCTTTCTTCTGCCAGTACATTTCAATGATTGAGCACATTGTGTTAAATAGTTTACTGATGTTTACATTATAGTTTATACATGCACTTTCAAGTGTAAATACCTGTGAAGGTACAGTTCTTCATATGGAGATTGAAGCTCTTCAAACTACACACAAATCACAAATAGTATACAATTTAATGACACAGTGCTGATACAGTACACTGCCAATTGAGAATTTTATTTTTAAACTCCATTAAGGCATACCACTACACTACACTCTCTTTGTTACATTGGGTTTATATAACATGTGAATGAGTGTTCATTTACACATACACACTCATAGGAGTAAATTTAACAAGAGACGAGCAGACATGATTCGCTGCTCGACCTCGCTAAATACCAACAGCATACGCTGTCTGCATTTAACATTGCACAAGCATTTCCAGTGAAATGCTTGTGCAATGCCACACCCTTCTCACTCGCGGTCAATCAGCCACTAGCATAAGCCGTCAATCATCCCGATCACATAGGGATGATTTCAGTTCGCAACCTAAAAGGTGGCAGAGAAGTTAACAAGCAGCGGTCTTACGACTGCTACGTCTTAACTTCCATTTCTGGCGGACCAGAAACGATGGGGCTTCGATGCATCATCCACTGCTTAATAAATCGACCCCTTAGTGAACTATTTTTCTCTTGCATTGTATTCAATAGTTTGTTGTAATATTGCTCTGTTATAATTATTAAAATTATTTTTCCTGCATGGTCAGAGAATTCTCTCGTGCTTACTGCATTTAACCTCCTTTAATTTGTTGTTGCTTGTACCTATATAACCTTCATGAATACTATATACATGGGACCTGTTGCAAGTTTGACTACATATTTAGAACTTAGAAGGCTTTCACACAAAAAAAAGGTTAAAAATAATCTGCTCTTACAAAATAAATCTCTTTTTTTGTTTTAAAACTACTCTTGAGAAAGATAGTTCACCACCAAATCCAGTTGAGTTTTTGGGGTCAATTTATGTAAGTGCGAGCGGCCATGATCCGATATAGCGGATCATGTCCGCTGCACATCAATAAATTTATCATTGCACCAGCAGTTCTTGTGAACTGATGGTGCAATGCCACCCCCGCTAGCATACGGAGCTTGATAAATTGACCCCTTTATCTGAAATACAAAAGCTTTTATATTGGATGTTTTATTAAACTGGATTTTGTTGTAAATGGAACAAGACTCCGGTGATTTCTGAATAAACCAGATTATTTCTACATATTCCTGTGAGTACATTCCTTTTAGTGCATTTTTCAAGTCTGACAATACTGCACTATCTTGATGTTTTCCTTCTGAGGTTACTTGAAACTAGGAACCCACTTGAAGAAACACTGTCACCAGATTCAGCCACAAGCCCCAGAGGAGAACAGTGCCGCTAATTTTTCCTGCATTGCTAATATACAGCAGGAGAGACACCGGAGCAGGCTGCATTCATCTCGCAAAGGGAAGTTAATTTTTATTTACCTCCACATTTTTTTGTTTTGCTGTAACTTGCTTTTCTATTTTCTACTTGCAAAATAAATATTTTAGTTTTTCACATGAATTTTTTTCTTAAGAAAGAACTATGTATTTTCATCACTATAGATTTAAATTTAAAATAGGTTAAATTTGCTTTACAAATTGTTGATTTTCTTCATAAATGGAAAAAGTCCACAGCTGCATTCATTACTTTTGGAAATTCAGAACCTGGCCACCAGGAGGAGGCAAAGACACCCTAGCCAAAAGCTTAAATACCCCTCCCACTTCCCTCATCCCCCAGTCATTCTTTGCCTTTCATCCCAGGAGGTTGGCAGAGAAGTGTCAGAAGTTTTCGATAGTCTCTTATGGAGGGTAGTACTCTTTGGCATGTGACTGGAGTTTTAAGTAGTCCTGTCAGCCTTTCAGTGAAAGCATGGATGAAAGTTAGAGTCCGGAGATGCAGGGAGAGTCTTTCTGCGAAACCATCCAGACTCATTTTAACAGGTCCACAAGCAATCGGCGTTGACGAGTTTTGCTGCCTGCTTTCTTCTCTCAAGTCTATGGCAGAGGCGATGCTACTATCTGTCACACTTGAAGGGCCGTGTTCCTGTTCCACGGCGTAGATTTTGGTAAGATCGTTTCATTTTACTTTTGTTAGGATTGTATTGTATTACGAATGTTGTCCCGAGAGGCTACCACCTTGCGGGACTAACTATAAATCAGGTTCTCAGTGAGGCTCCTTTTGTATCTTGGAATCAAAGGTTAATACCTCCTGAGGGGGGTTATTGAACAGGGTTTTTTAAAATCATGTTTGTTATGTGATTCGACCTGTTTATGCGTAGTGTTACTTAGGCTCATGGCTTTGTAGAACATAACGGTCTTTTGAAGTGACGCAGCCTTTACGGTCGGGCGTGCTTTTTCTGGACTGTACGTTTCACCTTGGTGCTTGGTGTGGTCACGTTTTTGACTCTCCATTTCCGCATTCCTGACCATGTGGCGATGGAGTAATTCTGACCTGCTAGTGTCGGGCTCTTAGGAGGTGGTGAGTGCCCCAGCCATTGGGGGTGTTAGGTGCTGTTTTTAAGTTTTTGGTCCAATTTTTATATCAATATCCTAGCTATGGAGGAGTCTGATATTGCGGAGACGGACGTCTCGTTTTCAGTTTCTACTCCTTGCGCAGAATGCGTATTGCCCCGGTTGATACTAGCCTATCAGTTATGTTCTGAATGCCGTATTAGAGTGCTCAATTCCTCGGGATCGGGGAATCAAGGGGCCGCTAAACCATCCGCCTCTGGGGCCTTTGTCCTCCGAATAGCGAGTTCCCTTCCACCATCGCTTACTACGCATGCAGGTAACCCAGACTTTGCTTATCCTTCTTCCCGCCAGGGGTTTCAGCACGATGTTGCATGTCCATAATTTTGGCACTGGCGCATATGCAACTTCGAGAAGTTGGTTTAAGTTACTGTTCGTATTCCGTTATCCAGGGCTCTTCAGGCATGGGATGGCCTGTTCAGCTCTCTGGGGGAATGACTGTCCCTGAGGCTTCAGGGGGTCAACCTTCAGGGCATGCTGTGCTTTTTGGTATAGACTGACGTGCCTTTGTGTTCTTTTAAATGCACACTTTGGCCTTGTCGGAAAATCCCATCACTAATGGATCTGAGACTTCTCAGTCTTCTTCTTCGAATAGCTTGCAGAATTAGACATAAGGGGATGAAGTAATCTTCTTATAGTCTTGTTATCGAGTAGTCTTTCCAGTTTGAGCTTGGTAGAACAGAGTCCCTGTTGGGCCGTTCCTGCGGGTGCGTCTGTTCTCCTAGGTGATAAACCTGCGGGTTGCCTTATCTTTTATTTTCTTTGGATTTAAGCTCATGTTGGTAGTTCCTGCGGGAAATTGATCTGAAATCGATAATCACTATTGTTTGATCGCACTGTTACTTCTAAGCAAGTTTGTTATGGACATGTTTAGTCCTATGTGTGTCTGCTGTTTCTTCTTCTCTAGGGGGTATTGTATGCCTGACTGTGCTGGCCCTTAGTTTTAGTCTGGTCCTAAATGGGTTCAGATCCTTCTGTCTCATGGCCTAATTCAGACATGTGGCACCTGTTCAGCTGGTCCGGGTTTGGCGCCGGGTGCTTCACATATTAATGTGTTATCTTGTTTTCCTTTACAAGTTTCAGCTAAGCAAGAAAGCCAATGGCACTACTTATAAATGAACAAACGTTCCCATATATATTATTACTCTATGGTAATTATTTCTTAGGGGTTGGTGCTTGTACTTACAAGAATTTAAGAACAAATCAGTAGAGAACTGAAAAGCAGCGTAAAAATATAGCACTCACAACATTTGATTGATATGTGGGTTTATGTCAAGCAAAAAAAATGGATATAAAACTTTTATTAAATAATTCTTAATACAAAACAAGGGTAGCTAAGTAATTTTAATATTACAGATGCTTACTCAGCAGAGGAGGGTTATTGGAGATTTGATTGAAATAAAGGATAGCAGGATCAGAAAAAGTGTTTAGGAATTAAATGATCCTGACATTTCCTATCTATAACAAAATCTCAGTAGAACAAAGTCTAAAAAGAGGTACTGAGTATAAATTGGCTGGGAAAATCAGGTATCTTCACACTGTAAGAAATTCCTAATAGGTACTGGAATGTTGGGATGTTGGATATTGGTAAGCAGTCATTGACTCTCCAGCTAAGCCAGAAGCCTATACCTATTGGTTATCAGTATAGACCATTGCTCTTGTTTCAGAGATCTGTAATTTCCACTATTGTGGCATAGGAATAGGTATTTGGCTTTGACTCCTGGCTTGTTGTTTGACTTGTGAACTTTTTATTATTTTTTTGTTATTAATAAAGGTGTGATTATTTTTGCACTTCTCGTCTCAGTCTGATTCCTGGCACCCTGACAGATGTTCCCTGAATGATCTGGGGCTCAGGCCTATAGTTTTTGTTGGGGATCTTCTGGATGTCTGGAAGACTTACGATCCTGTGGCTGGTTCCGTGCAATCCATTTTTTCCCAGGGAACATAGGCTATGACCTGCGGTATAGACAGTTGAGCTGCTAGCAGCTTAGCCAGGATTCTGTACCTTTTGACTGAGGTTTGTTCCCTTTTTTGGGGAGTTACTTGGTTGTCCTCTATAAAGTCTGGATGACTTTCATTTGGATTTGTTTCCACAGCCTATGGTTTAATGTATTATGAGCTTGTGCGCTGTTCTTCCGTTCTCTCTCTGTTCTTCCGTTCTCTCCCTTTCGGGGAAGTAGTGTGTCCTCCTTCTGGGGGTGGAGTTTTCCTCTCTTTGGAGGTTAGTTGTCCTGTCCTGTGGCAGGTTGTTGGAACAGGTTGTTTTTTATCCTCTAGAGGAGAGCGATCTGCTCTTTGAGGTTCTGTTTCATCTGGGGAGGTGTTGTCTCCATGTTTGAGACTGTCATGGAGTGTCGTGCTGGGTCTTTTAGGACTCTATTCTCTGTTCCTCTCCTATGGGGTTCTCCTTGGAGTTCCTATGTTAGAGCTCTTGAGTTGGCACACAAGCTCTGTTGGGGTGGCTGAGTCCATCTTTTTCCATCCTCTTTCTGGGGTCTGGTGTTTGGGGTCTTATTTATTCCCCTGTATTTTAGACCTGACAGCCAGCTGTAGTGGCCTGTGGGTTAATTGGCGGCCTAGCTAGCGGAAGGTTGCAGCTGTTTGCACCTTGTCTGTGTGTTGACAGACTTTTGCCAAGACTCTATGTTTGCCTTGGGTCCTTGTGGTACAGTAAACCTTTTTGAGTCCTGTCAATCTCTCAGTGAGGGCTTGGATGAAAGTTAGAGTCCAGAGATGCAGGGAGAGTCTTTCTGTGACACCATGCCGACTCATATTAACAGCTCCTCAAGCAATCGGCGTTGTCTAACTTCGCTCCGCTGCCTGCTTTCTTCTCTCAAGTCCATGGCAGAGGCGATGCCACTATTCGTCACACTTGAAAGGCTGTGTTCCTGTTCCACGGTGTAGATTCCAGTAAGATCATTTCATTTTACTTTATCGTCAATGTACTGTAATGTGAATGTTTTTCCTGAGAGGCTACAACACCTTGCGGATCTAACTATATGACATATGGGCCTCAGTGAGTCTCCATTAGTATCTTGGAATCAAGAGTTAATATCTCCTGAGCGGGTTTATTGAACAGGGGGGGTTATAATCATGTTTGTTATGTGATTCAACCTGCTGATGTGTGATGTTTATGGGCTCGTGGTTGGAACTTTGAGGCCTTTGGAAGTGACATGGCCTTTTGATTGGGCGTGCTTTTTTGGACTGTACGGTTCACCTTCTGTTTGGGCGTGGTTATGTTCCGTTCCCCATTTCCGCATTCCTGACCGTGTGGCAAAGGGAATATTCTAGTCCGCAGGGGTCTGGTCATAGGAGGTGGTGAGTGCCCCAGCCATTGTGGGTGTCAGGTGACGTTTTTGTTTTAATACTTTAGTCCATATTGATATTTCCTCTCTCCAGTTATGGAGGATTCTAAAGGCTGAGACTGTGCTCATTTCAGATTCGGTTACGGAGGATTCTGATACCGAGACTATTTTGATTTCAGATTCTGTGTCCGGTAATGACTCTGGATTGGCCTTGTTGACACATGTCGACCAGTTTTGTTCCTCCATGCGGGGTGTCGTGTTCCCCCCGGAGGTTGCAGCACGTTTTCGCTTCCACATAATGTTAGCGATGGTTCGTCTTTAGAGTCCAGATGTTTATTTGAGATTGTGCTTGTGCCCTATTGTCCTGGGTCTTCCGCCTTGGGGTGGACCTCTACAGTTCCCCGCAGGTGTAACTGTTCCGGAGTGTTGTGCCTTTCGTTACAGGATTGCGCGCCTTAGCATGTTGCTTAGACATCTTTTTCAGTTATTGAATGACCCTATCATTAACAGATATGGGGAATTTCAGTCTGATAATTTGAATGGTGCACCTCATTAGACATGGTGGTTATCTCCTGTTTGTCATTTGTTTGACATATTTCCCAGTTGTTTTTTTGGTTTTTTTTTTAAAGATAGGGCTCCGTTTGGCTGGTCCTGCGGTTAGGCCTGTGTTTTGGGCGTTAACCCTCAGGTTGCCTTATATTTTATTTTGTATCCGATGGGATGCCTTTTATTTGTGTTTGTTTCCTTCGGGAAACTTCTGGGATCGATACTCTTTGTTATTTCTCCGGAAGTTGTTTGGACACGTCTGTCCTATGTTTAATAATGTCTGTTTTCTGTTTTTCCCCTATGTGGGAGAATTTATGCAGATTGTGGTTAGGACCTTGAGTACTGGCTGGTACTGTAGGGTTTGTTCGGTTTTGTAGCCGTTCAGACACGTGGCGCTGTTTCTGCTGGACTGGTTATAATTGTTTTTTATGTTAAACTAAGCAGACGGGAAAGGATTGTGTCAGTCCTTATAGCCTTCAGTTATAGATGACCGGGCAGGGGAGGGTTCCGCTGTGTCACTCTATCTGACATCTGATTTCATCAGGAACTAGAGTTTCCTCCACTATGTGGGGGAGGACTGGCAGGCGTAGCGCCCCGTTACCACTGGTTGGGTTGTTTGGCCTTCAGTTGTTAGGCTTCTGGATGGTCCTATTGGGGCTTGATCTAACAGCTTGTAGGATAACTGTACAGCATGCGGAAGGTTTTCTATTTGAAACCTGTTGCAGATTTGGCACCTTAAGGGGGTGCGTTTAAGTCGTTTCTAGTGTATCTAGATACAACTCTGGGCCGCGTAGGGTTTGTCCTTTGGGCCTTCTTCCATTGTCTCCGGGGTGGTTAGATCTCCTTTTGGGGGATCTGTGTTCCGGACGTTGGTTGAGCCCTGTAGGGACTTGCTTAGCTTGGGGTTTCCCGGAGCTGGGAAGGTTTAGCACCTTTCTCTCCCCTGTGTCCTCTGCTTGTGTGGAGGTGATGGGGAGACTAGCCCTGCTAGGGTTTTGGGAACTCGAGGTATCCCTTCTGTTGTCCTGAGGCCTTGTGAAGTCCCTTCATTTGACTTCTAGTCTTGCTCCTTGGAGAGTTGGACTTTATCTAGGGGTAGTTTCTTCCTTTGGTCGGGGATTTCGAGTTCACTTTGCTGTCCAGATTCTCTGGATATGCTCCATTCCCTTTGTCTGTTTTTTTGGCCAGTTGGGGTGTTTAGTTACATGGTATAGTTGCCTGAACTATTAGGTACCCGGACCTGTTTTTATCCTGAGTCTTCCTCTTTCTGGGGCTTCGCTCCTGTCCCAGTTTTGGGTTGTTTTGGATCTTAGGGCTGGTCGGGATGTTCCACGATGGTGGGAACTGGAGCTATGTCCTTGCTCCATCTAACGGACCGGGTCAGGGTTGGCCCGGATTATCGAAGTATATATTACTTCTTGCCACAGAGTAACCCATGTCATCTAGGGTTAGCTGGGTGGCTTGCGCCTCAAGAATGTGGGTTTCTACCCAGCTGCTGGCACTGGATTCCAGTTTCTGGTGCGCCTTTGGGTTGCATTCCCCTGTTAGTTTGCCAGTTTACCAGTGGATTCTCTGCTCTGCAGGCAAATGGGTTGACTGTGCCTCTGTTGGGTAAGCTACTTGTGAGGGGGTCTCCTCTAGGAAATTTGGGGGGATTTTTTCTTCCCGTTTAGCCGGTGGCTTCGTGCCTTGAAGACGGTTATTGCCCTTCCGGCCTCTTCCCTTTTCTTTAGGGGATATTCTCTTCTTAGGGAGACGGAGTCCTTACTTGGGGCTTCTCCTGGTTGGGAAGTGGAAGGTGGACTTGGTTCCATCTGGAACCTTGTTGGTTCCATGTCAGACTGTGGGGCCTGTTTGATAGATCCTTAGGTCTATGGCCTTGTCTGGTTTCAGAATAGGGTTGTACTTGTACTTTGGGGGGATGGCTCTGCCATCTTTCCGCTCATCCTGTACAAGATTTTTGTTCCCTTATATTGATGGCCCTGCTGGGTCTGCAGGTCAGCATGACCGAGCGGTTTATGGGTCACAGTATCCTTTGGGATGTGTGAGCTTGCTGAGTCTATTCTGATAGCTCAGTCTGCTAGGGGATGGTTTTTCCTTTCTCCTTGCTCCTTTGACAGGAGACGGTTTCCTCTTCCTTTGGGTTCTGAGGGTATTCTCTCCTCGGTGGGCCTCAATGGAGGCTTTATGTTCCCCTTTTTAGGGACAGTGAGTAGGTCCGGCGGCTTAGCTTGCCTGGAGCATGCCCTCTGTCCGGGGCAGTTTTGTGCGGTCTGTTTTTTTGATGACTGCTTTTTCTTCTTCCTTGCAAGCTTCCTCTGTGTCGTCCTGTTAGGGACTCTGTGTTCTCGATCTTGGGGTTTCGCCTTGGTCTGTTACACGCTCTTTCACGGTCGCATACTTGGGTATTCTAGGGCAGGCGCTGGGAGGATTTTGCCTCTTTAGTTGCGTTCCTAGCTTGCAGGATGTTGGAGAGACGTCTTTTGGTCTACGTGCCCGGTTTTATCACGGGTTTCGCCTGGTATAGGCATGGCCTCCTTCCCTGTTAGGGTTCATTTGGGTCTCTGTGTGTTAGGCCCACTCTTGGAGGTGCTGTTTTTGTGTTAAGGGGTCTTTCGGTTTCCTCGGTCCTCCTTTACCTTGTTTCCCTTGGGGATTTTGGCCGCTTTACCCTTCATTTGTGAGGGGTGAGTGGTGGGGGACCGATTTTGGGCGACGGTATCTCTTGGAAGACTGTTGGCTCAGTCGAGTCCTTTTTGCGATCTCTAGTTTGGCTCTGGACTGGCTGGGAGTCAGTGTCTCTGGGGCTTTTTGTTTGAAATTTTTTAATTCGACTTCGGACGGGATTTTAATTTGGGTAGAGGTTCAGGCCTGGTGCTCTCAGTATGGGCCGCTTATTGTACCCTCCCGTCTTGGCATTCAGTGTCCTCTATAGCTTGGGTATTGTTTCCCAAAAGTAATGAATGCAGCTGTGGACTCTTTCCATTTAAGAATAAAAAACATAATTTATGTAAGAACTTACCTGATAAATTAATATATTTCATATTGGTAAGAGTCCATGAGCTAGTGACTTATGGGATATACAATCCTACCAGGAGGGGCAAAGTTTCCCAAACCTCAAAATGCCTATAAATACACTCCTCACCACACCCACAATTCAGTTTAACGAATAGCCCAGTACTGGGGTGATAAAGAAAGGAGTAAAAAGCATCAACAAAGGAATTTGGAAATAATTGTGCTTTATTCAAAAATATCATAACCACCATAAAAAGGGTGGGCCTCATGGACTCTTGCCAATATGAAAGAAATGAATTTATCAGGTAAGTTCTTACATAAATTATGTTTTCTTTCATGTAATTGTCAAGAGTCCATGAGCTAGTGACGTATGGGATAGCAATACCCAAGATGTAGAACTCCACGCAAGAGTCACTAGAGAGGGAGGGATAAAATAAAAACAGCCATTTTTTGCTGAAAAAAAATAAATCCACAACCCAAAATATAAGTTTATTTTCTCATGTGAAACGATCAAAGGGGATCGCGTCCGATACTGCAGTCATGAGACCTAAAGCTTCCATGCACATAGCTACTGAAGCGAATGACTGAGACTGAAGGCTCCAACAGGCTGCAACCAATTTTAAACGTCTCTTGTCTGTCAGAGTCATGGACACTGAATCTATTTGGAAACCTTAAAAGGTGACCCTTGTCTGAGGAATCAAAGAACTTTTTGGGAAATTGATCCTCCAACCATGTTTTCGAATAAACAACACTAGTTGATTCATGTGAGATTCTGCAGAACGTAAAGACTGAGCTAGTACCAATATATCGTCCAAATAAGGAAACACTGCAATACCCGCTCTCTGATTACAGAGAGTAGGGCACCGAGAACCTTTGAAAAGATTCTTGGAGCTGTCGCTAGGCCAAAATGAAGAGCAACAAATTGGTAATGCTTGTCTAGAAAAGACAATCTCAGAAACTGATAATGATCTAGATGAATCGGAATATGAAGATATGTATCCTGTAAGTCTATTGTGGACCTATAATGTCCTTGCTGAACAAAAGGCAGAATAGTCCTTATAGTCACCATTTTGAAAGTTGGTACTCTTACATAACAATTCAAAATTTTCAGATCCAGAACTGGTCTGAATGAATTTTCTTTCTTTGGGACAATGAATAGATTTGAATAAAACCTCAGACCCTGTTCCTGAAACGGAACTGGCATGATTACCCCTGAAAACTCTAAGGCCTAGATTTGGAGTTCGGCGGCAGCCGTCAAAACCAGCGTTAGAGGCTCCTAACGCTGGTTTTGGCCGCCCGCTGGTATTTGGAGTCAGTGATTAAAGGGTCTAACGCTCACTTTTCAGCCGCGACTTTTCCATACCGCAGATCCCCCTACGCCATTTGCGTAGCCTATCTTTTCAATGGGATCTTTCTAACGCTGGTATTTAGAGTCGTTTCTGAAGTGAGCGTTAGAGCTCTAACGACAAAATTCCAGCCGCCTGAAAATAGCAGGAGTTAAGAGCTTTCTGGCTAACGCCGGTTCATAAAGCTCTTAACTACTGTACCCTAAAGTACACTAACACCCATAAACTACCTATGTACCCCTAAACCGAGCTCCCCCCACATCGCCGCCACTCGATTAAAATTTTTAACCCCTAATCTGCCGACCGCCACCTACGTTATACTTATGTACCCCTAATCTGCTGCCCCTAACCCCGCCGACCCCTGTATTACATTTATTAACCCCTAACCTGCCCCCCACAACGTCGCCGCCAGCTACTTAAAATAATTAACCCCTAATCTTCCGACCGCAAAGCGCCGCCACCTACGTTATCCCTATGTACCCCTAATCTGCTACCCCTAACACCGCCGACCCCTATATTATATTTATTAACCCCTAATCTGCCCCCCTCAACGTCGCCGACACCTGCCTACACTTATTAACCCCTAATCTGCCGAGCGGACCTGAGCGCTACTATAATAAAGTTATTAACCCCTAACCCACCTCACTAACCCTATCATAAATAGTATTAACCCCTAATCTGCCCTCCCTAACATCGCCGACACCTACCTTCAATTATTAACCCCTAATCTGACGACCGGTGCTCACCGCTATTCTAATAAATTGATTAACCCCTAAAGCTAAGTCTAACCCTAACACTAACACCCCCCTAACTTAAATATAATTTACATCTAACGAAATTAATTAACTCTTATTAAATAATTTATTCCTATTTAAAGCTAAATACTTACCTGTAAAATAAATCCTAATATAGCTACAATATAAATTATAATTATATTATAGCTATTTTAGGATTAATATTTATTTTACAGGCAACTTTTTAATTATTTTAACCAGGTACAATAGCTATTAAATAGTTAAGAACTATTTAATAGCTAAAATAGTTAAAATAATTACAAATTTACCTGTAAAATAAATCCTAACCTAAGATATAATTAAACCTAACACTACCCTATCAATAAATTAATTAAATAAACTACCTACAATTACCTACAATTAACCTAACACTACACTATCAATAAATTAATTAAACACAATTCCTACAAATAAATACAATTAAATAAACTAGCTAAAGTACAAAAAATAAAAAAGAACTAAGTTACAAAAAATAATAAAATATTTACAAACATAAGAAAAATATTACAACAATTTTAAACTAATTACACCTACTCTAAGCCCCCTAATAAAATAACAAAGCACCCCAAAATAAAAAATTCCCTACCCTATTCTAAATTAAAAAGTTACAAGCTCTTTTACCTTACCAGCCCTGAACAGGGCCCTTTGCGGGGCATGCCCCAAGAAGTTCAGCTCTTTTGCCTGTAAAAAAAAACATACCATACCCCCCCCCCCAACATTACAACCCACCACCCACATACCCCTAATCTAACCCAAACCCCCCTTAAATAAACCTAACACTAAGCCCCTGAAGATCTTCCTACCTTGTCTTCACCATACCAGGTTCACCGATCCGTCCTGGCTCCAACATCTTCATCCAACCCAAGCGGGGGTTGGCGATCCATCATCCGGTGCTGAAGAGGTCCAGAAGAGGCTCCAAAGTCTTCCTCCTATCCGGCAAGAAGAGGACATCCGGACCGGCAAACATCTTCTCCAAGCGGCATCTTCAATCTTCTTCCATCCGGTGCGGAGCGGGTCCATCTTGAAGCAGGCGACGCGGATCCATCCTCTTCTTCCGTTGTCTCCCGACGAATGACGGTTCCTTTAAGGGACGTCATCCAAGATGGCGTCCCTCGAATTCCGATTGGCTGATAGGATTCTATCAGCCAATCGGAATTAAGGTAGGAATATTCTGATTGGCTGATGGAATCAGCCAATCAGAATCAAGTTCAATCCGATTGGCTGATCCAATCAGCCAATCAGATTGAGCTCGCATTCTATTGGCTGTTCCGATCAGCCAATAGAATGCGAGCTCAATCTGATTGGCTGATTGGATCAGCCAATCGGATTGAACTTGATTCTGATTGGCTGATTCCATCAGCCAATCAGAAAATTCCTACCTTAATTCCGATTGGCTGATAGAATCCTATCAGCCAATCGGAATTCGAGGGACGCCATCTTGGATGACGTCCCTTAAAGGAACCGTCATTCGTCGGGAGACAACGGAAGAAGAGGATGGATCCGCGTCGCCTGCTTCAAGATGGACCCGCTCCGCACCGGATGGAAGAAGATTGAAGATGCCGCTTGGAGAAGATGTTTGCCGGTCCGGATGTCCTCTTCTTGCCAGATAGGAGGAAGACTTTGGAGCCTCTTCTGGACCTCTTCAGCACCGGATGATGGATCGCCAACCCCCGCTTGGGTTGGATGAAGATGTTGGAGCCAGGACGGATCGGTGAACCTGGTATGGTGAAGACAAGGTAGGAAGATCTTCAGGGGCTTAGTGTTAGGTTTATTTAAGGGGGGTTTGGGTTAGATTAGGGGTATGTGGGTGGTGGGTTGTAATGTTGGGGGGGGGGTATGGTATGTTTTTTTTTACAGGCAAAAGAGCTGAAATCCTTGGGGCATGCCCCGCAAAGGGCCCTGTTCAGGGCTGGTAAGGTAAAAGAGCTTGTAACTTTTTTAATTTAGAATAGGGTAGGGAATTTTTTATTTTGGGGGGCTTTGTTATTTTATTAGGGGGCTTAGAGTAGGTGTAATTAGTTTAAAATTGTTGTAATATTTTTCTTATGTTTGTAAATATTTTATTATTTTTTGTAACTTAGTTCTTTTTTATTTTTTGTACTTTAGCTAGTTTATTTAATTGTATTTATTTGTAGGAATTGTGTTTAATTAATTTATTGATAGTGTAGTGTTAGGTTAATTGTAGGTAATTGTAGGTAGTTTATTTAATTAATTTATTGATAGGGTAGTGTTAGGTTTAATTATATCTTAGGTTAGGATTTATTTTACAGGTAAATTTGTTATTATTTTAACTAGGTAACTATTAAATAGTTCTTAACTATTTAATAGCTATTGTACCTGGTTAAAATAATTACAAAGTTGCCTGTAAAATAAATATTAATCCTAAAATAGCTATAATATAATTATAATTTATATTGTAGCTATATTAGGATTTATTTTACAGGTAAGTATTTAGCTTTAAATAGGAATCATTTATTTAATAAGAGTTAATTAATTTCGTTAGATGTAAATTATATTTAAGTTAGGGGGGTGTTAGTATTAGGGTTAGACTTAGCTTTAGGGGTTAATACATTTATTATAGTAGCGGTGAGGTCCGCTCGGCAGATTAGGGGTTAATAAGTGTAGGCAGGTGTCGGCGACGTTGAGGGGGGCAGATTAGGGGTTAATAAATATAATATAGGGGTCGGCAATGTTAGGGCAGCAGATTAGGGGTACATAGGGTTAACGTAGGTTGCGGCGGTTTACGGAGCGGCAGATTAGGGGTTAAAAAAAATATGCAGGTGTCAGCGATAGCAGGGGCGGCAGATTAGGGGTTAATAAGTGTAAGGTTAGGGGTGTTTAGACTCGGAGTACATGTTAGGGTGTTAGGTGCAGACGTAGGAAGTGTTTCCCCATAGGAAACAATGGGGCTGCGTTAGGAGCTGAACGCTGCTTTTTTGCAGGTGTTAGGTTTTTTTTCAGCTCAAACAGCCCCATTGTTTTCTATGGGAGAATCGTGCACGAGCACGTTTTTGAGGCCGGCCGCGTCCGTAAGCAACTCTGGTATCGAGAGTTGCATTTGCGGTAAAAATGCTCTACGCTCCTTTTTTGGAGCCTAACGCAGCATTTGATTAAACTCTCGATACCAGAGTTAAATTTATGGTGCGGCCAGAAAAAAGCCCGCGGAGCGTTAACAGCCCTTTTACCGCCGAACTCCAAATCTAGGCCTAAGTCTGAAACACACTTCAGGAAAGCCTGAGTCTTTACTGGATTTGCTGGGATGCGTGAGAGAAAATATCTTCTCACAGGAGGTCTTACTCTGAATCCTATTCGATACCCCTGAGAGACAATACTCAGAATCCATTGATTTTTAACAGAATTTGTCCAAACATCCTTGAAAAATCTTAATCTGCCCCCTACCAGCTGAGCTGGAATGAGGGCCGCACCTTCATGCGGACTTGGGGGCTGGCTTTGGTTTCTTAAATGGCTTGGATTTATTCCAGTTTGAAGAAGGTTTCCAATTGGAAACAGATTCCTTGGGGAAAGGATTAAGTTTCTGTTCCTTATTTTGTCGAAAGGAACGAAAATGGTTAGAAGTTTTAGATTTATCCTTAGGTCTTTTATCCTGAGGCAAAATACTCCCTTCCCTCCAGTGACAGTTGAAATAATCGAATCCAACTGAGAACTAAATAACATTACCTTGGAAAGAAAGAGATAGCATTCTGGACATAGAAGTCATGTCATCATTCCAAGATTTAAGCCACAAAGCTCTTCTAGCTAAAATAGCTAAAGACATAGATTTAACATCAATTTTGATGATATCAAAAATGGCATTACAAATAAAATGATTAGCATGTTGAAGCAAGCGAACAATGCTAGACAAATCAGAATCCAATCCTTGTTGCGCTAAATTTTCCAACCAAAAAGTTGATGCAGCTGCAATATCAGCCAAAGAAATTGCAGGCCTGAGAAGATGGCCCGAATACAAATAGGCTTTCCTTAGATAAGATTCAAGTTTCCTATCTAAAGGATCTTTAAAAGAAGTACTATCTTCCATAGGAATAGTAGTACGTTTAGCAAGAGTAGAGATAGCCCCATCAACTTTGGGGATCTTTTCCCAAAACTCCAATGTAACTGCTGGCAAAGGTTACAATTTTTTAAACCTTGAAGAAGGAATAAAAGAAGTACCAGGCCTATTCCATTCCTTAGAAATCATATCAGAAATAGCATCAGGAACTGGAAAAACCTCTGGAGTAACCACAGGAGGTTTATAAACAGAATTTAAATGTTTACTAGTTTTAATATCAAGAGGACTAGTTTCCTCAATATCCAATGTAATCAACACTTATTTTAACAAAGAACGAATATACTCCATTTTAAATAAATAAGTAGATTTGTCAGTGTTAATATCTGAGGAAGGATCATCTTAATCAGATAGATCCTCATCAGAGGAGGATAATTCAGTATGTTGTTGGTCATTTGAAAATTCATCAACTTTATGAGAAATTTTAAAAGACCTTTTACGTTTAAAAGAATTTATTGCTGATTCTATTCAGAAGGCTTTGTCTGCCATCCCGCCTTCTAATAAATTCAGAGGTATCTCTTGTACATTAGATGTTGAAGAAACAGCAACAGGCAATGTACTATTACTGATGGACACATGTGATATACCTTTAAGGTATGTCTCCTCCTTTCCTTTTCCTATTGCTATTTAAACACCCTTCCTTCTCAGTTCATTGCCTGAAAATTGAAGTTGACACCTGCACAGCCTGTCTCTGTGTGAAACTCACCTTTATTCACTCAGGTCTTAATAGATCCCATTACAATCTCTGCCGCATACCGCTTGCCTTATGACATCTGCAGCAGAGGAACTTCCTACAGTCAGCACCTGTCTTATTCGCTAAACAGCCTTTTCAGCTTCAGTCACAGCTTTGTGTACTCGCCACTGAAATCACCGCTGTGCAAGGAGCAGCTTAACCGGAACCTCCTTCCTGCCTTCCGGTTACTAAGAACTCTCACAGGTGCCAGCACTGAGGATCATTCAAAGCCTCTGGAACTAAAAGAAGGTACCTTTCTCTTTCTCTCCACAGAGCATTGAGCTGAAAACAAACTGGGACAGCTAAAAGGTAAAGTGTTTTGCAGATCCGTTATCCTTTGTCAGTGTATCAACAACATTGCCTGAGTACCTGTTTATTTCTAAAAACAACCACATTACCTTGTACTCTACTCTGCTACACTTACCTAATCACTTGCTCTGTGATTTCCTATGTGTTTCCCTAACTACTAGCCTCAAACATAACGTTACTTTTGTGAGTGCATTACTAAGCTACTCATACCGTAATCATTAGAATTGTACAGACCACTTTGTATATAACTACCTAGTTAATTATCCTGGACTTTGGTATAACCTTCAACAAATATCAAGTTATCTCTTGCAAACTTACATTGCATTATTTGGGTTTATTACGCAATTGTGAACCTACGATTGCAGTCATTATCAACATCTAGCAACTTGCTCATTCTATTTTACCCAATTAATGTTGCTATTATTATCTGGGTATATATATATATGCAACAAAGTAACTTTATACAAAAAACAAAGCTAGATTTCCAAGTCCTTAACAGAGTCGTTAAACATTATCTGTATGTAAAAGTTTATCAAGACAACTATTACAAACCACAGCTGGAGATATAGAGGCCTACTTATCAAGCCGTCAACTGTGCTGCATTCAGCCAATCGTAATTAAGGTTGAAAAAAATCCTATTGGCTGTTGCAATCAGCCAATAGGATTGAGCTTTCATCCTATTGGCTGATCCAATATTGGATCAGCCAATAGGATGAAAGCTCAATCCTATTGGCTGATTGCAACAGCCAATAGGATTTTTTCAACCTTAATTACGATTGGCTGATAGAATTCTATCAGCCAATCGGAATCTAAGGGACGCCATCTTGGATGACGTCATTTAAAGGAACCTTCATTCGTCGGAAAGAAGAGGATGCTCCGCGTGGGATGTCTTGAAGATGGAGCCGCTCCGCGCCAGATGGATGAAGATAGAAGATGCCATCTGGATGAAGACTTCTGTGGGCTTGGATGAAGACTTTGGTCGCTTCGTTGAGGACTTCTCCCGGGTTCTTGGAGGATGGATGTCGGATCTTCAAAACTGTAAGTAAATCTTCTGGGGTTAGTGTTAGGATTTTTTAAGGGTTTATTGGGTGGGTTTTAGTTTTAGATTAGGGTTTGGGCTGCAATAGAGCTAAATGCCCATCCAAATGCCCTTTTCCGGGGCAATGGGGAGCTTAGGTTTTTTTAGTTAGCTTTTTATTTTGGGGTTGGTTGTGTGGGTGGTGGGTTTTTACTGTTGGGGGGGGTATTTGTATTTTTTTTTTACAGGTAAAAGAGCTGATTACTTTGGGGCAATGCCCCGCAAAAGGCCCTTTTAAGGGCCATTTGTAGTTTATTGTAGGTTAGGGTTTTTTAATTTGGGGGGGCTTTTTTATTTTCATAGGGCCCTTAGATTAGGTGTAATTAGTTTAAAGCTTTGATAATTTCTTTTTTATTTTTTGTAACTTAGTGTTTGTTATTTTTTTGTGTAACTTAGTGTTTGTTATTTTTTTGTAACTTAGTTGTTAGTTTTTTGTAAGTTAGTCATTTTTTAGTGTAGATTTAAATTATTTGAGTAGGGTTAGGTGTTTAAATATATAATATAGTTATTTTAATTTGTATTTTTATGTAATTTTAGTATAAACGTTAGGTTAGATACATTTTTATTTTAATATAGTTTAATGTAATTTTAGTTTAAAAGTTAGGTTGGATTAATTATTAATTTAATATAGTTTAATGTAATTTTATTATAATAGTTCAAATAGGTTAATTAGTAGTTTAATATAGTTTAATTTAATTTTAAAGGTAAGTTTTAATTTGTTATAAGATAGGGATGAGTTAATATTTAATATAAAGTTAGCAGGTTGTTAGGTTTAGGGGTTAATAGGTTAATTTAGTTTATGGCAATGTGGGGGGCTGGCGGTTTAGGGGTTAGTACATTTATTTAGTTGCGGTGGCTCCGGGAGCGGCAGGATAGGAGGGGTTAATAACTTTATGTAGGTTGCGGTGGTGTAGGGGGCGGCAGATTAGGGGTTAATAAGTTTAATGTAGGTGGCGGTGGGCTCCGGGAGCGGAGGAAAAGGGGTTAATAACTTTATGTAGGTGGCGGCGGTGGCGGGCGGCAGATTAGGGGTTAATAAGTATAATGTAGGTGGCGGCGGTGTAGGGGGCGGCAGATTAGGGGTGTTTAGACTCGGGGTACATGTTAGGGTGTTAGGTGTAAACGTTACTTTATTCTCCCATAGGAATCAATGGGATATCGGGCAGCAGCGAACATGAGCTTTTGCTGCTTTCAGCGGATTAAAAAGCAGGTACGCTGGGCCGGAATAGTGGCGAGTGTACCATGTAGTTATTTGTTAACTAGCAAAAGTAGTCAGATAGTGCCGAATTTGCATTCGGAACATCTGTAGTGACAAAAGCATCGATCTGTGTCAGACTGAGACCGGCGGATCATATGTTACATCACAAAATTCTACTTTTGCCGGTCTGTAGGCTTTGATAAATGAGGCGAATCAAGCTCTCCACAATTACGCTGCGGAATTCCAGCGTATTTGCAGTTGACGGCTTGACAAATAGAGGCCATAATCTCCACAAGTTTACAACAAATATACTTAGCTTTGGTAGAACTGTTATCAGGCAGCAGGGTTCCAACAGTGATTTCTGAGACAGGATCAGATTGAGACATCTTGCAAATGTAAGAGAAAAAAAACAATACATAAAGCAAAAATATTAATTTCCTTATATGGCAGTTTCAGGAATGGGGAAAAAATGCAAAGAGCATAGCCCTCTGATAGAGAAAAAAGGCAAGAGGCATATAGGAATGGGGTTTTAAATAAAGAAAATACACAAACAGTATGACACACAACACAAACAGAAAAAAAAACAGCGCTAACATCCGGAAATGACAGACTTGCAAATTGAAGACGCAACCCTGTGAAATGACTCGGCGTCAACTAAGACGCCGGAAATTACGAATTTGCGTAATCGAACGTAACTTTGCGCCAAAAAATCTAGTGCCAAAAATGACGCAATATACTTTGGCATTTTGCGCCCTTGCAAGCCTAATTCTGCCCGCGAATTTGAAAATGACAGTCAATTGAAAAAAAGACTATACCCCAGGTAAGAAATAAATTTTCCTAAAAAATGCATTTCCCAGATATGAAACTGACAGTCTGCAAAAGGAAATTAACTGAAAACCTGAATCATGGCAAATATAAGTACAATACATATATGTAGAACTTTTTATAAATACATAAAGTGCCAAACCATAGCTGAGAGTGTCTTAAGTAATGAAAACATACTTACCAAAAGACACCCATCCATATATAGCAGATAGCCAAACCAGTACTGAAACGGTTATCAGTAGAGGTAATGGAATATGAGAGTATATCGTCGATCTGAAAAGGGAGGTAGGAGATGAATCTCTACGACCGATAACAGAGAACCTATGAAATAGATCTCCCGTGAGGAAAACTGTTGCATTCAATAGGTGATACTCCCTTCACATCCCTCTGACAGTCACTGTACTCTGAGAGGAATCGGGCTTCAAAATGCTGAGAAGCACATATCAACGTAGAAATCTTAGCACAAACTTACTTCACCACCTCCATAGGAGGCAAAGTTTGTAAAACTGAATTGTGGGTGTGGTGAGGGGTGTATTTATAGGCATTTTGAGGTTTGGGAAACTTTGCTCCTCCTGGTAGGATTGTATATCCCATACGTCACTAGCTCATGGACTCTTGCCAATTACATGAAAGAAACATAAATGATGCTTACCTGATAGTTTCCTTTTCTTCTGATGTAAAGAGTCCACAGCTCCCCACCCATCATTTTATGTGGGGCGTCCTTATATTCTTCTGGCATCTTTTCACCTTGATATTTCTTCTACTGTTCCTTGTTCCTCAGCAGAATGACTGAGGGATGAGGGGAGTGGGAGAAGTATTTAAGCCTTTGGCTGGGGTGTCTTTGCCTCCTCCTGGTGGCCAGGTTCTTAATTCCCAAAAGTAATGAATGCAGTTGTGGACTCTTTCCATCAGAAGAAAAGGAAATTGTCAGGTAAGTATAATTTGTTATCTCATATCATTATGGTTGTTAGTAATTTGTAATCCAAAACAACCCAAAATGAAAAATAGATACTGCAGGGCCCGTTTGTAGTTAAAAATATTACTTTATTCCAGGTTGCAGTAAAAACATTAGGGTATAAAATCCATAGACATGCCAAACAGCACGACCCATCTGACGTTTTTCAGCTTGTCAGCCTTAATCATAGACTATGTTCACATTCAGCCTAATTTATATACACATAATTAAAATCAATTAAAAACAGAGCTTGTCTTGTTAACCCTTTGTATGTATCTTGACCTCAATGTGCCTGATCTATTATTGTGCTACTGGAAATTTATTTACAGAAAATATTTATTTTGTGTGTCTAGGCTAATAAATAACTATCACCACCCCAAAACTTGTAAAGAGGAGAAAATGAAATACACTTGATGTTAGCTATACTAAACTATAGATGAAAAAATGTGATTCCTTATGTATAAAACATAATATAACTGATATTTACAATATAAACTATAATGTGTAAGTTTTGGTATTAAATTTAGAATTTTTTCATTCTATACTAAAGATAGCACAGTTACTCTGCATTTCAAAGAAGTTGGGCTCGTTATTTTTTTATGCTTGCTTTATTTCCAAAAGTTTAGTATATCATATCTTAAATTAAAGTGATGGTAAACTCCTCTGTTGGTAAATGACAGATTTCAATTATTTAATATAATAGCTATTAAACCGCATTAACATTTTTAACCTTTTTATATGCACTTTTATTATAATTTACACATATTTAGAAACTGTTGTAGCGCCGCATCTCTCCGCCCCTTATATTTCCTTCACTGAATACACTAGACGCTTATCTTGTTTCCACCCTCTCTGCACGTCATAGAATTTGCGCGCTCCCTATCCTGGTATTTTCAACGCATGCGCATTGTTGAAAATGATGTATACCAAGTAATCATTGAGTCACGAGATTCAATGTTTACTTGGTTACGTCTGAATGAAAATATTGGTGTGATCAAGTAAGCGAGAGATCAGTCCCTTAGAAAACGAGCAAAAAAAGTGGCTATAACGCATGCGTTCCCAAAAACATGCACACGCAAATTCGTCACAGATTTTGAACACTCCTGATTGGATGCGCGTCTTGGAAGTAAAATGGGATATTGCGCAGGCTTGCTGATTGGTACCAAAAAATAAACATTGAAAATTAGGTCACAGGGGGCTGGAGATGGAACATATAAGACGGACCGAGAAATAAAAGTTTTCTAAGTATTTTTTCATATATTTGATTAGATGAAATTTTGTGTGTGTAATTAATGTAATCGAACAAGATTATTAATATAATCGATTCATATGGAGTTTACTATCACTTTAAGTCCCTATGGTATTCTAGTTTTTAGGTGAAAAATCCAATATACTTCCCTTTTGCTTAGAGTCTGTTCTCTATCTCCTCCTCTGATGTTCTGTTCTATTTAGATTAGATTTAGGATAGTTGGTTGACCCTTTTAGCGAGACATGGGGGCCAATTTATCACGGCTCAAATGGGGCCGTGTACACCTGTTTCCTTGCGAGCCTTTAGGCTCACCGCAAACAGGAATTAAGAAGCAGCAATCTGATGCGGCAAACAGCAATCCGCCCGATCGCATATGATCGGATTCATTGACACCCCCTGCTAGTGGCCGAGAATCTGCAGGGGGCGGCATTGCACAAGCATTTCACAAGGAATGCTTGTGCAATGATAAATGCTGTATGCTGTCTGCATTTATCGATGTCTGGCAGACATGATAAATCGGCCCCTTAATTTTTTCAATTCTATTATAGAATTCTTCTAATATAGGGCCTCTTGATTGAATGGGATAAAATATTGATTTGGGCTTGAACCTAGTGTGAGTATTGTTGAGACTATCTTGATCTATGTGTTGGTCCTCTAGTAAATTTACTAATGCTTCACTGGTAAATTTGTCACTAAAGTCACAAATCTGATCATCAATTATGGGGTCTAGATTATTTCTAGATACCATAGTAGGTTCTCTCTGTGCTTCTAGATCTATACCTACAAAGTGCTTTTTCAAAGTGAGATTTCGAATCATACGATTTACTTTGATTAAAGTTTCAAAGACGTCAAAGTCTTTACTGGGCACAAAGCCAAGACCATAGTTCAAAAGCTTCTCTTCAATAGCCGTTAGAGGCGTTGATGATAAATGAATCACAAGTGAATTTTGTACTTGTTTTTTCCTCTGGTTTCCCTCAGTTGGTATCTGTTTGTGTAGGCTGTGGGACCTCGTTGTCTTTCTCTTTCATCGCCTCCTCCAGTGCTTTTTAGTATTGGAGCCGGTACTTAAAAAGCCTTCTCCAGCCTAGCCTGATCTATGTCCCTTGTGTTATCTTGTGCAGCAACTGCAGTAGTATATCTCTGAGACTGATTGGTTGTAGATGTGACCTTGTCACAGATTCTATATTCTTTCTGTTATTGATATCCATTTAGTTGCTGTTGTAACTCCAAAATCTTTGATCTTATGTCTCTTAGTTGTTTATCCTTATAATCAATAAGCATTATTATCAGCCTGAATGAACATTCATGCATTATGTTATTCCATTCCTTTTTGAAGGCTTCATCATACACTTCAAACGTGGGATATTTATTAATTCTGAGGCCTCTCGTATCATTTTTAAGGATGCATATTTCTCTAGTGTCCATTTGACAAATTTCAAGTTATTTTCTTTTATCATGAGTAATTAAATTCTTGAAAACAGATCAGTTAAAGACAAATCTTGTGCATTTAAGGAAAAAAAAATATTCTCAAAGATCTGTAATTCAGAGCTCATTTCTTGTATTGGCCTTAAAAGGTGGAGTATTTTCCAATGGACCAGAAGTCTGTTGAGCTGCAGACATTTCCATAGGTTTCCGTTTGCACGCTCTTGTGCTTATGTTGGGTTGTGGAGTGGTTTGGTAGCAAAAAATCTCAAATTATCTCCTATATAAAAAGGAGAGCTCTGTGTGCAACAAGTCGGGATTCACTAGGGATCCCCTATGGCCTGGCTGCTTTATTAGAAAGGGATTCACACACCTTATTATGTAGCCAACCCCAAATTTTGGTACCTGTTGCTTATTCGATAATAAAGCATATAAAGTATAATAATTATTCAATAATAAAGTATATATTTTAAGAACGAAGTTTGGAAGACATAATTATGTTTCTCTTTAAAGAGTGATTCCTTTATGCAATTTAATTTTTTTTTCTTGAGAAAGAACCATGTATTTTCATCATTTAAGATTTAAATAAAAAAAATAAAAAAAAAGGTTAAATGTGCTTTACAAATTGTTGATATCTCATATTATGGTGGTTGTAAGTAACTTGTAAAACACGTATATTTCTGAACCTGGGAGAAATACAGTAGAATAATCGACAATTCATTGAAGTTTGATCTAATAATTTTTTTAAACAGGGTAGAATAAAAACATTGAAACAAATGTCATATATTAGTATATAGTGGGAAGGAATATAACACTAATGAGAAAAGAGAATATATTTTTCTTTTTTTTTCTTAGTTTTCTTAAGGGTGGATCTGATTTAAATAAAATCGATTAAAATCACAATTTAAATCACTACTCAAAAAGATTTGATTTTGAATATGTTCAATAAGATGAAGGTTTACATTTTAGAATAACTTTTTAGATTAGTTTTACAGTTATATCAGACAGGGCCAGATTACGAGTGGAGCGCAAAATTGTGCATTCTCGAGCGCGATATTGGCACTTCACTCGTAATACCAGTGCATACAAATGTGCACTGGTATTTTAAGTGTCCCGCAATGCAAACTCGACCTCGCGTTCACATTGCTAGGAAGCTATGCACTCAATAGAGAGTGCTTCCATAGGCTCCAATGGGAGCTTCGGTCTCATGCCTTGAGACACAGCATGAGAACTAGCGCAACGAAGGGGGAAAGTTACGCAGCGATGGGCAGCAAATATAAATATATATGTATATGATTATATACATATATATTTATGTGTTAATATGTGTATATACACATAACACATAAATATATATGTATATACGCATATACATATATATTTACAGGGAACACACAGTCTCCATAGACCGCAATGTAAAGGCACTTTTCAGTGCAGTTTTTTTTTTTTTTTTTCAAACACAGCACACCGCTACTGCTAGCTCACGGTAGCAATTACCAGCCACTTGTAATGGCTGGATATTTATCACGCGCCCTCAAAAGGGTGAATTTGCCCGTTTGCGGGCACATGATAAATTAATGCTCCACTTGTAATGTAGCTCTTACTGTTTTGGTTATATACCATTAGAAATACATACACTGATCAGCCAAAACATTAAAACCACCTGCCTAATATTGTGTAGGTCCCCCTCGTGCTGCCAAAACAGCCCTGATGCATCGAGTCATGGACTCAACAAGACCTCTGAACGTGTCTTGTGGTATCTGGAACCAAGACATTAGCAGCATAGCCTTTAAATCCTGCAAGTTACTAGGTGGGGCCTCCATGGATCAGATTTGTTGTTCCAACAGGTCCCACAGATTGGATCGATATATGGGGAATTTGGAGGCCAAAGCAACACCTTGAACTCTTTCTCATGTTCCTGAACAATTTTTGCAGTGTGGCAGGGTGCATTTTTCTGCTGAAAGAGGCTGCTGCCATCAGGGAACACCATTGCCATCAAGGTGTATGTGGTCTGCACAAATCTCGAGGTAGGTAGTACTTGTCAAAGTAACATTTACATGAATGCCAGGACCCAAGGTTTCCCAGCAGAACATTGCCCAGAGCATAACACTGCCTCCGCCGGCCTGCCTTCTTCCCATAGTGCATTCTGCTGCCATCACTTCCCCAGGTAAACGACGCAGAGGCACCCGACCATCCACCTGATCTAAAAAAAATGTGATTCTTCAGACCAGGAACTTTCATCCATTGCTCCATGGTCCAGTTCTGATGCTCACGTCTCCATTGAAGGTGCATTCAGCGGCTGAAAGAGGTCATCATGAGCGTCCTGACCGGTCTGCGGCTGCGCAGCCACATATGCAGCAAACTGTGATGCACTGTGTGTTCTGACACTTGTCTATCATGGCCAGCAATTTCAGCTACAGTAGCTCTTCTGTGTTATTGGACCACACGGGCTAGCCTTTGCTCCCCACGTGCATCAATGAGCCTTGGGCGCCCATGACCCTGACACTAGTTCATCGGTTGTCCTTCCTTGCTTTTGGTAGGTATTAACTACTGCATAAAGGGAACAGCCGACAAGACTTGCCGTTTTGGATATATTCTGACCCAGTCGTCAAGTCATCACTATTTGGCCCTTGTCAAAATCACTCAGATCTTTTTGCTTGCCCGTTTTTCCTGCTTCCAACACATGCAGTTCAAGAACTGACAGTTCACTTGCTGGCTAATATATCTCACCCCTTGACAGGTGCCATTGTGACGATATAATCAATGTTCACTTCACCTGTCAGTGGTTTTAATGTTGTGGCTAATCAGTGTAGGAAGTTCACCTCACAATAATTTCAAAATGATCTATCTTCAGTTTGATAGGTAATCATTCATATTTAGACCATTTTTCTGCTGTAAGTTATTGGAAGGAGAAAAATAATAATTTCCTTAATAACAATTTAAGTAGTTTTATTTAACTAAAACATTAACATTACAGGTTTCACTTTTATTTTTAATGCTTGCCCCTTCTTCCTTACACTTAGCGACTTGTGCAGATCTATTCTATTCCAAACAATCTTCTATTCTATTCGATGAACGTCTTAAAACTTAGCACTTAAAGGGATATGAAACCCACATTTTTTCTTTTGTGATTTAGAAAGGCATGCCATTTTAAACAACTTTCCAATTTACTTCTATTATCTACTTTATTTCTCTTGTAAAGGTGTATTCAGTCCACGGGTTCATCCATTACTTGTGGGATATTCTCCTTCCCAACAGGAAGCTGCAAGAGGACACCCACAGCAGAGCTGTCTATATAGCTCCTCCCCTAACTGCCACCCCCAGTCATTCTCTTGCAACTCTCGACAAGAAAGGAAGTATCAAGAGATATGTGGTGACTTAGTGTAGTTTTACCTTCAATCAAGAGTTTGTTATTTTTAAACGGTACCGGCGTTGTACTGTTTTTTTCTCAGGCAGAAATTAGAAGAAGAATTCTGCCTGAAGATTTGATGATCTTAGCGGTTTGTAACTAAGGTCCATTGCTGTTCTCACACATAACTGATGAATATGGGAAAACTTCAGTTGGGGAACGGCCTGCAGATTACCTGCTTTGAGGTATGTTCAGTATTTTTATTTCTAGAGAGAGGAATAAGTTCTAGAAAATGCTGACAGAGCCTTGTGTATTTGAGGTAAGCCTGATGCAGTGATTTAACAGCGACTGGGATCATGCTTACATAACAGGGTAATACTCATGTTAATATTCATATTGCTTAGTGACAAAACGTTTACATGATTTCATAAATAGGACGTTTTTTCTCTGAGGGAGATAAGTCTTTATTTGGGGCCTAGTTTCCACATGGCTAGTCAGATACTCCCAGGAGTATTTTCTTAAGGCCCCTCTGACATCCAGTACATGGTGGGAGGGGCCTATTTTAGCACTCTAACTGTGCAGTTTTAATACAGACTGAGACATGCAGCTTCCCTAGAAGAGTCCTCTGGCATCTGAGAACCATTTCAAAGGGGTTATTTCTGCACAAAATCGTATTTAAGGGCAGGTAGGAGCCTCAGCAGAGCTGTGGCATGGTGCTCAATTGATTTTTAACGTTTTTTTAACGTTTTTCAATCCGGTTTGGGGCCTAAGGGGTTAATCATCCCTTTGCAAGTGGGTGCAATGTTGCTTTAGTCCCTTACACATACTGTAAAAATTTCAAAGATTTTACTGTATTTCTCCAACATAGGTGTGTCCGGTCCACGGCGTCATCCTTACTTGTGGGATATTCTCTTCCCCAACAGGAAATGGCAAAGAGCCCAGCAAAGCTGGTCACATGATCCCTCCTAGGCTCCGCCTACCCCAGTCATTCTCTTTGCCGTTGTACAGGCAACATCTCCACGGAGATGGCTTAGAGTTTTTTAGTGTTTAACTGTAGTTTTTATTATTCAATCAAGAGTTTGTTATTTTAAAATAGTGCTGGTATGTACTATTTACTCTGAAACAGAAAAGAGATGAAGATTTCTGTTTGTAAGAGGAAAATGATTTTAGCAACCGTTACTAAAATCCATGGCTGTTCCACACAGGACTGTTGAGAGGAATTAACTTCAGTTGGGGGAACAGTGAGCAGACTTTTGCTGCTTGAGGTATGACACATTCTAACAAGACGATGTAATGCTGGAAGCTGTCATTTTCCCTATGGGATCCGGTAAGCCATTTTTATTCAGACAGTAAATAAGGGCTTCACAAGGGCTTATTAAGACTGTAGACATTTTCTGGGCTAAATCGATTCATATATAACACATATTTAGCCTTGAGGAATCATTTAATCTGGGTATTTTTGTAAAATAATATCGGCAGGCACTGTTTTAGACACCTTATTCTCTAGGGGCTTTCCCTAATCATAGGCAGAGCCTCATTTTCGCGCCGGTATTGCGCACTTGTTTTTGAGAAGCATGACATGCAGTCGCATGTGTGAGGAGCTCTGATACATAGAAAAGACTTTCTGAAGGCGTCATTTGGTATCGTATTCCCCTTTGGGCTTGGTTGGGTCTCAGCAAAGCAGATACCAGGGACTGTAAAGGGGTTAAAGTTAAAAACGGCTCCGGTTCCGTTATTTTAAGGGTTAAAGCTTCCAAATTTGGTGTGCAATACTTTTAAGGCTTTAAGACACTGTGGTGAAATTTTGGTGAATTTTGAACAATTCCTTCATACTTTTTCGCAATTGCAGTAATAAAGTGTGTTCAGTTTAAAATTTAAAGTGACAGTAACGGTTTTATTTTAAAACGTTTTTTGTACTTTGTTATCAAGTTTATGCCTGTTTAACATGTCTGAACTACCAGATAGACTGTGTTCTGAATGTGGGGAAGCCAAGGTTCCTTCTCATTTAAATAAATGTGATTTATGTGACAATGAAAATGATGCCCAAGATGATTCCTCAAGTGAGGGGAGTAAGCATGGTACTGCATCATTCCCTCCTTCGTCTACACGAGTCTTGCCCACTCAGGAGGCCCCTAGTACATCTAGCGCGCCAATACTCCTTACTATGCAACAATTAACGGCTGTAATGGATAATTCTATCAAAAACATTTTAGCCAAAATGCCCACTTATCAGCGTAAGCGCGACTGCTCTGTTTTAGATACTGAAGAGCATGAGGACGCTGATGATAATGGTTCTGAAATGCCCCTACACCAGTCTGAGGGGGCCAGGGAGGTTTTGTCTGAGGGAGAAATTTCAGATTCAGGGAAAATTTCTCAACAAGCTGAACCCGATGTGATTACATTTAAATTTAAGTTGGAACATCTCCGCGCTCTGCTTAAGGAGGTGTTATCCACTCTGGATGATTGTGAGAATTTGATCATCCCAGAGAAACTATGTAAAATGGACAAGTTCCTAGAGGTCCCGGGGCTCCCAGAAGCTTTTCCTATACCCAAGCGGGTGGCGGACATTGTAAATAAAGAATGGGAAAGGCCCGGTATACCTTTCGTCCCTCCCCCCATATTTAAAAAATTGTTTCCTATGGTCGACCCCAGAAAGGACTTATGGCAGACAGTCCCCAAGGTCGAGGGAGCGGTTTCTACTTTAAACAAACGCACCACTATACCCATAGAAGATAGTTGTGCTTTCAAAGATCCTATGGATAAAAAATTAGAAGGTTTGCTTAAAAAGATGTTTGTTCAGCAAGGTTACCTTCTACAACCAATTTCATGCATTGTCCCTGTCACTACAGCCGCGTGTTTCTGGTTCGATGAGCTAGTAAAGGCGATCGATAGTGATTCTCCTCCTTATGAGGAGATTATGGACAGAATCCGTGCTCTCAAATTGGCTAATTCTTTCACCCTAGACGCCACTTTGCAATTGGCTAGGTTAGCGGCGAAGAATTCTGGGTTTGCTATTGTGGCGCGCAGAGCGCTTTGGTTGAAATCTTGGTCAGCGGATGCGTCTTCCAAGAACAAACTCCTTAACATTCCTTTCAAGGGGAAAACGCTGTTTGGCCCTGACTTGAAAGAGATTATCTCTGATATCACTGGGGGTAAGGGCCACGCCCTTCCTCAGGATAGGTCTTTCAAGGCCAAAAATAAACCTAATTTTCGTCCCTTTCGTAGAAACGGACCAGCCCCAAGTGCTACGTCCTCTAAGCAAGAGGGTAATACTTCTCAAGCCAAGCCAGCCTGGAGACCAATGCAAGGCTGGAACAAGGGAAAGCAGGCCAAGAAACCTGCCACTGCTACCAAGACAGCATGAAATGTTGGCCCCCGATCCGGGACCGGATCTGGTGGGGGGCAGACTCTCTCTCTTCGCTCAGGCTTGGGCAAGAGATGTTCTGGATCCTTGGGCACTAGAAATAGTCTCCCAAGGTTATCTTCTGGAATTCAAGGGGCTCCCCCCAAGGGGGAGGTTCCACAGGTCTCAATTGTCTTCAGACCACATAAAGAGACAGGCATTCTTACATTGTGTAGAAGACCTGTTAAAAATGGGAGTGATTCATCCTGTTCCATTAGGAGAACAAGGGATGGGGTTCTACTCCAATCTGTTCATAGTTCCCAAAAAAGAGGGAACGTTCAGACCAATCTTAGATCTCAAGATCTTAAACAAGTTTCTCAAGGTTCCATCGTTCAAAATGGAAACCATTCGAACAATTCTTCCTTCCATCCAGGAAGGTCAATTCATGACCACGGTGGATTTAAAGGATGCGTATCTACATATTCCTATCCACAAGGAACATCATCGGTTCCTAAGGTTCGCATTCCTGGACAAGCATTACCAGTTCGTGGCGCTTCCTTTCGGATTAGCCACTGCTCCAAGGATTTTCACAAAGGTACTAGGGTCCCTTCTAGCGGTGCTAAGACCAAGGGGCATTGCAGTAGTACCTTACTTGGACGACATTCTGATTCAAGCGTCGTCCCTTCCTCAAGCAAAGGCTCACACGGACATAGTCCTGGCCTTTCTCAGATCTCACGGATGGAAAGTGAACGTGGAAAAGAGTTCTCTATCTCCGTCGACAAGGGTTCCCTTCTTGGGAACAATAATAGACTCCTTAGAAATGAGGATTTTTCTGACAGAGGCCAGAAAAACAAAACTTCTAAACTCTTGTCAAACACTTCATTCCGTTCCTCTTCCTTCCATAGCGCAGTGCATGGAAGTAATAGGTTTGATGGTAGCGGCAATGGGCAGTTCCTTTTGCGCGCATTCATCTAAGACCATTACAACTGTGCATGCTCAGTCAGTGGAATGGGGACTATACAGACTTGTCTCCGAAGATACAAGTAAATCAGAGGACCAGAGACTCACTCCGTTGGTGGCTGTCCCTGGACAACCTGTCACAAGGGATGACCTTCCGCAGACCAGAGTGGGTCATTGTCACGACCGACGCCAGTCTGATGGGCTGGGGCGCGGTCTGGGGATCCCTGAAAGCTCAGGGTCTTTGGTCTCGGGAAGAATCTCTTCTACCGATAAATATTCTGGAACTGAGAGCGATATTCCATGCTCTCAAGGCTTGGCCTCAGCTAGCAAATGCCAAGTTCATACGGTTTCAATCAGACAACATGACGACTGTTGCGTACATCAACCATCAGGGGGGAACAAGGAGTTCCCTGGCGATGGAAGAAGTGACCAAAATCATTCAATGGGCGGAGACTCACTCCTGCCACCTGTCTGCAATCCACATCCCAGGAGTGGAAAATTGGGAAGCGGATTTTCTGAGTCGTCAGACATTGCATCCGGGGGAGTGGGAACTCCATCCGGAAATCTTTGCCCAAATTACTCAACTGTGGGGCATTCCAGACATGGATCTCATGGCCTCTCGTCAGAACTTCAAGGTTCCTTGCTACGGGTCCAGATCCAGGGATCCCAAGGCGACTCTAGTAGATGCACTAGTAGCACCTTGGACCTTCAAACTAGCTTATGTATTCCCGCCGTTTCCTCTCATCCCCAGGCTGGTAGCCAGGATCAATCAGGAGAGGGCGTCGGTGATCTTGATAGCTCCTGCGTGGCCACGCAGGACTTGGTATGCAGATCTGGTGAATATGTCATCGGCTCCACCATGGAAGCTACCTTTGAGACGAGACCTTCTTGTTCAAGGTCCGTTCGAACATCCGAATCTGGTCTCACTCCAGCTGACTGCTTGGAGATTGAACGCTTGATCTTATCAAAACGAGGGTTCTCAGATTCTGTTATTGATACTCTTGTTCAGGCCAGAAAGCCTGTAACTAGAAAAATTTACCACAAAATATGGAAAAAATATATCTGTTGGTGTGAATCTAAAGGATTCCCTTGGGACAAGGTTAAGATTCCTAAGATTCTATCCTTTCTTCAAGAAGGATTGGAGAAAGGATTATCTGCAAGTTCCTTGAAGGGACAGATTTCTGTCTTGTCTGTGTTACTTCACAAAAAGCTGGCAGCTGTGCCAGATGTTCAAGCCTTTGTTCAGGCTCTGGTTAGAATCAAGCCTGTTTACAAACCTTTGACTCCTCCTTGGAGTCTCAACTTAGTTCTTTCAGTTCTTCAGGGGGTTCCGTTTGAACCCTTACATTCCGTTGATATTAAGTTATTATCTTGGAAAGTTTTGTTTTTGGTTGCAATTTCTTCTGCTAGAAGAGTTTCAGAATTATCTGCTCTGCAGTGTTCTCCTCCTTATCTGGTGTTCCATGCAGATAAGGTGGTTTTACGTACTAAACCTGGTTTTCTTCCAAAAGTTGTTTCTAACAAAAACATTAACCAGGAGATAGTCGTGCCTTCTTTGTGTCCGAAACCAGTTTCGAAGAAGGAACGTTTGTTGCACAATTTGGATGTTGTTCGCGCTCTAAAATTCTATTTAGATGCTACAAAGGATTTTAGACAAACATCTTCCTTGTTTGTTGTTTATTCTGGTAAAAGGAGAGGTCAAAAAGCAACTTCTACCTCTCTCTCTTTTTGGATTAAAAGCATCATCAGATTGGCTTACGAGACTGCCGGACGGCAGCCTCCTGAAAGAATCACAGCTCATTCCACTAGGGCTGTGGCTTCCACATGGGCCTTCAAGAACGAGGCTTCTGTTGATCAGATATGTAGGGCAGCGACTTGGTCTTCACTGCACACTTTTACCAAATTTTACAAGTTTGATACTTTTGCTTCTTCTGAGGCTATTTTTGGGAGAAAGGTTTTGCAAGCCGTGGTGCCTTCCATTTAGGTGACCTGATTTGCTCCCTCCCTTCATCCGTGTCCTAAAGCTTTGGTATTGGTTCCCACAAGTAAGGATGACGCCGTGGACCGGACACACCTATGTTGGAGAAAACAGAATTTATGTTTACCTGATAAATTACTTTCTCCAACGGTGTGTCCGGTCCACGGCCCGCCCTGGTTTTTTAATCAGGTCTGATAATTTATTTTCTTTAACTACAGTCACCACGGTATCATATGGTTTCTCCTATGCAAATATTCCTCCTTAACGTCGGTCGAATGACTGGGGTAGGCGGAGCCTAGGAGGGATCATGTGACCAGCTTTGCTGGGCTCTTTGCCATTTCCTGTTGGGGAAGAGAATATCCCACAAGTAAGGATGACGCCGTGGACCGGACACACCGTTGGAGAAAGTAATTTATCAGGTAAACATAAATTCTGTTTTTTTCACTGTTTTGCAGTTTAAGTGCTAGTTTTTTTCTCTTAAAGGAACAGTAACGTTTTTGTTTAATTGCTGTTTCACCTTTATTAAAGTGTTTTCCAAGCTTGCTTGTCTCATTACTAGTCTGTTAAACATGTCTGACATAGAGGAAACTCCTTGTTCAATATGTTTGGAAGCCATTGTGGAACCCCCTCTTAGAATGTGTACCAAATGTACTGAAATTTCGATAAACTATAAAGACCATATTATGGCGCTTAAAGATTTATCTCCAGGAGATTCTCTGACTAAAAAGAGGGAGATTATGCCATCTAACTCTCCCCATGTGTCAGAACCTATAACTCCCGCTCAAGTGACGCCAAGTACATCTAGCGCGTCTAATTCTTTTACCTTACAGGACATGGCGGCAGTTATGAATGCTACCCTCACAGATATATTCTCCAAACTGCCAGGGCTACAAGGAAAGCGAGACAGCTCTGGGGCTAGAATTAATACAGAGCTTTCTGACGCTTTATTGCCTGTGTCCGATATACCCTCACAATGCTCAGAAGCCGAGGCAGGTGAGCTTCTATCTGTGGGTGACATTTCAGACTCAGGAAAGGCGTTACTTCAGTCTGATTCTGAGATGACAGCATTTAAATTTAAGCTTGAACACCTCCGCTTATTGCTTAGGGAGGTTTTAGCAACTCTGGATGACTGTGACCCCATTGTGGTTCCAGAGAAATTGTGTAAAATGGACAAATACTTTGCAGTACCTGTTTACACTGATGTTTTTTCAGTCCCTAAGAGGTTTTCGGAAATTATTACTAAGGAATGGGATAGACCAGGTGTGCCGTTCTCTTCCCCTCCTGCTTTTAAAAAGATGTTTCCCATAGATGCCACCATACGGAACTCGTGGCAGACGGTTCCTAAGGTGGAGGGAGCAGTCTCCACCCTAGCTAAGCGTACAACTATCCCCGTCGAGGACAGTTGTGCTTTCCTAGATCCTATGGATAAAAAATTGGAGGGTCTCCGTAAGAAAATTTTTATACATCAAGGTTTTATTCTCCAGCCTCTTGCATGCATTGCCCCAGTTACTGCTGCAGCGGCTTTTTGGTTTGAGTCTCTTGAGGAGGCTCTACAGGTGGAGACCCCGTTAGACGATATTCTAGACAGGATTAAAGCTCTTAAGTTAGCTAACTCCTTTATTTCTGATGCCATTTTTCATTTAGCCAAGCTAACGGCTAAGAATTCAGGTTTTGCCATTTTGGCGCGTAGCGCGTTATGGCTTTAGTCCTGGTCAGCAGACGTTACTTCAAAGTCTAAGCTTCTTAACATCCCCTTCAAGGGACAGACCCTATTCGGGCCCGGTTTGAAGGAGATCATTTCTGATATTACTGGAGGAAAAGGTCACGCCCTTCCTCAGGATAGGTCCAATAAGTTAAGGACCAAACAGAATAATTTTCGTTCCTTTAGAAACTTCAAGAGTGGCGCAGCTTCAGTTTCCTCTAGTGCAAAACAAGAGGGAAATTTTGCCCAGTCCAAACCAGTCTGGAGACCTAACCAGGCTTGGAATAAGGGGAAGCAGGCCAAGAAACCTGCGGCTGCCTCTAAGACAGCATGAAGGAGTAGCGCCCGATCCGGGACCGGATCTAGTGGGGGACAGACTTTCTCTCTTCACCCAGGCTTGGGCAAGAGACGTCCAGGATCCCTGGGCATTAGAGATTGTTTCCCAGGGATATCTTCTGGACTTCAAAGCTTCATCTCCAAAGGGGAGATTTCATCTCTCACAATTATCTGTAAACCAGATAAAGAGAGAGGCATTCTTACGTTGTGTTCAAGACCTGCTGGTTATGGGAGTGATCCACCCAGTTCCAAGGGAGGAACAGGGGCAGGGCTTCTATTCAAATCTGTTTATAGTTCCCAAAAAAGAGGGAACTTTCAGACCAATATTGGATCTCAAGATCCTAAACAAATTTCTCAGGGTCCCATCCTTCAAGATGGAGACTATCCGAACCATCCTCCCTATGATCCAGGAGGGTCAATATATGACTACCGTGGACTTAAAGGATACTTATCTCCACATTCCGATTCACAGAGATCATCATCAGTTCCTCAGGTTCACCTTCTTAGACAGGCATTACCAGTTTGTGGCTCTTCCCTTCGGGTTAGCCACGGCACCAAGAATCTTTACGAAGGTTCTAGGGTCCCTACTGGTGGTTCTAAGGCTACGGGGCATAGCGGTGGCTCCTTACCTAGATGACATTCTGATACAGGCGTCGACTTTTCAAATCGCCAAGTCCCATACGGACATTGTTCTGGCTTTTCTGAGGTCTCACGGGTGGAAGGTGAACGAAGAAAAGAGTTCTCTCTCCCCTCTCACAAGAGTTTCCTTCCTAGGAACTCTGATAGACTCAGTAGAAATGAAAAAATTTCTGACAGAGGTCAGGTTATCAAAGCTTCTAACTTCCTGTCGTGCTCTTCATTCCACTTCTCGGCCATCAGTGGCTCAGTGTATGGAAGTAATTGGCCTAATGGTAGCGGCAATGGACATAGTTACGTTTGCCCGCCTACATCTCAGACCACTGCAACTTTGCATGCTCAATCAGTGGAATGGGGATTACACAGATTTGTCCCCTCTGCTAAATCTGGATCAAGAGACCAGGGATTCTCTTCTCTGGTGGTTCTCCCGGGTCCATCTGTCCAGGGGAATGAGTTTCTGCAGGCCAGAGTGGACTATAGTCACGACAGATGCCAGCCTTCTGGGCTGGGGCGCAGTCTGGAACTCCCTGAAGTGTCTGGCAGATGTTCCAGACGTTCAGGCGTTTTGTCAGGCTTTAGTTAGAATCAAGCCTGTGTTTAAACCTGTTGCTCCGCCATGGAGTTTAAATTTAGTTCTTAAAGTTCTTCAAGGGGTTCCGTTTGAACCTCTGCATTCCATAGATATCAAGCTTTTATCTTGGAAAGTTCTGTTTTTGGTAGCTATCTCTTCGGCTCGAAGAGTTTCAGAGTTATCTGCCTTACAGTTTGATTCCCCTTATCTGATATTCCATACAGATAAGGTAGTGTTGCGTACCAAACCTGGATTTCTTCCTAAGGTGGTATCTAATAAGAATATCAATCAGGAGATTGTAGTTCCGTCACTGTGTCCTAATCCTTCTTCAAAGAAGGAACGTCTATTACACAATCTTGACGTGGTTCGTGCTTTAAAGTTTTATTTACAAGCTACTAAGGATTTTCGTCAAACATCTGCATTGTTTGTTGTCTACTCTGGACAGAGGAGAGGCCAAAAGGCTTTGGCATCTTCTCTTTCTTTTTGGCTGAGAAGTATAATCCGTTTAGCTTATGAGACTGCTCGCCAGCAGCCTCCTGAAAGAATTACAGCTCATTCAACTAGAGCGGTAGCTTCCACATGGGCTTTTAAAAATGAGGCCTCTGTTGAACAGATTTGTAAGGCGGCAACTTGGTCTTCGCTTCATACTTTTTCTAAAATCTACAAATTTGATACTTTTGCTTCCTCGGAGGCTATTTTTGGGAGAAAGGTCTTGCAGGCAGTGGTGCCTTCCGTTTAAGTTCCTGCCTTGTCCCTCCCTTCATCCGTGTCCTAAAGCTTTGGTATTGGTATCCCACAAGTAATGGATGAACCCGTGGACTGGATACACCTTACAAGAGAAAACAAAATTTATGTTTACCTGATAAATTTCTTTCTCTTGTGGTGTATCCAGTCCACAGCCCGCCCTGTCACTTTAAGTCAGGTGTTTTTTATTTTTAAACTACAGTCACCACTGCACCCCATAGTTTCTCCTTTTTCTTGCTTGTCTTCGGTCGAATGACTGGGGGTGGCAGTTAGGGGAGGAGCTATACAGGGAGTGCAGAATTATTAGGCAAATGAGTATTTTGACCACATCATCCTCTTTATGCATGTTGTCTTACTCCAAGCTGTATAGGCTCGAAAGCCTACTACCAATTAAGCATATTAGGTGCATCTCTGTAATGAGAAGGGGTGTGGTCTAATGACATCAACACCCTATATCAGGTGTGCATAATTATTAGGCAACTTCCTTTCCTTTGGCAAAATGGGTCAAAAGAAGGACTTGACAGGCTCAGAAAAGTGAAAAATAGTGAGATATCTTGCAGAGGGATGCAGCACTCTTAAAATTGCAAAGCTTCTGAAGCGTGATCATCGAACAATCAAGCGTTTCATTCAAAATAGTCAACAGGGTCGCAAGAAGCGTGTGGAAAAACCAAGGCGCAAAATAACTGCCCATGAACTGAGAAAAGTCAAGCGTGCAGCTGCCAAGATGCCACTTGCCACCAGTTTGGCCATATTTCAGAGCTGCAACATCACTGGAGTGCCCAAAAGCATAAGGTGTGCAATACTCAGAGACATGGCCAAGGTAAGAAAGGCTGAAAGACGACCACCACTGAACAAGACACACAAGCTGAAACGTCAAGACTGGGCCAAGAAATATCTCAAGACGGATTTTTCTAAGGTTTTATGGACTGATTAAATGAGAGTGAGTCTTGATGGGCCAGATGGATGGGCCCGTGGCTGGATTGGTAAAGGGCAGAGAGCTCCAGTCCGACTCAGACGCCAGCAAGGTGGAGGTGGAGTACTGGTTTGGGCTGGTATCATCAAAGATGAGCTTGTGGGGCCTTTTCGGGTTGAGGATGGAGTCAAGCTCAACTCCCAGTCCTACTGCCAGTTTCTGGAAGACACCTTCTTCAAGCAGTGGTACAGGAAGAAGTCTGCATCCTTCAAGAAAAACATGATTTTCATGCAGGACAATGCTCCATCACACGCGTCCAAGTACTCCACAGCGTGGCTGGCAAGAAAGGGTATAAAAGAAGAAAATCTAATGACATGGCCTCCTTGTTCACCTGATCTGAACCCCATTGAGAACCTGTGGTCCATCATCAAAATGAGATTTACAAGGAGGGAAAACAGTACACCTCTCTGAACAGTGTCTGGGAGGCTGTGGTTGCTGCTGCACGCAATGTTGATGGTGAACAGATCAAAACACTGACAGAATCCATGGATGGCAGGCTTTTGAGTGTCCTTGCAAAGAAAGGTGGCTATATTGGTCACTGATTTGTTTTTGTTTTGTTTTTGAATGTCAGAAATGTATATTTGTGAATGTTGAGATGTTATATTGGTTTCACTGGTAAAAATAAATAATTGAAATGGGTATATATTTGTTTTTTGTTAAGTTGCCTAATAATTATGCACAGTAATAGTCACCTGCACACACAGATATCCCCCTAAAATAGCTAAAACTAAAAACAAACTAAAAACTACTTCCAAAAATATTCAGCTTTGATATTAATGAGTTTTTTGGGTTCATTGAGAACATGGTTGTTGTTCAATAATAAAATTAATCCGCAAAAATACAACTTGCCTAATAATTCTGCACTCCCTGTATAGACAGCTCTGCTGTGGGTGTCCTCTTGCAACTTCCTGTTGGGAAGGAGAATATCCCACAAGTAATGGATGAACCCGTGGACTGGATACACCACAAGAGAAATAAATTTATCAGGTAAGCATAAATTTTGTTTTTATCTATATCCTTTGTTGAAAAGCATATCTAAATAGGCTTAGTAACGGCTGATTAGTGGATGCACATAGATGCCTTGTGTGATTGGCTCACCCATGTGCATTGTTATTTCTTCAACAAAGGATATCTGAAGAATAAAGCAAATTAAATAATAGAAATCATTTCTATCTGAATCGTGAAAGAAAATTTTTGGTTTCATGTCCTTTTAACCCCTTGAGTGCTAACGACGGCTCTGAGCCGCCGCAGAGTTTTCCACTCAGATGCTAACGACGGCTCTGAGCCGTCGCTAGCTCTCTCCCACCTTGAGGGAGATCTGGGGGCTCCCACCCACTCCTACCCCGGCGATCAAGCCTGTATAGTGACGGGCATCGCCGGGGCTTCACGTTATGCGCAGGGACGTCGTGCGCAATGACGTGATGACGTCACCACGCAACTTTTTTTAAACTTAACAATGTTAAGTATAGGAAAAGGGGGTATGCTGCTTAGAAGCCTGTATCTCAGGCATCTAAGCAGCTACAGACCCACCGTTGGAAAGGGTTTTTTTTTGTTTTGTTTTTTTATTTTCTTCATTTGGCCCCAAGAAAAATGAATACAATATCAACAAATCATCAATTGTCGTTCATGACAAAAACAATAAACAAATACTTTTTAAACATGAACATTAATTTTGACCCGTGCATTCATTTAGCTGGGATTTTCCTGTTTTATCTCTAGACAATCTTAAGTCTAAGTACATATGTGTCTACACAAAAATCTACCAAAAACACAACAAAACAAAACAAGACAAAAAAAAATGAATTATAAAATAAAAATGAATTATTACCTAACCTTTCTAACAGTGTAAGTCTTGAGGATCTGGGAAAAGAAGAAAAAAGTTAAAAAAAAAAGTTAAAAAAAGAAAAAAAAACTTTGAACAGCTTAGCACCCAGGTGGGAAAGTGCTTAGCACTCAAAGGGTTAAAGGGGCATAAAACCCAAATGTTTTCTTTCGTAATTCAGATAGAATCATGTGATTTTAAACAATTTTCCAATTTACTGCTATTTTCTCATTTGTTTTGTTCTCTTGGTATCCTTTGTTGAAAATGATACATAGGTAGGCACAGGAGCTGCTGATTGGTAGCTGCACGTATATGACTCATGTTATTGCCTCATCCAATGTGTTTAGCTATCTCCCAGTAGTGCATTGCTGCTCTTTCAACAAAAGATACCATGATAATTAAGCAAATTAGATCAATGACCATAGAAGTAAGTTGTTTAAAATTTTTGGGCTTCGTGTCTCTTTAAAGGCCCCCTGTATCATGTAACAGCCTTCAGCCAATCGCAAACAAATGTGTGCAAAATGTGATAATGGAAAAAAGTTGGAAACTCATAAAACTGCAAACTCTTTCTAAATCATAAAAGTTTAATTTTGACTTTAGTGTCCCTTTAAATACTGTTGAATTACACTAACTTGAATTTCAATTGAGTAATAAACTATTACGGCTAGATTTGGAGTTTGGCGGTAGCCGTGAAAACCAGCGTTAGAGGCTCCTAACGCTTGTTTTAGGCTACCGCCGGTATTTGGAGTCATTCAAAAAAGGGTCTAACGATCACTTTTCAGCCGCGACTTTTCCATACCGCGTATCCTATCTTTTCAATGGGATCTTTCTAACTCCGGTATTTAGAGTCGTGGCTGAAGTGAGCGTTAGAACTCTAACAACAAAACTCCAGCCGCAGAAAAAAGTCAGGAGTTAAGAGCTTTTTGGGCTAACGCCGGTTCATAAAGCTCTTAACTACTGTACTCTAAAGTACACTAACACCCATAAACTACCTATGTACCCCTAAACCGATGTCCCCCCACATCACCGCCACTCGATTAAATTTTTTTAACCCCTAATCTGCCGACCGCCACCTACGTTATACTTATGTACTATTGAGAAAGGTTTTAGAGAGGAGCGCCAGTTAAGTCAAGGTCTGGTGTGTGTGTGTGTGAAAAGTGTATTCACACTAGAGCGATAAAAACCATATCTGAAACATGTCCATTTTATTTCCCTGTATCCCAAGAAAAAGTTATAATTGAGATAACAGAACATAAGAAAGAGCCCCTAACAATCACTGATATTTAACTGAACACAATTTTTAAGGATTACTTATACACACCACCCAAGTATGTGAGCGATTTATCCACTCTAACATTAACTTACACATCATAGAAATAACCATTTTTATGATGGACACTAGGCATTTTATAACACGCATCTTATCGCAATTTAGTTGCCCAATCGAAAATATTTGAACTCCAAAATTAATAAATCCCTGAGTGAGGATATAGTAAAACAAAGACTTCCGGTTTTACACATCCTAACTTCCGGTTTGATGTAAGATTCCGGAACCGGAAGTAGAGAAACCAAAACTTCCGGTTTCAAGCTATTCGACTTCCGGTTTGGAACAATAAATACAAACCGGAAACAGAGGACAAATAAACATCCGGTTTAGCGGAATTTCCGGTATGTCCTAAACAGACTCACTGGGGTGATAAAAGTCACTAGAGACGTTTGGGTAAGATTATAAAAAGATATCTTGCTGACAACTTTGGCCATAACAGATTAAACACTCATTGATACGAAAGGCATTTGCTAATAAACATGGACACATATCCGCCAGCATTTAGACACTTCCGGTGTAACCACTTCCGGTGTCATTGCGGTAATTTTTGGCGCAATTCGAAGTGAAATCTAATTGGCCATACAAAGATATAAAAGACCCTGCTCACCTATCCCATACCATATACTAGTCTTGAGAAAGGCCCAAGCTGTGGGCCGAAACGCGTTGACAATTATATGGTGAGCTATATTTCGTGATTTATTTATACTTTTAACAGTATTATACTATGTTATGTTTCTTTATTCTTAGGTTTTGAGGACTTCCCAGCTTTTCTATTGCCCCTTTTTATTGTCATTTTTATTGTTTTTTATTGCCTTGGAACTGAGGCATTTGAACTGTCTTCAGATTGGATTATTAGGACCCATTGGAGGACAAGAGACATTTTATATGGACTCTTTTTTCAGGATATATAGGTTTCAGGATTATTACAACGTCATCACTATTTTGTATAACTATTTTGTATAACTTTTTGAATGTATCCCCAACATTTGTTTATTATCCAAGTTCAATTATTTGTTCACTGCCCCTAACTTCGTTATTATTGTTGATTAAGTGTGTATCGATTCACATTTTTAACTACACATTTTTATGGTATGTGATTTGTTATGTAACCTTCTTTTTCCATTTTTGAGATCACATTACATTTATGATTTTTGATACCACATTTTTTCTGATACCACATTTTTTACTAGATGTGTACACACTAGTTTATTTTGATCACATTTTTTGATCGTTTTTTTATTTTTATTCTCTTCACTGCGTATCGTTTCACATATGGTTTTTGTTTACATATGATTTGTTGTTAAGTCTCATATTTATCCGTATAAGATTCTGTCCACATAGGATATTTTGTTGAGCCGTATTCTTTTTTGTTTAAATTGTATGCTCCAAATTTGTGGACACCATTCCACCAATCTGTTTTAACTGTTTAATTTACGTAAATTGTTTTACTAGCCTCTATATCACCATAGGGAGTAGAGGGTAGTACATTTTAACGAAGTCCACCTTTCTTACACACAACCTTGGGGACACTCTGCCTTTGGAGGGTCCAATCCCCTTGATTTTTACCCTACACATTCCAGATTTATCCAATACATTTTTATAACGTCTAATTATTTTAAACTGTCTTAAATACACTTTTATGTACCATGGATCCATGTCTATAAGATATACATTGTGTCTGTAATAAATTGTATTATATTATATATCTCACATTCTTTCCCTAGTTGTCTTACTATCACATAAGCATCTACATCCTACATTAAGAAATAAACCCCTACCAAAAGGGTTTTTATCGCTCTAGTGTGAATACACTTTTCACACACACACACCAGACCTTGACTTAACTGGCGCTCCTCTCTAAAACCTTTCTCAATAGTATTTCCTCTGTGGGTAGTGGGGGCCCACCTTAGATAAGAGCTATAGGTCCTTTAAGCGCTGTGAGTGCAACACATATCTGTTATACTTATGTACCCCTAATCTGCTGCCCCTAACACCGCCGACCCCTGTATTATATTTATTAACCCCTAATCTGCCCCCCACAACGTCGCCGCCAACTACCTACAATAATTAACCCCTAATCTGCCGACCGCAAAGCGCCGCTACTTAAGTTATCCTTATGTACCCCTAATCTGCTGCCCCTAACACCGCCGACCCCTATATTATATTTATTAACCCCTAATCTGCCCCCCTCAACGTCGCCTCCACCTGCCTACACTTATTAACCCCTAATCTGCCGAGCGGACCGCACCGCTACTATAATAAAGTTATTAACCCCTAATTCGCCTCACTAACCCTATAATAAATAGTATTAACCCCTAATCTGCCCTCCCTAACATCGCCGACACCTAACTTCAATTATTAACCCCTAATCTGCCGACCGGAGCTCACCGCTATTCTAATAAATGTATTAACCCCTAAAGCTAAGTCTAACCCTAACACCCCCCTAAATTAAATATAATTTTAATCTAACGAAATTAATTAACTCTTATTAAATAATTTATTCCTATTTAAAGCTAAATACTTACCTGTAAAATAAATCCTAATATAGCTACAATATAAATTATAATTACATTGTAGCTATTTTAGGATTAATATTTATTTTACAGGCAACTTTGTAATTATTTTAACCATGTACAATAGCTATTAAATAGTTAAGAACTATTTAATAGTTACCTAGCTAAAATAATTACAAAATTACCTGTAAAATAAATCCTAACCTAAGTTACAATTAAACCTAACACTATACTATCATTAAATTAATTAAATAAAATACCTACAATTACCTACAATTAAACCTAACACTACACTATCAATAAATTAATTAAATACAATATGTACAAATAACTACAATGAAATAAACTAACTAAAGTACAAAAAATAAAAAAGAACTAAGTTACAAAAAATAAAAAAATATTTACAAACATAAGAAAAATATTACAACAATTTTAAACTAATTACACCTACTCTAAGCCCCCTAATAAAATAACAAAGACCCCCAAAATAAAAAATGCCCTACCCTATTCTAAATTACTAAAGTTCAAAGCTCTTTTACCTTACCAGCCCTGAACAGGGCCCTTTGCGGGGCATGCCCCAAGAAGTTCAGCTCTTTTGCCTGTAAAAAAAAACATACAATACCCCCCCCCCAACATTACAACCCACCACCCACATACCCCTAATCTAACCCAAACCCCCCTTAAATAAACCTAACACTAAGCCCCTGAAGATCATCCTACCTTGTCTTCACCTCACCAGGTATCACCGATCCGTCCTGGCTCCAAAATCTTCATCCAACCCAAGCGGGGGCTGGCGATCCATCATCCGGTGGCTGAAGAGGTCCAGAAGAGGCTCCAAAGTCTTCATCCTATCCGGGAAGAAGAGTAGATCCGGACCGGCAACCATCATCTTCCAAGCGGCATCTTCTATCTTCATCCGATGAGGACCGGCTCCATCCTGAAGACCTCCACCGCGGACCCATCTTCATCCGGCGACGTCCAACTGAAGAATGACGGTTCCTTTAAGGGACGTCATCCAAGATGGCGTCCCTCAAATTCCGATTGGCTGATAGGATTCTATCAGCCAATCTAAGGTAGGAATATTCTGATTGGCTGATGGAATCAGCCAATCAGAATCAAGTTCAATCCGATTGGCTGATCCAATCAGCCAATCAGATTGAGCTTGCATTCTATTGGCTGTTCCGATCAGCCAATAGAATGCGAGCTCAATCTGATTGGCTGATTGGATCAGCCAATCGGATTGATCTTGATTCTGATATATTCCTACCTTAATTCCGATTGGCTGATAGAATCCTATCAGCCAATAGGAATTCGAGGGACGCCATCTTGGATGACGTCCCTTAAAGGAACCGTCATTCTTCAGTTGGACGTCGCTGGATGAAGATGGGTCCGTGGGGAAGGTCTTCAGGATGGAGCCGGTCCTCATCGGATGAAGATAGAAGATGCCGCTTGGAAGATGATGGTTGCCGGTCCGTATCTACTCTTCTTCCCGGATAGGATGAAGACTTTGGAGCCTCTTCTGGACCTCTTCAGCCACCGGATGATGGATCGCCAGCCCCCGCTTGGGTTGGATGAAGATTTTGGAGCCAGGACGGATCGGTGATACCTGGTGAGGTGAAGACAAGGTAGGATGATCTTCAGGGGCTTAGTGTTAGGTTTATTTAAGGGGGGTTTGGGTTAGATTAGGGGTATGTGGGTGGTGGGTTGTAATGTTGGGGGGGGGGTATTGTATGTTTTTTTTTTACAGGCAAAAGAGCTGAACTTCTTGGGGCATGCCCCGCAAAGGGCCCTGTTCAGGGCTGGTAAGGTAAAAGAGCTTTGAACTTTAGTAATTTAGAATAGGGTAGGGCATTTTTTATTTTGGGGGTCTTTGTTATTTTATTAGGGGGCTTAGAGTAGGTGTAATTAGTTTAAAATTGTTGTAATATTTTTCTTATGTTTGTAAATATTTTTTTATTTTTTGTAACTTAGTTCTTTTTTATTTTTTGTACTTTAGTTAGTTTATTTCATTGTAGTTATTTGTACATATTGTATTTAATTAATTTATTGATAGTGTAGTGTTAGGTTTAATTGTAGGTAATTGTAGGTATTTTATTTAATTAATTTAATGATAGTATAGTGTTAGGTTTAATTGTAACTTAGGTTAGGATTTATTTTACAGGTAATTTTGTAATTATTTTAACTAGGTAACTATAGCTATTGTACATGGTTAAAATAAATACAAAGTTACCTGTAAAATAAATATTAATCCTAAAATAGCTATAATATAATTGTAATTTATATTGTAGCTATATTAGGATTTATTTTACAGGTAAGTATTTAGCTTTAAATAGGAATAATTTATTTAATAAGAGTTAATTAATTTCGTTAGATTAAAATTATATTTAATTTAGGGGGGTGTTAGTGTTAGGTTTAGACTTAGCTTTAGGGGTTAATACATTTATTAGAATAGCGGTGAGCTCCGGTCGGCAGATTAGGGGTTAATAATTGAAGTTAGGTGTCGGCGATGTTAGGGAGGGCAGATTAGGGGTTAATACTATTTATTATAGGGTTAGTGAGGCGGATTAGGGGTTAATAACTTTATTATAGTAGCGGTGCGGTCCGCTCGGCAGATTAGGGGTTAATAAGTGTAGGCAGGTGGAGGCGACGTTGTGGGGGGCAGATTAGGGGTTAATAAATATAATATAGGGGTCGGCGGTGTTAGGGGCAGCAGATTAGGGGTACATAAGGATAATGTAAGTAGCGGCGGTTTACGGAGCGGCAGATTAGGGGTTAAAAATAATATGCAGGGGTCAGCGATAGCGGGGGCGGCAGAATAGGGGTTAATAAGTGTAAGGTTAGGGGTGTTAAGACTCGGGGTACATGTTAGGGTGTTAGGTGCAGACGTAGGAAGTGTTTCCCCATAGCAAACAATGGGGCTGCGTTAGGAGCTGAACGCGGCTTTTTTGCAGGTGTTAGGTTTTTTTTCAGCTCAAACAGCCCCATTGTTTTCTATGGGGGAATCGTGCACGAGCACGTTTTTGAGGCTGGCCGCGTCCGTAAGCAACTCTGGTATCAAGAGTTGCAGTGGCGTTAAAAATGCTCTACGCTCCTTTTTTGGAGCCTAATGCAGCCATTCTGTGGACTCTCAATACCAGAGTTATTTTAAAGGTGCGGCCAGAAAAAAGCCAGCGTTAGCTTTTCGGGTCGTTACCAACAAAACTCCAAATCTAGCCGTTAGTTAATAGTTAATTCCATTTTCCCTTCCCCTGTATCATGTGATAGCGATCAACCAATCGCAAAAGCTCATATATATACTGTGTTTGTATATATATATATTGTGCACATGCTCAATAAGAGCTAGTGCCTCAACGAGTGCTTGTGTGCATTTTGATAATGGAAGTTAATGGGACAAGTCCAAAATAAACTTTCATGATTCAAATAGGGCATGCAATTTCAAACAACTTTCCAATTTACTTTTATCACCAATTTTGCTTTGTTCTTTTGATATCCTTAGTTGAAAGCTAAACCTAGGAGGTTCATATGCTAATTTCTTAGACCTTGAAGGCCACCTCTAATCTGACAGCTTTTTACCACTAGAGGGCGTTAGTTCATGTGTTTCATATAGATAACATTGAGCTCATGCCCATAAAGTTACCTAGGAGTGAGCACTGATTGGCTAAAATGCAAGTCTGTCAAAAGAACTTAAATAAGGGGGCAGTTTGCAGAGGCATACATACAAGGTAAAACGTGTATGTTATGCAAAACTCGGGTATGGATAATAAATGGATTATCTATCTTTTTAAACAACAAAAATTCTGGTGTTGATTGGAATTCTTTTAAACTGCATGCTCTATCTGAATCATGAAAGTTTAATTTTGAATTTAGTGTAAGAGGTAATGGATTCATTTTGTGTACAAGGATTTGCAATGGAACAATGGGATTACCCTGTTAAGACCGTTAGGACGTCATGGAATAACCTGGCCGTTTCGCTGCCCTGAAGCCATGGACGCTGCTTAATGGGATCGTGGGCTAGAGGGCATGCCTAGCGTCATTGAAATCACAAGATCGCATGAACAATTGCGTGATTTTTACTTTTTTGTTTATATCTGAACTTTGTTCCGATGTAGACAAATAAATCCCGGCAGGAAGGGGTTAAAGAGACAGTCTAGTCCAAAACAAACTTTCATTACTCAGATAGGGCATGTAATTTTAAACAATTTTCCAATTTACTTATATCACCAATTTTCCATTGTTCTCTTTGTATTCTTAGTTGAAAGCAAAACCTAGGAGGTTCATATGTTAATTTCTGGGCCCTTGAAGGCCGCCTCTTATCTCAGGGAATTCTGACAGTTTTTCACCCTTAGTGGGTGTTAGTTCATGTGTTTCATATAGTTAATACTGTGCTCATGCACGTGGAGTCCCTAGGGCCAGCACTGATTGGCTAAAATGCAAGTCAGTCAAAAGAACTGAAATAAGGGGCAGTTTGCAGAGGATTAGATACAAGATAATCACAGAGGTAAAAAATGTATTAATATAACTCAATTCAAAGATATCTTGTTGATAGAAAAAGTGCCCAGAATAATCTTACAGAAACACCTGGGAGAGCATGACATTATGAATGGATTAATTGAATTAACTTACCAATAAAATTAAACTTTGCAGCCATGGCTATACAGCCTCATGCTACATAATTAAAAACTCGTCCTTATTTCAGGATGGACTATTTCATCTTTGGACTTTAATGTGCCTTAAAATGAAAACTTTAAATAGATTTTACTCAAAAAAAAAACATTTTATTTAAAAAATCAAATTAAATCAATTTTTTTTTTTTAAATCATTGATTTTATCTGCCTCGGTTTTCTCTCATCTGCAAAGGTGATGCAGTGGTGTGATTTAATGTAAAAAATTCCAGATGGTGAGAGTCCACAAGATAATCACGTGTGGGAAATTACTCTTCTGACCACTAGGAGGAGGCAAAAGACACCCCAACATACCAGAGCTTTAAATCCCTCCCACAACCTTGAATATTCAGTCATTTATTTTGCCTCCTTAATGAAATGAGGTGGCTGTAGAACTGCTAATTTACTCATTGTTGAGAGGAGTTTTCTAATCAATCAGAGACCCATTTCCTCCTCATAGTGCCTTGTCGGACAAAAGGGGTAGACAAGCAGTTGTCAGCCAGGCAGTGAAATATCTTTTCTCTTTTAAGGTGTATCCAGTCCACGGATCGTCCATTACTTGTGGGATATTCTCCTTCCCAACAGGAAGTTGCAAGAGGATCACCCACAGCAGAGCTGCTATATAGCTCCTCCCCTAACTGCCATATCCAGTCATTCTCTTGCAACTCTCAACAAGCATGGAGGTAGTAAGAGGAAAGTGGTGAAATATAGCTGTTATCTTGCTTCAATCAAAAGTTTATTATTTTTAAATGGTACCGAAGTTGTACTATTTTGTCCCAGGCAGAAAAATAGAAGAATCTGCCTGTGATTTCTATGATCTTAGCAGGTTGTAACTAAGATCCATTGCTGTTCTCACACATGACTGAAGAGAGAGGTAACTTCAGCGGGGGAATGGCGTGCAGGTTATCCTGCTATGAGGTATGTGCAGTTAAGATTTTTTCTAGAAGATGTGAATGCTAGAAAATGCTGCTGATACCAAATTTATGTAAGGTAAGCCTGAATACAGTGATTTAATAGCGACTGGTATCATGCTTACTTTCTGAGGTAATACTCTTTTATATTTACAATATAAAACGTTTGCTGGCATGTTTAAACGTTTTTATATATACTTTGGTGATAAAACTTTATTGGGGCCTAGTTTTTTCCACATGGCTGGCTTAAATTTGCCTAGAAACAGTTTCCTGAGGCTTTCCACTGTGTTACTATGAGTGGGAGGGGCCTAATTTAGCGCTTTTTTTGCGCAGTAACTTTTACAGACTGAGACATCCAGCTTCCTCCAGGAGTCCCCTGAATGCTATAGGACATCTCTAAAGGGCTCTTAGGCTTTTCAAAATCGTTTGTTGGGGAAGGTAGTCCCACAGCAAGGCTGTGGCAGTTGGTGTGACTGTTAAAAAACGTTTATATCGTTTTTTTGATCCGTTTTTTGAACTAAGGGGTTAATCATCCATTTGCAAGTGGGTGTAATGCTCTGTTAGCTTATTATACACACTGTAACAATTTTGTTTGATTTACTGCCTTTTTTCACTGTTTTTCAAATTCTGACAAAATTTGTTTCTCTTAAAGGCACAGTACCGTTTCTTATATTTGCTTGTTAACTTAATTTAAAGTGTTTTCCAAGCTTGCTAGTCTCATTGCTAGTCTGTACAAACATGTCTGACATAGAGGAAACTCCTTGTTCATTATGTTTAAAAGCCATGGTGGAACCCCCTCTTAGAATGTGTACCAAATGTACTGATTTCACTTTAAGCAATAAAGATCATATTCTGTCTTTAAAAATGTTATCACCAGAGGAATCTGATGAGGGGGAAGTTATGGCGACTAACTCTCCCCACGTGTCAGATACTTTGACTCCCACTCAAGGGACTCACGCTCAAATGGCGCCAAGTACATCCAGGGCGCCCATAGCGTTTACTTTACAAGACATGGCGGCAGTCATGGATAATACACTGTCAGCGGTATTAGCCAGACTACCTGAATTTAGAGGAAAGCGAGATAGCTCTGGAGTTAGACGAAATACAGAGCATACTGACGCTTTAAGAGCTATGTCTGATACTGCCTCACAATATGCAGAAGCTGAAGAAGGAGAGCTTCTTTCTGTGGGTGATGTTTCTGACTCAGGGAAGATGATGCAACCTGATTCTGATATTTCTACATTTAAATTTAAGCTTGAACACCTCCGAGTGTTACTCAGGGAGGTTTTAGCTGCTCTGAATTACTGTGATACAATTGCAGTGCCAGAGAAATTGTGTAGACTGGATAAATACTATGCAGTGCCAGTGTGCACTGATGTTTTTCCAATACCTAAAAGGTTTACAGAAATTATTACTAAGGAATGGGATAGACCAGGTGTGCCGTTCTCTCCCCCTCCTATTTTTAGAGAAATGTTTCCAATAGACGCCACCACACAGGACTTATGGCAGACAGTTCCTAAGGTGGAGGGAGCAGTTTCTACTCAAGCAAAGCGTACTACTATCCCTGTCGAGGACAGTTGTGCTTTCTTAGATCCAATGGATAAAAAGTTAGAGGGTTACCTTAAGAAAATGTTTATTCAACAAGGTTTTATCCTACAGCCCCTTGCATGCATTGCTCCTGTCACTGCTGCTGCGGCGTTCTGGTTTGAGTCTCTGGAAGAGGCTTTACAGGTAGCGACTCCATTGGATGACATACTTGACAAGCTTAGAGCACTTAAGCTAGCCAATTCTTTTGTTTCTGATGCCATTGTTCATTTGACTAAACTAACTGCTAAGAATTCTGGTTTTGCTATCCAGGCGCGGAGAGCGCTATGGCTTAAATCATGGTCAGCTGACGTTACTTCAAAGTCTAAGCTGCTTAACATTCCCTTCAAGGGGCAGACCCTATTCGGGCCTGGTTTGAAGGAGATTATTGCTGATATCACTGGAGGAAAAGGTCATTCCCTTCCTCAGGATAGGTCCAAATCAAGGGCCAAACAGTCTAATTTTCGTGCCTTTCGAAACTTCAAGGCAAGTGCGGCATCAACTTCCTCTAATGCAAAACAAGAGGGAACTTTTGCTCAGTCCAAGACGGTCTGGAGACCTAATCAGGCCTGGAACAAAGGTAAGCAGGCCAAAAAGCCTGCTGCTGCCTCTAAGACAGCATGAAGGAATGGCCCCCTATCCGGTAACGGATCTAGTAGGGGGCAGACTTTCGCTCTTTGCCCAGGCGTGGGCAAGAGATGTCCAGGATCCCTGGGCGTTGGAAATTATATCCCAGGGATATCTTCTGGACTTCAAGGCTTCCCCCCCAAAAGGGAGATTTCACCTTTCACAATTATCTGCAAACCAGATAAAGAGAGAGGCATTCTTACACTGTGTACAAGACCTCCTAGTTATGGGAGTGATCCATCCAGTTCCAAAGGCGGAACAGGGACAGGGATTTTACTCAAATCTGTTTGTGGTTCCCAAAAAAGAGGGAACCTTCAGACCAATTTTGGATCTAAAGATCTTAAACAAATTCCTCAGAGTTCCATCATTGAAGATGGAGACTATTCGTACCATCCTACCTATGATCCAGGAGGGTCAATACATGACTACAGTGGATTTAAAGGATGCTTATCTTCACATTCCGATACACAAAGATCATCATCGGTTTCTCAGGTTTGCCTTCCTAGACAGGCATTACCAGTTTGTAGCTCTTCCCTTTGGGTTAGCTACAGCCCCAAGAATTTTTACGAAGGTTCTGGGGTCGCTTCTGGCGGTCCTAAGGCCGCGGGGCATAGCAGTGGCCCCTTATTTAGACGACATCCTGATTCAGGCGTCAAACTTCCAAATTGCCAAGTCTCATACGGACATAGTGTTGGCATTTCTGAGGTCGCATGGGTGGAAGGTGAACGAGGAAAAGAGTTCTCTATCCCCCCTCACAAGAGTTTCCTTCCTAGGGACTCTGATAGATTCTGTAGAAATGAAAATTTACCTGACGGAGTCCAGGTTATCAAAACTTCTAAATTCCTGCCGTGTTCTTTATTCCATTCCTCGCCCTTCGGTGGCTCAGTGCATGGAAGTAATCGGCTTAATGGTAGCAGCAATGGACATAGTGCCGTTTGCACGCCTACATCTCAGACCGCTGCAACTCTGCATGCTCAGTCAGTGGAATGGGGATTATACAGATTTGTCCCCTCTATTAAATCTGGATCAAGAGACCAGGGATTCTCTTCTCTGGTGGTTATCTCGGGTCCATCTGTCCAAAGGTATGACCTTTCTCAGGCCAGATTGGACAATTGTAACGACAGATGCCAGCCTTCTAGGTTGGGGTGCAGTCTGGAACTCCCTGAAGGCTCAGGGATCGTGGAGGAGTCACTCCTTCCAATAAATATTCTGGAACTGAGAGCGATATTCAATGCTCTTCAGGCTTGGCCTCAGTTAGCAACTCTGAGTTTCATCAGATTTCAGTCGGACAACATCACGACTGTGGCTTACATCAACCATCAAGGGGGAACAAGGAGTTCCCTAGCGATGTTAGAAGTCTCAAAGATAATTCGCTGGGCAGAGATTCACTCTTGCCACCTATCAGCTATCCATATCCCAGGTGTAGAGAACTGGGAGGCGGATTTTCTAAATCGATAGATTTTTCATCCGGGGGAGTGGGAACTCCATCCGGAGGTGTTTGCACAATTGATTCATCGTTGGGGCAAACCAGAACTGGATCTCATGGCGTCTCGCCAGAACGCCAAGCTTCCTTGTTACGGATCCAGGTCCAGGGACCCCAAGGCAACGCTGATAGATGCTCTAGCAGCGCCTTGGTCCTTCAACCTGGCTTATGTGTTTCCACCGTTTCCTCTGCTCCCTCGTCTGATTGCCAAAATAAAGCAGGAGAGAGCATCGGTGATCTTGATAGTGCCTGCATGGCCACGCAGGACTTGGTATGCAGATCTGGTGGACATGTCATCCTTTCCACCATGGACTCTGCCGCTGAGACAGGACCTTCTACTTCAAGGTCCTTTCAACCATCCAAATCTAATTTCTCTGAGACTGACTGCCTGGAGATTGAACGCTTGATTTTATCAAAGCGTGGTTTCTCCGAGTCAGTCATTGATACCTTAATTCAGGCACGAAAACCTGTCACCAGGAAGATCTATCATAAGATATGGCGTAAATATCTTTATTGGTGTGAATCCAAGGGCTACTCATGGAGTAAGGTCAGGATTCCCAGGATATTATCTTTTCTCCAAGAAGGATTGGAGAAAGGATTGTCAGCTAGTTCCTTAAAGGGACAGATTTCTGCACTATCTATTCTTTTGCACAAGCGTCTGGCGGATGTCCCAGACGTTCAGGCATTTTGTCAGGCTTTAGTTAGAATCAAGCCTGTGTTTAAACCTGTTGCTCCACCTTGGAGCTTAAATTTGGTTCTTAAAGTTCTTCAGGGGGTTCCGTTTGAACCTCTTCATTCCATAGATATCAAACTTTTATCTTGGAAAGTTCTTTTTTTGGTAGCTATTTCCTCGGCTCGTAGAGTTTCCGAGTTATCTGCCTTACAATGTGATTCTCCTTATCTGATCTTCCATGCAGATAAGGTAGTTCTGCGTACCTCCATGCAGATAAGGTAGTTCTGCGTACCAAACCTGGGTTTTTACCTAAGGTGGTATCTAATAAGAATATCAATCAAGAGATTGTTGTTCCGTCTTTGTTTCCTAATCCTTCTTCAAAGAAGGAACGTCTATTACACAATCTGGACGTGGTTCGTGCTTTAAAGTTTTACTTACAAGCTACTAAAGATTTTCGTCAAACATCTGCTTTGTTTTTTGTCTACTCTGGACAGAGGAGAGGTCAAAAGGCTTTGGCAACCTCTCTTTTTGGCTAAGAAGCATAATCCGCTTAGCCTATGAGACTGCTGGCCAGCAGCCTCCAGAAAGGATTGCAGCTCATTCTACTAGAGCTGTGGCTTCCACATGGGCCTTTAAAAATGAGGCTTCTGTTGAACAGATTTGCAAGGCGGCGACTTGGTCTTCTCTTCATACTTTTTCAAAATTCTACAAATTTGATACTTTTGCTTCTTCTGAGGCTATTTTTGGGAGAAAGGTTTTACAGGCAGTGGTACCTTCCGTTTAAGTACCTGCCTTGTCCCTCCCTTCATCCGTGTACTTTAGCTTTGGTATTGGTATACCACAAGTAATGGATGATCCGTGGACTGGATACACCTTACAAGAGAAAACATAATTTATGCTTACCTGATAAATTTATTTCTCTTGTGGTGTATCCAGTCCACGGCCCGCCCTGCCATTTTAAGGCAGGTATTTTTTTAATTTTAAACTACAGTCACCACTGCACCTTATGGTTTCTCCTTTCTCTGCTTGTTTTCGGTCGAATAACTGGATATGGCAGTTAGGGGAGGAGCTATATAGCAGCTCTGCTGTGGGTGATCCTCTTGCAACTTCCTGTTGGGAAGGAGAATATCCCACAAGTAATGGATGATCCGTGGACTGGATACACCACAAGAGAAATACATTTATCAGGTAAACATAAATTATGTTTTCCCAGTGGGAAATGTCCCAGGCCTCCCAAGTGAAATGTGTATTTATCGTTAAATCTCCTGGTCTACAGTGTGCTGCTTCTTGTTGGATCCACAGCTCTCCCCAGGTAAAATGTCGATTTATCTACCAATCCCCTGCTTTGTATGATGCTGTTTCTTATTAAACATCATTGGCATTGTGCTTGCACTGCTTAGAATGGGCTTGTCTACTACAGGCAGTTGCTGCAGCTAAGGTAAGCACAGTGGACAAGTGTGCTGACCTTCATAGTCCGCTAGCTATTAATATAAAAATGTATACATGATTCACATAGTCTGAGGACATATATTTATACACCATACATCGTCTTTAAGCTGTACACAGCTTCTTTCCCTCACCTGCTCTAAAATCTTGTTTTTTTCCATCTGTTTTTTGGTTGTAGCATGTCGATATCTTTTCCTGTGGTGCTGTAACTTTCATAATGTTGGAAGAAGCTCTCAGGACCAGTGGAGGAGGTGATACTCTCTGATCATATCAGATATTTACTAAAATGAACAAACTATGGGCTAGATTACAAGTGGCACGCTACCAACTGCGCAAAGTTTATGCACGCATTTGCAAGCTTACGGTCGTGGTTTTAGCACTCACCCGTATTACGAGTTCTGTGTCAGTTCGATTATCGTTAACTAAGCTTTGCAAGCTTTTGAAAAATTGTGCATCTTGTCTTTTCAATGGGCTACGAAAAACATTATTCTGCACACATATTACAAGTTGCTGGGTAAATATGCGTGTGGCCGCGATCTCGATAAAATGTAAAGATTTTTTAACCACAGCTCCCACCTCTGATTAAATAATTGGGCTTCTATATTTTCAATACATTTAATCTGCATATGGTCAAGAATCATTACTAAAAGGCTCACATAGGTGTAGTGTACTAGAAATTAAACATCACAGCCAATGAGGCCTACTTATCAAGCCGTCAACTTACTTGCATTCGACGGCACCAATACGCTCGCCTGACATTGCCTAACTTCGCTGCTGCAGACCTGAATACGTTCTCCATATTTAACAAAAAAGCTGTCATAAAGCCACGCACCAAGTACGGGGCAATGAGCAGCGGACTCTTGTTAACTAACAGTCAGCGATCTCGCTGCTCTTCGGCTTTTTCACAGCTTTATTTGTATACTGTCACTAAACACCGCCACTATACTAAACTGTTTTAACCCCTATCCCGCCGCTCCCGGACCCTACCGCAACAAAATAAAGTTATTAACCCCTAAACCGCCACTCCCAGAGCCCACCTCCACTCTAATAAACTTATTTACCCCTATTCCTCCGCTCCCGGAGCCCACCGCCACCTACATTATACTTATTAACCCCTAATCTGCCGCCCCGTACACCACCGCCACCTACATAAAGTTATTAACCGCTATCCTGCCGCTCCCGGAACCCACCGCAACTAATTAAATGTATTAACCCCTAAACCGCCAGCCCCCCACATCGCCATAAACTAAATTAACCTATTAACCCCTAAACCTAACAACCCGCTAACTTTATATTCAATATTAACTCATCCCTATCTTATAATAAATTTAAACTTACCTTTAGATTTAAATTAAACTACTAATTAACCTATTCTAACTATTATAATAAAATTACATTAAACAATATTAAATTAATAATTAACCTACCCTAACTATTATAATAAAATTACATTAAACTATATTAAATTAATAATTAATCCAACCTAACTTTTAAACTAAAATTACATTAAACTATATTAAAATAAAAATTAATCTAACCTAATTTTTATACTAAAATTACATAAAACTACAAATTAAAATAACTATATTATATATTTAAACACCTAACCCTACTCACATAATTTAAATCTACACTAAAAAATTACTAAGCTACTAAAAACTAACAACTAAGTTACAAAAAAATAACAAACACTAAGTTACACAAAAAATAAACACTAAGTTACAAAAAATAAAAAAGAAATTTATCAAAACTTTAAACTAATTACACCTAATCCTGGCCATATCTTTTGTACGCAACTATTTAGGGGGACCCCTTACTTGTATGTGTGTGTGTGTGTTTTAAGCTTATATATATTAATATTAATGAATGTATTTCAATATTTTTGCACAAATTGAACGTATCTGTTCTTCTTTTTTCTAACATCATTTACTCTTATATGTGCTGCATTTCCTAGACTTTTAGGGGCATATGTATCAAGGTCTGGTGGACCTGAATCAAACCGATCGTACTTGATCGGGTTGTATTGTGGCGATGTCAATAGGACTTCATATGTCTCTTTGTCGAATAGGATTCTATTACATTCAGTGTCGTAATCCTCTTTATTCAGGATTACGATGCCTCCCCCCTTATCCGCAGGTTTTATGACCAGACCCTTATTGTTCTCTAGGGTTTTGATGGTTTGAATTTGGCGTCTCGATAAATTCTGTTTATGTTTATTTAGCTTGGTCTGATTAAGACTTTTCAATTCACTGCAAACGATGGTCTCAAATGACTCTATTGCAGTCCCCTTACTCATTGTCGGGTAAAAAGTCTATTTTGGCTTAAGGTCTGTATGTTGGTTTCACCACCTATCACAAGAGTAACTTGAAGGACCTGAGCTATTATGGGATACAGTTGGTAAAACCAAATTGGAGGGGCGGTGATTATGATAAGAAACTACTTATATCAGAATCTAGATGGGTCTTCGAATTGGATTGCCTATACCCTAAGGGCCTGAACAACAAGGAGGATCTATCCCATCTACTAAGTCTTAAGTAGGCAAGTCCCATTAGGTCATAGTGGTTCTCACATATTGAAAAGAAATGGCACCATATCACATTATAGACCCAAGACATATATCACTGGTCGATCAAAATGTGAACCCAAGTAGCCTACATCCCTAATCTTACATTAAACATATAACCCAAACATCTCTAGAATAAGCCAATAGTCAGGTTGCCCCAAAAATGGTACAGACTATTTACAAACCTCAATACCCAATCTCCTTTAGGAAATAGCGTTAGGACAATAAGGACGTAAACACAGACTGAAATTTTTTATTTAGGACCATATATTTACTTGAACATCACCTTTATTATATTATATATTGTGATATACATTACTATATTATATGTGAAGATTTTTTTGTATACATCAGAACTTTAAAAGTAATGATGTTTATGTCATTATCCGAAGTCTAAAATCCAAAAGCATCTTTCCTATAGATTCTATAGTCTGTTAGTAATTGATATAGAGCTCTCTTAGGCGTGACATCCACCTTAGAAGCTGTATATGTATTTCAGACACATCACATGCCTGTTTATTAGAATCTAAGTTCCCTATTATACCTATTCCCCAGACCTCTGTCTAGCAGTTTGGATTTTTGATTCTAATACTGTGTTTATGATATGTTTATATACACGGTGTTAGGGCGAGGGTTTTTTATGGGTGTATACATATATACATACGATTGGCTTATCAATTTGGGTGGAACCTTGACCCTTATCCACAAACATGGATACTTCGATTGTATATTTGATATACACCCTTATCCCCAATATAGGGATCTCACTCCCACTAGAGACCCTATATCTAAATGAAAAATTTATATCATTGTGACACAAAGTCAGACATTCAAGTTTAATGTAATAACCATATACAGACTCCATTCAAAGAAGACGCACTTAAATGGACCATCTTCTACATACTCTGTCTAAGTATCCTACTTTCTTTAGGTTTTCAGAATTTTTTAAAATATATTTTAAATATATTTTCTATTTATTATTTCTATCAATGTTGCCATCCATATTGATTTAAACATATTAAAGTAATCCCCACAATTAATTATACATACATATGAGGCATTATACATATTTTCAATAACAATCTATGTTAAACATTATCCCTTTAATAGACACGCAATTTTGCGTCCCTTTAAACATATACAGGAAGGTAAACAACAAGACCGGATGCTAACAACCCAGTAGACTCACAGGAAGTGAGCGTTATAACAACTTCCGGTTTTAGCGATAATTGCTCACTTCTGGTTTGGCGATAATAGCCCACTTCCGGTCTTACGACAACTCCGCATCCGGTCGCTATTCTAACAGCGGTCAACATGTGTAACTATTCATTTTGAAAAAAAAGGTTAGTATTATAACAATGGGAGATAAGGAGAGATATTGATTCACTATATAACAACGATTCACTTATTTATTTATTTATTTATGAACAGAAAATAAGTCCAATAAAGCACTTCTGGTTTCTGAATAGATCCGGGTCATAGGGTCAGCATTTTGGCGCAAATTTTGTTTGTTTTTGGCGCCAATAGGACATAATTATCATTATATAAGAAGCTAACTCACCTACCATATATCAGTCTTGAGAAAGGCCCTATAGGTGGGCCGAAAGGCGTTGGCATATATGGTGAGATATATTTCAATTATTTGCAGTTATTTGTAAAACGGTACTGCTCTATGTTGTTTATTTCTTTTTTCCACAGGATTTGGAGATTATGCCTTTACAATAATGTTTTGATTTTGGATCACAATCACAGCTTTTTTTACCTGTGTTTTTTAGCCTGGGATAATCACTGTCCATATATATTTTTTTTTTATTTTTATTTTTTATTTGTATCTTTTTGTGTTTTTCACAACTATCACCAATTTTAATTCTCACATTTTCCAATTTTTCTTATTTGGATTCAGCTTGGATATATTTTTCACGTTTTTATTTTCACTTCCACCCAATTTCTCGACTTTGGAATATCTTGTGAATTGACTTTCTTTTATTATACCCATGAGGGATTTTGAGACTTTGTAACACAGCTACCACTATGAACTATTTCATCATTACCATTTATATTTAATTTTATTGATCACAATTTGTATTGTACTTAATTTTATTGATCACAATCTGTATTGTACTTACCTATTTATAACCTATTTATTTATTTTTATTGTACACTGTAGAGTAGTTACTATCTGTTCCCCTGCCTTTATCCAACCCCACTACCATCATTTTATTGTATAATTCTGATTTTATCCATCATGTTTTAATTGTTATAACATGGATCCATGTAATATTGTGTTAAAGTAATATATGTTATTACATTTTTTATTGTGCAAAGAGTAATATATGATATTAAACTTTTAAACTTCACACATATCTGTTCTATAATTCCAGCTTACGATTTCAATTGTGTTTTATAATTCTATCAGACCTGGCCTTAGATTAGGCGCTCCTATAACTCTATATTTTTTGCTTTATCCACCCACCTATGGGTAACTAGGGACCCATTTGTTTTAGGAGCTGGAGGTCTATTTTTAAAAGCGCTGTTGGATACAACGAATTACCCAATTGTAACTATTCATCCCTAGTATATCCCATAGCAGGTTTTGTGTACTGTGTCAGGGTGTTTGCCAAAGGTTGTGTAAGGCGCATGGGATATTTCCCTATCAGACCAATCCTGGCCAGCAGTCTTCTTATCACGGTGTAAAGTGGAAAGATACGGAAATATCCCAGAACAAATGAAACAGGTAAAATATGAGGTAAGCAGTACTCACGGTAGACAGGGAAAACCCTCACAGCACCAAGGGAAAAATAGAGGATGGTTCTGAGACAAGCAGGAGTCAATAATGAGCAGGCAGTCCTATTATACACAGCAAATCGGGGAATTAGCAGGAGAGTAGTCAGTGGTAAGCAGGTTTCAGGCAACAAATGAGCAGTCCAAATGTATCTCAGCAGTTCAGGGGTTAGACAATAGAAAGGTCAGAGGCAAGCAGGTTTCAGCAACAGTAATGCAATCACAGTGTACAACAGTTTCAAAAGAAAGGCCCCCAGGAAGAAAATACCTATACTTGGGCAAAGAGGAAAGAAATCCTTGCACTTACATAGGCGCAGATCCACGCCAAAAGAGGACCCACAGCAACCGTTGCGTCTATGGCAACGGCCATAGCAACAGGAGCGGCCACACAGGAGCCGACAGGAGCAGTGTGACATAGCTCCCTTCTCAAGGGTTACCTCCGGGAACCAAAAGTCGGCTTGGAGGGATGAGTAATATGAAACTTGGAGACCAAGGAAGGAGCATGCACATCATGGGCAGGAACGCAGGAACGATCCGCCACAGATTAACCCTTCCAGTGTACCAGATATTGAAGCTGTTTACGTTTGTACCTGGAGTCCAGGATTTTGGCAATGAATGAAGAGTGGAGGAGTAGGTCTGGGTCGAGTATATCTATTCATGATGTAGCGCTTGAGGAGTGATTTATGAAAGACTGGGTGGACGTGCAGGGTTCTGGGCAAATCCACCTTGTAAGGAACAGGAGATAGTCTTTTGAGGACTCTGTAAGGACCGATATAGCAAGGACCTAATTTGTGACAGGGTTGATGTAAAAGTATGTGTCAGGTAGAGAGCCAGACACGATTACCTACTGAAAAGGCACGAATGGAAGCACAATGATGATCAGCAAATCTCTTATATCTTATATCTCGTATATGTTGCCAATGAGTAGAGAGATCAGAGAAGAAACGTTCTGCAGCTGGAACCCCTACAGACTGAGCAGAAAGAGGGAATACACAAGGTTGATACCCAGCTGCTGCTTGAAATGGAAACAGTGCCAATGACTGTTTTTGCCAGTTCAGCTAGGGGCAACAATCTAGACCAATGTTGAAAATTGACATAGGTTCTAAGAAAGGTCTCGAGATTTTGGTTAGCTCTCTGTGTCTGCCCATTAGTCTGGGGATGATAGCCAGAAGAGAGAGAATCTGTGGTCCTGATTAGTGTACAAAATCCTTTCCAACAGGCCGAGATATATTGGGGTCCTCTGTCGGAGACTATGTTGATAGGTATACAATGAAGTTCTAGCACATGCAAAAGAAACAGACTTGAAAAATCTTGAGCAGTAGGTAGCTTGGGTAAGGGTATAAAATGAGCCAGTTTGGAAAATTGGTCCACCACAACCAACCCATATTATGGTCAGAAGCAGAGAGATCCACAACAAAATGTGTGGTGATGTGTGTCCAAGGTTGCTTGGGTGTGGACAAGGGTTGAAGTAAGCTATGAGGTAGGGATCAGGGAGTCTTATTAACAGCACAGGTCTGGCAAGCCTTGACATACTCCAGAGAGTCCGATTTCATGGTAGGCCACCAAACGTGTTGAGAAAGGAGTTTAAAGGTACTTGTCAAACCAGGATGACCTGACAGTGTAATGCTCGTGGGATACTCCTCTATCAGACCGAACTCGGCCAGTAAGCTTGTTATCCAGGAGTCGAGCCAGAATGATAGGGAATATCCCAGAGCAGAGAAAGTTAGTAAGATGAGGAAGGTGGTACTCACCACAGGCAGGACAGTTACTAGCGTCAATGGCAGAGCAGTTCAAGGACAAACTACTAGAATAGTCAGGCAGGCAGGGTTTGGCAACAGCAAAGTAGTCCAAGGGCACACCACAAGAATGGTCAGGCAGGCAGGATTTGGCAACAGTAAAGCAGTGCAAGGGCACACCACTAGAATGGAAAGGAAGGCAGAATTTAGCAACAGTAAAGCAGTCCAAGGGCACACCACTAGAATGGTCAGGCACGCAGGGTTCGGCAACAAAGAGGCAATCCAGAACAACAGGGGTTAATAAGCAGAGTAGTTAGACAGGCAGGGTTTAGTAGCAGTATATCAATCCAGTAATTAAGGGGTATAGCAGGCAGGGTTCAGCAGCAGTATATCAATACAGTAATTGAGGGGAATAGCAGGTAGAGTAGTCAGGCAGGCAGGGATCATACACAAAATAGGCACATTGATATGATCTGTCACACCCAGGAGCACACAAAGTAACACCTAACAGTGACAGATCATAGAAGAACTTACATAGGCGCAGGATTCACGCCACAGACGTCCAACCGGCATCAGGAGCGTGCACCGATGACGTCAGCACTGCACGCATCCAGACCCGACACAACCCCTGGCAACGAGCAGGGAAGGAGACGCCGCGCCCCTAGCAACGGCTAGAGCGGCACGGTGTGACATAGCCCCCCTCTCAAGGGTTCCCTCCGGGAACCAGAGTCGGCCTTGAAGGATGAGCAGCATGGAATCTGGAGACCAGAGATGGAGCATGCACATCCCGGGCAGGAACCCAGGAACGATCTGCCAATGTATCAGATGCTGCAGTTGTCTGTATCTGGAGTCCAGGATCTTAGCTACCTCATATTTAGGGTCACCACAGACCAGGGGAGAAGGAGCTTGGAGCCAGGTATATCTATTCTTAATGTAAGGCTTGAGTAGTGAGATGTAGAAGACTGGGTGTATGCGTAGGGTTTTGGGCAAGGCCACTTTGTATGCAACAGGAGAAAGTCTTTTCAGGACCTTGTAAGGGCCGATAAACCTAGGCCCCAATTTGTGGCAGGGTTGACGTAGACGAATGTCAAACACGTTCACATACTGGGATGGTGTGAGGATTCTTTCAGGTCTCCTATGGGGATCAACAGAAATAGTTCCTGTAAGTTATAAAGTGGGTCCACTTAAATAACCAGCATACTTGTTTCCTATATTATGAGTTGTTGTTTGTGTTGTTGCTAGTTCTAACCACCTAGGATTCATCACTTGAGAACTGAGGGGTTAAAGGTAGCCTTGCTATACTTAATGGAGAGTGGATACACCAATTGTAAAGTGGAAATATACATTCCATTAAGCTAATGAAGGTATAATATTTTACTAATTCTATATAGAAGTAGAAAAACTTATGGCATTTGATAGATTAGTATGGAGCCTTAATCACCAAAATTACTCTCAATCTCATAAGTAAAATAGTCTTCCTTGATTTCCGAATATATTTAAACTGATACCACCCTTAGTCCATAGTATTACTTAAAACTCTATAGATTAGGAGAAGAAAAAAAAAAAGGAGAGGTAAACGGGGGGAGAAACCCCCTATCAGGCATAACCTATACCTCTCTATAGAAAGAGATCCATTCTGGCGGGAAATGATTTAACAGAACTAACTCTGCAAAAGAGTCTGTAAATGGTTGGATTCAAAAACAATCCAGCCTTGAATTTCCTTAAGTACCAAAGAAAGGGAAGGGGCCTTACGAGTTTTCCAGTTCTTAAATATCAGATGTCATACAATCAAAATAATAGTATTAACCGTATTAGCATATACGGTTGAACTCAAATGTTGAGTGTATAAAAAAAGATGGATTCTAGCATAACTCTAATTGGAAAGTTAAATAAGTTGAAAACCCAGAACCCAACTTATTGCCAGAGTTGAAAGATCTTAGGACAGTACCATATCATATGACACAGATCTGCTAGCAACAATCTACAACGTAAACATTCTGGGGCCATAGTTGGAAACATTTTGTACATTCTGTAGGGAGAGATATAATAATTGTTGAATAATTTAAAATGGACTCTCTCCAAGACGTGGAAATTGTACAATAGTTAAGAGCCGAAAAACTAGCTTTAATTTTATTCATGTCAATATCTGAAAAAATATATATCCATCTATTAGTTATTTTATCCATAGAAAGGGCACCCTGCTTAGCCAGCATGATAGCGTATATCAAAGAAATAGAGGTATCACCCATCATAATTAACTCAATATCAGACCATGCTAGAGGGGGAGGAGCAGAACAGCTCAGACTATTTACAAAGTGACGCAAATTTAAATAATCAAAAAAAAGTCTTATTAGAGATCCCATATTGTCTGACTAAATTTTGAAAAGGAAGCATCTGACCATCCTCTGACAGAATTTGTGATACATAGATAATATTATTTTCCTTCCATGATATAAAGGCTTTATTATAAATACCTGGTGTACATTGTGGGTTCCCTATAATTAAAAAAAAGATCTGAAAAACTTGGATTTATTTCTAGAAGGATACAGCATTTCTGCCAAGACAAGATTATATTCTTGAATGTAATCAAACAATGAATATTAGCAGGTAATATTTTAGTAGGGCAATGTAAGATTGCTTTAATGAAAATGGGTTGCAAAAAAAACTTTCAATATCGTAAGAATATATTGGACTCTGTAGTCCAATCTAAAGCTATCTTAATCATGGCTGCCCAATTGTACAATTTAAAATTGGGTAAAGATAATCCCGCTATCTCCTTCTTTAACATCATTCTGTCTAAAGAGATCCAAGGTTTTTTACCGCCTGCAATAAACCTAGACATCCACGAGTTAAGTTTGTTTAGGTCTTTATTAAGAATAAATACAGGTAAATTTTGTAAAGGATAAAGAAGACGTTGGAAAATAAAAAAAATTATAAGGTTAACCCGGGCCGTTACTGAAAGAGGAAAGGATGCCCATAATTCCAAGTCAGATTTTATCTTATCTAGTAATCGGTGAAAATTTAAACTATACCATTTTTTAGGATTTATATGTATTAATATACCTAAATACTTAATAGTATCTACTATACTAAATGGATGTTCATGTAAACTACCGAGAGATTTTTTGTTTCAAAGCAATTCGCTTTTTTGATAATTAACCCTGTAACCTGAAAAGAGACTAAAGTCTTGAAGACAATTCAAAATCAGAGGAATAGATTGCCATGTGTTATTAAGAAACAGCAGTAGATCATCGGCATACAAGAACAATTTTAATGTCTGAGAACCTAATACAATGCCTGTCATCTTCTCTCTTAGCTTAATAGCTAATGGTTCAAGTGCGATATTAAATAAGAGAGGTGATAATGGGCATCCTTGCCTCTTTCCTTGTTTCAAAATAATTTTATCAGAAAGAGAATTATCAATCAAGACACAAGGTTGATACCCTGCTGTGGCTTGAAATGGAGAACATTTAAGATAAGAGTGCCAATGAGTGTTTCTTGCCAGTTTAGCTAGGGGTAACAACTCAGACCAGTTGGTATGGCGAGCGTTGACAAAGGCTCTAAGATAGGCTTCAAGATTCTGGTTTATTCTCTCTGTTAGTCCATTAGTCTGAGGATGGTAGCCAGAAGACAAGGAAACAGTGGTTCCAATCAACCTACAAAAGGCTCTCCAAAAGGTAGAGATGAACTGTACACCTCTGTCGGAAACAATATGCCATCCAGAGTAGTTATTTTGAGACAATGTATTTTCTGCAAAAGGGGCAAGCCAGCTTGAATCATGAAACGGTGATCCAGGAAGTTTCCAGCTGCCCCTGAATCTATGAAGGCATGAGTGTGGACAGTATTCTGAAGGAAAGTAAGGGTAAAAGGTACCAGGATCCGAGAGAAGTGAGGGGATTTAGTAGAGATCGTGCTTAGAGGTACCCCTGTGTTATCCCCTAAGAATTTGCTTTTCCCGGCCAAATATCACAGTCACTTTTAGTTGGTGGGAGTTAGACCCACAATAAAAGCATAGTCTCAGTCTCCTTATCTGTCTTTCAGACTCTGAAGGTTTGAAGGAGGAGAGATCCATGGGTTCCTCCACTGAGGTAACTGGAACTGCTGAAGGGGTAGAGGAAACTGCCGAAACGGGACGAACAGGAGGACTGGAGGGAAGGACCCTCCTTGTTCTGTCTCTCTCAGCTTGTCTCTCCTGAAAGCGAGAGTCCAGACGGATACAAAGCGTTATAAAGTCATCCAAAGAAGAAGGAATATCACAATAAGTGAGTTCATCTTTGATGCGTTCATGCAGACCCCTCCTAAAGGCTCCTTGAGAGCACTGCTATCCCAAGTGGTTTCAATTGCCAAGGTGTGAAACTCGATGGCGAATTGTGCCACATTGCCCTGGCGGAGACCCAGGAGAGAACATTCTGCAAGTCCCAAACACAAAAGATAAAGCAAAAATGATATCATCAGCATCATGCAGGAGTAGAGCGTTCTGTTCCACAAGGGGAGAGACCCAGGCTAGGGCATTCATTAAGGAAATTATAAAGGTGACCCTTGACTGGTGAGACTGAAAGGTGTGAGGATCATTGTGGAAGTGCAGCCTACATTGGTTAAGAAAGCCCCTGCAATCAGTAGTACCTTAATACTTGTCAGGCAAAGGTTTCCGGGGTATACTCCAGAAGCAGAGGAAGAAGTCACAGTACTAGGAGTAGGGACTGGTGGTGAAACAACAGGAGCGGTATTCCTCACTGTAACTAGTAATGAGAATTGAGCGGTAATAGCCTCTAGCTTTGAATCCATATTCTGCAACTGTGTGATATGGGTTCCCAACATCTGTCCCTGAGGATAAACAGCTTGTGCCATCTCCTCCATGGCCCAAGTATAATGTAATGCTTGTGGGATACTCCTCTATCAGACCGAACTCGGCCAGTAGTCTTGTTATCCTGGCGTCGAGCACACTACTAGAATGGGCAGCCAGGAGGCAATCCAGAACAACAGGGGTTAATAAGCAGAGTAGTCAGACAGGCAGGGTTCAGCAGCAGAATATCAATCCAGTAATTAAGGGGTATAGCAGGCAGAGTAGTCAGACAGCCAGGGTTCAGCAGCAGTATATCAGTCCAGTAATTGAGGGGAATAGCAGGTAGAGTAGTCAGACAGGCAGGGATCATACACAAAATAGGCAAATTGATACAATGATCTGTCACACCCAGGAGCACACAAAGTAACACCTATACTTGGCCAGTGACAGATCGTTGTTGAAGAACTTACATAGGCACAGGATTCACACCACAGACGTCCGACAGGCACCAGGAGCGTGTGGCGATGACGTCAGCGCCGCACGCATCCAGACCCGACACAACCCCTGGCAACGAGCAGGGAACTAGACACAAGGAGAAGCCGTGCCCCTAGCAATGAGCCCAGGAGTGGGAAGGTTGGGAGGAATCTCATGAGGATCTCATGAGCCGCAGGGGCTTCAGAAGGTTTTCTTGACTGGGCACGTTGTAGTCTTTGAAGAAGGGAGGTGTTAAGTTGAGCAAGCACACAGGAGGGAGGAATGATGTGTTCGATAGGAGCTTCAGAAGAGTCATTTGTCTGAGGAAACACACGGGAAAGTGCATCAGCCTTTTTGTTTTTCTTCCCAGGAAGGTAAGAAACTATGAAGTTAAAACGAGAAAAGAACAAGGCCCATCTGGCCTGTGGAGGATTGAGTTGATGAGCATGATTTCCCACATCGTAATTCCTCTTTGTAGGAGAGAACTGTTTAGAGAAAAAGGCTACGGACTGCACCAGCTCCTATTTCAGAGGCATCAACCTCTAAGGTAAACTTCAGATCAGGGTCAGGATGGCGTAGCACAGGAGTAGTTCAAAGGGCCTTTTTCAGTTTAAAGAGAAAGCGTCCACAGCTGTTAGAGACCAATGTTTGCAGACTCTGTTTCGTTTAGTCAGCTAAGTGAGTGGAGCAACGATTCTGGAGAAGTTCTTTTTAAACTTGTGATAATAGTTGGAAAACCCCAAGAATCTCTGTAGTTCTTTCAATGTGGTGGGTTGAGGCCATTCCAGAACTGCGGTAAGCTTTGGAGGATCCATGGCAAAACCTTCCTTTGAGATTACATATCCAAGGAACTGAATCTGGACCTGATTGAATTCGCACTTCTCCAATTTGGCTACCAGAGAATTGTTTCTGAGACAAAGAAGTACCTGTTTCACATGCTCATGATGCTCCTTTAAGGTGGTGGAGAATATGAGGATGTCATCCAAATAGACGATGACAGTACGATTAAGGAGGTCACGGAAGACGTCATTGACGAAAGCTTGAAAGATAACTGGGGCATTGCTCAGCCCAAAAGGCATTTCTAGATACTTATAATGCCCTCATGTCGTGTTAAAGGCAGTGTCCACTCATGTCCTGGGAAGATTCAAATGAGGTTGTAAGCCCAACGAAGATAGAGTTTATTAAAGTAGCAAGCATCTTATAGTGAATTATACAACTCAGTGATCAAAGGAATCGGATACCGGTTCTTGATTGTGATCTTGTTCAAGCTTCTGTAGTCAATACAGGGTCTTAAACCACCGTCCTTTTTACTGACAAAAAAAGAAACCAGACCCAGCAGGAGAGGAGGAAGGGCGGATAAAGTCTTTGGCTAAATTTTCTTGGATATATTCTTCCATGGCTTTGGTTTCGGCTTTGGACAGTGGATACATCCTTCTTTTAGGTAGTGGGGCTCCAGGGAGCAGCTCTATCTTACAGTCGTAAGGACGGTGAGGTGGTAGCACGTCAGATGCCTTCTTTTCAAAAATGTCTGCATATTCAGCATAGACCAAAGGAAGAGTAGAGGAGGTTTGAAGAGTGGCTAAAGGGGTGTGATGCAAAGGAGTAACCTTAGCCAGACAGGAACGGAAACAGGACTTACTCCAGGGTGCCAGTTGTCCCTTAACCCAATCAAAGTGAGGATTGTGTTTGCGTAGCCAGGGAAGACCAAGGATAACTGGTGAATTATTTTGTTAATACTAGTACATTTATTTAGATGTTTTTAAAGTATATTGAAGTTAGGGGGAGTGTTAGGGTTAGGGTTAAACTTAGGTTTATGGGATAATAACTTTATTATAGTGGCGGCGGCAGATTAGGGGTTAATAAATTTAATATAGTTGCGGCGACGTTGGAGGAGCAGATTAGGGGTTAAAAAATAAAATGTAGGTGTCGGCGATGTTAGGGGCAGCAGATTAGGGGTTCATAGGTATAATGTAGGTGGCGGCTGTGTCCGGAGCGGCAGATTAGGGGTTAATAATATAATGTAGGTGGCGACGATGTCGGGGGTGGCAGATTAGGGGTTAATAAGTGTAATATTAGGGGTGTTTAGACTCGGGTATCATGTTAGGGTGCTAGGTGTAGACATAAATTTTATTTCCCCATAGGAATCAATGGGGCTGCGTTAGGAGCTGAACGCTGCTTTTTTGCAGGTGTTAGGTTTTTTTTTCAGCCGAATCAGCCCCATTGTTTCCTATGGGGAAATCGTGCACGAGCACGTTTAGCCAGCTCACTGCTACCATAAGCAGCGCTGGTATTGAGGTGAGATGTGGAGCTAAATCTCACTTTTATGCGGCTGACGCCAGGTTTAAAAAAACCTGTAATACCAGCGTTGTTTGTAGGTGAGCGGTGAGCTGAAACTAAGCTTTAGCACCGCATGGCTTTACCGATAAAACTTGTAATCTACCCGCTTATCTTTTTGGTTAGGGAGCTTAAAGGGACACTGAACACAATTTTTTTCATTCGTGATTCAGATAGAGCATGCAATTTTAATCAACTTTCTAATTTACTCCTATTATTAAATGTTCTTCATTCTCTCAGTATCTTTATTTGAAATGCAAGAATGTAAGTTTTGATGCCGGCCCATTTTTGGTGAACAACCTGGGTTGTTCTTGCTGATTGGTGGATAAATTCATCCACCAATAAAAAAAATGCTGTCCACAGTCCTGAACCAAAGAAAAAAGCTTAGATGCCTTCGTTTTCAAATAAAGATACCAAGAGAATGAAGAAAAATTGATAATAGGAGTAAATTAGAAAGTTGCTTAAAATTGCATGCTCTGGGGCATATGTATCAAGCTCCGTATGGAGCTTGATGCCCCGTGTTTCTGGCGAGTCATCAGACTCGCCAGAAACAGCAGTTATGAAGCAATGGTCACGAAGACCGCTGCTCCATAACCTGTCCGCCTGCTCTGAGCAGGCGGACAGACATCGCCGGAAATTCAACGCGATCGAGCACGATCTGGTTGATTGACACCCCCTGCTGGCGGCCGATTGGCCGCGAGTCTGCAGAGGCGGCGTTGCACCAGCAGCTCTTGTGAGCTGCTGGTGCAATGCTGAATATGGCGAGCGTATTGCTCGCCGTATTCAGCGAGGTCTGGCGGACCTGATCCGCAGTGTCGGATCAGGTCCGCCAGACCTTGATAAATAGAGCCCTCTATCTGAATTACGAAATAAAAAATTTGGGTTCAGTGTCCCTTTAATCCATATGGCTTACTTAGAGACGGGTCAGCAACCGCCTAGCCAGATTACTGCTTACTTTACTCGTTTAGTTTCAACTTCCTGGACCTTTACAAATTAAGGCTTCTGTAGAACAGATATGTAAGGCTGCTACTTGGTTGTCCTTGCTCATTTTGACCAAATTCTATCATTTTGATGCTTTTTCCTCGGCTGGGGTGGCTTTGGCAGAAAGTTTCTGCAGGCTGTGGTGTCTGATAAATTAAGGCCTACCTTTTTTCAGGGGGGGGGGTTCAGTTTATTTTTCTCACCCATATTTTGTGGACTCCACAGCTTGGGTATTGGTTCCCAACAGTAAGGATTGTGGACATAATTTATTGCAACCTGATAAATTAATTTCTTTCTTGGTAGTTTTAATTTATTTTCTTGTGGCGGCATCTCTGTACCTTATTGTCTTCTTACTTCTTCCTATCCTCGGCTATATGCAATACTGGGAGGAAGGGGGGGAAGTAGGAGTGATACTTGAAACTCTGGTGTAGATTGTTCTGGTGGCCAGGTGATGTAATTCCCTCTCACTACCAAGAAAGAAATGTATTTATCAGGTAAAAATAAATTATGTTTTTTGAGGCCACTGTTGTAGTACAGAATATACTTATGCACCTTTTAGTGGGATCATTTAAGCTTAACTGGAGCTTTTTGTATATAATTGGTAAATCATAAACCATTCTTTAGATCTACTGGTCAGCACATGGAGATGTAGTGGAAGATCTCAATCTATCGTTTTTGGCCACATATAGAGTGACAGCCAACCTAGCACTCCAGATATAGGGGCATATTTATCAAGCTCCGTATGGAGCTTGATGCCCCGTGTTTCTGGCGAGCCTGCAGGCTCGCCAGAAACAGCAGTTATGAAGCAGCGGTCACATAGACCGCTGCTCCATAACCTGTCCGCCTGCTCTGAGCAGGCGGACAGACATCGCTGGAAATCAACCCGATCGAGTACGATCGGGTTGATTGACACCCCCCTGCTGGCGGCCCATTGACCGCGAGTCAGCAGTATTGCTCGCCGTATTCAGCGAGGTCTGTCGGACCTGATCCGCACTGTCGGATCAGGTCCGACAGACCTTGATAACTTGGGGCCATAGCCAGTAAATATTCAACAGTAACGTCAAAATGTCACTAAAGGAAAAACCTATTGGGACACACAAACGGCACACTCAAATGCACACTCACATAGACACCCACAGAAATACATAGTCACAAAAAACACACACATACACACACTTACACAGAGAAACATACACACTCAGACACACATAGTATCAACAGAAACACTCACACAGACATCCACAGAAAACACGTACATAAACACACAGTAACATTTTTTTTTCAGTTTAGCTTTGAAAGTTTTATTGTGTGTTTAAAATAGTTACACATCTTTTTTTATATATATGCAAATTTACTTGAAAGCAGACATTTTAGAACTATTTGCCTGCTTTCAAATGTACTTTGTTTAAATTACCCTTAATGCATACATACATACATACATTAAATATCTAAAATAAGTTTTCTGTGAAGCACTGTATCTAATAAAGGTAAAGCTGGGTTGTTAAGCTTATAGGGCACATCATGATGTCAAATATGGGGATGAATATAAAAAAACAGAAATCTATCAATTAATTTTAAAACAAAGATCATGGGAAATAAATGATCACTTTCACAATCACTAGAGAGTTGTGCATTTTGAGTAAATTTCAGGAGCACCTGGAAAGAACTACTAGTAATCGCAAAGCACAAAAAGGGCACAATAACAGTTTATTTAAAAAAATAATACCTACCTTATTGTCACATGAAGGAGAGAGTTTGTCAGCTGCGGTCTGCAGCTCAGGATGTCTCCACTGTGTGCTCCACTTCTTCACCAGTCCCTATGTGCTGCTGTTGCTCCAGGGGACCTTCTGTACTAGTCCTCATGTGCTGGTGTGGCTGTTGCTGGGTGTATGTATCACTTAACCTTAAGGCTCTAATGGTGCTCTGGCCCCTTCCGGACATGGGCCCACCGGTCTCCTGACTGGAGTGCCCTCTTTCACCCCACTGATGGCAGCCCTGCATTGTAGCTTTGCAGCGAATCAGAGTTGGAGCATTACTATGGCTTTACAGCAAAGCAAAGTTGGTGCTGTACTGTGGCTTTACAATGAACCAGAGTAGTCTTTGCAGGGCAGTTGCTGTGCAAAAATGGTTTTGCATGTTTTTCAATGAAGCAGATAAATTCTTTGGAGTTGAACAGGAAATCCATTAAGTGCTTACCAGTAAAACAACTGCAGGAGGAGTAATGAGTATGTTTGCAGGGTAGCAGATTATTGTGCTGTAGATGAGGAAGGGAGTAAAGCTGCAGAATACTCAGACAATTTAATGGTCAAACACTGTCAATTGAAAGTAGACAAAATGTAGGCAATAATCAGTCACAGTCCATGTAATACATAGGTAGGCAAACAGAAAAAACAGATGAAAGGTCAAGAGCAAACCCATCACAAATTCAGTCACATCTCCTCCCAAAGGATGTGAATATCCACTCTCCTTACCAGAGAATTAAGCCATGGAGGAAACCTTCCTAAAGGGTTTGTTCATCAATCTTTTTGCAGAAGCTGGTCTATTTTCTCAAGAGGGGAGTTTTGTGAGGCTTTACATTGACTATAGGAGGCTGAACAAGGTTAAAAATAAAATACCTGGGGCCGGAGCCAACTGCTGAAGCGTCAGGATGGGTCCTTGAGTAGCTCTGAGCTCCAATATTGGGGGTTATATATGTTTCTATATGATTTATACTTAAAGGGACACTCAAGTCAAAATAAACTTTTATGACTAGGAAAGAGCATGCAGTTTTAAGACACTTTCCAATTTACTTCAATTATCAAATTTTGCACAATCTTTTTATATTCACACTTTCTGGGGAACAAGATGCTACTGAGCATGTGTACAAGCTCACTGGGTATACGTATACTAGTCTGTGATTGGCTGATGTCTGTCACATAATACAGGGGGCTGGGAAAAAGGGAGATAAAAATAAAATTGGTGAAGAAAAATCTACTGTTTATTTGATATTCAGAGTAGGTGTTATTGCCTTGTCTTCTATAAGATACGAGTCCACGGATTCATCCTTTACTTGTGGGATATTATCCTCCTGCTAACAGGAAGTGGCAAAGAGCACCACAGCAGAGCTGTCTATATAGCTCCTCCCTTGACTCCACCCCCCAGTCATTCTCTTTGCCTACTTTAAGTAATTGGAAGGGTAAAGTGAAAGAGGTGATAAAATGTTGGTTTTTATTTTCTTCAAGCAAGAGTTTTTTATTTTAAATGGTACCGGTGTGTGCTATTTTCTCCCAGGCAGCAGATGGATGAAGACTTCTGCCTGAAGGCTGATGATCTTAGCAGTTGTTAGTAATCCTAAAGTATACAGAGGGGTATTACTGGACTTGCATATTGGGCTATGAAAAAATGGTTGACACTGATGTTATGATGTTTGTGGGCAAACGTTTTCATGACTGGGAGTTTTTTATGATAGACGTTTTTTCTACTTTATTAAGTATAGTGGGTACACATGGCTTCATTTATGGGTATATGAACCCACATGGCTAGGTTTTAGACCGCTCTGGTGCGGTTATTTTGGGCTGTGAGACATCGAGTGAGATGGGCGAGGCCTATTTTTGCGCCTCAGTTGCGCAGTTGTTTTTCCCAGACAAGCAGCAAGCTCCAACTCCGGTGGGCCTTTTAGAGCAGTATTGGGCCTAATCGAAGGTTTAATATGATTTTACAGACCCCTGGGGGCAGGTAGGCGCCACAGCAGGGCTGTGGGAGGTGCAGGGGGTGTTTTTACTTGAAATTAACGTTTTATAGCACAATGTTTTTTTGGTAAGGGTTAAGTATTCTTTTCCTTGTGGGGCAAACTTAGCTGACAAGTTGGGATGCTTTTATCATAAAATTGGGATAATTTTATCGTTTTAAAGCAGTTTTGGAAAAATTGTATGCTTTTTTTCTCTTAAAGGCGCAGTACCGTTTTTTCAGATTGTTATATTTTCACTAAATAAAGTGTTTTCAAGCCTGTTTGAGGTCATTACTAGCCTGTTTAACATGTCTGACATTGAGGAAAGCCAATGTTCCATGTGTTTAGAAGCCATTGTGGAACCCCACTTAAAATGTGTCCCTCATGTACTGAAAGGGCCTTACATTGCGAAGGACATATTTTAGCTGATAAAAGTATGTCTCAGGATGATTCTCAGTCAGAAGAGAATCAGGTTATGCCTTCTACTTCTCCCCAAGTGACGCCAAGTACTTCTAGTGCGTCTAATTCTTTCACCCTGCAAGATATGGCCGCAGTTATATCTACTACCCTCACAGAGGTATTATCTATGCTGCCTGGTTTGCAGGGGAAGCGCAGTAGGTCTGGTATTAGAGTAAATGCTGAGCCCTCTGACGCTTTATTGGCCATCTCCGATGTACCCTCACAATGTTCTGAATTGGGGGTGGGGGAATTGCTGTCTGAGGGAGAGCTTTCTGATTCAGGATGTTCCCTCAAACAGACTCAGATATGACGGCCTTTAAGTTTAAGCTTGAACACCTCCGCTTGTTGCTCAGGGAGGTTTTAGCGAATCTGGATGATTGTGACCCTATTGTAATTCCACCAGAGAAATTGTGTAAAATGGATAGATATCTAGAGGTCCCTACTTACACTAATGTTTTTCCAGTCCCTAAGAGGATTTCGGACATTGTTACTAAGGAATGGGATAGACCAGGCATTCCGTTCTCTCCCCCTCCTACTTTTAAGAAAATGTTTCCCATATCTGACACCATTCGGGATTCGTGGCAGACGGTCCCTAAGGTGGAGGGAGCTATTTCTACCCTGGCTAAGCGTACAACTATACCTATTGAGGACAGTTGTGCTTTCAAAGATCCTATGGATAAAAAATTAGAGGGTCTTCTAAAGAAATTGTTTATTCATCAGGGTTTTCTTCTACAACCTATAGCGTGCATTGTTCCTGTAACTACTGCAGCTGCTTTTTTTTCGAGGCTCTAGAGGAGTCTCTTAAGATTGAGACCCCATTAGATGATATTTTAGATAGAATTAAGGCTCTCAAGCTAGCTAATTCTTTTATTACAGATGCCACTTTTCAAATGGCTAAATTAGCGGCAAAGAATTCAGGTTTTGCCATTTTAGCGCGTAGAGCGTTCTGGCTTAAGTCCTGTCTGCTGATGTGCCATCAAAATCTAAGCTATTAGCTATTCCGTTCAAAGGTAAGACCCTATTTGGGCCTGAACTGAAGGAGATCATTTCCGACATCACTGGAGGAAAAGGCCATGCCCTTCCACAGGATAAGACAAATAGAATGAGGGCCAAACAAAATCATTTTCGTTCCTTTCGAAACTTCAAAGGTGGTCCCTCTACCCCCTCCCCTGCCACAAAGCAGGAGGGGAATTTTACTCAATCCAAGTCAGTCTGGAGACCTAACCAGACCTGGAATAAAGGTAAACAGACCAAGAAGCCCGCTGCTGCTACCAAGACAGCATGAAGGGGCAGCCCCCGATCCGGGACCGGATCTTGTAGGGGGCAGACTTTCTCTCTTCGCTCAGGCTTGGGCAAGAGACGTTCAGGATTCCTGGGCTTTAGAAATCATGACCCAGGGGTATCATCTGGAATTCAAAGATTCTCCAATCTGGGGTTTTACTCCAATCTGTTCGTGGTCCCCAAAAAAAGAGGGAACCTTCAGACCGATTTTAGATCTCAAAATTCTAAACAAATTTCTCAGAGTCCCATCCTTCAAGATGGAGACCATTCAGACAAATTTACCAATGATCCAGGAGGGTCAATATATGACTACTGTGGATTTGAAGGATGCGTATCTTCACATTCCTATCCACAAAGATCATCACCAGTTCCTCAGGTTCGCCTTCCTGGACAAGCATTACCAGTTTGTGGCCCTTCCTTTCGGGTTGGCCATAGCTCCCAGAATTTTCACAAAGGTGCTAGGGTCCCTTCTGGCGGTTCTAAGGCCGCAGGGCATAGCATGGCGCCCTATCTGGACGATATCTTGATTCAGGCATCAATTTACCAGCTAGCCAAATCTCACATGGACATCATGTTGGCTTTTCTAAGATCTCACGGGTGGAAGGTGAACATAAAGAAGAGTTCACTTGTACCTCTTACAAGAGTTCCATTCCTAGGAACTCTGATAGACTCGGTAGACATGAAAATTTTTCTGACGGAGGTCAGAAAATCAAAAATCCTAACCACTTGCCGAGCACTTCATTCCATTCCTCGGCCATCAGTGGCTCAGTGTATGGAGGTAATCGGACTAATGGTAGCGGCAATGGACATAGTTCCGTTTGCTCGCTTGCATCTCAGACCACTGCAACTATGCATGCTCAGACAGTGGAATGGGGATTATGCAAATGTATCTCCTCAGATAAATCTGGATCAAGAGACCAGACACTCTCTTCTTTGGTGGTTGTCACAGGATCATCTGTCCCAGGTAATGTGTTTCCGCAGGCCAGCATGGGTCATAGTGACGACGGACGCCAGCCTCTTGGGCTGGGGTGCAGTCTGGAATTCCCTGAAGGCGCAGGGTGTGTGGACTCAGGAGGAGGCTCTCCTTCCAATAAATATTCTAGAACTGAGAGCGATATTCAACGCGCTTCAGGCGTGGCCTCAGCTGGCTTCAGCCAAATTCATAAGATTCCAGTCGGACAATATCACGACTGTAGCATATATCAATCATCAGGGGGGAACAAAGAGTTCTCTAGCGATGATAGAGGTTTCCAAAATCATTTGATGGGCAGAGACTCACTCTTGCCATCTATCAGCAATCTATATTCCAGGAGTGGAGAACTGGGAAGCGGATTTTCTCAGTCATTAGACTTTTCATCCGGGGGAGTGGGAGCTCCATCCGGAGGTGTTTGCACAGTTGATTCATCAATGGGGCACGCCAGAATTGGATCTGATGGCATCTCATCAGAATGCCAAACTTCCTTGTTACGGGTCCAGATCAAGGGATCCTCAAGCAGTACTGATAGATGCTCTAGCAGTACCGTGGTCGTTCAACCTGGCTTATGTGTTTCCTCCTTTTCCTCTCCTTCCTCGTCTGATTGCCAGAATCAAACAGGAGAGGGCTTCTGTAATTTTGATAGCACCTGCGTGGCCACGCAGGACTTGGTATGCAGATCTGGTGGAAATGTCATCTCTGCCACCATGGAAACTGCCACGGAGACAGGACCTTCTCATTCAGGGTCTGTTCCAACATCCAAATCTAGTTTCTCTGCGGCTGACTGCCTGGAGATGGAACGCTTGATTTTATCTAAGCGGGGATTCTCTGAGTCGGTCAAAGATACCTTGATTCAGGCTCGAAAGCCTGTCACTAGGAAAATTTATCATAAGATATGGCGTAAATATCTTTATTGGTGCGAATCCAAAGGCTACTCATGGAGTAAGATCAGGATTCCTAGAATTTTGTCCTTTCTCCAAGAAGGATTGGAGAAGGGGTTATCAGCTAGTTCTTTAAAGGGACAGATTTCTGCTTTGTCAGGCTTTGGTTAGAATTAAGCCTGTGTTTAAACCTGTTGCTCCACCATGGAGTTTGAATTTAGTTCTTAAGGTTCTTCAAGGGGTTCCGTTTAAACCTATGCATTCCATAGATATTAAACTTCTATCTTGGAAAGTTCTGTTTTTAGTTGCTATCTCTTCTGCTCGGAGAGTTTCTGAGCTATCTGCATTACAATGCGACTCGCCTTATCTTATATTCCATTCTGATAAGGTGGTTTTGCGTACCAAACCTGGATTTCTTCCTAAGGTTGTTTCTAATAAGAATATTAATCAGGAAATTGTTGTTCCTTCTCTGTGTCCTACCCCTTCTTCTAAGAAGGAGCGTCTGTTACATAACTTGGACGTGGTTCGTGCCTTGAAGTTTTACTTGCAAGCGACCAAGGTTTTCCGTCAAACATCTTCTCTGTTTGTTGTCTATTCTGGAAAGCGTAGAGGTCAAAAAGCTACGGCTACCTCTCTTTCTTTTTGGCTGAAAAGCATCATCCGTTTGGCATATGAGACTGCTGGACAGCAGCCTCCTGAAAGGATTACAGCTCATTCTACTTGAGCGGTGGCTTCCACATGGGCTTTTAAAAATGATGCTTCTGTTGAACAGATTTGTAAGGCTGCGACCTGGTCTTCCCTTCATACCTTTTCCAAATTTTACAAATTTGATACTTTTGCTTTTTCAGAGGCTATTTTTGGGATAAAAGTTCTTCAAGCAGTGGTGCCTTCTGTTTAGGTGTCTGTCTTGTCCCTCCCGTTCATCCGTGTCCTGTAGCTTTGGTATTGTATCCCACAAGTAAAGGATGAATCTGTGGACTCGTCGTATCTTGTAGAAGAAAAGTAAATTTATGCTTACCTGATAAATTGATTTCTTCTATGATACGACGAGTCCACGGCCCGCCCTGTCATTTTAAGACAGATTGTATTTTTTGATTTAAAACTTCAGTCACCTCTGCACCTTTTAGTTTCTCATTTTTCTTCCTATACCTTCGGTCAAATGACTGGGGGGTGGAGTCAAGGGATCAGCTATATAGACAGCTCTGCTGTGGTGCTCTTTGCCACTTCCTGTTAGCAGGAGGATAATATCCCACAAGTAAAGGATGAATCCGTGAACTCGTATCATAGAAGAAATCAATTTATCAGGTAAGCATAAATTTACTTTTTTTATTATGCACTTGTTAATTATGCAATTCTACTAAATTGAGTGGTCCTTTAAAGGAGCACATAAACTGTCATAATTAAAAAGAACATTAAAGGAGTCTGGGAAAATATAACAAGATTGTGTACCTTGCCTATATTATTCAATGAAACTCTGCGGCGAATGGCCACACAAATTTGGGAACCGCTTGTACCTCCTAAATATTTATCGGATGCACAGTCTACTAGTCAGGATTATAATTCTTCAATTTACACTTAAGGTGATTTTGCAGTGTGTTACTTACTGTACTAGGCACAAGCCGTCATTTGAGGTCAAGGGGTCAATTTATTATTGGTCGAATTGGGCCAATTCACCCTTTTTCCGCACGAGCCTTTATGCTCGTCGGAAAGAGGAGTTAAGAAGCAGCGGTCTATAGACCGCTACTCCTTGAAGTGAATGTAAATTTTAATGATAAAGTTCAAATCTTGACAGCTGCTGCATCGCTTCCTCCGCCTGTCGCAAAGCCTCTTCCTGGGTCTAAAATGAGGAATCCGGTTTCCTCCAATCACAGCGTTGAATCAGACACTGATTCCCCGGTGGGGGGGGGAGCCGTTATTGGAGGATGACCAATCTGTCATTTTTGACATAGGAAGAGGCTTGCGACGACCGGGGGAACCGAGTATTTTCACAACACGAGTGAAATGTAAATTTTGATGAATTAAAGTTCCCCTGTTTTTAATTGAATTTTTAATAACAGAGCACTTTATCATCAAAATTTACATTCACTTTAACTCATACGCCACCTCTAAGGCTGCGTACATAATTTCGCCGGATCCTATATCCTATATCCTATCCAGGCTGATTGACACCCCTTGCTAGCCGATTGGCCGCAAATCTGCAGGGGGCAGTATTGCACAAGCAGTTCACTAGAACTGCTTGTGCAATGCTGAATATGGTCAGCGTATCATGTCCTTTTTGGCTTTAATAAATTGACCCCCAACACTTTTCTTTTAAGGTATACTCAAGGCATGTACTTATGGTGCTCTTTCTATAATGCTCGACAGCTTTTAGTGGTACTATAACTTTCCAGTCTGTATAGTTTACGAACTGCGGGGTTTCTTGCCGACCTGCCAAAAATTAATAATTTGAAGCGGCATAAAAATTATGGCTTCTCTATTTTTGAATACCCTGTTTTAGATACTGGGGAAAACATTACTGGCCCCAGGGTTCCGGGAGAGCCGTTGATATTAACAGAGCCAGCAACTAGCCTTTGCTAGTTGATCGGCTATATACAGGAGGAGCAGCTCAACGACTGTCAGAAGCTCAGTGTGGAATGCTGCCTGATAGGCATCTCAGTGAAGGAGCTTGTGCCATTAACGTTAGGGCTCTCACATTTCCTGACCAGAGGTTTCTACACGACTATGAATTGTGCCACACAGGACTTACCTATATATATATCTTTATTATCATCATTGTAATTATAACTAGCGGAGCTAGAGGAACTTTTTATGATTTAACTTGCCAGGTTGTTCTTTATACTTTTTTTGCATTTGTAAACCTGTACGTTTTGTGAGGGTACGGTATTATGTAGGTAGTCCTTAATTAATACTTTCGTTTTTTTGTGTTTAGAGGGATTGACCCTAAATTATCTGTAATCTTTGACATGTCAGATATTGTGCAATTGTATATTTGTTGGCTTGCGTGTGCCAAGATATGTCATCTCATTGCTTGGATTGGTTAACTAGTTATAGTATCGTTTATTATTATTATATCTATTGCAATATCTTTGATTTACTTTAAATTTAGCTTTTATTGCTCTATAGCTTTCCTGTTTATGGACCTGTCAATATGCCTTACTCCCATTTACAGAAGTAGTTCTAGGCTGGTAATGGTTATAAAATTACAATTTAGGAAGGGCTCATAATTTTATGCTCCCAGGGTTTACTCTGGTATTAAAAAAGTATTTTTGGGGGGCAGAGCCAACCGCCGTAGCAACAAGTTGCACCATTTCAGATCTGATCTTTAAAAAATTAATTCTTGGCATCCTAAGAATTCATCATTTTTTATATTTTGCTCCTAGCATATCCTAGGATTTGGATTACATATTTTGGGACTGAGATAAAATATAAAAGAAATGCTAACGGCACAGAGGCCTACTTCCTCGCTGAATCCGCTGTAACGAGTACACCACCATATTTGCAATCACCTACGCACCGTTTAGACTGATAGAGAAATAACACCTCCAATCCCATGGGGAAACAAATTCTATCTGTCCTACGAGCCTTGATGCGCTCCATGGACTTCCACCAGCAGACCCTTCTTGCTGAACTGAAAGCTGTTATAGCTCCGTCTCAGGTTGCAAAACCGATAGGGGAAGTTCCCGGTAAGACCAACAGGTCTGTTCCAGACCCATCACACTGCCACAAAGATTTACCCCAAGTTTTTATGGAGCGACACACACCAAGCATGGAGGACCTTAGTTCGCAGATGTCGGAGCGAAACACTACGTACCTGGTGATCCCGCTGACACAGCTGATCGTATTGATTAGTGTACCTGACTTGCAGCCGACAATCTGTTCACCCTCTAGTACAACGACGGCTGTCTCATCAGGAGGTCCTCCTACAGATGCCGAGGCCAAGCCAAGGGGAAAAGTTACACCGCAAGTTCAGCGGAACACTATACCCCTAAGATTTACCGCACTCCAGAAGAATAGGGAAAATAAGCCTACCCATAAGAGTCACGGTGCTCGATCCATTGCACTGTTTGCCAGGAGGATGAATACTACCAATATACAGGAGGTCAGTTTGCGTCGGCTGAAAATGGGAATTGGCTGCCTGAGAATCATAGCACTGTTACCCCGTCACACTGGATCTCATAGAGGGACTCCTCAAATGCTGGAAAGCGCTGCTCGCAAGTTTCATCTAAAATAGGAGTTGGGTAAATCTTACCTGACTACCAGACAGTGATTGATCAATGATGAGGTTATGTTTATTGCTATTGTTCAACCACATTACCCCACTATTGGACAATACTATGGGGGGTCGTTATCAAGCCGTCAACCTCAAATACGCTGGAATTCCGCAGCGTATTTGTGGCGAGGCTGATTCGCCTTAGTTATCAAAGGCTAGAGACCGGCAAAAGTAGAATTTTGTGACGTAAGCTTCGATCCGCCGGACTCAGTCCGACACAGATCGATGCTTACGTCACTCCAGATGTTCCGCACACAATTGCGGCACTATCTGACTACTTTTGCTAGTTATCAAAAAACTAGCAGGTACGCTCGGCACTTTTCCGGCCCAGCGTACCTGGTTTTCAATCCGCCGCCCTGGAGGCGGCGGATCCCATAGGAATCAATGGGAGTCTGACCATAGCGAAAGTACAAGTTCGCTGCTGCCCGACATCCCATTGATTCCTATGGGAGATGTCTGCACCTAACACCCTAACATGTACCCCGAGTCTAAACACCCCTAAGCTGTCCCCCCCTACACCGCCGCAACTAAATAAAGTTATTACCCCCTAAACCGCCGCTCCCGGAGCCCACCGCAAGCTACTCTATACATATTAACCCCTAAACCGCCGTTCCCTGACCCGCCGCAACTATAATAAATGTATTAACCCCTAAACCGCCGCTCCCGGACACCGCCGCAACCTACATTATACCTAGTAACCCCTATCCTGCCCCCCCTATACCGCCGCCCTCTATAATAAAGTTATTAACCCCTATCCTGCCGATCCCGGACCTCGCCGTAACTAAATAAATAGTTTAACCCCTAAACCGCCGCTCCCGGACCCCGCCGCAACCTATATTAAACTTATTAACCCCTAATCTGCCCCCCCCCAACACCTATAATACATTTATTAACCCCTATCCTGCCCCCCTACACCGTCGCCACCTATAATAAATTTATTAACCCCTATCCTGCCCCCCCTACACCGCCGCCACTGTAATAAAATGATTAACCCCTAAACCTAAGTCTAACACTAACACCCCCCAACTTAAATATTAATTAAATAAATCTAAATAATATTTCTATTATTAACTAAATTAATCCTATTTAAAACTAAATACTTACCTTTAAAATAAACCCTAATATAGCTACAATATAAATAATAATTATATTGTAGCTATCTTAGGATTTATTTTTATTTTACAGGTAACTTTCAATTTATTTTAACTAGGTACAATAGCTATTAAATAGTTATTAATTATTTAATAGCTTACCTAGCTAAAATAAACTGAAATTTACCTGTAAAATAAATCCTAACCTAAGTTACAATTACACCTAACACTACACTATACTTTAATAAATTATTCCTATTTAAAACTAAATACTTACCTGTAAAATAAACCCTAAGATAGCTACAATGTAATTAATAATTACATTGTAGCTATTTTAGGATTTATATTTATTTTACAGGTAACTTTGTATTTATTTTAGCTAGTTAGAATAGTTATTAAATAGTTATTAACTATTTAATAACTACCTAGCTAAAAGAAATACAAAATTACCTGTAAAATAAATCCTAACCTAAGTTACAATTAAACGTAACACTACACTATCATTACATTAACTAAATAAATTACCTACAAATAACTACAATTAAATACAATTACATAAACTAACTAAAGTACAAAAAAATAAAAAAGCTAAGTTACAAAAAATAAAAAAAAATAAGTTACAAACATTTAAAAAAATATTACAACAATTTTAAGCTAATTACACCTAATCTAAGCCCCTAATAAAATAACAAAGCCCCCCAAAATAAAAAAATTCCCTACCCTATTCTACATTAAAAAAGTTCAAAGCTCTTTTACCTTACCAGCCCTTAAAAGGGCCTTTTGCGGGGCATGCCCCAAAGAAAACTGCTCTTTTGCCTGTAAAAGAAAAATACAACCCCCCAACATTAAAACCCACCACCCACATACCCCTAATCTAACCCAAACCCCCCTTTAAAAAACCTAACACTACCCCCCTGAAGATCATCCTACCTTGAGTCGTCTTGAGCCACCGATGGAACCGAAGATGAGATCCGGAGCGGCAGAAGTGATCCTCCAAGGGGCGCTGAAGAAGTCTTCCATCCAATGAAGTGATCCTCCAGGCGGCGCTGAAGAAGTCTTCCATCCGGGCGATGTCATCTTCCAAGCGGCGCTGAAGAAGTCTTCCATCCGGGCGATGTCATCTTCCAAGCGGGGTCTTCAATCTTCTTTCTTCAGGATCCATCTTTATCCCGCCGACGCGGAACATCCTTCTTTCCCGACGGACTACCGACGAATGAAGGCTCCTTTAAGGGACGTCATCCAAGATGGCGTCCCTTCAATTCCGATTGGCTGATAGGATTCTATCAGCCAATCGGAATTAAGGTAGGAAAAATCTGATTGGCTGATTGAATCAGCCAATCAGATTGAAGTTCAATCCGATTGGCTGATCCAATCAGATTGAGCTCGCATTCTATTGGCTGTTCCATAGTTTAGTGTGGGTGCTTAGTGACAGGCTAGCAATAAAGCTGTAAAAAAGCCGAAGAGCAGCGAGATCGGATGAATGATAACTATCACAGTCCGCTGCTCATCGCCCCGTACTTGGTGTGTGGCTTTTTGACAGATTTATTGATAACTTAGGCAAATTTTTTCAGGTCTGCGGCGGCGAAGGTAGGCGAGCTTAGGCGGGCGTATTGGGCCGGCGAAGGCAGGAAAGTTGACACGTTGATAACTAGGCCTCTAAGTCTCCATTCTATTTCAGATTGATCCCTAAATGATGAGTCATGACTCTGTGAGATGGGGAACTTTTCTTTGTTTATTAAGCCTAACTAATACTTGCTTGTTTTATTTGTTATACTTAGCATTAGTCTCTCATGACTTGTTATCTTTGTATGTTTTAATATGTTTTGAAGCTCTCTCTTTGCAAGTACAAAGGTTTGGTTAAATATGTTTACCCATCTATATGCATAGCTACTCTGTCCTAGCTAAACTAACCTCCTAATGACATACGGCTATTACCTGAAGGCATTGTAGTACTAGGGGAGATTTCTAAATACCGCTAGAATTAACACTCTGACGCTCATACAATACAAGTGACTCACAGAATTAATAACCCAGAGAAGCCTGTTTCAACTGACAGGTCAGAGGCATTGTTCAGAGACGCACTGTATTAGATAATATTTGCTTTGTGGTAAATAGATAGACATAGGCTAGGAAGCTGTACCTTGTTCAATCTAGTATATATGTACAGCTTGTGTATAGCAACAAGTATAATTCAGAGCCTCTAGTATGTAGATACAGCTTATGTATAGTAACAAGTCTAATACATTGCCTCTAGTATATAGCTACAGCTTGGTTATAGTAATAAGTATGATACAGTGCCTCCGGTAAATGAGTACAGCGTGTGTATAGTAACAAGTTTAATAAAGAGCCTCTAGTATATAGGTACAGCTTGTGCATAGTAATAAGTCTAATACTGTACCCTCTAGTATAAAGGTACAGCTTGAGTATAGTAGCAAGTCTAACATAGTGCCTGTAGTATATAGATACAGAGTGTGTATAGTAACAAGTCTCATACGATACTTCTAGTATATGGGAACAGCTTGTGTATGCCTAATTCACACCATTATCATTAGCAAAATGTATTTTATATATACTACAGTTACCAGATCTGACCATGCATTGGTCCATACCCGAGACTTTTTTGCTTGATATATGGGTTCATATTTATGTTTCATCAGTGTGATCCTTGTCCCCAATGGGCTAGTTCAACGTTATTAGAATGGTATTTCTCTCTTGGTAGCTAGCCTAGTGGTTCATTTCCCAGTGTCTCCAACATTGTTGTGTCCGGTCCACGGCGTCATCCATTACCTGTGGGAATATTCTCTTCCCCAACAGGAAATGGCAAAGAGCACAGCAAAAGCTGCCCATATAGCCCCTCCTCGGGCTCCGCCCCCCAGTCATTCTCTTTGCCGCTCTGAACAAGTAGCATCTCCACGGAGATGGTGAAGAGTATGTGGTGTTTATTCTAAATTTAGTTCTTTCAGTTCTTCAAGGGGTTCCGTTTGAACCTTTACATTCCATAGATATCAAGTTACTATCTTGGAAAGTTCTGTTTTTGGTTGCTATTTCTTCTGCTAGAAGAGTTTCTGAATTATCTGCTTTGCAGTGTGATCCACCTTATCTGGTGTTCCATTCAGATAAGGTTGTTTTGTGTACTAAACCTGGTTTTCTTCCAAAAGTAGTTTCTAACAAGAATATTAACCAGGAAATAGTTGTTCCTTCTCTGTGTCCGAATCCAGTTTCAAAGAAGGAATGTTTGTTACACAATTTAGATGTGGTCCGTGCTTTAAAGTTCTATTTAGACGCAACAAAGGATTTCAGACAAACTTCATCTTTGTTTGTCGTTTACTCTGGTAAGAGGAGAGGACAAAAAGCTACTGCTACCTCTCTTTCTTTCTGGCTGAAAAGCATCATCCGATTGGCTTATGAGACTGCCGGACGGCAGCCTCCTGAACGAATCACAGCTCACTCCACTAGGGCTGTGGCTTCCACATGGGCCTTCAAGAACGAGGCTTCTGTTGATCAGATATGTAAGGCAGCGACTTGGTCTTCTCTGCAGACTTTTGCCAAATTCTACAAATTTGATACTTATGCTTCTTCGGAGGCTATTTTTGGGAGAAAGGTTTTGCAAGCCGTGGTGCCTTCTGTTTAGGTAACCTGATTTGCTCCCTCCCTTCATCCGTGTCCTAAAGCTTTGGTATTGGTTCCCACAAGTAATGGATGACGCCGTGGACCGGACACACCAATGTTGGAGAAAACAGAATTTATGCTTACCTGATAAATTACTTTCTCCAACGGTGTGTCCGGTCCACGGCCCGCCCTGGTTTTTTAATCAGGTTTGAAAAATGTCTTTCTCTATACACTACAGTCACCACGGCAGCCTATAGTTTCTCCTTTTTTTCTCCTAACCGTCGGTCGAATGACTGGGGGGCGGAGCCCGAGGAGGGGCTATATGGGCAGCTTTTGCTGTGCTCTTTGCCATTTCCTGTTGGGGAAGAGAATATTCCCACAAGTAATGGATGACGCCGTGGACCGGACACACCGTTGGAGAAAGTAATTTATCAGGTAAGCATAAATTCTGTTTTTCGCATAGTTACTGACCACAGCACTGTTGTTATTCAATCTCCATATTAGAGCTCTTTACACTATTAAGTTTAATGGCCCTGTAGTTTTTACCTTTCCAGCATCCTATCTGGCTCCGCCCTCCCTTTCCCCCCCCCCCCATTTCGACGGGTTCTTGCCCGCTGAATCCCCCCCCATACACTAAGGCCCACGTGAGGCCAGACAAAAGCCAACTCCCTACCTCCCACCATTTTTAGTTTATAGAGTACCTCTTATCTCGGGGTAGGGATCATTAGTTATATGATATAAAAATCGAGGTTTTATTGTTATATGCTCCAGTCACTCGTGTTTTCTTTATATTGTTTTACATTTTCTGTTCATGGTTTCAGAGGTGGTGCTAAAACTCATGTCAACTGTTATTCTCCTGCTATTGAACTTGCCCTATTCAATGACACTGGCTCTTATTTATATATATATATACATAGCACTACTATTGGTTGGATATTACGATAACAACTACTACACTAGCACACCAATGTTTCAGCCCACGTTTACATCCTATATGAGAAATGTATAAGTGTCTTTATTACTTCTGATCCGTGCCTGGACATATTTTCTGTTTTATTGTTATTACTCACTACCTCAATAAAAAATAAAAAATAAGTATTTCTGTCTCCACCATCTAAGACCAATGTTTACCTTCTACAACACATTTGACCAACTTGATTATTGTTCAGAGTTACTAGTTTTCAGTTTATATTTTACATTTTATTATGTGGAGGCTGTTAGGTTATTTGGGTTTTTTTCATAGAAAAGTTCTAGATGAGCAGATGTTATTTTCTAAAATTATATACTGATCTATAATATTCTTCATGGTTGTTTCTCTACTGTCAGTGGCCGGGATGGCAGAGATTACCAAAACCTTTATAGTGGCCATTAATATTAAAGGGGCAGTATACACTAATGTGCATATAACTGCATGTAATAGACACGATAATGAAGAAGAATATGCACAGATACTGATAAAAAAATCCAGTTTAAAAACTTTCTTAGTAGCTCCCAACTTAGCACTGTTGATAAGCTTTGGCTGGGACACTCAGTGAAAGGGGCTTGTTAAAAAGTAGAGCAGACCCCCCCCCCTTCCATGCATATGAAAAGACAGATAACATAAACAGGAGCCAGCAGTAGTCTGCAAACACGTGTATACACCTGACATTGTGGGGCTTGGTTAGAAATATGAAAATCAGCACAATGTTATTAAAAAATAAGCAGAACTATACATTTTTACAAAAACATTCTCAGATGGACTGTATATGTATTATGCAAAGACAAATCTAGTGTATAATGTCCCTTTAACATGGAGACTATGTAAGTTATAAAATTAGTTTCTTTACTGATCTGCTCGTTTCCAATATTTATTTATTTTGTAACGCTTACTATCATTATGCTACAAGGTCGGCACACCAGGGGTATTAACCTTCTTTGCTTTTTTACTAACCTATTTTCCTGCTATAAGAATCAAAATAATATAACTCTAACGGCTAGATTTAGAGTTCTGCGGCCAAAGGGGTGCGTTAGCTACGCTGGCTTTTTTTCTCCCGCACCTTTTAAATACCGCTGGTATTTAGAGTTCACAGAATGGCTGCGTTAGGCTCCAAAAAAGGAGCGTAGAGCATATTTACCGCCACTGCAACTCTAAATACCAGCGTTGCTTACGGACGCGGCCAGCTTCAAAAACGTGCTCGTGCACGATTCCCCCATAGAAAACAATGGGGCTGTTTGAGCTGAAAAAAAACCTAACACCTGCAAAAAAGCAGCGTTCAGCTCCTAACGCAGCCCCATTGTTTACTATGGGGAAACACTTCCTACGTCTGCACCTAACACTCTAACATGTACCCCGAGTCTAAACACCCCTAGCATTACACTTATTAACCCTAATCTGCCGCCCCCGCTATCGCTGACACCTGCATATTTTTTTTAACCCCTAATCTGCCGCTCCGTATACCGCCGCTACCTACATTATACCTATGTACCCCTAATCTGCTGCCCCTAACACTGCCGACCCCTATATTTATTAACCCCTAATCTGCCCCCCACAACGTCGCCGCCAGCTACCTACAATAATTAACCCCTAATCTGCCGATCGGATCTCGCCGCTAGTCTAATAAGCTAAGTCTAACCCTAACACTAACACCCCCCTAAGTTAAATATAATTTAAATCTAACGAAATAAATTAACTCTTATTAAATAAATTATTCCTATTTAAAGCTAAATACTTACCTGTAAAATAAACCCTAATATAGCTACAATATAAATAATAATTATATTGTAGCTATTTTAGGATTAATGTTTATTTTACAGGCAACTTTGTAATTATTTTAAACAGGTACAATAGCTATTAAATAGTTAATAACTATTTAATAGCTAAAATATTTAAAATAATTACAAAATTACCTGTAAAATAAATCCTAACCTAAGTTACAATTAAACCTAACACTACACTATCAATAAATAAATTAAATAAACTACCTACAATTAAACCTAACACTACACTATCAATAAATTAATTAAATAAAATACCTACAAATAACTACAATTAAATAAACTAACTAAAGTACCAAAAATAAAAAAGAACTAAGTTACAAAAAATAAAAAAATATTTACAAACATTAGAAAAATATTACAACAATTTTAAACTAATTACACCTACTCTAAGCCCCCTAATAAAATAACAAAGACCCCCAAAATAAAAAAATGCCCTACCCTATTCTAAATTAAAAAAGTTCAAAGCTCTTTTACCTTACCAGCCCTGAAAAGGGCCATTTGCGGGGCATGCCCCAAAGAATTCAGCTCTTTTGCCTGTAAAAAAAAAACATACAATACCCCCCCCAACATTACAACCCACCACCCACATACCATTAATCTAACCCAAACCCCCCTTAAATAAACCTAACACTAAGCCCCTGAAGATCTCCCTACCTTGTCTTCACCTCGCCGGGTTCACCCATCGGTCCAGAAGAGGGTCCGAAGTCTTGATCCAAGCGGCGGCTGAAGAACTCCATCATCGGGCTGAAGTCGGAAGTCCATCATCGGGATGAAGTCTTCTATCAAGCCGCATCTTCAATCTTCTTTGTTCCGGAGCGGAGCCATCTTCTTCCCAGATCTTCTTCCCAGCCGACGCGGATCCAACCTCTTCAAGCGACGCCTACTCGCCAAATGACGTCATCCAAGATGGCGTCCCTCGAATTCCGATTGGCTGATAGGATTCTATCAGCCAATCGGAATTAAGGTAGGAATATTCTGATTGGCTGATGGAATCAGCCAATCAGATTCAAGTTCAATCCGATTGGCTGATCCAATCAGCCAATCAGATTGAGCTCGCATTCTATTGGCTGTTCCGAGTGCTGGTTTGCACCGAGGGCTGTGCATGTTGCAGGGTCATGGGATGTGTACCCGGTCCGGCCTGAGAGTGCTGACCCCACCCCATGTTTTGTATATGTTTGGGGAAATTACATAAGCCTGTGCACCCTCCATTTTTTCACAGTTGCTTTTTTTCACAGTTGTTTGATTGTGAGCCTGCATTGTGTGGCTGTTTAGGGACCCAGGTTTATTGGAAGAAACCTTGACAAGGTACCTGGGCTTTTCCCATTTGGCCAGATGCGGTAACTAATTCTTCCATTGTTGCTTTTTATCTTAGTTGAGAGCTTGTGAGTGAGTGCTGGACTTTTTCTGTGTGTTTATATTAAAATATATATTTCTTCTGTTAAGTGTGATCAGTCCACGGGTCATCATTACTTCTGGGATATTACTCCTCCCCAACAGGAAGTGCAAGAGGATTCACCCAGCAGAGCTGCATATAGCTCCTCCCCTCTACGTCACTCCCAGTCATTCTCTTGCACCCAACGACTAGATAGGATGTGTGAGAGGACTATGGTGATTATACTTAGTTTTATATCTTCAATCAAAAGTTTGTTATTTTAAAATAGCACCGGAGTGTGTTATTACCTCTCTGGCAGAGTTTGAAGAAGAATCTACCAGAGTTTTGCTATGATTTTAGCCGGAGTAGTTAAGATCATATTGCTGTTCTCGGCCATCTGAGGAGTGAGGTAAACTTCAGATCAGGGGACAGCGGGCAGATGAATCTGCATAGAGGTATGTAGCAGTTTTTATTTTCTGACAATGGAATTGATGAGAAAATCCTGCCATACCGATATAATGTCATGTATGTATACTTTACACTTCAGTATTCTGGGGAATGGTACTTCACTAGAATTACACTGCAAGAAATACATAAAGCTGTTTAATAACTAGAGATTATGTTTAACGTTTTTGCTGGAATGTAAAATCGTTTTCATTTGCTGAGGTACTGTGTGAATAAATGTTTGGGCACTATTTTTCCACTTGGCAGTTGCTTAATCTGTTTTTCTGACAGTTTCTGTTCTCCCTCACTGCTGTGTGTGAGGGGGAGGGGCCGTTTTTTGGCGCTTTTTCTATGCATCAAATATTTCAGTCAGCAACTCATTGTATTCCCTGCATGATCCGGTTCATCTCTACAGAGCTCAGGGGTCTTCAAAACTTATTTTGAGGGAGGTAATTTCTCTCAGCAGAGCTGTGAGAATTATAGTTTGACTGAGATAAAAAATGTTTATTCTGTAATTTGTTTCCTGCTTTCAGAATTTGTTATCTTTGCTAATGGGATTAAACCTTTGTTAAAGTTGTGTTGTTTACAAGGATTGAGGCTATAACTGTTTCAATTTATTAATTTTCAACTGTCATAGATCTTCTGTGCTTCTTAAAGGCACAGCACCTTTTAATATTATTCTAATTGAATTGTATTTCCAAGTTGCAAGTTTATTTGCTAGTGTGTTAAACATGTCTGATTCAGAGGATGATACCTGTGTCATTTGTTGCAATGCCAAAGTGGAGCCCAATAGAAATTTATGTACTAACTGTATTGATGCTACTTTAAATAAAAGTCAATCTGTACAAATTGAACAAATTTCACCAAACAACGAGGGGAGAGTTATGCCGACTAACTCGCCTCACGTGTCAGTACCTACATCTCCCGCTCAGAGGGAGGTGCGTGATATTGTAGCGCCGAGTACATCTGGGCGGCCATTACAAATCACATTACAGGATATGGCTACTGTTATGACTGAGGTTTTGGCTAAATTACCAGAACTAAGAGGTAAGCGTGATCACTCTGGGGTGAGAACAGAGTGCGCTGATAATATTAGGGCCATGTCAGACACTGAGTCACAGGTGGCAGAACATGAGGACGGAGAACTTCATTCTGTGGGTGACGGTTCTGATCCAAACAGACTGGATTCAGATATTTCAAATTTTAAATTTAAACTGGAAAACCTCCGTGTATTACTAGGGGAGGTGTTAGCGGCTCTGAATGATTGTAACACAGTTGCAATACCAGAGAAAATGTGTAGGTTGGATAAATATTTTGCGGTACCGACGAGTACTGAGGTTTTTCCTATACCTAAGAGACTTACTGAAATTGTTACTAAGGAGTGGGATAGACCCGGTGTGCCGTTCTCACCCCCTCCGATATTTAGAAAAATGTTTCCAATAGACGCCACCACAAGGGACTTATGGCAAACGGTCCCTAAGGTGGAGGGAGCAGTTTCTACCTTAGCTAAGCGTACCACTATCCCGGTGGAGGATAGCTGTGCTTTTTCAGATCCAATGGATAAAAAGTTAGAGGGTTACCTTAAGAAAATGTTTGTTCAACAAGGTTTTATATTGCAACCCCTTGCATGCATTGCGCCGATCACGGCTGCAGCGGCATTCTGGATTGAGTCTCTGGAAGAGAACATTGGTTCAGCTACTCTGGACGACATTACGGACAGGCTTAGAGTCCTTAAACTAGCTAATTCATTCATTTCGGAGGCCGTAGTACATCTTACTAAACTTACGGCGAAGAATTCAGGATTCGCCATTCAGGCACGCAGGGCGCTGTGGCTAAAATCCTGGTCAGCTGATGTTACTTCTAAGTCTAAATTGCTTAATATACCTTTCAAAGGGCAGACCTTATTCGGGCCCGGGTTGAAAGAGATTATCGCTGACATTACAGGAGGTAAAGGCCATGCCCTGCCTCAGGACAAAGCCAAAGCCAAGACTAGACAGTCTAATTTTCGTTCCTTTCGTAATTTCAAAGCAGGAGCAGCATCAACTTCCTCTGCACCAAAACAGGAAGGAGCTGTTGCTCGCTACAGACAAGGCTGGAAACCTAACCAGTCCTGGAACAAGGGCAAGCAGACTAGGAAACCTGCTGCTGCCCCTAAAACAGCATGAATTGAGGGCCCCCGATCCGGGATCGGATCTAGTGGGGGGCAGACTTTCTCTCTTCGCCCAGGCTTGGGCAAGAGATGTTCAGGATCCCTGGGCGCTAGAGATAATATCTCAGGGATACCTTCTGGACTTCAAATACTCTCCTCCAAGAGAGAGATTTCATCTGTCAAGATTGTCAACAATCCAGACAAAGAAAGAGGCGTTTCTACGCTGCGTACAAGAGCTCTTGTTAATGGGAGTAATCCATCCAGTTCCACGATCGGAACAGGGACAGGGGTTTTACTCAAATCTGTTTGTGGTTCCCAAAAAAGAGGGAACTTTCAGACCAATCCTGGACTTAAAGATCCTAAACAAATTCCTAAGAGTTCCATCGTTCAAGATGGAGACTATTCGGACAATTTTACCTATGATCCAAGAGGGTCAATACATGACCACTGTAGATTTAAAAGATGCTTACCTTCACATACCGATTCACAAAGATCATTATCGGTACCTAAGGTTTGCCTTCCTAGACAGGCATTACCAGTTTGTGGCTCTTCCATTCGGATTGGCTACAGCTCCAAGAATCTTCACAAAGGTTCTGGGTGCTCTTCTGGCGGTACTAAGACCGCGGGGAATCTCGGTAGCTCCATACCTAGACGACATTCTGATACAAGCTTCAAGCTTTCAAACTGCCAAGTCTCATACAGAGTTAGTGCTGGCATTTCTAAGGTCACATGGATGGAAGGTGAACGAAAAGAAAAGTTCACTCGTTCCACTCACAAGAGTTCCCTTCCTGGGGACTCTTATAGATTCTGTAGAAATGAAGATTTACCTGACAGAGGACAGGCTAACAAGACTTCAAAGTGCTTGCCGCACCCTTCATTCCATTCAACACCCGTCAGTGGCTCAATGCATGGAGGTAATCGGTTTAATGGTAGCGGCAATGGACATAGTACCCTTTGCACGCTTACACCTCAGACCACTGCAACTGTGCATGCTAAGTCAGTGGAATGGGGATTACTCAGACTTATCCCCTTCTCTGAATCTGGATCAAGAGACCAGAAATTCTCTTCTATGGTGGCTTTCTCGGCCACATCTGTCCAGGGGGATGCCATTCAGCAGACCAGACTGGACAATTGTAACAACAGACGCCAGCCTTCTAGGTTGGGGTGCCGTCTGGAATTCTCTGAAGGCTCAGGGACAATGGAGTCAGGAGGAGAGTCTCCTGCCAATAAACATTCTGGAATTGAGAGCAGTTCTCAATGCCCTCCTGGCTTGGCCCCAGTTGACAACTCGGGGGTTCATCAGGTTTCAGTCGGACAACATCACGACTGTACCTTACATCAACCATCAGGGAGGGACAAGAAGCTCCCTAGCTATGATGGAAGTATCAAAGATAATTTGCTGGGCAGAGTCTCACTCTTGCCACCTGTCAGCAATCCACATCCCGGGAGTGGAGAACTGGGAGGCGGATTTCTTAAGTCGTCAGACTTTTCATCCGGGGGAGTGGGAACTTCATCCGGAGGTCTTTGCCCAAATACTTCGACGTTGGGGCAAACCAGAGATAGATCTCATGGCGTCTCGACAGAACGCCAAGCTTCCTCGTTACGGGTCCAGATCCAGGGATCCAGGAGCAGTCCTGATAGATGCTCTGACAGCACCTTGGGACTTCAGGATGGCTTACGTGTTTCCACCCTTCCCGTTGCTTCCTCGATTGATTGCCAGAATCAAACAAGAGAGAGCATCAGTGATTCTAATAGCACCTGCGTGGCCACGCAGTACTTGGTATGCAGACCTGGTGGACATGTCATCCTGTCCACCTTGGTCTCTACCTCTGAAACAGGACCTTCTGATACAGGGTCCCTTCAAACATCAAAATCTAACTTCTCTGAAGCTGACTGCTTGGAGATTGAACGCTTGATTTTATCAAGACGTGGATTTTCTGAGTCAGTTATTGATACCTTAATACAGGCTAGGAAACCTGTTACCAGAAAGATTTACCATAAGATATGGCGTAAATACCTATATTGGTGTGAATCCAAAGGTTACTCTTGGAGTAAGGTTAGGATTCCTAGGATATTGTCTTTTCTACAAGAAGGTTTAGAAAAGGGTTTATCTGCTAGTTCATTAAAGGGACAGATCTCAGCTCTGTCCATTCTGTTACACAAACGTCTGTCAGAAGTTCCTGACGTCCAGGCTTTTTGTCAGGCTTTGGCCAGAATTAAGCCTGTGTTTAAAACTGTTGCTCCACCATGGAGTTTAAACCTTGTTCTTAATGTTTTACAGGGCGTTCCGTTTGAACCCCTTCATTCCATTGATATAAAGTTGTTATCTTGGAAAGTTCTATTTTTAATGGCTATTTCCTCGGCTCGAAGAGTCTCTGAATTATCAGCCTTACATTGTGATTCTCCTTATTTGATTTTTCATTCGGATAAGGTAGTCCTGCGTACTAAACCTGGGTTCTTACCTAAGGTAGTTACTAACAGGAATATCAATCAAGAGATTGTTGTTCCTTCTTTATGCCCAAATCCTTCTTCAAAGAAGGAACGTCTACTGCACAACCTGGATGTAGTCCGTGCTCTAAAATTTTACTTACAGGCAACTAAGGAATTTCGACAAACGTCTTCTCTGTTTGTCATTTACTCTGGGCAGAGGAGAGGTCAGAAAGCTTCCGCTACCTCTCTTTCTTTTTGGCTTCGTAGCATAATTCGTTTAGCTTATGAGACTGCTGGACAGCAGCCTCCTGAAAGAATTACAGCTCATTCTACTAGAGCTGTGGCTTCCACTTGGGCCTTCAAGAATGAGGCCTCTGTTGAACAGATTTGCAAGGCTGCAACTTGGTCTTCGCTTCATACTTTTTCCAAATTTTACAAATTTGACACTTTTGCTTCATCGGAGGCTATTTTTGGGAGAAAGGTTCTTCAGGCAGTGGTTCCTTCTGTATAAAGAGCCTGCCTATCCCTCCCGTCATCCGTGTACTTTTGCTTTGGTATTGGTATCCCAGAAGTAATGATGACCCGTGGACTGATCACACTTAACAGAAGAAAACATAATTTATGCTTACCTGATAAATTCCTTTCTTCTGTAGTGTGATCAGTCCACGGCCCGCCCTGTTTTTAAGGCAGGTAAATATTTTTTAATTTATACTCCAGTCACCACTTCACCCTTGGCTTTTCCTTTCTCGTTGGTCCTTGGTCGAATGACTGGGAGTGACGTAGAGGGGAGGAGCTATATGCAGCTCTGCTGGGTGAATCCTCTTGCACTTCCTGTTGGGGAGGAGTAATATCCCAGAAGTAATGATGACCCGTGGACTGATCACACTACAGAAGAAAGGAATTTATCAGGTAAGCATAAATTATGTTTTTTTTGTAATTTTCCCTGTTTGGGCCTTGCACCCAGGCCTGACTGGGGTTAACTGCCTGTGACTGTCGTGACAGTGCAGCTTCCTGAGAGTGCTGGTTTGCACCCATGGCTGTGCATGTTGCAGGGTCATAGGATGTGTACCCGGTCCGGCCTGAGAGTGCTGACCCCACCCCATGTTTTGTATATGTTTGGGGAAATTACATAAGCCTGTGCACCCTCCATTTTTTCACAGTTGCTTTTTTTCACAGTTGTTTGATTGTGAGCCTGCATTGTGTGGCTGTTTAGGGACCCAAGTTTATTGGAAGAAACCTTGACGAGGTACCTGGGCTTTTCCCATTTGGCCAGATGCGGTAACTAATTCTTCCATTGTTGCTTTTTATCTTAGTTGAGAACTTGTGAGTGAGTGCTGGACTTTTTCTGTGTGTTTATATTAAAATATATATTTTTTTGTAATTTTCCCTGTTTGGGCCTTGCACCCAGGCCTGACTGGGGTTAACTGCCTGTGACTGTGGTGACAGTGCAGCTTCCTGAGAGTGCTGGTTTGCACCCAGGGCTGTGCATGTTGCAGGGTCATAGGATGTATACCCGGTCCGGCCTGAGAGTGCTGACCCCACCCCATGTTTTGTGTATATATATATATATATATATATATATATATATATATATATATATATATATACAGCCCCAATTCTGAAAAAATAAATTCATTCTGTACTATATTGAAAACATATTAACACATTATTTGATGTGAATTTAATGTATTTTTAAAAATATACACTAATTTCAAATCTGATGACTGCAACACAAAAAGTTGGGACAGTTGACTGTTTACCACTGTGTAGCATCACCGTTCTTTTTAATAACACTTATTAAGCGTTTGGGCACTGAAGACACCAGTTGGTTAAGTTTAGCAAGTGGAACTTTCCCCCATTCATCCATTATACATGTCTTCAGCTACACAACTTCGTTGCCTTATTTTGCACTTCATAATGTGCCACACATTCTATATCGGAGGCAGGTCAGGACTGCAGGCAGTCCATGCTAGCACCCGCATTCTCTGCTTACGCAACCATGCGCTTGTAATCTGGGCAGAATGTGGTTTGGCGATGTCCTGCTGGAAAATGCAGGGACGTCCCTAAAAAAGATAAAGCCTATATGGCAGCATATGTAGCTCCAAAATGTATACATATCTTTCTGCATTAGTAGTGCCATCACAGATGTGAAAGTTACCCATGACATGGGCACTGACACCCCCCATACCATGACAGATGCTGGCTTTTGGACATGACGCTGTTAACAGCTTGGATGGTCCTTTTTCTCTTTGGCCCGGAGAACACGACGGCTGTTTTTTCCAAAAACTATTTTAAATGTTGACTCGTCGGACCACAAAACAATTTCATTCACTGTGCTACTGTCCTTTTCAGATGAGACCGAGCCCAGAGAAGTTGGCGATGCTTCTGGACAGTGTTGATTAATGGCTGCTGCTTTGCATAGTAAAGCCTTAACTTGCATCTGTGGAGGCAGCAGCGAATGGTGTTGACTGACAAAGGTTTACCTAAAGGTTTACGTATTCCCAGACTCATGACGGTTTTTGAGACAGTGACTTCTGAGGGATTGAAGATCACGCGCATTCAGAAGTGGTTTTCTGCCTTGCCCGTTGCACAACGAGATTTGACTGGATTCCTTGAATCTTTTAATTATAATGTGCAATGTAGAAGGTGAAATTCCCCAAATCCTACCGATTTATCTTTGGGGGATGTTGTTCTCAAAGTATTGGATTATTGGCTGAAGCATCTGTTGGCAGATTGGGAAACCTCAACCCATCCTTGCTCTTGAAGAACTAGGCCTTTTTTGGAGGCTCCTTATGTACATTGATTAAATGATTGACTTACTTCTTTCACATCACCTTCTTATTTCAACTTGTCACATCGCTATTAGTCCTAAATATTGTTTTTATAGGATTATAACAAGTCAATGGATCAATGTGTCTTTTATTAACCAGTTACTAGATTATTTTTAGTTTAGCAAGTAGAAAAAATAATTTTGTGCTCTTATTCATTTTGTTACAGTATTGCCCATAAAATTATGATTACCTATATAAAATTGTCATTGGGATATTCATAGGAACTAGGAATTTTATAAAAACTGAACTGGTGTTGAAAAAGAAAAAAATATATAGTTTAAGTGTAAAGCTACAAACTGAAATGTGATACGAAATTATAAAAATCTTTCTTGCAGCAGAAGAAAAATGTTTGAAACCTGTGCCATTGAAGAGGTTAAATATTGCTAAGGCTTTTATTAATGCACTCTAATATAGCCACATTGCCAACAGTTTAAGACTGTTGCTAGGGTTGTTATGGATACGTTACTACAGCCAGCATGATTAAAGGGACATGTTACCCATATGGTAAGTCACTTGAAAGTGATGCAGCATATCTGTAAAAAGAAAGACTAGAAAATATAACCTGAACATCTCTATGTAAGAAAAGGAAGATATTTTACCTCAAAATATCCTCAGCTCACCAAAGTAAGTGCTTTGTGAGCAGTTATTCTTCAGCTACTCTTTTTTACTGCCATCTGCATGGTGAAAAAATCCAATCGGCATCACTAGTGAGTTCACACTTAAAGGGTCATTATACACTAGATTTTTCTTTGGATAAATGTTTTGTGGATAATCCATTTATATAGCCTATACAGCTTTTTTTTATAACATATTTATAGTTTTGCTTATTTTTAAATAACATTATACTGATTTTTAGACTCCTAACCAAGCCCCAAAGTTTTAGGAGAATACTGATGTATACCTACTCCAGCTTGCTCCTGTTTGTGTAAAAAGTCTTTTCAGATGCAGAGGGGGGGGTGTATGCATGTTTTGCTACAGATCCATTTGCAGTTGGTGTTCCAACTAGTCTTTCTAAGTAAGTTTTTAAACCGTTTTCTATTGGATTTTTATATCAGTATCTGTGCATATTATTCTTTATAGTAGTGTATATTACATGCAGTTAAATGAAAATTGGTGTATACTGTCCCTTTAATAAAGTGACTGTGACTGCACATTCCGGATACAATATCCCTTGGAAGTCCCAGGACAAGTATACTGATTGGATTCTTAGAGTCCTCCTTAGTGGGAGGTGGCTACTGGGAAACTTTTGAGGTAAACTATCTACCTTTTTCATAGAGATGTTCATGTATTTTCAGCTTTTTACAGATATGCTGTATCCCTTACAAATGATTCAGCATTTGGGTAACATGTCCCTGTTAAAACTAAATATAGCAGAATTTATTCATATGCTATAACCTATATCACTATTGTTACCGCTCCCTTCACATATCTTGCTACCCTATTATAACCAGTTAGTCAAAATCAGCTAAATATCATTATACTGCTTTAATAATGATCATAATATTGGCCTCACATTATGATACATTCTGGTACCATTTTATTTGTGTTTTATTTCCCCTAAAAATGGTAAATGGTAAGGTAGAATCCAATAAAACTCTATGGCCTAGATTTAGAGTTTGGCGGTAGCCGTCAAAACCAGCGTTAGAGGCTCCTAACGCTGGTTTTTACCGCCCGCTGGTATTTGGAGTCAGTCAGGAAAGGGTCTAACGCTCACTTTGCAGCCGCGACTTTTCCATACCGCAGATACCCCTACGCCTGCGCCAATTGCGTATCCTATCTTTTCAATGGGATCTTTCTAACGCTGGTATTTAGAGTCGTGGCTGAAGTGAGCGTTAGAAATCTAACGACAAAACTCCAGCCGCAGAAAAAAGTCAGTAGTTAAGAGCTTTTTGGGCTAACGCCGGTTTATAAAGCTCTTAACTACTGTGCTCTAAAGTACACTAACACCCATAAACTACCTATGTACCCCTAAACCGAGGCCCCCCCACATCGCCGCCACTCTATTAATTTTGTTAACCCCTAATCTGCCGACCGCACACCGCCGCCAGCTACATTATACTTATGTACCCCTAATCTGCTGCCCCTAATACTGCCGACACCTACATAATATTTATTAACTAAATAGAAAAGTGGTGAATGGAAAAATTAGCAAAATTTTAAGTGTTGAAGCGAAGAGATTCCTCAAACACTTCACAAGCAATGATTAAGAAGTAAACTTGCTAAATTTATTCAGTAAATACTAATGGTGCAGACCCAAACATTAATTATATTAAACAATTAAAAAGAGAGATGAATGGCACAAAATATTGACATTCACAAAAGACTGGGAATACAGCACTCTTTTAAAGGACACTTAAGAAGCATTACTTTCAAAAAGTGGTTTTATTGTGTGGCCAGTAGGTCCGGGCTAAGCCAGATCTACCTCTGCAAAGGCAAGCAAATTACAAACCAAAATTAATAGTAACAAGTGGTTAACCTAAAGTCAACATACATAATAATATATAGTGATATCAAAAAGGGCCGGCCCAAGTGTTGCCCACGTAAAAAAGAGCTAAGCACAATTATGTTTAGTAATAGGCAGAAAGCTCAACAAGGTGCTGTAAATGGAAGAGAGGCTCTCCGGTGTGCATCAGACCTAATATAGGTTTTAGTGAAAACTGAGACACCTGTAAGCAGAGCAATTTAACTTCCAAAATACAGTACTTGTCATACTAATAGTAATGATTACAAGCAAAAAAGGCTTAAAGCATGACAAGATATAATAACACAGCACTATCGAAATATGACATTGATCAAATAGGCATACGAGGTGAATTCAAGGGTTATCCCTTAAGGGACTACAGGTGTTGAAACAGTCCTCCAAACATGTGCCGTGATGGCAAATGCAAAATCCCCAGGGTTAGTAAAGCACTACTTGATAAGGTGCCCAACAGCAGAAACAAAGCAGATCATCAATAAATAAGCATAAGCAAGCAGTATGCGATTGTTAGCTGTTAAGAGGTGTAGCAAATGGAGTTATGCAAAGTCACTTAAGCAGAAAGCAAGAAGCAGGTAAGCAGCGAGTTGTCAAGTTTATGCAGCGTGGAGTAGCAGGCAAAACAAAGCACATATATCAAGCTATCAAAGAAAGGGTACAGGAGGATACTTGCTGTTAGAATAGTACCCCTCTGTCAACTGCACCCTTTCAAGGCTGTGACAGCTAAAGAATTAGGAAAAGACCCCCTTTTAACAGCTAGGAGAGCCCCAAACCTAAAAGACAGATTGGTCAAGAGCAAATATGTTACCCCCCAAAAGAACTGGTTGTCTAGACAAAAGCTGATAGGTAACTTTCCTTGTAAAAAGTGTGTGGCCTGCCGGTTTATGTTACAGACAAAAGTTTTTTCAGTAAATGAGGAGAAAACCTATAGGTTAAAATACTTTTTTAACTGTAATACGGAAGGGGTAATTTACCTCCTTTCCTGTAGCTGTTAACAACAATTGGTTGTTAACAGCTGCTTATTGAACTATCGGATGTGAAGTATTGAATCATAAAGAGGTCAAAAACCAAAAGCTAGAGAAAACTTCCCATATCAAGCTTTTCATTAAGACCGCTTTGACCAATGGTAGCAAGGTTATAAATCCACCTACATTCTTTTTGTAGGAGGATTTTATTGTTATTACCCCCTCTACCATTGGTGATTCCAATGTCAATGCCTGTCACCCTCATACAGTCAGGTAGACTGTCATGAAAAGTTTCAAAGTGTCTGGCTACACTGCTGGTTTGTAATTTGTTTTTAATGTCGTCCCTGTGTTCCAGGATTCTATCCTTCAGAATCCGTTTAGTTTTCCCGACATAAAAACAAGGGCAGCTACAGGAAAGGAGGTAAATTACCCCTTCCGTATTACAGTTAAAAAAGTATTTTAACCTATAGGTTTTCTCCTCATTTACTGAAAAAACTTTTGTCTGTAACATAAACCGGCAGGCCACACACTTTTTACAAGGAAAGTTACCTATCAGCTTTTGTCTAGACAACCAGTTCTTTTGGGGGGTAACATATTTGCTCTTGACCAATCTGTCTTTTAGGTTTGGGGCTCTCCTAGCTGTTAAAAGGGGGTCTTTTCCTAATTCTTTAGCTGTCACAGCCTTGAAAGGGTGCAGTTGACAGAGGGGTACTATTCTAACAGCAAGTATCCTCCTGTACACTTTCTTTGATAGCTTGATACATGTGCTTTGTTTTGCCTGCTACTCCACGCTGCATAAACTTGACAACTCGCTGCTTACCTGCTTCTTGCTTTCTGCTTAAGTGACTTTGCATAACTCCATTTGCTACACCTCTTAACAGCTAACAATCGCATACCGCTTGCTTATGCTTATTTATTGATGATCTGCTTTGTTTCTGCTGTTGGGCACCTTATCAAGTAGTGCTTTACTAACCCTGGGGATTTTGCATTTGCCATCACGGCACATGTTTGGAGGACTGTTTCAACACCTGTAGTCCCTTAAGGGATAACCCTTGAATTCACCTCGTATGCCTATTTGATCAATGTCATATTTCGATAGTGCTGTGTTATTATATCTTGTCATGCTTTAAGCCTTTTTTGCTTGTAATCATTACTATTAGTATGACAAGTACTGTATTTTGGAAGTTAAATTGCTCTGCTTACAGGTGTCTCAGTTTTCACTAAAACCTATATTAGGTCTGATGCACACCGGAGAGCCTCTCTTCCATTTACAGCACCTTGTTGAGCTTTCTGCCTATTACTAAACATAATTGTGCTTAGCTCTTTTTTACGTGGGCAACACTTGGGCCGGCCTTTTTGATATCACTATATATTATTATGTATGTTGACTTTAGGTTAACCACTTGTTACTATTAATTTTGGTTTGTAATTTGCTTGCCTTTGCAGAGGTAGATCTGGCTTAGCCCGGACCTACTGGCCACACAATAAAACCACTTTTTGAAAGTAATGCTTCTTAAGTGTCCTTTAAAAGAGTGCTGTATTCTCAGTCTTTTGTGAATGTCAATATTTTGTGCCATTCATCTCTCTTTTTAATTGTTTAATATAATTAATGTTTGGGTCTGCACCATTAGTATTTACTGAATAAATTTAGCAAGTTTACTTCTTAATCATTGCTTGTGAAGTGTTTGAGGAATCTCTTCACTTCAACACTTAAAAGTTTGCTAATTTTTCCATTTACCACTTTTCTATTTAGTTTGTAACTGTTTATTACCAGCAACTTGGATTTAGGTCCGATCCTGGTACTCAGGTGGATGAAGTAGAGCATTAATATTTTGGAAATTTCAGTTACTTTCTTTAGATTGTGGTTGTTGTGTGGCTGGTGAGCCTTGTGACTGGGTTTAGAATCTTACCTCTTGGCAATGGCATATGAACTGTCTGATGAAACATGGGAAGCAGATTTTATTGCTACCTTGTCAGTGCCTGGCACCCTAGAAAGTAAGAATGGGGAAGTTAACCCTTTAAATATTTTTATGGCATTTAAGGAGTATACAAAAACTGCTTTTCAAGCAGATTAAACTACGGGCAGAAACAGTTAGCCTAGAAAACTACGTAAAGAACGGGATTGTCCCGAGGGGGTTAAGATTAAGACTTGATCCGGGTACTAACTTGAGAGAGGATGAAGGTGGTGATTTATTTTTGGAACACTGGAATTCCAGTCTTACAGATTGTTCAATTATTCTCATGAAGAAAATGATAAAAAGAAATAAGGAAAGATTTGAGAAAACAAAACAACCGGTAGAGGATGCACTTAAAGTGGTAAATACATTTGAACAAAACACTAATTTTGAAAAACTAAATAGAGAGATACAGGAGCAGCTAGCTAGACTCCAGTCAGATATAAAGTCTAGGAAAAGTAGAAAACTAGCTAGAGACAATGATGATTACTTAAAAAATTGAGTTTATAACTATCAAACTGTGAGAGGCTCTTATGATTCAGGCACTGACAGCTCAGATGTAGAAACTGAAAAACAGCTGTCAAAAAACGAACTTCACCTAACAAGGACTGGTTTAGAAGAAGGAGAGGGGGCAGGAAGAGACACAGGAGGAGGGAATACTCCTTCAGAAGGGAGGAGATATCCTTCCAGACAGAACAGGCAAGGGGATTACAGCCAGGAGAGGGGTCGGAGGGGACGTCCACAGAGATTTCGCAGCAGAAGGGGCTATTGATATCCCCAGACAGTAATCTGCAAGTGATAAATCTGTCCTCTTTTAAATTGAATCAAGCTCATATGAGTGTCTTGAAGAAAGGTTTAACCTTTTGCCCTACGAATGGGCTTAATAAATTAGAATTTATTAAAGACTTGCATTACTTTGCAAGAAGACTTGTCCTTTCCCAAATGTTTAAAGGTAAGGGCAATCGACACATAGTTGACTTGGCACTGGATAAAGAGGACAGGGGTGCACTTGCAGATCTTGAAGATCTCCTAACAGAACAAGTCGAAAACTCTGAAATTTACCCTTCTCCAGGGAATACTCAGATTAAAGTCAAATCTAGCCTAAGGGCTAAGTCTAACTATATGCCCCAGCTAGCCTCCATTCCCTCTGTCAACATGTTTGTAAAACTAGTTGAAAAAGATGTTAACAAATTATTGTTCACAGGGGTAACTAAAGATAATTTGTCTAAGGCTGAAAGAAATGCTTTGAATGAATTAATGTACGCTGAAGACATTGTAATTAAAAGTGCCGACAAGGGCGGGAATGTAGTCCTCTGGGATGCCAAATGCTATGTCTTAGAAGTAAAAAGACAATTGCTAGATAAGAATCAATACTTGCGCCTCCAGGAGAACCCCATTCCATCCCTAAAAATTGTACTTTTTAAACTTTTGAATGATACCAAATCAAAAGGGACCATTAATCTATCTGAATTTAAATACCTATACAATGACTTTCCGGTGATGCCGGTTTTCTACTGTTTACCCAAAGTCCATAAGAATTTTATGAATCCTCCTGGACGTCCCATTATTTCAGGGATAGGTAGTCTTACAGAGAACTTGGGTAACTACGTAGATCTTTTCCTCAAACCTTTCCTTGAGACTATGCCATCTTTTGTTATTGACACACCTGATCTCCTAAGGAAGATAGAGGGTATTACATTACCCAGTGGAGTTACCCTGGTTTCCTTGGATGTGGAGGGCCTCTATTCCTCTATTCCACACTCAGTAGGAATAAGGGCAGCAAAACATTTTTTGGACACCAGAGGGGCTACATTTTCTGAGCACACAGACTTTGTTGTAAATTTGCTGACTTTTGTGCTGGGAAACAACGTTTTCTCTTTTGATAATAAGCTGTATAAACAGACTAGGGGGGACAGCAATGGGGGCCACTTGTGCCCCCACTTATGCATGTCTACACCTAGGTCTGTGGGAAATGGAGGAAGTTTTCCAAAAACAAGCTTTTAATGAATATGCTCAACTTTGGTTGCGCTATGTGGATGATGTCCTACTGATCTGGGGGGGGTACAGAGAATGAGTTAAGGAGTTTTGTTTCAGAACTTAATATTAACAACAGAAACATAACTCTGACCCTCAATTTCAGTTAGACAGACTTATTCCTTGATTTACACAAAAAAATTGAAAGGGACACTCTCATAACTGAGAATTTCAGGAAGGAAACAGCCACAAATAGTGTGCTCGAGGCACAGAGCCACCACCCTGAACATTTAAAAAGAGGTATCCCAAAAGGTCAATTCCTGCGTTTACGCAGGAATTGTTCCTCAATCTCAAAATATAATGAACATGCTACCTCTATGGAACAGCGTTTTAAGATTAGGGGATACTCAAAGAGAGTTATAGCACATGCAAGAACTTCTGCCCAGAAAACAGATAGGAATGTACTGTTACTTCCTAAAACAAGAGAGAGTGACAACAGAATCAGACTCATTACTGAGTACAATTGCCACTGGGATCAGTTAAGGGATATACTCAAGAAGAACTGGAGTATTCTCTTAAATGATGAAAACATTGCTAAAGAATTAGGAAAAGACCCCCTTTTAACAGCTAGGAGAGCCCCAAACCTAAAAGACAGATTGGTCAAGAGCAAATATGTTACCCCCCAAAAGAACTGGTTGTCTAGACAAAAGCTGATAGGTAACTTTCCTTGTAAAAAGGTGTGTGGCCTGCCGGTTTATGTTACAGACAAAAGTTTTTTCAGTAAATGAGGAGAAAACCTATAGGTTAAAATACTTTTTTAACTGTAATACGGAAGGGGTAATTACCTCCTTTCCTGTAGCTGCCCTTGTTTTTATGTCGGGAAAACTAAACGGATTCTGAAGGATAGAATCCTGGAACACAGGGACGACATTAAAAACAAATTACAAACCAGCAGTGTAGCCAGACACTTTGAAACTTTTCATGACAGTCTACCTGACTGTATGAGGGTGACAGGCATTGACAAGGGAATCACCAATGGTAGAGGGGGTAATAACGATAAAATCCTCCTACAAAAAGAATGTAGGTGGATTTATAAGCTTGCCTACCATTGGTCAAAGCGTCTTAATGAAAAGCTTGATATGGGAAGTTTTCTCTAGCTTTTGGTTTTTGACCTCTTTATGATTCAATACTTCACATCCGATAGTTCAATAAGCAGCTGTTAACAACCAATTGTTGAGTAGAATTGAGTTTATAGTAACATGCAGAATGATAATTGTATATATGTATATATTGATCAATTTTAACTGTTCACTTTTCTATGTGTTTATTATTTCACCTGTTGTTATGGGCTTTCCTAAATCACTATAAAATAGCACGTATGACGCGCAAATGAACATGCCCTGATGAAGCCCCGTCTCTTTGATGACGTAGGGGTGAAACACGTGTCGGTGTTTGTTAGCCGACCCACGTGGATGTCCATGCTGTTTGGCGGAGCTCATTGCTGAACCGGGTTGCGCTACAGAGGAATAAAGCAGCAAACTTTCTGGTGTGATGGAGTGTTTACGAAAAATACACCAGTACGGTACGAGGTGTTTCCAAAATCACTTGGAGGATAACAGATGATTGCTGAGTACAGGAAACGGCTGGCGAGAGGTCTTTAAGGCGACTGGGAGTTACGTTAAGACTGCGGGTAAACTGTCACAGCCTTGAAAGGGTACAGTTGACAGAGGGGTACTATTCTAACAGCAAGTATCCTCCTGTACCCTTTCTTTGATAGCTTGATATATGTGCTTTGTTTTGCCTGCTACTCCACGCTGCATAAACTTGACAACTCTCTGCTTACCTGCTTCTTGCTTTCTGCTTAAGTGACTTTGCATAACTCCATTTGCTACACCTCTTAACAGCTAACAATCGCATACCGCTTGCTTATGCTTATTTATTGATGATCTGCTTTGTTTCTGCTGTTGGGCACCTTATCAAGTAGTGCTTTACTAACCCTGGGGATTTTGCATTTGCCATCACGGCACATGTTTGGAGGACTGTTTCAACACCTGTAGTCCCTTAAGGGATAACCCTTGAATTCACCTCGTATGCCTATTTGATCAATGTCATATTTCGATAGTGCTGTGTTATTATATCTTGTCATGCTTTAAGCCTTTTTTGCTTGTAATCATTACTATTAGTATGACAAGTACTGTATTTTGGAAGTTAAAGTTGCTCTGCTTACAGGTGTCTCAGTTTTCACTAAAACCTATATTAGGTCTGATGCACACCGGAGAGCCTCTCTTCCATTTACAGCACCTTGTTGAGCTTTCTGCCTATTACTAAACATAATTGTGCTTAGCTCTTTTTTACGTGGGCAACACTTGGGCCGGCCCTTTTTGATATCACTATATATTATTATGTATGTTGACTTTAGGTTAACCACTTGTTACTATTAATTTTGGTTTGTAATTTGCTTGCCTTTGCAGAGGTAGATCTGGCTTAGCCCGGACCTACTGGCCACACAATAAAACCACTTTTTGAAAGTAATGCTTCTTAAGTGTCCTTTAAAAGAGTGCTGTATTCCCAGTCTTTTGTGAATGTCAATATTTTGTGCCATTCATCTCTCTTTTTAATTGTTTAATATAATATTTATTAACCCCTAATCTGCCGCCCCGAACGTCGCCGCCACCTACCTACAATTATTAACCCCTAATCTGCCGCTCCGTACACCGCCGCAACCTACATTATACCTATGTACCCCAATCTGCTGCCCCTAATACCGCCGACCCCTATATTATATTTATTAACCCCTAATCTGCCGCCCCCGCTATCGCTGACCCCTGCATATTATTATTAACCCCTAATCTGCCGCTCCGTACACCGCCGCCACCTACGTTATCCCTATGTACCCCTAATCTGCTGCCCCTAACACCGCCGACCCCTATATTATATTTATTAACCCCTAATCTGCCGCCCCCAACGTCGCCTCCACCTACCTACAATAATTAACCCCTAATCTGCCGACCGGATCTCACCACTACTCTAATAAATGTATTAACCCCTAAAGCTAAGTCTAACACTAACACCCCCCTAAGTTAAATATAATTTAAATCTAACGAAATAAATTAACTCTTATTAAATAAATTATTCCTATTTAAAGCTAAATACTTACCTGTAAAATAAACCCTAATATAGCTACAATATAAATTATAATTATATTGTAGCTATTTCAGGATTAATATTTATTTTACAGGCAACTTTGTATTTATTTTAACCAGGTACAATAGCTATTAAATAGTTAATAACTATTTAATAGTTACCTAGTTAAAATAATTACAAAATTACCTGTAAAATAAATCCTAACCTAAGTTACAATTAAACCTAACACTACACTAGCAATAAATGTATTAAATAAAATACCTACAATTATCTACAATTAAACCTAACACTACACTATCAATAAATAAATTAAATAAAATACCTACAAATAAATACAATTAAATAAACTAACTAAAGTAAAAAAAAAAAAAAAAGCTAAGTTACAAAAAATAAAAAAAAATTAATTACAAACATAATAAAAATATTACAACAATTTTAAGCTAATTACACCTACTCTAAGCCCCCTAATAAAATAACAAAGCCCCCCAAAATAAAAAAAATGCCCTACCCTATTCTAAAATTAAAATAGAAAAGCTCTTTTACCTTACCAGCCCTTAAAAGGGCCCTTTGCGGGGCATATCCCAAAGAATTTAGCTCTTTTGCCTGTAAAAAAAAACATACAATCCCCCCCCCCAACATTACAAACCCACCACCCACATACCCCTAATCTAACCCAAACCCCCCTTAAATAAACCTAACACTAAGCCCCTGAAGATCTTCCTACCTTGTCTTCACCATGCCAGGTATCACCGATCGCTCCAGGATCCGAAATCTTCATCCAAGCCCAAGCGGGGGCTGGCGATCCATCATCCAGCTGAAGTCTTCTATCAAGCGACGGCTGAAGAGGTCCAGAGGAGGCTCCAAAGTCTTCATGCTATCCGGGCAGAAGAGTAGATCCGGTCACAAGCGGCTCCATGTTGAAGACCTCCGGCGCGGATCCATCCTCTTCTTGCGACGTCCTAAGTCCGAATGAAGGTTCCTTTAAATGACGTCATCCAAGATGGCGTCCCTCGAATTCCGATTGGCTGATAGGATTCTATAAGCCAATCGGAATTAAGGTAGGGAAAATCTGATTGGCTGATTGAATCAGCCAATCAGATTGAGCTCGCATTCTATTGGCTGTTCCGATTAGCCAATAGAATGCGAGCTGAATCTGATTGGCTGATTGGATCAGCCAATCGGATTGAACTTAAATCTGATTGGCTGATTCAATCAGCCAATCAGAATTTTCCTACCTTAATTTCGATTGGCTGATAGAATCCTATCAGCCAATCAGAATTCGAGGGACGCCATCTTGGATGACGTCATTTAAAGGAACCTTCATTTGGACTTAGGACGTCGCAAGAAGAGGATGGATCCGCGCCGGAGGTCTTCAACATGGAGCCGCTTGTGACCCGCTTTGAAGAAGATGGTTGCCGGTCCGGATCTACTCTTCTGCCCGGATAGCATGAAGACTTTGGAGCCTCTTCTGGACCTCTTCAGCCGTCGCTTGATAGAAGACTTCAGCCGGATGATGGATCGCCAGCCCCCGCTTGGGCTTGGATGAAGATTTCGGATCCTGGAGCGATCGGTGATACCTGGCATGGTGAAGACAAGGTAGGAAGATCTTCAGGGGCTTAGTGTTATGTTTATTTAAGGGGGGGTTCGGGTTAGATTAGGGGTATGTGGGTGGTGGGTTGTAATGTTGGGGGGGGGTATTGTATGTTTTTTTTTACAGGCAAAAGAGCTGAATTCTTTGGGGCATGCCCGCAAAGGGCCCTTTTCAGGGCTGGTAAGGTAAAAGAGCTTTTCTATTTTAATTTTAGAATAGGGTAGGGCATTTTTTTTATTTTGGGGGGCTTTGTTATTTTATTAAGGGCTTAGAGTAGGTGTAATTAGTTTAAAATTGTTGTAATATTTTTCTAATGTTTGTAAATATTTTATTATTTTTTGTAACTTAGTTCTTTTTTATTTTTTGTACCTTAGTTAGTTTATTTCATTGTATTTATTTGTAGGTATTGTATTTAATTATTTTTTTGATAGTGTAGTGTTAGGTTTAATTGTAGATATTTTATTTAATTAATTTATTGATAGTGTAGTGTTAGGTTTAATTGTAACTTAGGTTAGGATTTATTTTACAGGTAATTTTGTAATTATTTTAACTAGGTAACTATTAAATAGTTATTAACTATTTAATAGCTATTGTACCTGGTTAAAATAATTACAAAGTTGCCTGTAAAATAAATATTAATCCTAAAATAGCTACAATATAATTATAATTTATATTGTAGCTATATTAGGATTTATTTTACAGGTAAGTATTTAGCTTTAAATAGGAATAATTTATTTAATAATAGTTAATTTATTTAGTTAGATTTAAATTATATTTAAGTTAGGGGGGTGTTAGGGTTAGGGTTAGACTTAGCTTTAGGGGTTAATACATTTATTATAGTAGGGGTGAGATCCGGTCGGCAGATTAGGGGTTAATTATTGTAGGTAGGTGGCGGCGACGTTGGGGGCGGCAGATTAGGGGTTAATAAATATAGGGGTCGGCGGTGTTAGGGGCAGCAGATTAGGGGTACATAGGTATAATGTAGGTTGCGGCGGTGTACGGAGTGGCAGATTAGGGGTTAATAATAATATGCAGGGGTCAGCGATAGCGGGGGTGGCAGATTAGAGGTTAATAAGTGTAAGGTTAGGGGTGTTTAGACTCGGGGTACATGTTAGGGTGTTAGGTGCAGACTTAGGAAGTGTTTCCCCATAGGAAACAATGGGGCATACGTTAGGAGCTGAACGCTGCTTTTTTTGCAGGTGTTAGGTTTTTTTCAGCTCAAACTGTCCCATTGTTTTCTATGGGGGAATCGTGCCACGAGCACGTTTTTTAAACTGGCCGCGTCCATAAGCACCGCTGGTATCGAGAGTTGAAGTGGCGGTAAATATGCCTCTACGCTCCCTTTTTTGGGCGCCTAACGCAGCCCTTCTGTGAACTCTAAATACCAGCGGTATTTAATAGGTGCGGGAGAAAAAAAGCACGCGTAGCTACGCACCCCCTTTGGCCGCAGACTCTAAAATCTAGCCGCTAGTGTTGCCTTCATGTACAGCTTGAAAATTAGTGGAAAATGGAGGCCTAGGTGATGCACAGAACCTTTACAACCTTCATCTGCAGCCCATAGAGAATAGATCATTAAAGTGGCTACCCCAGAGGTTAGACCAAGTCATTGTTTTTGCAAGGGACAAGTCTCGAGTCTTTGCTTTCCAGTGTCAAGTCCTAAGTCAACACAGGCAAGTCTAAAGTCAACGGTTCTGGAATGTCAAACAGATAGAGGGGCGCCTCGTGCATATCAATCAATTGATAAAGCAAACAAATGGGTACTCACATGTAGCTGGAGCACCCCAGTGTGCTAGTAGAGGCAGACTGATAGATTAGGGTGTATCAGCTCACCCACACCCGGTATCAGGAACAAGCTAGATAATATTCTGTATTCATGGATATGCTGTATGTATAATGAGAGCTAAACGCTCTAAAAAACTGTATACAAATGGTCCCTACCACAATGCTCATGTTAAAACGTATTTAATTAAAAACACAATTAAACACATAAGCAGTAGGTAACCAGGACATAAAGTAATTCCCCTTTTACATGCAATGTGTTTCTCGGCTCTAATAGACGTCCGTTTCATCAGGCAGTCCAAGTCAAGTTGCAAGTCCTCAACTTTAAGCTTCAAATGTTAAACAAGTCATATGTTCTCTTTGCCCAATTTAGAGCTAGATTAATGTTAGCACATGCGCGATATAGCAATATTGCGCCCGTGTTAACTTGCGTACGTATTACTAATTATTGAAAGTAAATCCATTCGCTCGAGCACAAACGAATTTCGGGTTAGCACGACTGATAACCTCACATAAAGGCTAAGATTTCAATAATTGCAAAGAGGGAGACAAGGGAAGAAGGGGTTGAACTAGCACTCTTTCCTAACATAGATTTAAAGTAATAGAAGTTAAAAATCATATAACTTTAATAGATATGCATTAAAACAATGAGGATATATCCTCTAAGGTAAATACGTAAGGCGCCAACCAACCAAACAACGCTAAAATAACGACGTGCAATCGCACCCGCCCCCCCCCCCACCCTGTTCAGGTGCCAGGGGGTGAGAGACATGTGTGTAGCTAAACATAATGCACAAACGCATTTCGGCCCTGTCCTGGACCTCTATCAATGTGAATATGAACAAGCCGAAGCCTGAGTGCCACCCCTTTAAGTACTAAAACACTGTAACTTGGTTAACCAGTCACAGATTAGCATATTTTGTTAGGAGATGAACAACTAAAGTCACTATTACCAGAAAAATCCTTCTTCACATACAGAAGAGCCTAAAATCTGAATGATCGCCTTACACGCAAGTCATTTCAACAGAAATGCAAAAAAAATCACCACTATATAGGGGCTCAATACCATGTGGGGGACTGTAAAGTGTGCCAACACAGTGGTCAAAAAAAGAGGTCATGGTTGATAGATTCAACAAAAAATGGAGACTTAACACACACATTAATTGTCAAAGCACTAATGTAATATATTGTATATCATGCTCGTGTCACTGCTTCTATGTAGGCATGACCACTAGGAAACTTGGCAATTATATGACTGAACACTTAAGCAACTCTCAGAATGCACGCAAAGATCGTGATAACCGGCAAACAAATAACTAGTGTGGCCAGACAGTTTCTCTATCATCATGGTGAGAAATACTGTGGCCCTCAGATGCTGGGGACTGGAAAAGGTTAAACCAAGGATTAGAGGTGGTAGTTTTGAACTAATTTTTGCTTCAAAAAGAAACTAATTGGATATTCAAACTTAATACAGTAATTTCACACGGAAAGGAATGAAGGAATGCAATTAGTTAGCTTTTTCTTTAATTAGTGAACGTGACACTGATAAACTTGTAAATATTTTAAGTGTATTTATTTGGACCAGGATTAGCCCATTTATTATGATACCAGAACTATCCAAGTATTATATCCGGTGTTGGTTTATGAACCATTTATATCGATGAGGGAGATGGGATATGTTACAACCCATTAAGGACCTTAAGTCAGTATCTGATCTTCTTAGTGGGGTTACAATAATGGTTATTATATCAGGTTATCTGTGATGTTTCCCTTCTAGTGGTATTGCTATCTATATACCACCATATTGATACCCACTGAGTATTAGATAAATCCAATAAAACTGGAATTCTTAAGGCAATTTTTTCATCACTTGGTACCACACAGAATACTCTGTTACTTGGCTTTACTGGACTATACACACATAAGATGTACCACAGATATTAGCCAGGTACCAGTCTGATGCACTATTTCACCCATTGTGTATATTATTAGGCCAGATTTTGAATAATGTCTAGAATCTTAGCTATAATGAGTAGCACAATTTATAGGAGAGAATAGGTGCAAAAAATAGGACATAGGACTATAACTGATACATATAGTTATGTTAACTAGTACTTTGTTGTGATCTGGTCAATTCACGGGCTATCTGTATCCACTATCTTTGCCGCACATTTTAAGACATCCCTGTTTGGTTTCATCCATCGCCAAATATTTGATACCAAATGCTCACCTATTCATAACCAATCATCAGGATACTGTTTAATCTATGACAGTTATTTCATATTTGTAGGCAATCATTATTAACACTGGACTGGTGTCATTAAAACTCCTACTATTACAGCAGGCTGAATGGATAGATTTTATAATCTGCATAATCATATATCATAAGAGATGGGACATGTAAAATGTTATGTCTAGTACTGTATGAGTAATTTATACACTGATATTAATTGCATACATGATATCAGCATAAATATGTATAGGGGTGGTGATCTGTCATAGTATAGAGCCATCTACTACATGATGTCAGCTATTCGATGGACCAATGGGCAATCGAGCTGCGATATAACCGATAACAAGCAAATATTTAATATTTTTTTATTGAAGTTTGTCCAGTGCAATAATGTCATAATATCATGGTACACACAATTAATCTGTAGTACATATCTAAAACAAGAATAGTGGGACACAGGAAATTGGAGCAGTGGAAATCTATCCATAATACTACTGATAGAACTGGCAAATCTATACCCTGTGTGTGTAAACAAAGAAAATGGAACCTAACAAATAATATATAAGGTAAAAGAAGCATTGTGAACCATAGCTGACATACTGGGGTACAAGCAGATTAGGATATACAGGAATGGACCCTCATTTTTTTAAGCAAATGTTCCCCACATTACTCAGGGGTCGCTTTTGGACCCAACTAATCCTGATGGTTTAAGTTGTGAGGAAGTTAGATAGCCTTTGCGTGTTGGCACAATTTTGGACCTTAGAATGGGACTCTAAGAAAAATAGAGACTATATAAAATAGCATATGATATAGTATAATTAAAGATAATCTGTTTAACCCTGTTATATAGTATTATGATTGTTGAAGCTGCAAGAGGATATCAGAATCCACAGTGCTGTATATAATCGTTATCGGACCCTATATATTGGCCCCAAGTAATATTAGTTGATGTGAATAACCCCTTACTGGGTTGGTTTTGGATCTCACTAAAGAGAGTATGTGAGTTTAGCTTAAATTTCAAATATCTTAATGGTGGTCTTATGTAGTTATTTAATATATGGGTTGGTTGGAGAGTGAGCTGTACCTACATTTAAGGGCTTTGAGGGAGGCAACTGTCTGATTTGTCTAAAGTAAATATGGGGTATAGCATAGTAGTTGGAACAGGCAAATGTTAGATAGGGGAATAATTAAAGCACTCCATCATTTAGTAGGCAAGTAAAATGGACATATATAAAACCATTTGGCTCTAAAAGTACATATGTGCTAAAAAAAATATCCAGTCACCCAGAGAAGAGGAGTAGTCCGTGGATTTGTCCTTAAAATGTATGAGATTAATTCCCATGCTTTGCCTGTAATTTATAACATGGCTTAGTGATCCCTAATGCCTCGGCCGCTGACAAAAGGGGTAGCTAGTAATTGTGATTAGAAATTGAGAAGGCATTTAATATCAACGTGAAATTACATTAACCCTGCTCCTATGGATATATAGATAGGCTTTGAAGCATGAGAATTAGGGCTTGGACTCAAAATATAACATGTTAGCGGGTAAGTATTGATATATTGACATGAATAGATAGCGGGTTGAGGGTTTTACATGGAGGTTATATATATCATGCCTACGATAGTGAAGGGGTAATGGCAATGAATAAACCAAACAAAACAAAAAGAGAAGACACAATATTAAGATGCGGTAAACAGTAGTGCCTCTGCTAAAGAATAGTACTAACTGCAAGTGTGCTATCCCATTCCAGTCTTCAGGACATGGAAGGTGCCTATGACAATAAATGGGTAGCAGGGGGCTAGTTCACTAGAGTGTGAGTAAGGAAATGTACTGGCCTTACTGTGCGGTTTTATATAATGTCTCATAGGGTTCCATCCATCGCGGTAGCCCAGGGCAGTGGCCCCCCAAGTAGCTTCCCCATGCGGGAATAGGAAAGTCCTCCATCGCCAACTGCAGGGTATATTGTGCCTCAGGTAAGGAGAGAGAGCTGATATCTCTAGTGAGGGACACTGGCCGTTAGTCTGATGCAGTCTCACTCGTGGCTTCTTCTTGATCTGCTAAGATGGTTGCCTTTTCCACGACTGTCAGCTGCTCAGTGGCGTCGAGCTGAGTAACGGCATTCTCAAGCGCCTCCATTCTGACCTGTTCTGGGTTGGTGTTTGCTCCTGAGATGCTCATCAGGGAGTCCTCCATAGCTGTCGGTGACAAGTAGGAATCGCTGCAAGCTCTCAGTCACAGTGTACAAGGTAGGGTACTGTGCGCTCTGTTGTAGAAGTTGATTGTTTATGCAGGGAGTTGCAAACTTCTCCCATGGAACCCCACTCTTCTGTGAGAGTGTTGGAGCTTGCGAGAGTGTGTGTTCAGCTTAGCCTCCAAATCCTGCAACATTAAAATGATCGCGGCTTCCATTTTGTTGTGTGAGTGCAGTGTTCCTTAGTTCTGGTGCAGTATTCAGAATGAGTGCAGAGTATAAGCATGCACTGTGAAATAGCAGAGCAGTGATTATTTACGCCAGCTTCAGCTTCTATGAAATAAGCTGAATGTATACTGGTGCTAACAGCCAATTGTTCACTCAGAAAAACCGGTTGTGGGGTTAGCACGATTCTTATAATGGCCGTCCAGCAGTGCCGGCTCTCAAATGTTCTAAGCTGGGGCTCCGTTCAAAGTAGAAATTGCATCAGGTTGATTCGTCTTTGGGCTTCTAAGTAGTAGAGTCTGTTCTGAAAGAGCAGATGAAGTACATATCTTCTGATAAACTGTAGATTATCTGTGTAGGAGAACGGAGGCTCTAAAATTTGCTGCCAGCATGTTGGATGCTTGGACATGCCCCCCTTTGCATTATTTTTTAGCTACACCACGTCTCTCACCCCTGGCACCTAAAGTCAACGATTCCTGATATAGGCCAAGAAACAGGGGAGGGCGGGGGGGGGGGGTGATTGCATGACGTTATTTTTAGCTGTGTGTTGGTTGGTTGGCGCGCTTACTTATTTACCTTAGAGGATATATCCTCATTGTTTTAATGCATATCTATTAAAGTTATATGATTTATTTTTTATATAATTATTTATTTTTATTAAGGTATTATAATCGATACATCATATGTCAGGAAAGTCCAAATAGTACAAACAAAATGAAGCAAAACAGATTGACATTCATACACATCAAATAGTGCACTAACAATTTCTTCCCTAGATAGGGCAATATCACCATTCCGAACTAATGCAGTGCCCTATTCAATTATTTGAATTTATGCATCACCATATCCGTACCTTATTTATATCTTAAATTCTAAGCCTTTGAACATCATGGCTAATTCTTCTTAGCTGTAAACTTACAATTTTCATCTGAAATGTAAACTTACAATTGGTCATCTAGAATATATATACTAGCCCATTTTTACATACCAGAGTGATAATCTGCAGTAACAGGTGAATTGTTGAGCTTATCTGCTGATATCCTTACAGAAACAATCAGTGAACAAAGTACATAAACAATAGGCAATAACATGGCTAATTACCATATAAAGGCATTAAGTACAAGCTTATGTCGATTCTTAAGCACCAATATGCCAAATCTATAATAACAATAGCGGACCCAACCGCGCTCACTATAATATGCTAATGCAAGTATAACATAGTTTGTGAGAAACAAATGCCAAGTTATTGAGGATTATAGCAGACAGAGAGCTGCTAGGTTAAAAGGCCCAGATAATAAACTGGGAATTTTTTTTTGAGCATGAGCTTCTGATATTTGAAAACTGCTCATACCTCACAGAGGGAATGGAGCTAAAAGAGTGGGTATATATAGTAGAACACTCATATAGTATGTAGATCATATTACAACGTGATACTTTGTCTCAGGTCATAGATATGTTAGGTAAGGCAACCCTATTGTCCATTTAATGATCAGCTTAACTAGAACCTCCCCATAGGTTGGAGTCTCTAAATTACTATATGGGAGTAGGTCTTAAAAAGAGTAGATCTATTGAAAAAATCCCAAGCATTGAAGTTTGTAAAGAAAACATTGTGGTAGAGAAAACACATATACACTCCAATTGATATTAGCTTTGTCAAATATCTTGGTAACATTTAGTGTGAAGGTAAATGGGTACTTATAGAACACTAATTAAAGGGACACTGTACCCAAATTTTTTATTTCGTGATTCACATAGAGCATGACATTTTAAGGCAACTTTTCTAATTTACTCTCTATTATCAAATTTTCTTATCATTCTCTTGGAATCTTTATTTGAAATGCAAGAATGTAAGTTTAGATGCCGGCCCATTTTTGGTGAACAACCTAAGTTGTTCTTGCTGATTGGTGGATAAATTCAATCCACCAATCAAAAACTGGCTGTCCAGAGTCTGAACCAAAAAAAAGCTTAGATGCCTTCTTTTTTTATATAAAAGATAGCAAGAGAATGAAGAAAAATTGATAATATGAGTAAATTAGAAAGTTGCTTTAAAATTGCATGCTCTATCTGAATCACAAAAGAAACATTTTTGGTTCAGTGTCCCTTTAATGTAGGCTTATGGAAACAATAATTACCCAGATTAGCTATATTTAATTGGCTTCCATTAACTCCCATATCCCAATGGTATATCATAGGGGGTCTGATGTCAAATAATCAAAGTATGTTGGAATGATCAAACTGTAGTTTCCATGGCCTTTTTTATTTGGTAAAGCCGTTCCCTTGAGCATAATTCTTCCACCTTATTAAAACCCTCTCTTACTAAATAAGCTAATTGCATAGAGTGAGCCTGACCATCCCGGCCGCTGACCGCTCAGCCCTCCCTAAACACTTCATGATAAGGGAAATAAGACGAAAGCAGGGATATAACATTTACCTACAGTTATAGTGAAGTATGACATCATTCCATATTGCCGCGGGCAGACCCCTCTGCTGACAGCCAAAAAAAGAAGTGATTATCGGCATTGACTAACGTGCATATGCCAAGTGAGTATACATTGTTCAAGTTTTAGCAAAATAATATATTTTAAAAATTCTATTTGTATGTAAAAGCTTATTCTATTTTTTTAAACCTGCAAAACATTCCTTAGCCTTTACCATATCTGATATTGGATATATATAACAGTGATACTCAAAAAAAAAAAAAACACAACCTCCACATATATTAATGTCAATTAAACAATGCAAATACAACTACTAGATATACCAGTTTAGTTAAGAGTCCTTATTAAACTTAAAAGGAAGAAACACATGAAGCTATAGTTGTTTGTTAGCAAAATAACTGGGGCAGAAGCAGGGAACATAATGGGGGGTAGTTATCAAGCCGTCTACTTTTCTGCCTTCGCCGGCCCAATACGCCCGCCTAAGCTCGCCTACCTTCGCCGCCGCGGACCTTGAATACGTTCGCCTAAGTTATCAAAAAAAGCTGTCAAAAAGCCGCGGGGCGATGAGCAGCGGACTGTGAGAGTTATCACTCATCCGATCTCGCTGCCCTTCGGATTTTTCCCAGCTTTATTGTTAGCCTGTCACTAAGCACTCACACTAAACTACACTGTTCTATCCCTATACCGGAGCCCCCCGCAACTCAATAAAGTTACTAACCCCTAAACCGCCGCTCCTAGACCCTGCCGCAACTCTGATAAATGTATTAACCCCTAAACCGCCGCTCCTAGACCCTGCCGCAACTCTTATAAATGTATTAACCCCTAAACCGCCGCTCCTAGACCCTGCCGCAACTCTTATAAATGTATTAACCCCTAAACCGCCGCTCCCGGACACCGCTGCCACCTACAGTATACCTAGTAACCCCTATCCTGCCCCCCCTATACCGTCGCCCTCTATAATAAAATTATTAACCCCTATCCTGCTGATCCCGCACCTCGCCGCAACTAAATAAATAGTTTAACCCCTAAACCGCCGCTCCCAGAACCCGCCGCAACCTATATTAAACCTATTAACCCCTATCCTGCCCCCCCTACACCGTTGCCACCTATAATAAATTTATTAACCCCTATCCTGCCCCCCACTACACCGCCGCCACTGTAATAAAATTATTAACCCCTAAACCTAAGTCTAACACTAACCCTAACGCCCCCCTAACTTAAATATTAATTAAATAAATCTAAATAATATTTCTATTATTAACTAAATTAATCCTATTTAAAACTAAATACTTACCTTTAAAATAAACCCTAATATAGCTACAATATAAATAATAATTATATTCTAGCTATCTTAGGATTTATTTTTATTTTATAGGTAACTTTCAATTTATTTTAACTAGGTACAATAGCTATTAAATAGTTATTAACTATTTAATAGCTTACCTAGCTAAAATAAACTGAAATTTACCTGTAAAATAAATCCTAACCTAAGTTATAATTACACCTAACACTACACTATACTTTAATAAATTATTCCTATTTAAAACTAAATACTTACCTGTAAAATAAACCCTAATATAGCTACAATATAAATAATAATTATATTGTAGCTATCTTAGGATTTATATTTATTTTACAGGTAACTTTGTATTTCTTTTAGCTAGTTAGAATAGTTATTAAATAGTTATTAACTATTTAATAACTACCTAGCTAAAAGAAATACAAAATTACCTGTAAAATAAATCCTAACCTAAGTTACAATTAAACCTAATACTACACTATCATTAAATAAATTAATTAAATAAACTACCTACAAATAACTACAATTAAATACAATTACATAAACTAACTAAAGTACAAAAAATAAAAAAAGCTAAGTTACAAAAAATAAAAAAATAAGTTACAAACATTTTAAAAATATTACAACAATTTTAAGCTACTTACACCTAATCTAAGCCCCCTAATAAAATAACAAACCCCCCCAAAATAAAAAAATGCCCTACCCTATTCTAAATTAAATAAAGTTCAAAGCTCTTTTACCTTACCAGCCCTTAAAAGGGCCATTTGTGGGGGCATGCCCCAAAAAGTTCAGCTCTTTTGCCTGTAAAAGAAAAATACAACCCCCCCCAACATTAAAACCCACCACCCACAGACCCCTAATCTAACCCAAACCCCCCTTACAAAAACCTAACACTAATCCCCTGCAGATCATCCTACCTTTAGTCGTCTTCACTCAGCCAAGCAGCGATGGAACCGAAGTGGACATCCGGAGCGGAAGTTAATCCTCCAAGCGGCGCTGAAGAAATCTTCCATCCGATGAAGTCATCATCCAGGCGGCGCTGAAGAAATCTTCCATCCGGGCGATGTCATCTTCCAAGATGCGCTGAAGAGGTCTTCTATCGGGGCGATGTCATCTTCCAAGCCGGGTCTTAAATCTTCCTTCCGCCGACGCGGAACCTCCTTCTTCACCGACGGACTACGACGAATGAAGGCTCCTTTAAGGGACGTCATCCAAGATGGCGTCCCCTCAATTCCGATTGGCTAATAGGATTCTATCAGCCAATCGGAATTAAGATAGGAAACATCTGATTCTGTTCCGATCAGCCAATAGAATGCAAGCTCAATCTGATTGGCTGATTCCATCAGCCAATCAGATTTTTCCTATCTTAATTCCGATTGGCTGATAGAATCCTCTTGGAAGATAGAATCCTATCAGCCAATCGGAATTGAGGGGACGCCATCTTGAATGACGTCCCTTAAAGGAGCCTTCATTCGTCGTAGTCCGTCGGTGAAGAAGGAGGTTCCGCGTCGGCGGGAGGAAGATTCAAGACCCGGCTTGGAAGATGACATCGCCCGGATAGAAGATCTCTTCAGCGCCTCTTGGAAGATGACATCGGCCGGATCAAAGACTTCTTCAGCGCCGCCTGGATGATGACTTCATCGGATGGAAGATTTCTTCAGCGCCGCTTGGAGGATTAACTTCTTCCGCTCCGGATGTCCACTTCGGTTCCATCGCTGCTCGGCTGAGTGAAGACAAGGTAGGATGATCTTCAGGGGATTAGTGTTAGGTTTTGTAAGGGGGGTTTGGGTTAGATTAGGGGTATGTGGGTGGTGGGTTTTAATGTTGGGGGGGGTTGTATTTTTCTTTTACAGGCAAAAGAGCTGAACTTTTTGGGGCATGCCCCCACAAAAGGGCTGGTAAGGTAAAAGAGCTTAATAATAACTATTTAATAGCTATTGTACCTAGTTAAAATAAATTGAAAGGTACCTGTAAAATAAAAATAAATCCTAAGATAGCTACAATATAATTATTATTTATATTGTAGCTATATTAGGGTTTATTTTAAAGGTAAGTATTTAGTTTTAAATAGGATTAATTTAGTTAATAATAAAAATATTATTTAGATTTATTTAATTAATATTTAAGTTAGGGGGGCGTTAGGGTTAGTGTTAGACTTAGGTTTAGGGGTTAATAATTTTATTACAGTGGCGGCGGCGTAGTGGGGGGCAGGATAGGGCTTAATAAATTTATTATAGGTGGCGACGGTGTAGGGGGGGCAGATTAGGGGTTAATAAATTTATTATAGGTGGCGACGGTGTAGGGGGGGCAGGATAGGGGTTAATACATTTAATATAGGTTGCGGCGGGTTCAGGGAGCGGCGGTTTAGGGGTTAATACATTTATTATAGTTGCGGTGGGCTCCGGGAGCGGCGGTTTAGGGGTTAATATGTATAGAGTAGCTTGCGGTGGGCTCCGGGAGCGGCGGTTTAGGGGGTAATAACTTTATTTAGTTGCGGCGGTGTAGGGGGGGTCAGATTAGCGGTGTTTAGACTCGGGGTACATGTTAGGGTGTTAGGTGCAGACAGCTCCCATAGAAATCAATGGGATGTCTGTAAGCAGCGAACTTGTACTTTCGCTATGGTCAGACTCCCATTGATTCCTAAGGGATCCTCCGCCTCCAGGGGTGGCGGTTTGAAAACCAGGTACGCTGGGCCGTAAAAGTGCCGAGTGTACCTGCTAGTCATTTGATAACTAGCAAAAGTAGTGAGAATGTGCCGCACTTGTGTGCGGAACATCTGGAGTGATGTAAGAATCGATCTGTGTCGAACTGAGTCCGGCGGATCGAAGCTTACGTCACAAAATTCTACTTTTGCCGGTCTCAAGCCTTTGATAACTAAGGCGAATCAGCCTCGCCACAAATACGCTGCGGAATTCCAGCGGTATTTGAGGTTGACGGCGTTGATAACAACCCCCCATTGAGTGGTAGTATTATCTCACAGTCTCCATAGGGGGGGTCATCCAATTCCCCTCTTAGCCTGGTATTCTCTAAATCTCAGTTGGGGTTTCATCTGACTGAGTGAGGTCATAATGAGTCCGGGGGTCAGGGGAATTTTGTTGACCATCATAGAAGCGTGGCTCCCACAAGCCCTGAACACAGGAGCTGAACCCCTCACTATGCAGAATCTAGTGTGGCTTGGCCTACAGCAACGGACATCGAAAGGTAGGATCCCCAGTCCCCGCATCCTGAAGTCCCCCATACAATCCAATGACGAATTAGAGCTGGGCCATATGTCTCCTCCCCCAAACTGTGTGGAGATGGTGGTCCCCTCCGCTAGAAGCATAAGGCACAGGATGATGGCATATTGCTAAGCTCTTGGCCTACCAGTTGCTGCCTGGGTTCATATCAGCGTAGTGTCCGTGGCGGGACCCTGTCCAAGGGTCAACAACTTGCCCCCTCTCATCTGTTGGGAGCCGAGGGTTGGGATGTACCTTTACTTTCGGCAGTCTCTCAGGGCCCGCAGCCCACAACCTCTCTTCGCCCGGGAGTGGCAGGGGCGGAGTACTCACAGCCGGCCCGAGCGAGGTCCTTTAGTATGCCTGCTCTTCATAGCACCGGACCCAATGTTATCCACTGCTTGCAGGTATGTCCAGGTGACAGGACCCCCGTCATCTGGGGTGTGTACACACTGAATGCCCATCCATAGGGTTGCAGAGCTGCCCAAAGCAATCTGCAATGTGCCCAGATAATTGGGGAGAAGTGCCAGTCTAGCAAGTCGCCAAAGTCTCTTAGAGTACCAGTAGTGTCATTTCCATATCCCTCGTGCTTCGGAGATGCACAGAATAAGTCAGCGGTTAGTATTGCTTTCTCATGTACGGAGTAACCCTCAGTGCCGTGGGGGGGAGGCTGGTTGAATGCTCGAAGTAGGCCGCCGGTCCAGTCAATAATCTGATTCAGGGTAATAAAGTTGACGAGACTGCAAAATTGTTATATATTTCTGTGCTGCATCAGCTAGAAAGTCTCCTTGTAGTAGTAGGTGATGAAGATGCTAAGAAATTCCATGGGATATATATCAGATTGTGCAACTTTCTTTAGCAGTCTCAAATAATGCGACCGGCCATGGCTGCTGCTTGGGCACGCCCCCAAGTTATATGATTTTTAACTTCTATCTTTAAATCTACGTTAGAAAAAAGTGCTAGTTCAACCCCTTTTTCTCCCTCTTTGCAATTACTGTATATCATATTAGGGGCAGCACCGGGCAAATCCACAAGCCCTTTTTCCGTATTACTAGGTCCTAGTTCCAGTATCACTATCTACCTTTATTTAAGATTTGAATAAAAAATGTTTACCAAACACAACATAAATGCATTAAAATAAACTGTTACACTCACATAAACACTGTCTGATAAAAATGAATCATAAAAATATTAATCATTTTTTTATAAGGGTCTTCAAAAGCATATGTTTATATGGCAATTTGCTCAAGTTTTTACTGACCCACAAATATGAGTTGTGTTTTTTAAACCAAGTTTTAAATAAAACAATCTGTTGTTTTTAAACAACCTCTCAGTGTTCAGTATCTCTGTGAGCTACGCTTACTATAGGGCAACGAATCCCTTATCCTGGTCTCCTGTGTACACACCTGTTTGGCTGGTGTGCCACCCTGTGTTTGCTGGTATCCTGCACCTTATCAGGCTAGCATGGACTGCTTCGCAGAAATCCAGCCTGTCTCTATGGGCATGATTGATTGCCTTTTCCTACAAGTGAGTACCCTGTGCATTTTTTCCTGCTTTGATCTCCTTAAGATGCATCATTCATTGGATATAGGGAATGAGTTTGATAAGGTTCCGAGTATCCTAATTCTAACCGATGGAAGTTGCTTATAATGCAAATATTTTTTCGATAAACCAATGGCTGTGTCCGAATTTTTGTAGTGAGCATTTTTAAGAATGACCAGAAACGCGGTCATACGCTTTTTCAGCATCTGTAGATATAAACTACGAGAGGAGGGTGAGTTGATTGTGTGTGTATTAATAGTTGTACTGCTCTGACAGTGCTGTCCCCAGCTTCTCTTGATATTTTAAACCCTACTTGGTCTTTATGAATTAGATGTGGCATTACGGTAGTCAGGCGGGGTTAGCTAATAATTTGGCATAAATTTTAAGATCTGTGTTTAAGAGTGAAATTGGGCCTTTAGTTTTCAACTTTGCGTAGAATTTTTTGCCTGATTTAGGTAACAGAGTGATGTGGGCTTCTAAAGAGTTCTTGGAGAAAGGTTGAGAGTGTCCGATAATAAGAGTTAAATAATACGCATAGTTGGGGAGCAAGAATGTCTTTACATTTTTTATAGTTTGTATTTGTATATCTGTATGGTCCCGGTGCTTTATCTATAGGGAGATCTTTAATCACTGAGTGTATTTCAGAGATTGTGAATGGTCTTGAGATCTTTTTGCTCTGTTTTATATCTAGTGTGGGCTATTGTAATGGTCTCTAGGTAGTTATGTATTTTTCTAACCTTATCAGAGTGCAAAAGAGTAGCATCTTGGGTCGTTTCCAAGGATAGATTGTATAATGATTTTTAGTATGGTCCGAAAAGCCTCTGCAATATCCTTTATATTATTGATGCGTCTAGTGCTGTCTAAATAAATTTTGAGGACCTATGACCTTTTTATTTGCCGTCTAAGTTTTCTTGCTAGTAGTCCTATGACATTTATTATCCCCATCATAAAGTACTTCTGTTTCAATTTTAATTTTAGTGTTTTCTCTTTATGTTTCTTGTTTAGGATGTCGGCTAGAGTTTGTTTATGTGTTTCCAATTCCTGGAGTAGGGTGTCATCAGTCGGATCTATGTTTGGTTTCTATGTCTGCAATTTTGTCTAATGTAGTTTTAAAGGTCTGACATTTTCTGTTTTTAGGACAAAAGCTTTAATTTTTCATGAGTTTGCCTCTGATTACTCCCTTAAGTGCCTCCTATAATATTTTAGAGTCTGTAACAGATCCTCATTTATGGAGAAGTATTCTATAATATCCCCCTTTTCTAATTTTTGAAAATGGAAGGGATCTTCTAGTATGGTATCATCCAGTCTCCAAATATATTTTGTTAAGGGCATATTTGGCCACCGAAGTAATGCAGTTGACAGCTGAGTGATCTGACCATGTGCAAGTAATATTTCCTGATTTATTAGCTAAGGATAAAGCTATGTACATCTAACATAATATGGTCTATCCTTGAATATCGTTTGTGTGGTGAGGAATAAAATGTATAATCCATATAATAATTATTAGTATTCTCCATGCATTGTGTAATAAAGAGTCTTTAAGGCCTGTTGTAACTTTTTGGATGATATTATGCAAAACAGAGGAAGTTCCGTTTGAATTGTCTTTAGTTGGGTCTAGTGTGAGATTGAAGTCTCCTGCAACAACAACTACGCCTTTCTGATGTTCTAGTAGTATGTTAAGAAAAAGCTGTGGGAAGAATGTATTTTGCTTTTTTAATTAGGTGCATAAACACATGCTATAGTAGTTAATATATTGTATAGTAGTGCCATAATTATCAGGAAACTCCCTTCTTTGTGTTTAATAATATCCTGTGGAACAAAAGTAATATTATTTTTAATAAGGACTACTGGCATTTGTCTCTCTTAGAATTAGATGCATATAGCAGGAGCTAAACTTGTATTGGAACGTTTTAGGTTCTTTACCTTTAAGGAAATTAGTTTCCTGTATGCAGACTATGGCCCCCTATTTATCAAGGGTTCTGGCGGACCTGATCCGACAGTGCGGATCAGGTCCGCCAGACCTCGCTGAATACAGCGAGCAATACGCTCGCCGTATTCAGCAGTGCACCAGCAGCTCACAAGAGCTGCTGGTGCAACTCCGCCCCCTGCAGGACTCACGGCCAATGGGCCGCCAGCAGGGGGGGTGTCAATCAACCCAATCGTACTCGATCGGAGTGATTTCTGGCGATGTCTGTCTGCCTGCTCAGAGCAGGCAGGAGACAGGTTATGGAGCAGCGGTCTTGTGACCACTGCTTCATAACTGATGTTTCTGGCGAGTCTGAAGACTCGCCAGAAAACACGGGGGCATCAAGCTCCATTCCGGAGCTTGATGCATATGCCCCAATAATACTTAATTTAGTATTGACATCTTTTAGGACTATGTTTCTTTTCATTGAGCTATTAAGGCCTTTTGACATTAATTGTTACGATTGTAAGTGTATTTTCGCCTTTTGGTTTCGATTTATCAAAGCCCTACGGCTGCAAGTTCTCACAAGAACTTGCTCGCCGTATTTAACAAGCAGCGCTGCTTCCCCTATGCTCTTCCCCTAAATTCAATCTCCGTGGTCTAGTCCGACCATGGAGATTGACAGCTCCTGCCTGCGCATGATTGGGTGTGCGTGGGCAGGGGGCGGGATTGCACGCGAGCGCAAAATTGCGCTCATGTGCAATGGATAATTTCTGCGGGTAAATTCGCCCCTCCACAGGCGAGCTGAGGGCATACAGGAGCACCGTATATGAGCCCTTAGTGGTCATGTTAGTGTTGGTGGGTACATAAGCATTAGTTAGGTTAGTGCTATAGTAATGGGTTTAATATATTATTTGTATCTCAAGTGCGTAGAATATTTGTGCATAACCTAGGTACATATATTCCCATTGGATTTGTAGGAGTGGAGTGGTGAATAGTAAGCATTTTGATATAAAAAACATTGGGTAACCTGTATTGATACCTAAAAAAAAACAAATGTAAATAATAATGAGAACACAAGTGTGCATTCCCTAAAGGTGCACGGAGGTCGCAGAGCGACATTATCACATGTATTAGGTAACATTTGGTTTCTGCTGTGGAAACCCTTTAGTTAAATGTAGATTAAACAATAGTTAGATTAAACATAATGGGGTATATTTATCATAGTGCGAGCTGACATGATACGATATAGCGTATCATGTCCGCTGCACATCGATAAATGCTGACAGCTTACGCTGTCGGCATTTATCATTGCACCAGCAGTTCCTTGTGAACTGCTGGCACAATGCTACCCCCTGCAGATTTGTGGGTGTTAATTAACCAGATCGTATTCGATCGGTGTTGATTTCTGTCCGCTGCCTCAGAACAGGACAAGTTATGGAGCAGCGGTCTTTAACAAGTTACATGTTAATCTAAATATATCTATATGAATATATATATATACACACAGGTATATACAGTATATATATATATATATATATATATATACAGGTATAGGTGTATATATATATATTTATATATAAATAAAAACTATCTATTTAAAATACAAATAAAATCTTCCTGTATGTGAAAAACAATGGAGATGTTAAGTATTGATAATTCCATATTACAAGTTCAAAGTAAATACGTTCGCTCGGGAGCAATTGGACTTTAATGCGCATCGGGTTAGCACCAGATCAGAGCTCTGGTTAACTCGAATAAAAAGTTGCACAAAAAAACATTAAAAATACATTTAAAAGTACAGTTGCACTAATAATAACACTATCTAATAGAAAAAAAAAATCTAAATTGAAATAAAATGTTACAGGGTTTAAAGATTTGAGGATCTCAGGTGTGAGGGGGGAAAAGTCTGCAAAGGCCTTTAAAGGGACACTCAAGTCAAAATTAAACTTTCATGATTCATATAGAGTAACCAATTTTAAACAACTTTACAATTTATTTCCATTAACAAAATGTGCACTGTCCTTTTTTATATTTACACTTTTTGTATCACCAGCTCCTTCTGAGCATGTGCCAAGAATTCACAGAATATACATATACGCATTAGTGATTGGCTGATGGCTGTCACATGATACAAGGAATATTGGAAATAGATATAACTTTGAAATTTGGCAGGAAAAATTTACTAATATTTTGAAGTTAAGACTAATTGCTATTGTATTGTCTTATTATTGTGCATTTGTTGGTGATGCATATTTACTGTATTTACTGCTCCTTTAACATAGAAATACATACATATACATGTCTTAATATGTTTATGAAAAGTATATATATATATATATATATATATCTCAAACCTGTCTTCAGTCTGACCCTCCTATAGACATCCCCCTGGGTGCAATGATAAAGGGCCACAATAAAAAAAAAAAGGTTGCACTCTCAGGTCTTTTAAACAAAGAAAATCACTCACAATGTTTTCGGAGACGATGTCCCCTTCATCAGCATGTCAAATGTGAATACAAATACACAATTTATAGTGAATACAATAAACAATAACAATCTCATACCGTGTCTGTGGCGCCAAACAAGTGCTTGGAACGCATATTTGCGTTCCAGTGTCTCATGCAACCGGAAGTGGCAAAAAACCGTCACTTCCGGGGTATACGTGAATTATGTATCCTAACAAGTTCCAAAGTAACATAAACTATACATAACGTGCTATACGGCTAAAAGCAACAAACTGTGTCATTTTTGCACTATTAGTAATTTTATGTCATAGTGTCAGAGCAAAACTTGAAATAAAGAGTGTAAAAAAGCGGTATGGTTGCCATGGTGACCGCTATTATCCATACAAGCACCTTATTTCTAGGTTGACTCAGCCCAATCGTATTCACTCATAACCTATATCCTTAGATGTAGTTGTGCACACTACAAAACATCAAGTGAATCATATGTGAAAAATTTGTCAACCTGTAGGGAAATCTTACGAGCTAGTTTAGTTGCCTTAGTAACCACATAGCTTACTTTCTTCTTGTTGCCCATGTAAGGGATTACAGATTATATACACAATGCACCAGAGGTGGTCATATCTAGATCATATTTAACGCAATTTCGTGGACATTGCCACCCCATACCCATGCAACTCTGCTTTACAAATTGTCTTGACCTGACCTCCGTATTTACATAGTAACAGATTCAAAATGACATGACATTTTTTAGTTTTATGTACTAAGAGTATGTGGTTTTGTAACACCACTAAGGTGGAACTCATCCTAGTTTACAAGTACTGGCATGGACCAGTGCCTGCACTAGGTGACATCCACGGCCAGGATACCCTCACAGTAGGGAAAAGCATAAAATATTTTGCCCACCTAGAAGCAGGGATATATTCGGCTACCTGTTCGAAAATAGTTTTATACAGATGATGCTGAGCTGACTAGTATCCTTTTATACTAGGGTCACATTTTGAATCTGTTACTATGTAAATACGGAGGTCAGGTCAAGACATGTGTCTCCCAGGCCCCAACGTTCCTTTTCCTCGGCTTGACTACTTTCTAATCTCCGAGGCACTATTGGTCCGAAATTGAGGTTACAAGAATCGACGACATAGTCATTTCAGACCATGCGTTTATAGCGCTGAAATTAGTTTCAGGTCAAAAACATCTTGGCAAGAATCATATTTATTTTCCCAGATATCTGTCCAATAATGTCAAGTTTCAGAATCATCTACGTTTAAAGTGGGCAGAATACTGTAATAACAATGGGGACTATATAGACAAAATCGAGACATTCTGGGAGGCCTCTAAGGGCCGTCTTGCGTGGTGAGATTAATCCTTCTCACGCTATTGGACAAAAGCTGCAGCTTAGTGTCCAGGCAGTTAGCCAATTCGTGTTAAGAACTCATACCGAGCGTTATTCATAGACATACTAGAGAACACTGGGAAGCATACATTTCAGCTAAGGCACTGCGAGATACACACATGAAACAGATTAATGCCCAGGAAGAACTTAGATTGAAAGCAAAATATGGAGGTTTTACAGGCAGATCGGCCAATTTCCTAGCTAGATTGGTTAAATCCTCGCCCCAGACATGTAATAGCTTCTATTAAGCAAGGAAATAGGGAGATACACGAACCATGCTGACATAGAAAAAGTATTTTTTGAGTTTTTTAAGGATCTATATAGGCAAAGAGTCAATTAAACCTGAAAAAAAAAGAAACTTTCTGGGGTAAGATTAAAGTACCACATTTATCTATGGAGGCCAGAGATGCCATTAATGCGCCTATTACCGGGGAGGAGATATTGTGGGCAATTAAGAATGCGAAATCCAATAAAGCTGCTGGACCAGATGCGCTCCCTATTGAATACTATAGAATTCTACAAATCGAGATAATGCCTATACTAATTAGACTATTTAATTTCTATTTTTCTGACAATACGAAATGTTCTGCATCTTTTACCAGCAGCAAATATCTCATTGATTCCGAAAAAGGGCAAGGATCCCGAGCTGCCAAGCTCTTTCAGGCCTATCTCGGTCTTAAACACTGATTATAAGCTGCTAGCAGCAATTGTTTCGGCACGTTTGAAACCCCATATGGGTGACTTAGTACACGAGAATCAATCGGGTTTTATGCCCGGCCATAACCCCGTAAGGAATATGAGGAAATTATTAATCCTGATTGAGTTTTACTGGAATAAGCATAAGGCTACGGTACTCCATGAGAATATAGATAAGGCCATCTTAACGGTCGATGCGGAGAAGGCCTTTGATAGGGTAAGTTGGGATCATTTATTCTCCACGCTAGATCAATTCGGCTTTACGGGTTCATTTAACAACTATATACGCTTAATTTATAGCGCACCCTCTTCCGCGGTGATTATTAATAATGTATCTACCCAAAGTTTTGACCTATTTAGAGGGACTAGACAGGGCTGCCCACTTTCCCCCCTTCCTGTTCAACCTTAGTGTTGAACCATTGGCAATTAGATTACGGCAAGAACTGGATGGGATCTCCCTTGCAGGGGAGAAGCTGGTCCTTTTACTCTACGCGGACGACCTCCTAGTATTTCTGTCTAACCTTGAGGTCTCCCTGCCCATCTTACAGAGTATCACTCAAGAATTTGGAGAAATCTCCGGATTTAAGATCAATATGTCTAAATCAGAATTAATGTGGCTATATAAGAAACCCGCACTGGATATTACCCCACCCTTTTCAAGAAGTCTCCCAGATTACATATCTTGGACTAAGACTATCCAGTAACTCGGAGGACTGGTATAGGTTAAATCATAGGTCTGTGATAGAGGCTTCTAAGAAAAAGCTGGAGGAATGGGACTATGCTTCCAATATCCCTATCTGCTAGAGTGACCCTAATTAAATCAGTTATCTTTCCAAAACTTCTATACATTCTGCAGAATATCCCTTGGTTTTTGCACAAGAAAGATATCACTATATATAATAAGGCCCTGCTCCAAGTTCTTGTGGAATGGTAAGAGACCGCGGATCGCCTCGCACAGGCTAATGAATTCTAAGGTATCCAGCCGGTTTGGCGCTTCCCAACATTCAAATATATAACTTGGTCATCATAGCTAGATTTGCATTGGATTGGTTAACGGGGGAAGGGACAAATTACCTCGTTTACCTGGGAATCTAAGATTGTGGCCCCCTTCCAGCTGAAGGCTCTATTACACTGTCCATTTACCTCAATTCCATCTAAAATATTCTACCTAGGTACTTTTAAGAATATCATCGGGGCTTGGCAAAAACTATGCGTTGAAGCAGGTAATTCGCCCTACGTTTCTCAATACCTACCTATTGCTGGTAACCCTGAGTTTGGTCCAGGTCTCTCTAATCAGATATTTAAGGAGTGGGAGTCTAAAGGCCTCCAAAACAGTGGGGCAAATACGAGATATAGGGGGTCACTCATTACTATTTCAAGAAATTGCAACGAGATTTGATCTAGGTGCGCGCGAGTTCTACGCCTATCTCCAAGTTAGACACTTTCTTCAGGAACTTTGTAGGAAATATGGAAATAACTGGTCCATGGGCGACCTGCAGGCTTTGATCTCCGCTTATGCGGCAGGCATATACGCAGTTTCCCCTTTGTACCTACTTTTAAATCAGAAAGTTTCCAATCTACAAGTGAGTGAGATGGTAGTCAGGTGGAGTAGTTATTTTCCGTATATAAATGAGCAGACCATTGTGGGGAGCTTTAAAATAATCCAACAGGGCTGGGTCCCGACATCATGGAGGGAATCACAGATGAAGATTGGGTTGCAGAGGTACCTTACCCCTAAGGTTGTATCTAAATGGTACAGAACAAGAGTTACCTGCTCTAGATGTCTATCTTCAGAGGCTGATATCTTCCACTGTTTATGGAGCTGCCCCAAAGTAAGGCAATACTGGGGGAAAATTATATTTTGGATGATGAGGGTCCTGAAATTGGATCATAAAATAACTCCAATAGAGGTTTTCTTTCTGGTCAAATTTCAGGGTAGAGTTAAGAACTATAACCTAATAAATACCATTATATTAACAGCACGTAATCTAATTTTTAAAACATGGAAAGCATCCGTTGCACCTACAATGGCGCAATTTAAAAAGGCATTGAGTAGCCAACTCATAACAGAGCAGTTTAATGTACCCATACCCACAAGAAAAACATGTAGCGGGATTCTTTAAAAAATGGGAGATTTTTGTTAGATCTCTACCTCTCTTACAGCAAAAAAAGCTTATTAAGCCATTTAGAAATCTGGAATTTGTCCAGATGAACATATTAGCAGGCCATTTTCCCGTAGAATGGGCGGAGACCAGTGACTGAGTATCTGTCGGGGGGGAGACAGGGGGAGGAGAAATTCAGGTGCCCCTTTTTTTTTTTGTCATGTTTTGTTTTGTTTTTTCTTTTTCTTTGCATTGTTTTGTTTTATACTGTTTTGTTTTGCATTGTTTTGTTTTGCATTGTTTTGTTTTGTATTGTTTTGTTTTGCTCTTGTTTGTCTGGTTTTTGTCTAATTGTCCAATGGTTGCAGCTGTTTGTGGGGGGGGGTGATATAGAAGAAAACAACAAAGATGTAGGAAATAATCCACTGATAAAAGTTATGTGTTCACTATATGCACTTTTTTTATGCATGTATATGCCCGACTTAAAGATTTTGGAATGACTTGATCATCTGATATAATGTGACACCTACTGGTTAAATGGGATAACAATTGTTATTGTAGTAAATTCCTATGTCTTTGATATAAATAAATATTTAAAAAAAAAAAAAAGACAAAAAAAAAAAAAAAAAAAAAAAAAAAAAAAAAAAAAAAAAAGGTTGCACTCTCAGGTCTTTTAAACAAAGAAAATCACTCACAATGTTTTCGGAGACGATGTCCCCTTCATCAGCATGTCAAATGTGAATACAAATACACAATTTATAGTGAATACAATAAACAATAACAATCTCATACCGTGTCTATGGCGCCAAACAAGTGCTTGGAACGCATATTTGCGTTCCAGTGTCTCATGCAACCGGAAGTGGCAAAAAAACGTCACTTCCGGGTATACGTGAATTATGTATCCTAACAAGTTCCAAAGTAACATAAACTATACATAACGTGCTATACGGCTAAAGCAACAAACAGTGTCATTTTTGCACTATTAGTAATTTTATGTCATAGTGTCAGAGCAAAACTTGAAATAAAGAGTGTAAAAAGCGGTATGGTTGCCATGGTGACCGCTATTATCCATACAAGCACCTTATTTCTAGGTTTGACTCAGCCCAATCGTATTCACTCATAACCTATATCCTTAGATGTAGTTGTGCACACTACAAAACATCAAGTGAATCATATGTGAAAATTTGTCAACTGTAGGGAAATCTTACGAGTTAGTTTAGTTGCCTTAGTAACCACATAGCTTACTTTCTTCTTGTTGCCCATGTAAGGGATTACAGATTATATACACAATGCACCAGAGGTGGTCATATCTAGATCATATTTAACGCAATTTCGTGGACATTGCCACCCCATACCATGCACTCTGCTTTACATATTGTCTTGACCTGGCCTCCGTATTTACATAGTAACAGATTCAAAATGACATAACATTTTTTAGTTTTATGTACTAAGAGTATGTGGTTTTGTAACACCACTAAGGTGGAACTCATCCTAGTTTACAAGTACTGGCATGGACCAGTGCTGCACTAGGTGACATCCACGGCCAGGATACCCTCACAGTAGGGAAAAGCATAAAATATTTTGCCCACCTAGAAGCAGGGATATATTCGGCTACCTGTTCGAAAATAGTTTATACAGATGATGCTGAGCTGACTAGTATCCTTTTATACTAGGGTCACATTTTGAATCTGTTACTATGTAAATACGGAGGTCAGGTCAAGACATGTGTCTCCCAGGCCCAACGTTCCTTTTCTCGGCTTGACTACTTTCTAATCTCCGAGGCACTATTGGTCCGAAATTGGGTTACAAGAATCGACGACATAGTCATTTCAGACCATGCGTTTATAGCGCTGAAATTAGTTTCAGGTCAAAAACATCTTGGCAAGAATCATATTTATTTTCCCAGATATCTGTCCAATAATGTCAAGTTTCAGAATCATCTACGTTTAAAGTGGGCAGAATACTGTAATAACAATGGGGGACTATATAGACAAAATCGAGACATTCTGGGAGGCCTCTAAGGCCCGTCTTGCGTGGTGAGATTAAATCCTTCTCACGCTATTGGACAAAAAGCTGCAGCTTAGTGTCCAGGCAGTTAGCCAATCGTGTTAAGAACTCATACCGAGCGTATATTCATAGACATACTAGAGAACACTGGGAAGCATACATTTCAGCTAAGGCACTGCGAGATACACACATGAAACAGATTAATGCCCAGGAAGAACTTAGATTGAAAGCAAAATATGGAGGTTTTACAGGCAGATCGGCCAAGTTCCTAGCTAGATTGGTTAAATCCTCGCCCAGACATGTAATAGCTTCTATTAAGCAAGGAAATAGGAGATACACGAACCATGCTGACATAGAAAAAGTATTTTTTGAGTTTTTTAAGGATCTATATAGGCAAGAGTCAATTAAACCTGAAAAAAAAAGAAACTTTCTGGGGGTAAGATTAAAGTACCACATTTATCTATGGAGGCCAGAGATGCCATTAATGCGCCTATTACCGGGGAGGAGATATTGTGGGCAATTAAGAATGCGAAATCCAATAAAGCTGCTGGACCAGATGCGCTCCCTATTGAATACTATAGAATTCTACAAATCGAGATAATGCCTATACTAATTAGACTATTTAATTTCTATTTTTCTGACAATACGAAATGTTCTGCATCTTTTACAGCAGCAAATATCTCATTGATTCCGAAAAAGGGCAAGGATCCCGAGCTGCCAAGCTCTTTCAGGCCTATCTCGGTCTTAAACACTGATTATAAGCTGCTAGCAGCAATTGTTTCGGCACGTTTGAAACCCCATATGGGTGACTTAGTACACGAGAATCAATCGGGTTTTATGCCCGGCCATAACCCCGTAAGGAATATGAGGAAATTATTAATCCTGATTGAGTTTTACTGGAATAAGCATAAGGCTACGGTACTCCATGAGAATATAGATAAGGCCATCTTAACGGTCGATGCGGAGAAGGCCTTTGATAGGGTAAGTTGGGATCATTTATTCTCCACGCTAGATCAATTCGGCTTTACGGGTTCATTTAACAACTATATACGCTTAATTTATAGCGCACCCTCTTCCGCGGTGATTATTAATAATGTATCTACCCAAAGTTTTGACCTATTTAGAGGGACTAGACAGGGCTGCCCACTTTCCCCCTTCCTGTTCAACCTTAGTGTTGAACCATTGGCAATTAGATTACGGCAAGAACTGGATGGGATCTCCCTTGCAGGGGAGAAGCTGGTCCTTTTACTCTACGCGGACGACCTCCTAGTATTTCTGTCTAACCTTGAGGTCTCCCTGCCCATCTTACAGAGTATCACTCAAGAATTTGGAGAAATCTCCGGATTTAAGATCAATATGTCTAAATCAGAATTAATGTGGCTATATAAGAAACCCGCACTGGATATTACCCACCCTTTTCAAGAAGTCTCCCAGATTACATATCTTGGACTAAGACTATCCAGTAACTCGGAGGACTGGTATAGGTTAAATCATAGGTCTGTGATAGAGGCTTCTAAGAAAAAGCTGGAGGAATGGACTATGCTTCCAATATCCCTATCTGCTAGAGTGACCCTAATTAAATCAGTTATCTTTCCAAAACTTCTATACATTCTGCAGAATATCCCTTGGTTTTTGCACAAGAAAGATATCACTATATATAATAAGGCCTGCTCCAAGTTCTTGTGGAATGGTAAGAGACCGCGGATCGCCTCGCACAGGCTAATGAATTCTAAGGTATCAGCCGGTTTGGCGCTTCCCAACATTCAAATATATAACTTGGTCATCATAGCTAGATTTGCATTGGATTGGTTAACGGGGAAGGGACAAATTACCTCGTTTACCTGGGAATCTAAGATTGTGGCCCCCTTCCAGCTGAAGGCTCTATTACACTGTCCATTTACCTCAATTCCATCTAAAATATTCTACCTAGGTACTTTTAAGAATATCATCGGGGCTTGGCAAAAACTATGCGTTGAAGCAGGTAATTCGCCCTACGTTTCTCAATACCTACCTATTGCTGGTAACCCTGAGTTTGGTCCAGGTCTCTCTAATCAGATATTTAAGGAGTGGGAGTCTAAAGGCCTCCAAACAGTGGGGCAAATACGAGATATAGGGGGTCACTCATTACTATTTCAAGAAATTGCAACGAGATTTGATCTAGGTGCGCGCGAGTTCTACGCCTATCTCCAAGTTAGACACTTTCTTCAGGAACTTTGTAGGAAATATGGAAATAACTGGTCCATGGGCGACCTGCAGGCTTTGATCTCCGCTTATGCGGCAGGCATATACGCAGTTTCCCCTTTGTACCTACTTTTAAATCAGAAAGTTTCCAATCTACAAGTGAGTGAGATGGTAGTCAGGTGGAGTAGTTATTTTCCGTATATAAATGAGCAGACCATTGTGGGGAGCTTTAAAATAATCCAACAGGGCTGGGTCCCGACATCATGGAGGGAATCACAGATGAAGATTGGGTTGCAGAGGTACCTTACCCCTAAGGTTGTATCTAAATGGTACAGAACAAGAGTTACCTGCTCTAGATGTCTATCTTCAGAGGCTGATATCTTCCACTGTTTATGGAGCTGCCCCAAAGTAAGGCAATACTGGGGGAAAATTATATTTTGGATGATGAGGGTCCTGAAATTGGATCATAAAATAACTCCAATAGAGGTTTTCTTTCTGGTCAAATTTCAGGGTAGAGTTAAGAACTATAACCTAATAAATACCATTATATTAACAGCACGTAATCTAATTTTTAAAACATGGAAAGCATCCGTTGCACCTACAATGGCGCAATTTAAAAAGGCATTGAGTAGCCAACTCATAACAGAGCAGTTTAATGTACCATACCCACAAGAAAAACATGTAGCGGGATTCTTTAAAAAATGGGAGATTTTTGTTAGATCTCTACCTCTCTTACAGCAAAAAAAGCTTATTAAGCCATTTAGAAATCTGGAATTTGTCCAGATGAACATATTAGCAGGCCATTTTCCCGTAGAATGGGCGGAGACCAGTGACTGAGTATCTGTCGGGGGGGAGACAGGGGGAGGAGAAATTCAGGTGCCCCTTTTTTTTTTTTGTCATGTTTTGTTTTGTTTTTTCTTTTTCTTTGCATTGTTTTGTTTTATACTGTTTTGTTTTGCATTGTTTTGTTTTGCATTGTTTTGTTTTGTATTGTTTTGTTTTGCTCTTGTTTGTCTGGTTTTGTCTTATTGTCCAATGGTTGCAGCTGTTTGTGGGGGGGGGTGATATAGAAGAAAACAACAAAGATGTAGGAAATAATCCACTGATAAAAGTTATGTGTTCACTATATGCACTTTTTTTATGCATGTATATGCCCGACTTAAAGATTTTGGAATGACTTGATCATCTGATATAATGTGACACCTACTGGTTAAATGGGATAACAATTGTTATTGTAGTAAATTCCTATGTCTTTGATATAAATAAATATTTAAAAAAAAAAAAAAGACAAAAAAAAAAAAAAAAAAAGGTTGCACTCTCAGGTCTTTTAAACAAAGAAAATCACTCACAATGTTTTCGGAGACGATGTCCCCTTCATCAGCATGTCAAATGTGAATACAAATACACAATTTATAGTGAATACAATAAACAATAACAATCTCATACCGTGTCTATGGCGCCAAACAAGTGCTTGGAACGCATATTTGCGTTCCAGTGTCTCATGCAACCGGAAGTGGCAAAAAAACGTCACTTCCGGGTATACGTGAATTATGTATCCTAACAAGTTCCAAAGTAACATAAACTATACATAACGTGCTATACGGCTAAAGCAACAAACAGTGTCATTTTTGCACTATTAGTAATTTTATGTCATAGTGTCAGAGCAAAACTTGAAATAAAGAGTGTAAAAAGCGGTATGGTTGCCATGGTGACCGCTATTATCCATACAAGCACCTTATTTCTAGGTTGACTCAGCCCAATCGTATTCACTCATAACCTATATCCTTAGATGTAGTTGTGCACACTACAAAACATCAAGTGAATCATATGTGAAAATTTGTCAACTGTAGGGAAATCTTACGAGTTAGTTTAGTTGCCTTAGTAACCACATAGCTTACTTTCTTCTTGTTGCCCATGTAAGGGATTACAGATTATATACACAATGCACCAGAGGTGGTCATATCTAAATCATATTTAACGCAATTTCGTGGACATTGCCACCCCATACCATACACTCTGCTTTACATATTGTCTTGACCTGGCCTCCGTATTTACATAGTAACAGATTCAAAATGACATAACATTTTTTAGTTTTATGTACTAAGAGTATGTGGTTTTGTAACACCACTAAGGTGGAACTCATCCTAGTTTACAAGTACTGGCATGGACCAGTGCTGCACTAGGTGACATCCACGGCCAGGATACCCTCACAGTAGGGAAAAGCATAAAATATTTTGCCCACCTAGAAGCAGGGATATATTCGGCTACCTGTTCGAAAATAGTTTATACAGATGATGCTGAGCTGACTAGTATCCTTTTATACTAGGGTCACATTTTGAATCTGTTACTATGTAAATACGGAGGTCAGGTCAAGACAATGGGGCCTACTTATCAAGCCGTCAACCGCAAATACGCTGGAATTCCACAGCGTAATTGTGAAAAGCCTGATTCGCCTTATTTATCAAAGGCTACAGACCGTCAAAAGTAGAATTTTGTGACGTAACATATGATCCGCCGGTCTCAGTCCGACACAGATCGATGCTTACGTCACTACAGATGTTCCGAATGCAAATTCGGCACTATCTGACTACTTTTGCTAGTTATCAAAAATCTACCAGGTACGCTCGCCACTATTCTGGCCCAGCGTACCTGCTTTTCAATTTGCCGCCCCGGAGGCCGCGGATGCCATAGGAGTTAATGGGAGTCTGAAAGCAGCGAAAGCTTATGTTCGCTGCTGCCCGATATCCCATTGATTTCTATGGGAGAATAAAAGTTATGTTTACACCTAACACCCTAACATAAACCCCGATTCTAAACACCCCTAATCTGCCGCCCCCTACACCGCCACCACCTACATTATACTTATTAACCCATAATCTGCCGCCCCCTACACCGCCGCCACCTACATTATACTTATTAACCCCTATCCCGCCGCTCCCGGAGCCCACCGCAACTAAATAAAGTTATTAACCCCTAAACCCCTGGCCTCCCACATCACTACCACTTACTAAACCTATTAACCCCTAAACCGCCAACCCTCCCACATCGCCATAAACTAAATTAAACTATTAACCCCCTAAACCTAACAACCTGCTAAGTTATCACATTGTGTACATATACCTGCTTCTTTATCTTATATCTGTCCATAAACCAATCACCAATACTTGTAGAGAACAATGGAAAATTAACATTTTATTACCTTATCTCTTCTATAACCCCCTGGGAGTGTAATTTCTTCTACTGGCTGTGTTAATACAGCTGGGCCTCATGGCCAAAAACTTTCAGGATGGGTGGGGACACCACAAGCTAAATAAACTAATTCAAATACCAATATAAGGTTAATGGAAATGCTTGTAAACAATTTAATACACTCCAGCAGGTAAAGTGGAGCGTTGGGAACAAATTAAAGGGGAACATTTTTTTGAGTAAACTGTCCCTTTAAGTTTGTGAAAACATATAGTGAAGGAGTTCTTCAAAAGGGTCTTAAATAAACATTGGGATATCTTCTAAGCAGACCCCATTTTAAAAGATATATTGGGCGATAGACCACAGTCTGAAAAAACATCTTGGCTCCCTCTAAATTAAAACCTGTGGAAAAAAGGCAAATGGGACATTAACAAATTGGTTATCCCTGAATCTTGGTACATACAGATCTGGACGGTTCAATTGTTGTATGTGTCATCACATTTAAAAGGAGATCACTTTACCATTTGAATATATCCAAGGTCGCAAATATAAAAAATAGAGCCATCTGTATTACCACCTTTGTAGTTTATGCCCTGACCTGTGAATGCAATAAGATCTATAGGCAGGATAAAAAGAAAAATGAAAAGGCAGGTCTATAAACATATTGAGAACATTAAAAATAGTTTAGTAACACACAGTGAGGCCTATTTATCAAAGGTCTTGGGCACCTGATCCGACAGTGCGGATCAGGTCCGCAAGACCTCGCTGAATGAGGAGAGCAATACGCTCTCCTTGTTCAGCATTGCACCAGCAGCTTACAAGAGCTGCTGGTGCAACGCCGCCCACTGCAGATTCGCAGCCAATGGGCCGCCAGCAGGGAGGTGTCAATCAACCCGATCGTACTCGATCGGGTTGAATTGTGGCGATTTATAAATGGGCCTCAGTGTCTCAGGACATGTGCCTATAAACAGGACCCTTCCAGTCTAGTATTGTGGATTGGGTCTTTCCTAGTGGTAATTCTCATCAGAGGTTGATCAATTTATGAAAACATGAGACTATGACTATGATTTATGAATTGGATAGTTTGACCCCTAGGTGATTAAACATTGATTTAGGCCTCAAAGCATTCATGGTATGAAGGTGGGTGGTTTTGGTTTGTTTTTTGTGTTATTCATTCTGTGTTGCAAAAGAGCAATGTATGATAAACTAATCGTGTAATAAATTAATAGTGGATGAGTTTTGTGCCATATTTTTATTTTATTTTACCTTGGAACATTTTAACCCCTTCACCATAACTGACGTATATATATGTTGCGCTGCACTTTGCCTGTAGTACCGCACAACGGTTACGTATATATACGCCTGAGCTTCAGGAAGCTCCAGCAGTCTTGACTGTTAAGTTACAGCTGAGAGCTGGAGTTCCTGAGCTCCAGGCATCTGTGCCCCCATATGGAACCAGAGAACGATCGGTGTTCCGGTTCCAAATGAGGGCAGATGCCAGATCGCTACAGACAGTGACACTTTGCATGTCACTGTCTGTAACGATCATCTGCTGGTGCCGACGGGAGGTGTGGGAGGTATTCCGGGAGGCGGGTGGTTAGCCCAGTAGCGCAATGGGGAGGGAGTGGGAGGACCCTACACTACAGAAAAAAATAAAGCGACAGGCAGGGATGGGGCAGCTACACTACAGAAAAAGGGGGTTGGGGGTGGGGGATCCCTAACTGAGGATAGCAGGAGGTGGGGGGATAACTACACTACAGAAAATAAAAAAATATTAATATATACAGGGAGTGAAGAATTATTAGGCAAATGAGTATTTTGACCACATCATCCTCTTTATGCATGTTGTCTTACTCCAAGCTGTATAGGCTCGAAAGCCTACTACCAATTAAGCATATTAGGTGATGTGCATCTCTGTAATGAGAAGGGGTGTGGTCTAATGACATCAACACCCTATATCAGGTGTGCATAATTATTAGGCAACTTCCTTTCCTTTGGCAAAATGAGTCAAAAGAAGGGCTTGACAGGCTCAGAAAAGTCAAAAATAGTGAGATATCTTGCAGAGGGATGCAGCACTCTTAAAATTGCAAAGCTTCTGAAGCGTGATCATCGAACAATCAAGCGTTTCATTCAAAATAGTCAACAGGGTCGCAAGAAGCGTGTGGAAAAACCAAGGCGCAAAATAACTGCCCATGAACTGAGAAAAGTCAAGCGTGCAGCTGCCAAGATGCCACTTGCCACCAGTTTGGCCATATTTCAGAGCTGCAACATCACTGGAGTGCCCAAAAGCACAAGGTGTGCAATACTCAGAGACATGGCCAAGGTAAGAAAGGCTGAAAGACGACCACCACTGAACAAGAGACACAAGCTGAAACGTCAAGACTGGGCCAAGAAATATCTCAAGACTGATTTTTCTAAGGTTTTATGGACTGATGAAATGTGAGTGAGTCTTGATGGGCCAGATGGATGGGCCCATGGCTGGATTGGTAAAGGGCAGATAGCTCCAGTCCGACTCAGATGCCAGCAAGGTGGAGGTGGAGTACTGGTTTGGGCTGGTATCATCAAAGATGAGCTTGTGGAGCCTTTTCGGGTTGAGGATGGAGTCAAGCTCAACTCCCAGTCCTACTGCCAGTTTCTGGAAGACACCTTCTTCAAGCAGTGGTACAGGAAGAAGTCTGCATCCTTCAAGAAAAACATGATTTTCATGCAGGACAATGCTCCATCACACGCGTCCAAGTACTCCACAGCGTGGCTGGCAAGAAAGGGTATAAAAGAAGAAAATCTAATGACATGGCCTCCTTGTTCACCTGATCTGAACCCCATTGAGAACCTGTGGTCCATCATCAAATGTGAGATTTACAAGGAGGGAAAACAGTACACCTCTCTGAACAGTGTCTGGGAGGCTGTGGTTGCTGCTGCACGCAATGTTGATGGTGAACAGATCAAAACACTGACAGAATCCATGGATGGCAGGCTTTTGAGTGTCCTTGCAAAGAAAGGTGGCTATATTGGTCACTTATTTGTTTTTGTTTTGTTTTCGTATGTCAGAAATGTATATTTGTGAATGTTGAGATGTTATATTGGTTTCACTGGTAAAAATAAATAATTGAAATGGGTATATATTTGTTTTTTGTTAAGTTGCCTAATAATTATGCACAGTAATAGTCACCTGCACACACAGATATCCCCCTAAAATAGCTATAACTAAAAACAAACTAAAAACTACTTCCAAAACTATTCAGCTTTGATATTAATGAGTTTTTTGGGTTCATTGAGAACATGGTTGTTGTTCAATAATAAAATTAATCCTCAAAAATACAACTTGCCTAATAATTCTGCACTCCCTGTATACAGTATATAGTGGGGGTGAGGGAGGGAAGAGACCTGTTTGGGAGAGAACAGGGGGTGGGAAGTGTCAGATGGGAGGGTAATCTATTCACTAAAGCTAAAAATAACTTTACAGCTACCTAATTGTCCCCTTCACTGCCGGGAATAATAGAAGTGTGGTGCACAGCTGCAATTAGCGCCCATCTAATTACCAAAAAGCAATGGCAAAGCCATATATATCTGATAATTCTGAACAAAGGGGATCCCAGAGAAGCTTTTACAGTAGCGCAATGTGGAGGGAGTGGGAGGACCCTACACTACAGAAGAAAATAAAGCGACAGGGAGGGATAGGGCAGCTACACTACAGAAAAAGGGGGTTGGGGTGGGGGATCCCTAACTGAGGATAGCAGGAGGTGGGGGGATAACTACACTACAGAAAATAAAAACATATTAATATATATATATATATATATAGTGGGGGAGAGGGAGGGTAGAGACCTGTTTGGGAGAGATCAGGGGGTGGGAAAGTCCCGGTAGTGAAGAGGTTAAAACTCATATGGAAATTTTGCATTTTTATCATTACTTTGTAAATATATTTAATGCAATGAGTTTTATGTTTAAGCCTCCAGTGATATTATTGGCTGCCATGATGGAAGTCATCATTGCCATCAGTAGGTGTGGTCAGCTTGGACCTCCTATTGTAGGTGTGGTTTAAGGGTTTATATTCGCTCCAGACTAATGGTGAGTTAGTTGTGCTCTCAATTCCTTGACAAAGTCTGAGTAAATACAGATGAAGCATGTAGGAGAGAGTGTCTATTGAGTTGCACCGGACTACTGGAAATTGACTGCAGGATCCAGAGGGAGACGGAGGAGCCATTCGAAATAAGTGAGGATGGGGTTATCCTGCTTCTTAAGTATTTGGGACTTCACTACCTCATCATTGTGATATGCTGTCTTTTATAAGTGGAAGTGTTTTAATATCTAGTAAGTGGGTATTTAGTATGTGTGTTCTTAATTAAAACACTATATATTATCTTGAATCTGAGGTTCGCTCTGTGCTCATTTTGTAGATTTTACATTTTCTGAAGATTGCTTACAATGACGTGTCCATAAGGCTCCATAACATATGGGATATATTTCCCGTCACATGGAGGAAGTAAAAAACCCATACAAGAGCTTAAAATCCCTTCCACCTCCCATCTCTATTGAGTTCTGTTCTTGGCCTCACAGGAGTTGGTTGAAAATAGAGGTGTTCCAGCTACTTGCTAATGAATTTAAATTTGGAATCTCAGACCAATGTGAGTTCCATAATTCCTGGGAATTATCATTCACAAAGATGACAGAAGAGAGACTTCACAGCAGCTGAATGGGACATAGGAATACCCTGTTTTGTGCGCATTATTTCCCTATGGAACTTCAGCCATAGCTACACTCGCAGGGACTTGTCCCACAGGGGGAGGCTATTTCCTACAGATATCCTTTGCTGTAACTGTACCAGCACTGGGTGGGCTCTCTACTGGATACTTCTGCAGCTACATGCCTGGTAAGCCAGTGGAGGTGTGCTACTTCATGTAAGTGAGTTACCACAGCACACACACAGCCCAGAGACTATCAGGCCCATTTATCAAAGGGCTTGCGGACCTGATCCGACACTGCGGATCAGGTCCGCAAGACCTCGCTAAATGCGGAGAGCAATACGCTCTCCGCATTTAACATTGCACCAGCAGCTCACAAGAGCTGCTGGTGCAACGCCGCCCCCTGCTGACTCGCGGCCAATCGGCCGCCAGCAGGGAGCTGTCAATCAACCCAATCGTATTCGACCGGGTTGATGTCCGGCGATTCCTATCCGCCTGTTCAGAGCAGGCGGACAGGGTTATGGAGCAGCGGACTTTAGACCGCTGCTTCATAAGTTGTGTTTCTGGCAAGTCTAAAGACTCGCCAGAAACACGGCCCTTCAAGCTCCGTACGGAGCTTGATAAATGGGCCTGTATTTGTAGGTACTCTGACACAGGTACAGCATAGCAAAGAGGACATAGCCTGCTCTCCTCACAACACATTTTTTGTTTTTTTTCAGGTCCCTGTTTGCTTTATCCTTATCAGGGACACGGACAGGTAAGACTGATGCCCTTCACAGCCCTCTGATAGCTCTGGGAAACCATTTTTAGCACTTTCTATAAAATAGGTGCCTGGCCCTTTAAGAAAACCGCTAACTGCTCTGCGCAGTTACCCGTTCTATAGAGGACAATACGGTGTGGCAGATTATTATTTTATTCAAGGATTAACCCTTTGGCTGCTAAGCCATTTCCTACCTGGGTGTTAAGCTGGTTTTGAGCTTTTTGTTGCAGTTCACGTTTAAACACTTTTAGAAGTAAGGTTTGTGTGAACAAACTATATATTGTTTTTTTCAGCAGACCTAGTAGATTCTAAATATACCATTATTATATGTGTATGTCTCAACAGGTTTTAAAAATAAAGCATTACATATGAAAAAAGTGTATTTTTTAACTCCACTTTCAATAAAAATTAGTTTGTAATTTTATTTTTCTAAAATCTATCATCAAAGCCTGTGTTGCTAAATATTTGCAGTAAGTAACCTGTCTAAAATAAGCAGAAATTGAGAACATTTCACTGTGTTTTTCTACTGTTTTATTGCCGACGTGTCAATTTGATAAACCTTAACAAAAAGCATCTTTAAATTTAATGTATTGTTGCCAGCAATTAAAAAGCTTTAGCTGCCTGGGAAGTTAAGATATGACAACAAAACTATATATTTTTAGAAACTACACCCCCAGCTGCATCAAATGAGGTCTTATTTGTATCACATATCTGGGGCGCGATCCGATATACGGCGCAGGTTTCGGCGCAAGCGTGGAAACCTGCGCCGCCCGTAGTTTCAGCTCGCAACTCGAGCTATCTTATATACGGTGCCGTCAGAGGCTAAAGTGCCGTAAGTCTGACAAACCAGCGATGTCCAGAAATCTGCGTAAGTACAAATTTTTGGAGTCGCCAGTGACTTTCGGCACTTTAGAAACTGCCGCCTCATAAAAAAACCTGACTAAGTTATTAAATCACCCGTTACTGTCTAGCACGCCTCCTAAACATAGCCCGACACGTATACCCCTCTATCCGCTATCCCCCCTCTCACTATTAAATAATAAATATATTAACCCCTAAACCGCCGCTCCCGGACCCCGCCGCCAGCTACATTATCTATATTACCCGCTAATCTGACCCCCCTACACCGCCGCTAGCTATATTAAATGTTTTACCCCCTAATGTGAGCCCCCTACACTGCCGCTACCTATTTTAACTATATTACCCCCTAATGTGAGCCCCCTACCCCGCCCCTACCTATTTTAACTATATTACCCCCTAATGTGAGCCCCCTACCCCGCCGCCACCTATTTAAACTATATTAACCCCTAATCTGACCCCCTTACACCGCCGCCACCTATATTAAAATTATTAACCCCTAATCTAATCCCCCTTACACCGCCGCCATCTATATTAAATTATTAACCCCTAATCTAATCCCCCTATACCGCCGCCACCTATATTAAATTAATTAACCCCTAAAATACTAAAATTTCCCTACCACTAAACCTAAGTCTAACCCTACAAGGGCTTTTTGCGTGGCATTGCCCCAAAGTAAACAGCTCTATTGCCAGCCCTTAAAAGGGTTTTTTGCGGGCCATTGCCCTAAAGTAACCAGCTCTTTTACTAGCCCTGAAAAGGTCTTTTTGCGTGGCATTGCCCCAAAGTAAACAGCTCTATTGCCAGCCCTTAAAAGGGCTTTTTGCGGGCCATTGCCCTAAAGTAACCAGCTCTTTTAACAGCCCTTAAAAGGGCTTTTTGCGGGGCATTGTCACAAAGTAATCAGCTCTTTTGCCTCTAATATAAATCCCCCTACACCGCCGCCACCTATAATAAATGTATTAACCCCTAATCTAATCCCCCATATACCGCCGCCACCTATATTAACTATATTAACCCTAATTATATTAGGGTTAATATAGTTATTAGATTATATATATTAACTATATTAACCCTATCTAATCCTAACACCCCTAACTAAATTCTTATTAAAATAAATCTAATTAATATTAATATTATTAATTAAAATATTCCTATTTAAAACTAAATACTTACCTATAAAATAAACCCTAAGATAGCTACAATATAATTAATAATTACATTGTAGCTATTTTAGGGTTTTTATTTATTTTACAGGTAACTTGGTATTTATTTTAACTAGGTACAATAGCTATTAAATAGTTAATAACTATTTAATAGCTACCTAGTTAAAATAATTACCAATTTACCTGTAAAATAAATCCTAACCTAAGTTACAAATACACCTACACTATCAATAAATTAAATAAACTACAAATGTCTAAACTAACCTACAATTAAATACACTAAACTAAATTTTAAAAAAAAAACAAACACTAAATTACAAAAAATAAAAAAAGATTACAAGAATTTTAAGCTAATTACACCTATTCTAAGCCCCCTAATAAAATAACAAAGCCCCCCAAAATAAAAAAAATTCCCTACCCTAATCTAAATTACAAAAGTTAACAGCTCTATTACCAGCCCTTAAAAGGGCCTTTTGTGGGGCATTTCCCCAAAGTAATCAGCTCTTTTGCCTGTAAAAACAACACAACAACCCCCCCATTACAACCCACCACCCACATACCTCTATTCTAACCCACCCAATCCCCCCTTAAAAAAACGTGTCTAACCCCCAAGTGCTCCTTACCTGTCCTGAAGACCGGCGGAGAAGGTCCTGTTCCAGGCGGAGAAGTCTTCTTCCAGGCGGCGACCTCTTCTTCTTCCAGGATTCTAATCAGCCAATAGAATTACAGTAGCTCTTATTCTATTGGCTATTCAAATCAGCCAATAGAAATAAAGTAGCTTGCATCCGATTGGCTGATTTGAATTTGAAGGCTCAAATCAGCCAATATGAATTCAAGGGACGCCATTTTTAATCGCGTATCTTGAATTCATATTCAGTGTACGGCGGCGATCGTATGAAGAGGATCCTCCACGTTCCGGCTCCGGTCTTCAGTTCCAGAGGTCTTCGGTTCCAGCGTCGCCAATCTTCAGTTCCAGCATCGCCGGTCTTCAGTTCCAGATGGACGTCTTCAGCTCCGCGGTCATCGGTCTTCAACTCCTCCGCTCCGCGCCGGCTGGATCCTGGAAGAAGAAGAGGTCCCCGCCTGGAAGAAGACTTTTCCGCCTGGAACAGGACCTTCTCCGTCGGTCTTCAGGACAGGTAAGGAGCACTTGGGGGTTAGACTTAGGTTTTTTTAAGGGGGGATTTGGTGGGTTAGAATAGGGGTATGTGGGTGGTGAGTTGTAATGGGGGGTGTTGTTTTCTTTACAGGCAAAAGAGCTGATTACTTTGGGGAAATGCCCCACAAAAGGCCCTTTTAAGGGCTGGTAATAGAGCTGTTAACTTTTGTAATTTAGATTAGGGTAGGGATTTTTTTTTATTTTGGGGGGCTTTGTTATTTTATTAGGGGGCTTAGAATAGGTATAATTAGCTTAAAATTCTTGTAATCTTTTTTATTTTTTGTAATTTAGTGTTTGTTTGTTTTTGTAATTTAGTTTAGTGTATTTAATTTTAGTTTAGATATTTGTAGTTTATTTAATTTATTGATAGTGTAGGTGTATTTGTAACTTAGGTTAGGATTTATTTTACATGTAAATTGGTAATTATTTTAACTAGGTAGCTATTAAATAGTTATTAACTATTTAATAGCTATTGTACCTAGTTAAAATAAATACCAAGTTACCTGTAAAATAAATATAAACCCTAAAATAGCTACAATGTAATTATTAATTATATTGTAGCTATCTTAAGGTTTATTTTATAGGTAAGTATTTAGTTTTAAATAGGATTAATTTAGTTAATATTATTGATATTATTTAGATTTATTTTAATAATAATTAAGTTAGGTGTGTTAGAGTTAGATAGGGTTAATATAGTTAATATATATAAAATAATAACTATATTAACCCTAATATAATTAGGGTTAATATAGTTAATATAGGTGGCGGTGGTGTATGGGGGATTAGATTAGGGGTTAATACATTTATTATAGGTGGCGGCGGTGTAGGGGGATTTATATTAGAGGCAAAAGAGCTGATTACTTTGTGACAATGCCCCGCAAAAAGCCCTTTTAAGGGCTGTTAAAAAAGCTGGTTACTTTAGGGCAATGGCCCGCAAAAAGCCCTTTTAAGGGCTGGCAATAGAGCTGTTTACTTTGGGGCAATGCCACGCAAAAAGACCTTTTCAGGGCTATTTTTAGGGTTAGACTTAGGTTTAGTGGTAGGGATATTTTAGTATTTTAGTGGTTAATTAATTTAATATAGGTGGCGGCGGTATAGGGGGATTAGATTAGGGGTTAATAATTGAATATACGTGGTGGCGGTGTAAGGGGGATTAGATTAGGGGTTAATTAATTTAATATAGGTGGCGGCGGTGTAGGGGGCTCACATTAGGGGTTAATATAGTTTAAATAGGTGGCGGCAGTGTAGGGGTCATATTAGGGGTTAATATAGTTTAAATAGGTGGCGGCGGTGTAGGGGGGTCATATTAGGGGGTAACATAGTTAATGTAGATGGCGGCGGGGTAGGGGGCTCACATTAGGGGGTAAAACATTTAATGTAGCTTGCGGCGGTGTAGGGATCTCAGATTAGGGGGTGATATAGATAATGTAGGTGGCGGCGGGGTCCGGGAGCGGCGGTTTAGGGGTTAAATACTTTATTAGGGATTGCGGCGGGGGATTGCGGTTGACAGGTAGATAGACATTACGCATGCGTTAGGTGTTAGGTTTTATTTTGCAGCTAGTTTAGGGAGTTACTGGGCTCCAATACACAGTGTAAGGCTTACTACACCGGCAATTTGTGGCAAGGTGAAAATGGAGTAAGATTTCTCCATTTTCGCCACGTAAGTCCTTATGCTGTATATTGGATTCCAAACTGCGCTGGTTTGGTATACCTGTCTATGGGCCAAAAAACTATGGCCGAAGGCAGAAATATACGAGCGTAACTTCTGTGTTACGCCGTATATGTGATACCAAACCAGCGCAAAAATTTGGCGTCGCCGGCTTTTGTGGGCGACGCTGCATATCGGATCGAGGCCCAGAAGTGTGCAACAAATAAGTGAATATCACACTTGTAAAAAATAAATAAATAAACAAAGCGGTATGTTCATTTATATCTTAAACACTCCAAATTTCTGCTAGCAATACATGCAGCCCCTCATTTGATGCGCCAAGGTGTGTACTTTACAAAACTGTGTACCTTGTATACTGTATCTTAAATTCCCAGGTAGCTACAGCTGTCTAATTGTAGACATCACCCCTACATGATTAAAGTCAATTTTTAAATAAGATTTTCAAGGTTGCCATATCTGCAGTTAAACAACTGTAGCCACCTGTGAAGTTAAATTAGGGTACATAAAGTAACCATTTGTAGAAAGTACACCCCCTGACACATTAAATGAGGTGCTATATGTACTTATAGCACAAAAGTGGAGTTCCAAAATATTCATGGAATATGGTGCTTTGCTTAGAAAATATTTTTTTTCTAAGCAAAGTGACATGTTCATGTAAGTCTTACGCACTCCAAATTTGTGCTAGCAATACATGCATTTTACCTTGGTGGCTACAGCTGCTAAACTGCAGACATGGCTACCTTGAAACACTTTAAACGTATAGGGGTTATATCTGCAATTAAACAGTTTTATCTACCTCCTTAATTGACTAACCTAATTCTAAATGATTTTATTTTATCTTTAAAAATATAACACTCTTTTGCATTACCCACACAAGCATTACAGGCACTCACACTGGCTGAATTAGCACATTGATACCCATGTGAGCAATAACGCCACGTCAAGGCTTCAACCCTTGCTGCTGACCTTTCACACACCTTTCATGTCTGATTCACTCACAGAAGCACCCACCCCCTACATACATCAAGACTTTCATCCCTACTACTGACCATACCTTTCATATCTTCTTTCACTTACAGAAACACAACCCCTACCACTGGCCAGTCACACACCTTTCATATCTCCATTAATACGTACCTTTCTTCTATAAAGGTAATACGAGTCCACGGATTTATCCTTTACTTGTGGGATATAGTCCTCCTGCTAACAGGAAGTGGCAAAGAGCACCACAGCAGAGCTGTCTATATAGCTCCTCCCTTAGCTCCACCCCCAGTCATTCTCTTTGCCTACTCTAAGTACTAGGAAGGGTAAAGTGAAAGAGGTGATAAAAATATGTTCCCTCAGACAGATTCAGATATGACGGCTTTTAAATTTAAATTAGAACACCTCCGCTTATTGCTCAGGGAGGTTTTAGCGACTCTGGATGATTGTGACCCTATTGTAGTTCCAGAGAAATTGTGTAAAATGGACAGATTCCTAGAGGTTCCTGCCTACACTGATGTTTTTCCGGTCCCTAAGAGGATTTCGGAAATTGTTACTAAGGAGTGGGATAGACCAGGTATTCTGTTCGCTCCCCCTCCTACTTTTAAGAAAATGTTTCCCATATCTGACGCCATGCGGGACTCGTGGCAGACGGTCCCTAAGGTGGAGGGAGCTATTTCTACCCTGGCTAAGCGTACAACTATACCTATCGAGGACTGTTGTGCTTTCAAAGATCCTATAGATAAAAAATTAGAGGGTCTTCTGAAGAAAATATTTGTTCACTAAGGTTTTCTTCTCCAACCTATTGCGTGCATTGTTCCTGTAACTACTGCAGCGTCCTTTTGGTTCGAGGCTCTGGAAGAGGCTCTTCAGGTTGAGACCCCATTAGATGATGTTCTGGATAGAATTAGGGCTCTCAAGCTAGCTAATTCTTTCATTACAGATGCCGCTTTTCAATTGGCTAAATAAGCGGCAAAGAATTCAGGTTTTGCCATTTTAGCGCATAGAGCGTTATGGCTTAAGTCCTGGTCTGCTGATGTGTCATCAAAAGCTAAGCTTTTAGTTATCCCTTTCAAGGGTAAGACCTTATTCGGGCCTGAACTGAAAGAGATCATTTCAGACATCACTGGAGGGAAAGACCATGCCCTTCCTCAGGATAAGACGAATAAGATGAGGACCAAACAAAATAATTTTCGTTCCTTTCGGAACTTCAAAGGTGGTCCCTCTACCTCTTCCCCTGCCACAAAGCAGAGGGGAATTTTGCTCAATCCAAGTCAGTCTGGAGACCTAACCAGACTTGGAACAAGGGTAAAAAGGCCAAGAAGCCCGCTGCTGCCACCAAGACAGCATGAAGGGGTAGCCCCCGATCTGGGACCGGATCTAGTAGGGGGCAGACTTTCTCTCTTCGCTCAGGCTTGGGCAAGAGATGTTCAGGACTCCTATGCTTTAGAAATAGTAACCCAGGGGTATCTTCTAGATTTCAAAGATTCTCCCCCAAGAGGGAGATTCCATCTTTCTCAATTGTCTGTAAACCAGACAAAAAGAGAGGCGTTCTTATGCTGTGTAGAAGACATATTTATCATGGGAGTGATCTGCTCAGTTCCAAAAACAGAACCGGGGCAAGGGTTTTACTCCAATCTGTTTGTGGTTCCCAAAAAAGAAGGAACCTTCAGACCAATTTTGGATCTCAAGATCCTAAACAAATTCCTCAGAGTCCCATCCTTCAAGATGGAGACCATTCGGACTATTTTGTCAGTGATCCAGGGGGGTCAATATATGACCACCATGGACTTAAAGGATGCATATCTACACATTCCTATCCACAAAGATCATCACCAGTTCCTCAGGTTCGCCTTTCTGGACAAGCATTACCAGTTTGTGGCTCTTCCCTTCGGGTTGGCCACAGCTCCCACAATTTTCACAAAGGTGCTAGGGTCCCTTCTGGCTGTTCTAAGGTCGCGGGGCATAGCTGTGGCGCCTTATCTGGACGATATCTTAATCCAGGCGTCAACTTTCCAACTAGTCAAGTCTCACACGGACATAGTGGTGGCTTTTCTAAGATCTCATGGGTGGAAGGTGAACGTACAAAAGAGTTCACTTATCCCTCTCACAAGAGTTCCTTTCCTGGGAACTCTGATAGATTCGGTGGACACCTCACCCGTCAGTGGCTCAGTGTATGGAGGTAATCGGCTTAATGGTAGCGGCAATGGATATAGTTCCGTTTGCTCGCTTGCATCTCAGACCACTGCAACTTTGCATGCTCAAACAGTGGAATGGGGATTATGATGATTTATCTCCTCATATACATCTGGACCAAGACACCAGAGACTCTCTTCTTTGGTGGTTGTCACAGGATCATCTGTCCAAGGGAATGTGTTTCCGCAGGCCAGCTTGGGTAATAGTGACGACGGACGCCAGCCTATTGGGCTCGGGTGCTGTCTGGAATTCCCTGAAAGCACAGGGATTGTGGACTCAGGAGGAGGCTCTCCTCCCGATAAATATTCTAGAACTGAGAGCGATATTCAACGCGCTTCAGGCGTGGCCTCAGCTGGCATCGGCCAGATTCATAAGATTCCAGTCGGACAATATCACGACTGTAGCATATATCAATCATCAGGGGGGGACAAAGAGTTCTCTAGCGATGATAGAGGTTACCAAAATAATTCAATGGGCAGAGACTCACTCTTGCCATCTATCAGCAATCTATATCCCAGGAGTGGAGAACTGGGAAGCGGACTTTCTAAATCGTCAGACTTTTCATCCGGGGGTGTGGGAACTCCATCCGGAGGTGTTTGGTCAATTGATTCAGCAATGGGGCACACCAGAATTGGATCTGATGGCATCTCGTCAGAATGCCAAACTTCCTCGATATGGGTCCAGGTCAAGGGATCCTCAGGCAGTACTGATAGATGCTCTAGCAGTACCCTGGTCGTTCAACCTGGCTTATGTGTTTCCACCATTTCCTCTCCTTCCTCGTTTGATTGCCAGAATCAAACAGGAGAGAGCTTCGGTGATTTTGATAGCACCTGCTTGGCCACGCAGGACTTGGTATGCAGACCTGGTGGACATGTCATCTCTTCCACCATGGACTCTGCCACTGAGACAGGACCTTCTGATTCAAGGTCCGTTCCAGCATCCAAATCTAGTTTCTCTGCGACTGACTGCTTGGAGATTGAACGCTTGATCTTATCCAAGCAGGGGTTCTCTGAGTCGGTCATAGATACCTTGATTCAGGCTTGAAAGCCTGTCACCAGGAAAATTTATAATAAGATATGGCGTAAATATCTTTATTGGTGCGAATCCAAAGGCTACTCATGGAGTAAGATCAGGATTCCTAGGATTTTGTCCTTTCTCCAAGAAGGATTGGAGAAGGGGCTATCAGCTAGTTCCTTAAAGGGACAGATATCTGCTTTATCAATTCTACTGCACAAACGTCTGGCAGATGTTCCAGACGTTCAGTTGTTCTGTCAGGCTTTAGTTAGAATCAAGCCTGTGTTTAAACATTGTGGCTCCGCCATGGAGTTTGAATTTAGTTCTTAAGGTTCTTCAAGGGGTTCCCTTTGAACCTATGCATTCCATAGATATTAAGCTTCTATCTTGGAAAGTTCTGTTTTTAGTTGCTATCTCTTCGGCTCAAAGAGTTTCTGAACTATCTGCATTGCAATGCGACTCGCCTTATCTTGTTTTCCATGCTGATAAGGTGGTTTTGCATACCAAACCTGGATTCCTTCCTAAGGTTGTTACTAACTACATTCACAGACCCACATTTGCAGCTGACACTGCTCTCTGCATCAGCTGACTTAAAGTATACTCACAACAAGTCTAAGGAACATTCACAGACCCACATTTGCAGCTGACACTGCTCTCTGCATCAGCTGACTTAAAGTATACTCACAACAAGTCTAAGGAACATTCACAGACCCACATTTGCAGCTGACACTGCTCTCTGCATCAGCTGACTTAAAGTATACTCACAACAAGTCTAAGGAACATTCACAGACCCACATTTGCAGCTGACACTGCTCTCTGCATCAGCTGACTTAAAGTATACTCACAACAAGTCTAAGGAACATTCACATACCCACATTTGCAGCTGACACTGCTCTCTGCATCAGCTGACTTAAAGTATACTCACAACAAGTCTAAGGAACATTCAAAGACCCACATTTGCAGCTGACACTGCTCTCTGCATCAGCTAACTTAAAGTATACTCACAACAAGTCTAAGGAACATTCACAGACCCACATTTGCAGCTGACACTGCTCTCTGCATCAGCTGACTTAAAGTATACTCACAACAAGTCTAAGGAACATTCACAGACCCACATTTGCAGCTGACACTGCTCTCTGCATCAGCTGACTTAAAGTATACTCACAACAAGTCTAAGGAACATTCACAGACCCACATTTGCATCTGACACTGCTCTCTGCATCAGGTAGTTACAGGAAGATAGTCATCTTATTATATTTCACCCCTGTTTTCTAATAATGTGTATGTTGTAATATGTATTTGCTATTATTTGTATTCTGTATTTTAAATGCATACTGGAGCACACTGATGGGCCATTTATCTTGCTTGTTAAATGGTTTTATTTTCCTCAATGGATACCTCTCTTATCTCTTTAATTTGTGATCTTTCTCTGTGTTTTTTTCTTGGTTTTTATTTTCTTTTTGGCCTGTATGACCCCTAGCACCCTCCCTTAAATTTCTTTGCAGACCAATATAACACTAATTTATCTTTCCCCCAGCTGACTTAAAGTATACTCACAACAAGTCTAAGGAACATTCACAGACCCACATTTGCAGCTGACACTGCTCTCTGCATCAGGTAGTTACAGGAAGATAGTTACCTTCCCACCCTGCCCCTCACCCCACCCACCCCAGGTTCATTCCCCCATTTATAGATAGTCTCCCACACACCTTTCATTCTCCCAAACTGACAGCTGCAAACACTAATCAGCTCATCCTTCCATTCACTTAACCCTTTAGAATACATACCCTCTCTCCCTACAAATAGCTATATATCCCACACCAATAGTGTGTGAATATATAGGTGTATGTGTGTGTATGTATGTATACATATATATATTTCTTTTTTATATTGTACTATTCTTGATTTATTTTCACCTACACATCTCATAGCACTAACATGTATCAAAATATGACCATACTGATATTCGTGACAACTGTTTTCTCACTCCAATTTTGTTCACTTCATTACCGCCATAATCACCCACCTCAAACTGGAAAACAAATTATCATACACCATGGCCTGCTCTGTTGCTGTAACTTATCTGCTGAGTGCTGGTGGAGAGTTATAAGAAATAGCCCTCCTACCCCCACCACACAAAATTATAAAGTATGCCATTCACTATATAGCCAAACAAAAACTATGTCCAAATTCCTATTCCTTATGCTACTTGCCCTTGCAAATGATGTAGAGTCTAACCCTGGCCCCCCAGCAAATTCCATTCCTAGCCTTGCAGCTAAAAAAGGCCTCTCCTTTGTGCACTGTAATATACGCAGCTTATTTCCAAAAATCGATGCACTGCAAGCTTGGTGTTTACAATACAAGCCAAAAATCATTGTTATCTCTGAATCATGGCTAACTGCAAAAATACCTGACTCTGCCATTGCAATACCTGGGTATTCATGCCATAGAATTGACAGAGCAAAGAGAGGAGGCGGCATTGTAATTTATGTTGACAACTCCACAAAGTTCACCCCCATACAAAAATCTAGCTCTCCTGCCACCTTTGATTTCCTTTCTGGCAAAATTGAGATCCTGTGCAGTAAATCAATCATTGTTGCAGGAATCTACCGCCCACCAAGCTCCCCTGTGCATTCCATTTCGGACATAGCACAGCTCCTTAGTGAATCCATAACTCAAAACCCAAAAAGTGAAATTTTGGTTTTTGGAGATTTTAACATCGATTGGCTGAATCCAAAAAATAACAGTTGTCGCTCGCTGTTTAAATCTTTGCAGCTAACGCAATTAATCTCCTCCCCAACTCGCATAAACATCAAAAGCCATAATCATACCCTGCTCGACTGGATTCTGTCCACTTCTCCCGACCGAATCCAGGAGGAGGCAGGTGTTCTCCCTAACAATTTCAGTGACCACTGCTTAGTGTACTGCGTGCGCAAAATAAAGGCAACCTAATCCTCTCCCAAGGTTAAAATCACCAGGTCCTTCAAAAAATTTAATCTTCAATCATTTCTAAATGACATCAAGAACCTCCCCTGGCACAGATTAAACCTAATCCCAGATCTAGACTCTGCAGTTGAATTCTTTCAGTCTGAACTCCTACAAGTTTGGAATTTACATGCACCGCTGCGTAAGGTGAGAGTAAAAGGAGCACACTTGAATTGGATCACAGCTGACCTCATTCAAATGTACCAATTTCGGGATTCATTGTGGTCAAAGTTCAAGCATACTGGCTCTATGAATGATCACTGTGTATATAGAAATTGGCGAAATATATGTACTAAACAAACAAAATTGGCTAAGGCGCAATATTTCTGTGAAAATCTGAACAATAATATATGTAACCCTAGAAAGTTTTGGAAACTCATAAATAACTTACAAAATCCACCAATCCACTCCCAACCCTCCACTGTCAATGTGGATAACCAAAACCTGCAACTCCCCTTAGAAGTAGCAAATGCCTCTAACAATTATTTTGTAGGATGCTCCACCACCCTGATTGACAAACTAATAAATGGCACGCATCCTGAAGCTACAAATGTGGATCAGGCCCCACTAAAACAGCAAAGACCCAATATAGAAAAGTTCAATTTTAAGTTAAGAAACACCTCGATAATCTAAAAATGAAAAACCAGTCAGGACCTGATCAAATCCCAGCAATGCTGTTGAAGCTCAGTGCGCCGGCAATTGCTAAGCCTGTTGCCACCCTAATTAACGAATCCTTGGTGTCTGGATACATACCCAAACTCTGGAAAACTGCAAGAGTAGTGCCTATTCATAAAAGTGGGGAGTTAACCTTGGTTTCTAACTATCGTCCTATATCACTGCTCCCTGTATTGTCAAAAATCCTAGAAAAATGCGTCCATACGCAATTATGCGAGTATTATCAACTTTCTAACTATCTGACCCCTGATCAATCAGGTTTCAGACCGAATCACTCCACTACAACTGCCCTCCTAAAAGTTTGCAACGACATCCAAACTGCCATGGAACAAGGAGACCTAACTGGAGCTATTTTCCTAGATTTTGCAAAGGCTTTTGACACAGTGGACCATGACCTACTACTTCTCAAACTAAAAAACTCTGGTATTGCTGATCACCCGTTAACCTGGTTTAAATCATATGTATCGGATCGATCACAATATGTCTCTGTCTCTAACAGTGACTCCCTCCCTCTCCCAGTCACATGTGGTGTTCCCCAAGGTTCCATTCTCGGCCCCCTACTATTCACATTATTTATAAATGATTTGCCTAATGTCTGCAAATCCTCAACTGTACACATGTACGCAGACGACACGGTAATCTATGCAAACAAATCTGATTTGCTGCAGCTTGAAACAGTGCTCCAAGACCAGTTCACAGAGGTAGAAAAGTGGATCTCGAAAAACAAACTCTTCCTAAATACTGACAAAACGGTCACAATGATCTTTGGAACGGGACCTAAAATACATAAATTACAAAATTCCCATCTTCGCATCAAAACAAAATCCAATTGCACGCTGACCGCAGTCCACTCTTTTAAATACTTAGGTATGTTGTTAGACCCCAATCTATCTTTTGGACTCCACATAGAAAAAATTGCCTCTAAACTTTATCCAAAACTAGGTGCCCTGTACAGAAACAAATCTTGCCTTAGCCCTACAGTAAAGGAAAAGATTGTACAGCAAATGCTGATGCCTATCTTGGATTATGGGGACATAGTATATGCACCTGCTCCGCAAACTCACCTTAATAAACTAAATACGTTATATAAATCGTTCTGCCGCTTTGTGCCACAATGTAACTACAGGACCCACCATTGTGACATGCTAAAAGAACTAAACTGGCTGTCGCTGGAATCCAGACGCACCCTCCATCTTTCCTGCCTTGTCTTTAAGAGCCTTTCTGGGAAGCTCCCACCCTACCTGAGCAGAATGCTCTCCCCTGCTATTCCCACCTCCTATAACCTCCGATCCAATAACAGCACATTATTTAGCTTGCCTCAATACAAAAAAAAAGCAGCTCGATCCTCCTTTTCCTACAGAGCGCCACAATTATGGAATGACCTCCCTCACACTTTAAAAACTTCCCCAAGCCTAAAATCCTTTAAGAGATCCCTCTATACATATCTCAAAACAGAATGCTCCTGTCATGGTTGATTAAATATTTCGTACCTGCTCTATGTTAAATGTTTGCATATAATGTGTATTTTTATTAATGTTTTTGTATTTTATTGTACCCTATTGTATCAATGCAATGTTTTGTGATCCCAGGACATACTTGAAAACGAGAGAAATCTCAATGTATCCTTCCTGGTAAAATATTTTATAAATAAATAAATAAATAAATAATAGGAATATTAATCAGGAAATTGTTGTTCCTTCTCTGTGTCCTAATCCTTCCTCCAAGAAGGAGCGTCTATTGCACAACTTGGACGTGGTTCGTGCTTTAAAGTTTTACTTGCAAGCGACCAAAGATTTCCGTCAAACATCTTCTTTGTTTGTTGTCTATTCTGGAAAACGTAGAGGTCAAAAAGCTACGGCTACCTCTCTTTCCTTTTGGCTGAAAAGCATCATCCGTTTGGCATACGAGACTGCTGGACAGCAGCCTCCTGAAAGAATTACAGCTCACTCTACTAGAGCAGTGGCTTCCACATGGGCTTTTAAAAATGATGCTTCTGTTGAACAGATTTGTAAGGCTGCGACTTGGTGTTCGCTTCATACCTTTTCCAAATTTTCCAAATTTGATACCTTTGCTTCTTCGGGTGGCTATTTTTGGGAGAAAAGTTCTTCAAGCAGTGGTGCCTTCTGTTTAACCATCTGTCTTGTCCCTCCCCTTCATCCGTGTCCTGTAGCTTTGGTATTGTATCCCACAAGTAAAGGATGAATCCGTGGACTCGTCTTACCTTTATAGAAGAAAACTAAATTTATGCTTACCTGATAAATTGATTTCTTCTATGGTAAGACGAGTCCACGGCCCGCCCTGTCATTTTAAGACAGATTATATTTTTTTGATTTCAACTTCAGTCACCTCTGCACCTTGTAGTTTCGCCTTTTTCTTCCTGTACCTTCGGTCGAATGACTGGGGGGTGGAGCTAAGGGAGGAGCTATATAGACAGCTCTGCTGTGGTGCTCTTTGCCACTTCCTGTTAGCAGGAGGACTATATCCCACAAGTAAAGGATGAATCCGTGGACTCGTCTTACCATAGAAGAAATCAATTTATCAGGTAAGCATTAATTTAGTTTTTGCTAGGGGCAACTCAATCACTGGGTTGGTCAGGCGTAAGCCTCAACCAGGGCCCTGGGCTGGTCAGGCGTAAGCCTCAACCAGGGCACTGGGCTGGTCAGGCGTAAGCCTCAACCAGGGCTCCGGGCTGCTCAGGCGTAAGCCTCAACCAGGGCACCTGGCTGGTCAGGCGAAAGCCTTAACCAGCGCCATGTACCTGCATTTCAGAATCTTGAGCCTCCTGGGGTTGTGAGGGTATGCAGCTAGTATGTTTCCATACTAGCCCTAGTTTAGAGGGGCAGTCTGGACAGTAGTAATGGGTGTCTTTACGACATCCATGCTGACTGCACACTCTACACCTTCTACTAGGGAAAGTTTTTTTCTCAGTAGCTGGTTTATACTCAGCGAAGTGACGACCATGCAACCTTGCATTCTCCTCACTTGGCCCAGTTACTGGAATATCCCCTGATGATGAGAGAAGGCTTTTAATAACAGATTCCTGAAATTTTAGGAAACGTAGCTGAGGACTTCCTGTAGGTGGAGTGGCGAATTTGGCGTTCAACCTGATGGAGCTCGTGGAAGAACAAGCTGCCGTCACGGTCCGTTGTTGGAGTACCTGGTTTACTCCCTAGGACACTACCCTATTGTCGCAAGGGGTAAGACAGGGAAGTTTAGCAAGCTGACCTAGGCTCATTAGCTAGAGCCACTGCCACAGTAACCGACAAAGGAAACGTAGCCAACTTCCTTGGGTAGCCTAATACAATTGTCAATGCTTAATGCCTTTGTCCTGTATCAAGTGGACTGCCAGTTTCTTATACCATGTATATGCTTTGCGAGAATCAGAATATGATTCAGGCATCTGGTCAGTCTTATATACCCCTACCATATGCCGATTGTAATCTTGGCGGAGACAATTGTAAGGTGGGGGAGGGAATAGAGCTGTTTGAGGGGGTCAGGTAGGAATCAGGAGGTGGGATGTGTCAGGTGGGAGGCTAATCTCTCCACTAAATCTAAAATTAACCCTACAAGCTATCTAATTAACCCCTTCACTGCTGGGCATAATACAAGTGTGGTGCGCAGCAGCATTTAGCGGCCTTCTAATTACCAAAAAGCAATGCCAAAGCATACAGGGAGTGCAGAATTATTAGGCAAGTTGTATTTTTGAGGATTAATTTTATTATTGAACAACAACCATGTTCTCAATGAACCCAAAAAACTCATTAATATCAAAGCTGAATAGTTTTGGAAGTAGTTTTTAGTTTGTTTTTAGTTATAGCTATTTTAGGGGGATATCTGTGTGTGCAGGTGACTATTACTGTGCATAATTATTAGGCAACTTAACAAAAAACAAATATATACCCATTTCAATTATTTATTTTTACCAGTGAAACCAATATAACATCTCAACATTCACAAATATACATTTCTGACATTCAAAAACAAAACAAAAACAAATCAGTGACCAATATAGCCACCTTTCTTTGCAAGGACACTCAAAAGCCTGCCATCCATGGATTCTGTCAGTGTTTTGATCTGTTCACCATCAACATTGCGTGCAGCAGCAACCACAGCCTCCCAGACACTGTTCAGAGAGGTGTACTGTTTTCCCTCCTTGTAAATCTCACATTTGATGATGGACCACATGTTCTCAATGGGGTTCAGATCAGGTGAACAAGGAGGCCATGTCATTAGATTTTCTTCTTTTATACCCTTTCTTGCCAGCCACGCTGTGGAGTACTTGGACGCGTGTGATGGAGCATTGTCCTGCATGAAAATCATGTTTTTCTTGAAGGATGCAGACTTCTTCCTGTACCACTGCTTGAAGAATGTGTCTTCCAGAAACTGGCAGTAGGACTGGGAGTTGAGCTTGACTCCATCCTCAACCCGAAAAGGCCCCACAAGCTCATCTTTGATGATACCAGCCCAAACCAGTACTCCACCTCCACCTTGCTGGCGTCTGAGTCGGACTGGAGCTCTCTGCCCTTTACCAATCCAGCCACGGGCCCATCCATCTGGCCCATCAAGACTCACTCTCATTTCATCAGTCCATAAAACCTTAGAAAAATCAGTCTTGAGATATTTCTTGGCCCAGTCTTGACGTTTCAGCTTGTGTGTCTTGTTCAGTGGTGGTCGTCTTTCAGCCTTTCTTACCTTGGCCATGTCTCTGAGTATTGCACACCTTGTGCTTTTAGGCACTCCAGTGATGTTGCAACTCTGAAATATGGCCAAACTGGTGGCAAGTGGCATCTTGGCAGCTGCACGCTTGACTTTTCTCAGTTCATGGGCAGTTATTTTGCGCCTTGGTTTTTCCACACGCTTCTTACGACCCTGTTGACTATTTTGAATGAAACGCTTGATTGTTCGATGATCACGCTTCAGAAGCTTTGCAATTTTAAGAGTGCTGCATCCCTCTGCAAGATATCTCACTATTTTTGACTTTTCTGAGCCTGTCAAGTCCTTCTTTTGACCCATTTTGCCAAAGGAAAGGAAGTTGCCTAATAATTATGCACACCTGATATAGGGTGTTGATGTCATTAGACCACACCCCTTCTCATTACAGAGATGCACATCACCTAATATGCTTAATTGGTAGTAGGCTTTCGAGCCTATACAGCTTGGAGTAAGACAACATGCATAAAGAGGATGATGTGGTCAAAATACTCATTTGCCTAATAATTCTGCACTCCCTGTATATGTCTTCTATTTATGAGCAAAGTGGGTCCCAGAGAAGCATTTACAACCATTTGTGCCATAATTAAACAAGCTGTTTGTAAATAATTTCAGTGAGAAACCTAAAGTTTGTGAAAAAGTTAACGATTGTTTTTATATGATAGCATTTGGTGGTGAAATGGTGGCATGAAATATACCAACATGGGCCTAGATCAATACTTTGGGTTGTCTACTAAAAAACAATATATACATGTGAAGGGTTATTCAGGGATTCTTGATAGATATCAGTGTTACAATGTAACTCGCTAATTTAAAAAAAAATGGTTTGGAAATAGCAAAGTGCTACTTGTACTTGTTGCCCTATAGCTTGCAAAAAAAGCAAAGAACATGTTAACATTTGGTTTTTCTCAGGACAACATTAAGAAACTATTTAGCATGGGTTTTTTTTAGTGGTTGTAGATACGTAACAGATTTTGGGGGTCAAAGTTAGAAAAAGTGTTTTTTTTTTATTTTTGTCATCATATTTTTAAAAATAATTATAGTAAATTATATGATATGATTAAATTAATGGTATCTTTAGAAAAACTGTATAATCCCAAAAAAGAAAAACACTATTTGGCACACACTTAAACACATAGGTAAATCCACAAAAAGGGAGCCAAAGTAATAAAACTTAACTTTTACTTTTAAATATTAAAATGCAAAACATCCTACATTGGATGAGTAAATATAAAAAACACACATTTAAAAACTAGGTAGCACTGTTGGAGCATCTGGATTGAACACACTGAAATGTATGTATTCAAAATAATACAATAATCGTTATGGCTCTCAGTTTGCAAAATTAAGCAGATTCCAACACTGTCAGAGGCCCATTATAAGATATCCACCGAGATGGAAAAAGATCCCTAATAAACTACAGACTATGATTAGATGATACCCCCAAAGGTGGGTGAAGGGTGGGACTTGCAGTGACTAAGGAATAACCAAAATTGCTGTATAATACTTACAGAGAGCACACAAATAAGGTATAACTATGTCCAGATTACTCACAAACAGACGAACGCCTAACGCACGTTTTGCCTGGGCTTTCTCAAAGGCGTAATGGTCCCAATCATTGGATATCTTTTATTTACATATCGACCAATCAGATCTGCGATATTAGTATCACAACCTCTATCTGGGCATCTATATAGCCGCATCATAGATCACGTAATCTTATGACACCCTTCCCTGTCACTTCAGTGGGGGTGTTGATATGATGATGCAGCGTGTGTCTCTCATACGCTTAGTGAAAACCATCACCTACTCGCAGTAGTATTTGGAGAGTCCCTGACAGCATCAGCATAATACCTAAAGGCCTTCGTGTTAGACTATTACCAAGTTTTGCCTTCCATATAAATGGATACAAGGAGAGATGGGAGAGTGCATTGATATCCTGTTCAGAAATATTACTATATACTCTCTGATTATAAGCAAGAGATTATCAATGAATTAGACCAGGAAATTAAGGACTGGAATAAGAAACTAAGGAAATTTGAAGCATTGGAAAATTCAAGACTGCATATAAACAGATGAGGAAAGAACAGGTTAAAAAAAAGATGAAATAATTAGAACTAGGTGTGAAAAATTAAGGACTTTGAAAGAGGGAGGATATTCACCTGGGATGCCAAAAATCCTAGGAGGAGGATTAGAGAAAGACCGGTAACCACTAATACTGAAGGAGCTATTTCATCTTAGGCTAAGCCCTCATGAACAGAAGATAGAGATGTAGAGAGTGATTTTTTAGGTATAGAGCCTATGTCAACACCACGCACAGACATAAAAGAAGGGGCAAAAGACCATCGGAACAACCACTCAGGAACAGAGGGAGATGGGCCTACAGAGACAACAATCAGGAGGAACAAACGAGGGAGGAGTGGGGAAAGAGACCGAAGTGGTAAAAAGTGATCATCTAGAAGTCATTAACCTATCAAAAGAGAAATCACGGAAATGGAAATTAGTATCCTATCTAGGGGATTATCATTCTCACCAGCTAATAGAATGAAAAAGAATTGAATCCCTAGTGAGAAACAAATTGTTCAAAATTTGGTGGAATTGCTAATTGAGAATGAAGAATACAATGACCAAAATAAAGAATGGCTGAAGAAACTGACATTAAAATATAAGTTTATGTGCCAAATAAATATCCTGAATTGGAAATTTATATGAAATTGGTGATTGACGATGTAATTAGAATACATGAGAAACCATATTCAAACCTCAAACCTGATGAATATGAATCTCTTAAACAAATGCAAATGTGGCAAGATGTGGTAATCAAACCCTTGGACAAGGAGGAAAAAGTGGTCCTATTGCCCACAGAAATGTATAAATTAGAAGCCCTAAGAGAAATCAAAGATGGCTTATGCTATAGAAGGCTTACACAAGATCCCACATCCACATTTCAGAAACAATACAATTAATTGATTTTATCGGCAAAGACAGCGGATACAATTTCTTTTAAGGAATTTAAATTCTTGCAAACAACACATCCTAAAACAGCCACACTTTACCTTCTACCGACAATTCACAAAAACAGGAACACACCGTCTGGACGACCCATAGTATCAGGTAGTGGCAATTTATAGGAAAATTACAGTAAATACTGTCCTGACTCTTCCCTCATATGTGAGGGATACTATGGAGGTCCTAAATAGATTGGAAGGCATCTCTGTTGAGGAGAATACACTTTTTGTGACCTGTGATGTTGAGTCTTTGTACACCTCTATTCAACATGACTATGGATGTATGGCTGTAGGTTACTTTTTGAAAATGCAAGATATTCAGAATATGGAATGTAATCAATTCATTATTGACTTGTTACAATTTACACTTTCTCACAACTATTTTGTATTTGATGATAAGTTCTACTTGCAATTAAGAGGGACTGCTATGGGCATACATATGCCAACATATATCTTGGATGGTGGGAGCATGAAATAGTCTTCAATGACAATAATACTTACTACACAGATCACATATTAATGTGGCTTTGTTATATTGATGATCTATTCATTCTTTGGCAATGAGAGCCCTCTCTGCTGTGTGAATTTATAGAGATACTTAACATCAATGACTTGAACTTGAAATTGACTTTAAAATTTGACTACAATTAAATTTAATTCCTGGATTTAAAAAGAATAAGAGGTCCTGAGAATAATATGTGGGGATGTCCATATGTGAAATCAGGGTTAGACTAGGTAACCATATATGTAATATTAAGAATAGTAATAAGGATTTGGAAAGAGGGAAGAAATTAACCTCAGTTGCCAAACACTTTCATAAGGAACATAATAGTAAGCCAGATTTGAAATGCTTTATACTTGAGAGAATACACCTGGTTATTAGAGGAGGAGATATGGAGAGATCTCTAGCAAGTGCATATTCCTCCTTAACTCACTACAACCCTATGGACTGAATGAACAAATCATGTATAGTTCCTTTCTATAAGAGAGATTTCCCCTGCTTTCACCTACTTCTGTTTGGAATTCCACAATCCATATAGCCTTATATTATTATGTGAATGGACAATAGCATGATAAATACTCTCAGTGGGATTTAACAGACTAACAGTGGAATTTATAGTAACTTGTGTGGGATTTAACAGACTAACAGTGGAATTTATAGTAACTTGTATCTCTATTTATGATCAGGCGATGTGTTAAGAATCATAATATTAATGGATATGAATAGTTCCGATTTGTACTATATGAACAATTGTCTGAGTATAGAGATAAGAATTGAACACCATTTGTGACATTAATCTCTGCTGGACAGATAGCTCAGCATGCTAAGGCACTGTGGCTGAGCTCTGGGGCATCCCAAGGGTTGCAGGTTCGATCCCCGATGAGGTACACTCAACCTTTCTTCCTTCCACGATCGATAAAATGAGCAGCGCCTTGAGATCCTTATGGGTGATAAGCCGTGCTTTACAAGTACCCAATACATACATGCAACCAATGCACTTTTTCGGTATGAGAGCAGCCATCATCATGCAACTAAGCAAGCTGTGCTAGTTGGAGAATTCTTGAGAAATTGCTCAGATCTGAGAGATTTCAAGATAAGAGCTGGAGACCATATGCTGAGATTCAGAGAAAGAGGATATCCAAGAAAACTAGGGCCGTAGTGACTCCAAGAACTACCTTGCTGGTACCAAAAATAACTCAGAAAAATAATAAGTAAAGCAGTGGATAATAGAATCCGCTTTGTTGGTACCTTTAACTCAAATTCAAGAGAAATCGAGAACATTCTGAACAGACATATCCACATCCTAAATACAAATAAGGTCTTTGCAGCTTCATTAAAAGGAAGGATTCAAACAAGTTGGCGGAGAACACCGACTTTGAGAGACAAATTAGTCCATAGCCATTTCTCCAAGAATTTGGCAAAGAAAAAAACAAAAGGACTGAGGCACATATATGTGTGGTTCCTGCTCCTTTATTGTATACATGAAAAATGTAAAATCAGTCAAAACCTATCCTGAAGGCCTAAAAAAACATGGATTTTTCAATTGTCGTTCCAAAAATATTATATATTGTTTACAGTGTTCTTTTGATCTCAAATATGTGGGATGTCCATACGTGAAATCAGGGTTAGGTAACCATATAGGTAATATTAGGAATAGTAATAAGGATTTGGAAAGAGGGAAGAAATTGACCTTGGTTGCCCGACACTTTCATAAAGAACATAATAGTAAGCCAGATTTGAAATGCTTTATACTTGAGAGAATACACCTGGGTATTAGAGGAGGAGATATGGAGAGATCTCTACTCCAGGCTGAGAGCAAGTGCATAGTCCTCCTTAACTCACTACAACCCTATGAACTGAATGAACGAATCATGTATAGTTCCTTTCTATAAGCGAGATTTCCCCTGCTTTCACCTACTTCTGTTTGGAATTCCACAATCCATATAGACTTATATTATTATGTGAATGGGCAATAGCATGATAAATACTCTCAGTGGGATTCAACAGACTAAAAGTGAAATTTATAGTAACTTGTATTAGATATCATGATCAGGTGGTGTGTTAAGAATCATAATATTAATGGATATGAATAGTTCCGATTTATACTATATGAACAATTGTCTGAGTATAGCGTTAAGGATTGAACACCATTTGTGACATTAATCTCTTATCTTTTACAAGTATATATACTATTTCAATTCATTATGTATTCACACTCTTAGTATGCTGAATGTACATGCATTACTTCATCTAAACATATTAATATAATGAATTCTAACTGCCATGTATTGACCAGTAAAGATAAAATAGTGCCATTCACGAGTTATGGGACTCGTTTTTAATAAATATGGGGATCTAGCATAATAACATTCGCTAGATTACAAGTTTTGCGGTACGACTATTATCGCTGAAAAATTGGCCATTGTGCTGGAATGGCCAGTAACGCATATTATGAGTTGCGGCGGTATAGCTATACCACAAGCATTTTAGCCTGTAATGCAACATCCATTCTGCTCTCAAAAAAATGAGTGTGGGATTTTCCATAGCACCATATTACAGGTTGTGCTTGCGTTACAGCCAATACCTTCACGAGCCATTCCGCCATCTGAGAGCAGTAGTTATGGATTTTGCAAAACAAAAATGTTTCACATAACTAAAATGTTACAAAGTACACTGACACCCATAAACTACCTATTAACCCCTAAACTGCCGCATCCCGCATCGCAAACACTATATTAAACTTCAAATCAAATCAGCAAATAGGAATGCAAGGTACACCATTCTGAAACGGATACCTTGCATTCAACTTCAATGTATGGCGGTGATCGTATAAAGAGGATCCTCTGCGCAGGATGCTATCGCCATCCAGGATAGCTACGCTCCGCGCCACCGGGGATCCCTTTTTGCGGATTTGCCTATGTGTTTAAGGGTGTACCAAATAGTGTTTTTCTTTTCTTTTTTGGGATTATACCCACCACTAGGGCATCCCCCGCACTCACCTAGGGGATATGAGTGTATGGGTTATTGATGGAACCATAATTTGATGAATAAAGCAGTTCTAGTAAGAAAATTGAGAAATGGTCTGGTTACTAAGGGGTTAAACAACACAATACTATTTTTTTTACTAAGCAAGAGTTGAGAAATCAATATTTGGTGGAATAACCCTGATTTTCAATCACATCATGTCTTGGCATGTTCTCCACCAGTCTTTCACATGTTGGGTGACTTTATGCCACTCCTGGTGCAACAATTCAAGCAACTCAGCTTTGTTTGATGGCTTGTGATCATCCATCTTCCTCTGATGACATTCCAGAGGTTTTCAAAGGGGTTCAGGTCTGGAGATTGGGCTGGCCATGACAGGGTCTTGATCTGGTGGTCCTCCATCCACACCATGATTGACGTGGCTGTGTGGCATGAAGCATTGTCCTGCTGTAAAAAACAATCCTCAGAGTTGGGGAACATTATCAGAGCTGAAGGATGCAAGTATTCTTCCAGGATAACCTTGTACGTGGCTTGATTCATGCGTCCTTCACAAAGATAAATTTGCCTGATTCCAGCTTGTAGGCCTCTCCAGTTCTCCATCTAACCATTAGACCAGGTGTTGAACAAAGCTGGAAATTGGATTCTTCAGAGAAGATAACTTTACTCCAGTCCTTTACAGTCTTTTGCAAACCTCAGCCTGGCTCTTCTTTGCTTTTCATTGAGGAAAGGCTTTTTTCTAGCTTTGCATGACTTCAGCCCTGCCCCTAGGAGCCTGTTTCAAACAGTCCTCACATTTTGCCTTTCATTTTGTATGTCACTTGATGTCATCCTACGGTTGTTGAGTGACATTCAAAAAAGTTGGCAGTCATCTTGGGCAGTAAAGAGTCTTTTCACCCTCTGCCAGTCACCTGTAGCTTTGTTGTCCTTAATGTCTGCTGCTTGACCTTGTTCTTATGAACCGCCATCTTTGAAATTTTAAGGATGGAAGCAACCTGACGCTCACTGTATCCATCTGTCAGTAAAGCTAGAATTGAACTCTTCTTTTCCTCACTCAAAATGTTTCTTTTCAATTCATTTGGTATGGTCAATAGTTATGTTTTTATTCCAATTACTTTTGATGTACTACTAGCACTGTTTTTGCCACCCAGCTGGTCCTGTTGCAAGAGGATAGTGATGACCACAGTAGTTGTTTTTATACTTTTCCTTATTAAATAAGGTAGAATGAGGTGTGCCTGTGTTGGAATTCAACAGACACAAACACTGGAATGGCTGCCATACATGTAGGAAAGATGTGTGTTCTCTTAATTTTTTTCTACAGCTGTATATATATATATATATATATATATGAGGAAGATGGGTGGTTGCGATGCTGCGGAAGGATACACATGCCCAGCAGTGAGCAGCAAAAAAGACCACCATCTGTCCATCATCCACACCTGTAGCCTGCCCCAGAGTCTAGACAAGTGTTGACGGCTCCGGTAAGAACTGCAGGGAGTGGAAGGAGGGAGCGAGCTAAGGCAGTGACAGCATGGGATGCGGAGGGACTACTATCCGTTACTTCTTGTCATGACTGCTGACTGCTACAATCACGCTCAATTAGAAGTGTGAAACAATATGTAGATTTATAAGGTATTATACAAAGTTACCAATATAATTAACAACTACACAGAGAAGCAGAAGTTTTAGAAGCCAGGTGTTTGCACTCCTGCTCCTCTGTGTAATTGTTATTTAAATGGATTACTTTGTATAATACCTTATTATACTTTATTTATGAAGCGCCAACATATTCCGCTGCGCTGTCCATGGATACAATTCATTTAAATAAAACAATATAAGACTTGTAAGAGACAGGACAAATTTTACAAATGCATATAGGAGGGATTGAGGGCCCTATTCCCGTGGGAACTTACATTCTAGAAGAGTAGGAGGTTGAGAAACAGGAGGTGAGGACTGCAAGATTGAGAAAGATGTTAATACAGAGTTAGATGAGGGAAATGTTAGATAAGTGAAATTAATTTATTATTGAGTTGGGTGGTAGGCTTCCCTGAACAGAAAAGTCTTCAGGGAACATTTAAAGGAAGAAAGATTAGGACAAAGCATGACAGCACGAGGGAGAGTGTTCCAGAGGGTAGGTGCTGCACAACAGAAGTCCTGCAGTCTAGCATGAGAGGAGGTGATAGTCGCAGATGCAAGGAGCAGGTCATTGTTGGATCTTAGTGGGCGGGCTGGAGTATACTTGTGTATTAGAGAGGATAGGTAGAGGGGAGCGGCGTTGGTGAGAGCTTTGTATGTAAGGGTGAGAATTTTAAATTTAATTCTGTGAATGGGGAGCCAATGAAGGGACTCGCAGAGAGGTGCAGCAGATACAGAGCGACGGGAAAGGTGTATCAGCCTGGCAGAGGCATTTAGGATGGATTGAAGGGGGGAGAGGTGGGAAAGAGGAAGGCCAGCGAGTAGGTTATTGCAGTAGTCAAGTCGGGAAATAACAAGGGAGTGGATTATTTGCAGTGCTCAGAAAAGGGTGAATCTTGGAACTATTGCGTAGATGGTTGCAGCAGGATTTAGAAAGCGATTGGATATGGGGGACGAAGGATAGATTTGAGTCAAGTGTAACTCCGAGGCAGCAAACTTGGGGAGATGGGGAAATGGTGATGCCGTCAACAGGGATAGAGACGTCAGAAGTCGGCGTAGAGCTGGAGGGGGGGATAAGAAGGAGCTCACCCTTGGACATGTTAATCTTTAGGTGGTGAGAGGCCATTCAGGAAGAAATACCAGATAAGCAGTCGCTGACATGAGAAAGGACAGAGGGAGAGAGAGCTGAGGTGGAGACGTAGATCTGGGTGTCATCAGCATAGAGGTGATATTTGAAGCCATAACTGTTGATAAGTTTACCCAGTGAAGAAGTATAAATGGAGAAGAGTAGAGGACCCAGAACAGATCCTTGAGGTTCTCCAACAGACAGAGGCATAGGAGAGGAGAAGTCGCCGGCAAATGACACAGAAAAACTTATAAATCTATATATTGTTACACACTTTTAATTGAGTGTGATTGTATACTTGTACTGATTTTTAGGAGATTAAGCAGCAGAGATAAATAGTTATCAAGGAGTACAGCAAAAGAATAGACAATACACTTTCCTAAATAGATATTCTTATGGATCTTTTGTACTCGCTGTACACTTGATAATGGGGATAATCACCTACTTTGTGCTGATCTCAGATAGGTGAATTTTGGATGTGATGTAATTTTGTTCAATATTAGTGGTAATTGGTAATATATTAGAGGTACGAGGTGCTTGTGTAAGTATGTTTTATGCGGTTATAATAAAAGCTAGCTTTTCATTTTTAAGCCCCCCTATTTCTTCATTGCAATATTTGTGGCTGTTGTGTGCCAGATTAATGCACTTTTCTTTCTTTTGTTTTCCTAAATATATATGTTCAGCTAGCTCCTAGTAGTGCATTGATGCTCTGGCGCTGACTTTAACTATGCATTTAATCCCTCTGCCAGAGTTAAACACACGGTTAAATGCAAGCAATAATAGTGCAATAATAAAATGCGCTAAGAGTAGTTTCTTTTTGCTATTTTATATCCCTTTAAGAGGAACCATTGAAGTTAATACAAATTCTGTAAGATTAAAAAAAAAATCTCCAGAAGAGCTGCTCATAGGCTGGTCAGGAAACCCTCCTATAACTGCAGTGTACCTGCAGGAAGATTTAGCTAGTGCAATATCAACACATTCTGTAAGCTGATTTCTCATAGTCCGTGAAGAAACTGAAGCTGAAAAGAGGTTGGATATTCCAACATGACAATGACCCAAAACACACCTCTAAATCAGCCATGAACTACATAAAAAAATGAAAGATTAAAGGACCACTCAATGCAGTACAATTACACCTACTCTGAATTTCAAATAAGCAGTAGATATGTTTTCTGACAAATTTATTATTTTTTCTCCTATTTTCTGGCCCCCTGTATCATGTGACAGACATCAGTCAATCACAAACTAGTATACATATACCTTGCGAGCTTGTGCACATGCTCAGTAGGATCTTGTTCCCCAAAAAGTGTGAATATAAAAAGACTGTGCAAATAAAAAGTGTCTTAAAACTGCATGTTCTTTCTGAATCATTAAAGTTTATTTTGACTTGGGTGTCCCTTTAAGGGTTTGGAATGGTCTTGTCAGGCTCAGGCCCCAGACTTGAATAATATTGACAAATATTATTTCTGAATTAGAATATTTCTGAGTTAGAAGTGTTCTGTAAGGAAGAGCATGAACATATTCCTTAAACAAGAACAGAAAGACTGTTAGCTAGCTACAAAAAACTTTAGGGGCTGTGATTACTGCAAATGGGGGCTTTACTAAGTACTGACTGGAAGGTGCCAAAACTCTTGCCCATGAGATATATATATATATATATATATATTCAATTAAATTTAGCAAATAAATAGTAACTGAGAATTTTTAAAATATGCAGATATCTGTTGAGTTTGTTTATTCACTGCAGAGATTGTGTTTAAAATGCTGCATACAATTGTAATGATAATAATACGCTCAGGAATGTTATTGGTTTGTTAATACTGATCCAAACAATCAACCCAGGAGGACCATTTAACTATAACTGGAGCACAATCAATGTCTCAATGAGAGACATGATATATAAACCAGCAGCCTCTTCTGGGTTTCAATTAATTTATGTGGAATTGATGTATGGCTAATAAAAAAAACTACCAATAAAGGGCAAGATTACGAGTGGAGCGCAAACGTTTGCGCCTGAGTGATAAGGGGTTTATCGCGAGGGTTTGCGCTTGTTGGGCTTAACATTTGTATTACGAGTTGAAAGTAAGCACAATCGCAATTTACACTGGAATGATTACCGCAACTTCAGAGCTCTGGTTACATTACAAAGTACAGTTACACTCATAATAACACTATCTAACAAAAATTATTACAAAAATATTGCACAGAAAAGTTATGAAGGCTCAAAGATAGGAGGTCTTAGGTGTTAGAGAAGAAAAAGGCAGCCAAAGGGCTTTAACATTGAGATACATACATATACATCTCTAAAAATGTATATGTACTGTATGTATATATGTATATATATATATTTATATGAATGTGTATATATATATATATATATATATAATTTCATGCACAAAGGAGGGCACTCACAGGTCTTTCATCTTCAAAAGTATATCTTTATTTCATCATTCACATCACATATAAGTAAAGTCAACGTTTCGGCTATAGTGAGCCTTTCTCAAGACAATCTTAACAAGATACAAATATAGTGTCTCATGCCGCCATTTCAGGATGCTACATTTGTATCTTGTTAAGATTGTCTTGAGAAAGGCTCACTATACGAGCTGAAACGTTGACTTTACTTATATATGATGTGAATCATGAAATAAAGATATACTTTTGAAGATGAAAGACCTGTGAGTGCCCTCCTTTGTGCATGAAATTCTGTTCTAACTTTGAGGAGTCACCCGGGCAATGTATGCAATGTACAGGAGTGAGTGCATACCACCAGTGTAATATGTGTGTGTGTGTGTATATATATATATATATATATATATATATATACATATGTATTTATATGTGTAAATATGTATTTACAGACATATAAACACATAAATACATATGTATACATATAGAGACATATATAGGAGCCCTAAGTAGATGAAAACATGTAAAATCATTTTTATGCAATATTCATATTTAATAAAGGTTTTAACTATGTATTTATTGTAAATATTTCACATTCCAATGTTCTGCACATAGTGAAATATATTGTATGTATTTATAAATAGATATTCCTATATACCGGTATATCTGGATATATCTATACCTATATATAATTTTATATACTGTGTATATATATATATATATATATATATATATATATATATATATATATATATATATATATATATATATATATAAAATCCAAAAAAGGCACTCATTTGTCTTATCCATAAAATGTAGTGTTTATTTTACAAATTTAAAATGGACATAACGTTTTGGTGCCCCCCTCGCACCTTTGTCAAATGCCATACATTGGTTCAACAGGGTGAACCTAAAAACAATTATCCCAATATCAAACTACCCACTTTAAATACCTGGAGAAAACTGGCATTGTTAGTCCCACTCCGTCCACTAATGACGTCATCACTGGCTGACTCCACGTGGCTCGTCATCAGTCGTGGGCGTGTGTTATAAGTTGCTACGGTAACCAATATACAAAACACCCTAGCAACACAATCGATGTGACATAGTATAAAATAATGATTGGGCAAGATCACAGCATATCTAATCAGTATACCACTAAGACCTGTTGGCATAGAGGGGTGATATGTAACAGGGATGCTCAAATATGAGTAATATTAGTGGTATACTGATTAGATATGCTGTGATCTTTGAAATATTTGTATGTTGGGTTAGCGCAAATGAGAATATGCGATCGGGTTTGTGCGATAGTGGGGTGTTATTTTTTTCTTCTTCATTGACTTCTATGGGGGAATACGTGAACGCGCACGCAATATTCTAACTTTGGCTTTTTGTGCTTGTTGGGTTAGCGCAAGAGCGAAAACAGTTTACTTTCAACTCGTAATATGAGCGCAACCTGACGAGCACAAAAAGTTTACTACTAGCGCCATTAACGCTCAAGTGAAAGCATTAATTTGCGCTCCACTCATAATCTGTCCCAAAGTATTCAACTATATAAAAAGTACCTGCCTGCATGTTATCTTCTGCCATTAGCATGGTCAATTGTCTCATTCATCAATGCCCCAGACGGCAAGCAAGTCCACACTGGACAATCATAGATAGTTACATAGACAAGACAAGTACTATTAAGTTCAGCCACACCCAGTGCAAGCAGGTGCATAAAATCCAGCATATAGCCATGAAATCTCCATAGACCAACATTAGCATTACAATGGGCCATCCTGAAGAACCCAGTGACTTTAAACATGGTACTGTCATAGGATGGGATCTTTACCACAAGTCAGTTTGTGAACTTTCTTCACTACTAGAGCTAAAGAAAAAAACAAACAGAATAGTGCAACTCCTTGACAATGGTGAAAACCTTTAAAACAGTGATTTTTTTTGTGGTATTAAAACTAAATATGTCCTATATTTCTGTTTTGTCGTTTTCATCATTTGTTTTTTACATTACACGACATGATTTATTGTGAGATTATAAATATATGTATGTTTTTTTTTAAAACATTTACAGCATCTACTACCATTTTATGCAGGAGACTGATTCTTGTCCTGTTCTGTTTCTTCCTTTCCTATGAGTAACATGGGCACGTTATATACCAATAACATTGTGCCCAGTATAGCACCCTTATCTTATAATAGTTATTTCTCCAAATCAAATATTTTCCAAATCTGATCTGTTTTAGCACAATACTTTATTTATATACTTACCACCTCCCTCTCTCCATGATATCTCTTATAGTGTATTCTAATTCTGAACAACTGTGTAACTCCTGTACAGCACAACTATTCTTAACTTCTCAAGTCTGTCATAAAAACTGTACATAATGCTCATGAGTATCTGCCTCCCAGAACTACTGTTCCAAAATTGTAACAAAAACATGATGGAAATGTATTGTATGCTGTTCCTGTTATGTTAAAACGCAAGTATGTCACATCGATGACTTTACAGCTGTGTATAAAATGAGAGCACTATGTAACTATGTATACAATATATATATATATATATATATATATATATATATATATATATATATATATATATATACATATATATATATATATATAATTATATATATATATATATAATATAGTTTAGTAACGTATACATACAAGTATATTTATATACAGCGTGTGGGTCCAATCTCTTCACCGCTTCCTGCTTTCGATATAATGTTCCATTATAAGGAGGTTCCATTCTGACATCACGGGCTATGTGTGTCCTTATATGGGCAGTTACGTCACTAAAGCTTCCCCAGGCGGAGATAAAAAGGAGCCGGAGTCCCCAGGCTGGAGCAACGGGATTCATAGAGAGGATAGAGAGCAGATAGCCTCATCAGTTACCCCTAGTGACAGGTCAGCATCTCTCCCACCCACCTCCATCAACCTTCCCAGGGGATTTTTTTATTTTCCACCCCTATCTCCACACCCACCACCTACCCTTTACTTATATCATCTAACCACTTGCCAATTTTAGGGGGGCAATCTAAATCCTTATCTATAACCCCCTAAGCCCCAGGCTGCTATATCTAATTGACTTTGTATGATTAATCATAAAAATCTATTAATGCCCAGAAGCGTATCTCTCTTCCATCACCAAACCTATTTTAACATCTCGATTTATTAGTCATCCAATTAATTTATGATGGTTTTTTTACAAAGCAAATCTTATATATTTTACTCTGCTATCATAGTCCAGTTCAGGAACTAATGCCCCGAATACTCTCTTATTTAATACCCACACTGAGTGCATCATTGATACCCAGGTCAACAAGGAGACCACGTTTTCCTTTCCATTGGACACATTTGGTATGTTCCCTTCCCATCATGGGGCAGCACTAATACTCCTTATCCTAGCTATCCCTGGGGTAGTTCCACAAGTACTCCCTCTGAGGCAAAGCAAGCACCACTGGGGCAAATCTGGGTAACATAGATTGGGGATTCATGCCCCTCACTGGAGGGTTGGAGTAATTCTATTGTCCATTCTTCATCTTGCCAAATCTGTCCGGTGATATGACTGGCAAACTGTTGGATAAACTCTCGGTAAATATGACATCGCTGTTATCGGATTCCCTTTACCCTGAAGAGGGACAGGACCTGCACGGACCCTTGAATTTATACTCAGGCGGAGGCAATGACCAGCACTACTCAGCCATGTCTGCAGGTAAGTGGGGCAATTGGGCAGCGTGGGTGCCTAGGGTATAATTTGCCAAGTGACAAATGGAATGTGATAGAAATACATTGCTGGGTGTTGTAGAATACAGGAGACCATAATAGGTAGGTGTTGGGGGGGGGGGGGGGATTGGGCTCTATTATAAGAGTTACCTACCCACCTTTTGTAAATTATAATAATTGCCCCATTATTATTTATGCTCTACATATTATATCACTTAACTTGACTAATGTGCCTGCGTGTTGTATTTCTGCTTGCCATTTGGTATGTCCATTGTATCATTGGTTCCGCGGAATATATGGCTCCGCTATTACCACTGCTCTGACTGACATTATATAGTGCGGTTATAACATATAATATATGGTAATATTGTACTTGTGACGCTATTGTTTCTCTGTAACGTACATAATTATAGGTTGAGTGTCATTACATTACCCTGTTGCTTATTGTGCCCTATGTTATTACATTGCTGTTGTTGGCATTGTAGTCCTGCAGTATTAGTATTATTTCTGTTTGTCTTTTTAATGCTTTACCCATCATTGTATCCTTTTCATGAAGACCTTCAGAAAGTCACACTTTTTATTACTGTAGAACTCTGCACGTTGTTACACTGCACATTATAATACCCAGTGCCATTACTATGTTACCATCTGTTACTGCATTGCTCCTGGTGGCATTATAGCCATGTCTAAGTCATTGCATTGCTTTATGGGTATTATAAAGAGCTACAAGTTGTTACATTGCTGTAATTCTAACGAGCTAGAAGTTAGCGCTAGTTCTGCGCACGTTACTCATCACTATAGTGACTTGTATGTTCTCACACTGTATTCTATAACTTCATTTATCTGTGTGCTATTTTATTCTGCACGTTGTATTTTGTATAAGTATCTCACTAGGTATTCTATCGGTTCTGGTCACTATTATTTTGCTTTGTGATGGTCTATTTTATAGCATGTTACATGTATGTATTTTACATCACTTTTTATTTGGCTTACTAAAATCCTATTGATTCCCTTTGTAGTAATTACATTAAAACGGTTTCTGGACTATTTTATAGCAAGCATACAATTAATAAGGACACTTGGAGTTCTTCCCCTTTCATTTGTGGTAAGCCACAATTGTACTTGAGTTATAGCAGAATTGCTGTTGATAAACTACTTAACATCCCAAATGGGTGCTTTATATTTTTGCATAATTATTATCCTTGTGAGTAATATTAAAGGCAACCTGTCTCCCCAATGTCTTATTCTCCCATCAATTACTCTGTAGCTCCCCTACCTTGTCTCACAACTTTCTACCTATTATTGTTTCTATTCATTCTTAGCATCATGTCAAGTAAGTGAAATCCAATTGCTGATTGTCACTTTCTTTGCCACTCTCTCCCTGTACATTTTTTACCTATCAAATCCCTGTGGTGTAAGGTAAATTCTCAATACTTTTATGCTTTGCTCCTTGTCACCTGAGTAACACATAAAGGTAACTCATCTTCTAAAGTGCCTGATCACCTTGTGCATCAATGCTGCTCTGTATCACTAAATGGGTAACCCATCTCTATTGTACCACATTGCAGTAACAGCTGTTCAGTTCCCCTCTTCAGACATGATCAGCGTCACATTGTGGGGGAAGGAAGTCTTTAAATATGGTTGCGGAGGTGGGGGAGCTCCCAGCCTGTTGTGTGTGGGGGAAGCTAGCGACTGAGTTTGAAGGTGAATCGTGGGGGCAGTTGGTGACAGCTCACAAGATTGGGGTTGAGTAGGTGCATAAGGGGGCGGCGGGAATTCCATACTTTAACCTATTTGCAGCACAAGTCTTTGGAGTTAGTTTCCCTTTAAAAGTTACACATCAGTTAATGGTCATTTAAGTAAATAGTAATAGTTTCTGCTAAGTAAGAAACTTCTCTCTACTACATTTTCTATTGCATGGGGGGGGGGGGGGGTGGTTCAGTGACCTGCTGAGCATTTAGTTATGTATCAACTACTTTATAACACTATACAATAACCTCTTCCAGACTAACTTCAGATTTAGGCGTTTTTTTCCCTATTCTGAAATTTGTTAAATTCCTTTCCAATTCTACTTTATTTATTTATTTATTTATTTATTTATAATCGATTGTTCTAGTTTCTTGACTTTAAAAAGTGCATCAAAAAGTGCTTTCTTAGATATATTTTCCCTTAAAGGGACAGTTTACACTATAATTTTTATTGTTTAAAAAGATAGATAATCCCTTTACTACCCATTCCCCAGCTTTGCACAACCAACACAGTTATATTAATATACTTTTTAACATTTAAACCTCTACATTTCTGCCTGTTTCTAAGCCACTATAGACAACCTGTTATCACATGCTTTTTTATTAGCTTTTCATAACAAGGGAGTTCTAGTTCATGTGAGCCATATAGATAACATTATGCTTACACCCGAGGAGTTATTTAAGAGTTAGCACAACACAGTACTAGATGCAAGTCAATAGATAATAAATAAAGTCATGTGATCAGGGGGCTGTGAGAAGATGCTTAGATACAAGATAATCACAGAGGTAAAAATTATATTAATATAACCGTGTTGGTTGTTCAAAACTGGGGAATGGGTAATAAAGGGATTATCTATCTTTTAAAACAATAACAATTCTATTGTATACTGTCCCTTTAAAGATGCACATCATATGCCGGGCAGTGGTTTATAAATAATTTCTTTTCTGCTAATACAATGCTTTAATTCAGAACTGTACGTGATATTATGTTATTAGTATGTGCTGCGTCTTCCTAAAACTCTGTATTACTTACAGTCATTTATGATTAAGGGTTAATGCAGCTATTGGGAAGTTATCATTGTACTATAATTTTTTAAAGGGATATAAATCCAAAATTTTGTATTTGATTCAAACAGAGCATACAATTTTAATCAACTTTCCAATTTACTTCTATTATGAAATTTGCTTCATTCTCTTGGTAACCTTTGTTGAAATAGCAGCAATTCTTCTTCTGGGAGCTAGCTAGACACATAGGATGAGCGAATAACAAGAGGTTTATATGTTCAGTTACCCACCAACAGCTATCTCCTGAGCATACCTAGATATGTTTTTCAACCATGGATACCAAGAGAATGAAGCAAATTAAAAAACTGAAGTAAATTGGAAAGTTGTTTAAATTCATTAAAGTTCAATTTTGACTTTACTGTCCTTTAAAGAGAGTATTTTTTAATGCATAAAATGTGATGAGGTACTATATATTTTATGACAGGGGTACTCATTCTTATGAACAAGCAATTATTTCCCCATCACATACAATTTTTCTGCATTCATAAATATGTTTCTATCTCAGTTTTTATAGGTAAGGTTTTGACATTCATCTAAGAATTGCTTATTTCAACTATTTGTATAATATATATATATATATATATATATATATATTTCAAATTTAGAATTAAATGATTGTGTAATTAATCATTTTATTTCCCAGAAAATGTAAAAACAGCAATTCAATATGTTCATTTATTTGAAAAAGGTTACTATTTAATCATTAGAAAAGATAGAAAAGAGATACTATATATCTATAAAGTGTAAGGAGAATTAGATATATTTTTCTTACTGAAGCCTTGTTTTCTCAGGGGCAACAACATCATATTGTAATCCTAAAATTTTACAATATGACTAGAAAATCTTGTAAATTCAAATTCCCAATATGTAATTTGCTAGCTTCTCAGTCAGTCAACTATATGTATATGCACATAAGCAATACTGTTCACAACAGCATGAGAGAGATGTGATATGGGAAGACACTAATTGGCAACGGTTTCATTCTTAATCAGACAGAACAACATGAAGTAGGTTTATGGCTGTTGTATCGAGAAGATTCCAAAATGATATGAGTTTAGAGACTAAAATATAAGTTAAAGGGACACTAAACCCACATTTTTTTCTTTCCGGATTCAGATAGAGCATGCAATTTGAAGCACCTTTCTAATTTACTCCTATTATCAATTTTTCTTCGGTCTCTTGGTATCTTTATTTGAAAACCAGGAATTTAAAGTTTAGGAGCCAGCCCAATTTTTGTTTAGCATCTGGGTAGTGCTTGCTGATTGGTGGCTAAATGTAGCCACCAATCAGCAAACACTCCCCAGGGTGCTGAACCAAAAATGGTCCGGCTCCTAAGTTTACATTACTACTTTTTCAAATAAAGATAGCAAGAGAACGAAGAAAATTGATAATAGGAGTAAATTAGAAAGTTGTATAAAATTGCATGCTTTATCTTAATCATGAAAAAAAATGGGTTTAGTATCCCTTTAATACACTTTGACGGATTCCAAACTCCTGGGCATTTTTTTAATTTCCATATATTGTCTGTAGGTCGTTTCTATAATCCCACATACTGAAATCAGATATATAACATATAATCCCACACATAAGTGACAGTTGTATACACTGTGCAATACTATTTACACAGAACAATTTTTTATAGAGGCTGTGATCTTACCAATGACCATTTAGAACCGGTCCAAAGATAAGAATGCCTGGGTTGTCAAAAATGTTATATTAAAAGTTCCCTAATATAGGGTAAGATTACAAGTGGCGCACTATTTAGCGTTCCCACTCACTTGTTAAATATGCTAGAAGCTTTTTGCGTGCTTATAACAAGTTGAAAGTAATACGTTTTCGCACAAGCGCTAAAAGCCAAACTTCGAATATCACAAACAATGTTAATATTTTTCCCCATAGACCTTCGAGCTCGAAAAGTGGAAAACAACTAACACCCTTACCCGCACGAAAACCCGATCGCGTTTAATCATGCACTAACCCAACATGAAATTTGAATATTTCACATTCCAATTTTCTATTTATTCATAAATACATATTTTATATATATATATATATATATATATATATATATATATATATATATATATATATATATATGATAGTTTTTGTTAAAATATATATCTATACCTATATATATATATATATATAATTACATATAGGTATAGATATATACAGATATATCTAGCAATATCTATTTAAAAATATTAAAATGTATAATATTTATAGTAAATACATAGTTAAACACTTTATTAAATATGAATATTGCATAAATAGGATTTTTCATGTTTTCAGCTTCTTAACTGCAAAGGGCTCCAATGCACTAATAAATAGGTCTATATATGTATACATATGTATTTATGTGTATATATGTCTGTACATTTTATTATTATCAGGTATTTGTAGAGCACCAACAGATTCCGCAGCGCTATAAGCATAGGCGGTATACAAGATAACATTTACAGGGATCAATTGGGTAGAGGGCCCTGCCGAGAGTTGCACTGTTGTAGTCGGCTCTTATGAAGGCGATCTACAAACAGCTGGGCCCATAGGCTTACATTCTAAGGGGTTCAAGAGGAAAGCAATAGAGTTAGGAAAGGTTAGTGTAGGTTGTATGCATCCCTGTAAAGTAGAGTTTTTAGGGAGCTCTTGAAGCTGTTAAAACTAGGGGAGAGTCTTGTGGAGCGAGGCAGGGAGTTCCACAAGATGGGAGCCAGTCTGGAGAAGTCCTGTGAACGGGAATGTAACAAAAGAGGAGGAGAGGAGGAGATCGTGAGCAGAGCGAAGGGGACGGGAGGGAGAGTATCTGGACATGATCGGATATTGCGGATCATGTCCCCTGCACATCGACGCTCTCGGCATTTATGCCACCCCTGCAGATTCACAGGGGGTGTCAATCAACCCGATCGTATTTGATCGGGTTGATTTCTGGCGATGTCTGTCCACCGCCTCAGAGCAGGCAGACAGGTTACGGAGCTTGATAAATAGGTCCCAAGGTCTGAAATGTAGGGGGGGCAGTGCAGTTTAGGGCTTTGTATATCAGAGTGAGGATTTTGTGTTTAATCCTGGAGGCAAGAGGAAGCCAGTGAAGGGATTGGCAGAGAGGTGCAGCAGATGAAGAGTGGCGTGTAAAGAAGCTAAGGAAGATGAGCCTGGCAGAGGCATTCATTATGGATTGTAAAGGAGCTAGGCGGCAGCTAGGGAGACCAGAGAAGACGAAGTTGCAATAGTCAAGGCGGGAAAGGATGAGAGAGTGGATTAAAATCTTAGTTGTATCTTGTGTAAGGATACGTCTAATTTTAGAGATGTTTTTAAGGTAGAAGCGGCAGGCTTTATTATTATTATTATCAGGTATTTGTAGAGCGCCAACAGATTCCACAGCGCTGTAAACATAGTCGGTGTACAGGATAGCTTTTGTAGCGGTCAAGTTGGTAGAGGGCCCTGCCGAGAGTTTCACTGTTGTAGTCTGCTCTTATGAAGCGATCTGTAAACAGCTGGGCCCATAGGCTTACAATCTAAGGGGTTCAAGGGGAAAGCAATGGCGTTAGGAAAGGTTAGTGTTGGTTGTAAGCATCCCTGAATAGTAGAGTTTTTAGGAAGTGCTTGAAGCTGTTAAAATTAGGGGAGAGTTTTATGGAGCGAGGCAGGGAATTCCACAAAATGGGGGCCAGTCTGGAGAAGTCCTGTAAACATGAATGTGAGGAAGTAACAAGAGAAGAGGAGAGGAGGAGATCCTGAGGTGATCGAAGGGGACGGGAGGGAGAGTATCTAGAGACAAGTTCTGAGATGTAGGGGGGAGCAGTGCAGTTGAGAGCTTTATATGCCAGGGTGAGGATTTTATGTTTAATCCTAGAGGCAAGAGGAAGCCAGTGAAGGGATTGGCAGAGAGGTGCAGCAGATGAAGAGCGACGAGTAAGGAAGATGAGCCTGGCAGAGGCATTCATAATGGATTGTAAAGGAGCTATGCGGCAGCTAGGTAGACCAGAGAGGACGGAATTGCAGTAGTCGAGGCGGGAAAGGATGAGAGAGTGGATTAAAATCTTGGTTGTATCTTGTGTAAGGAAATGTCTAATTTTAGCAATGTTTTTAAGGTGGAAGCGGCAGGCTTTAGCCAAGGACTGAATGTGAGGAATGAAGGAAAGATCTGAGTCAAGTGTGACCCCCAAGACATCGGGCGTGCAGGGTAGGGGTAATGATGGAATTATCAACAGTTATAGAAATTTTGGGGGTGGAGACATTGGAAGAAGGGGAAAAATAAGGAGTTCAGTTTTGGAGAGATTTAGCTTAAGGTAGTGAGAGGACATCCAAGATGAGATGTGAGAAAGACAGTTAGTGACACGGGTTAGTAAGGAAGGAGGTATTTCTGGTGCAGAGAGGTAGATTTGGGTGTCATCGGCATACAAATGGTATTGAAACCCATGGGACTTTATTAAGGAACCTAGTGACGAGGTGTAGATTGAATAGAGAAGGGGACCAAGGACAGAGCCTTGAGGTACCCCAACAGAAAGTGGTAACGGGGCAGAGGATGCTCCGGAGAAGGCTACACTAAATGTACGGTTAGTCAGATAGGAAGAGAACCACGAGAGAGCTGTGTCACAGATGCCGAAGGATTGGAGGGTTTGGAGCAGAAGAGGGTGGTCAACAGTATCAAAGGCTGCAGACAGGTCAAGGAGGATAAGCAGAGAGAAGTGGCCTTTGGATTTTGCTGTAAGTAGGTCATTGGTAACCTTGACAATTGCTGTCTCTGTAGAGTGATGGGAACGAAATCCAGATTGCAGTGGGTCAAGAAGAGAGTTTAGTGTAAGGAAATGTGATAGACGTGCGTAAACTAGCTTTTCGAGGAGCTTTGAGGCAAGAGGGAGTAGGGAAATAGGGCGGTAATTGGAAGGGGAGGTTGGATCAAGGGAAGGTTTTTTGAGGATAGGTGTGACCAGTGCATGTTTTAGAGATGAGGGAAATATACCAGTGCTGAGGGAGAGGTTGAAAATGTGTGTGAGTATGGGGGTGAGGGTAGAAGAGAGGGAGGGGAGTAGCTGTGAGGGGATGGGGTCGAGGGGACAGGTAGTGAGGTGGGAGGACAGTATAAGGGCAGAAACTTCATCCTCATTAACAGGGGCAAAAGAGCTGCATTTTTGGATATTTGGGTTTTGGGTGATCGTGAGCTTTTGAGGGGGTGGGAGATTGGAAGTATGTAGAGAGCTGATTTCACTTCTGATGGAGTCAATTTTGTTTTTGAAGTGGCTTACAAAATCTTGAGCTGAGAGAGAGGTTGAGTTAGGAGGTGGGGGTGGGCGGAGAAGAGTGTTGAACGGGGAGAACAAACGTTTAGGGTTAGAGGAAAGAGTAGAGATGAGATTAGAAAAATATTGTTGCTTATAAAGATTAAGGGCAGAATAGTAGGAGTTCAGGATGAGCTTGTAGTGAAGAAAGTCAGCTGAACTCCGAGATTTCCTCCAATGTTGCTCAGTAGTACTGGAGCATCTGCGTAGGTATCGTGTCAGAGGAATATGCCAGGCTTTAGCCAAGGACTGAATGTGAGGAGTGGAAGAAAGGTCTGAGTCAAGTGTGATCATCGAGCATGCGGGGTAGGGGTAATGATGGAATTATCAACAGTTATAGAAAATTGGGGGGTGGAGATTTTGGAGGAAGGGGACAAAATAAGGAGTTCAGTTTTAGAGATACAAGGTACAAAGTATATACACATATAAATACGCATGTACACACACACATATATTTAAATATATATATATATACACTAGTCCTAAAGCCCGTGTACACGGGCCATTTTTTGCAGTACAGTGGTCCCGCCCCTTGCTCTCTCTCTATCCCCACTCTCTTTTGCTCTCTCTCTCCCCCTCTCTTTTGCTCTCTCTCTCCCCCCTCTGTTTTGCTCTCTCTCTCCCCCTCTCTCTTTTGCTGTCTCTCTTTCCCTCTCTCTTTTGCTGTCTCTCTCTCCCCCTCTCTTTTGCTGTCTCTCTCCCCCTCTCTCTTTTGCTGTCTCTCTCTCCCCCTCTCTCTTTTGCTGTCTCTCTCTCCCCCTCTCTTTTGCTGTCTCTCTCCCCCCTCTCTTTTGCTGTCTCTCTCCCCCCTCTTTTGCTGTCTCTATCCCCCCTCTCTTTTGCTGTCTCTCTCCCCCTCTCTTTTGCTGTCTCTCTCTCCCCTCTCTTTTTCTCTCTCCCCCTCTCTTTTGCTCTCTCTCTCCCCCTCTCTTTTGCTCTCTCTCTCCCCCCTCTTTTTTGCTCTCTCTCTCCTCCCTCTGTTTTGCTCTCTCTCTCCCCCCTCTGTTTTGCTCTCTCTCTCCCCCCTCTCTCTTTTGTTGTCTCTCTCTCCCCCCTCTCTTTTGCTGTCTCTCCCTCTCTCTTTTGCTGTCTCTCTCTTCCCCTCTCTTTTGCTGTCTCTCTCCCCCCCCCTCTTTTGCTGTCTCTCTCCCCCCTCTCTTTTGCTGTCTCTCTCCCTCCTCTCTTTTGCTGTCTCTCTCCCCCTCTCTCTTTTGCTGTCTCTCTCCCCCCCTCTCTTTTGCTGTCTCTCTCCCCCTCTCTCTTTTGCTGTCTCTCTCTCCCCCTCTCTTTTGCTGTCTCTCTCTCCCTCTCTCTTTTGCTGTCTCTCTCCCCCCTCTCTTTTGCTGTCTCTTTCCCCCTCTCTCTTTTGCTGTCTCTCTCCCCCCCCCTCTCTTTTGCTGTCTCTCTCTCCCTCCTCTCTTTTGCTGTCTCTCTCTCCCTCTCTCTTTTGCTGTCTCTCTCTCCCTCTCTCTATCCCCCCTTTTCTGCTCTCTCTATCCCCCTCTTTAGAGCTCTCTGTCTCGGCCCCAGCATCTGGCCCCGCCCACATCACGCCCGTGCCGCACCCGTCCGGCCACGCCCACTCCGCCACACAACGCCAGGGAGGTCAGTAGGAAGGCCAGGTATGTTTGTCCTCGCTCGCAGTCTCTACTGCGCATGACAGCTTCGGATAAACACACTTGGCCTTTTATTATATAGGATATATATATACATACATACACACATAAATATTTAGACATTTATATGTATGTATCTCTTTGTTAAAGACCTTTTTTTCTCTTACACCTGAGACCTCATATCTTTGAGCCCTTTTTTATGCAATATTTTTTTTTAATAATATTAGTCAGTGTTATCATGAGTGTAACTGTACTTTTAAATGTATTTTTGATGTGTTTTGAGCAACTTTTCGGACTCACGTCACAGTTAACCAGAGTTCTGAAGTTTTGCACGTTAAATTAGATTGAACTCAAGCGAGCGTGTTTACTTTCAACTTGTAATACGCACTCTACTTTCGACGCACACAAAAAGCCACAATAAACCCCTTATTATTCGTGCGTGACCGGTAATGAGCCACTCGTAACCTAGCCCATAATTTTTGACCATTTATCCAGATATTTATAACTACAATAAATCAATGGGGATGTCATATTGAGTATAGGTAGATGAATAGTCATGTGCCTTCTTGAAGTATGCTGTAACTATAGATATTATTTGGACACCTCCGTTTCTCACAAATATACAATTACCATTCCTGACAGCTTTAGTTCACCATAGCCAAAATAGGAGCTATTTTAAAATGTTTAATTATACCTAGCCTAGGATATAAGTTGTTACATTAAAGGGACACTGAACGCAAAAAAAATTCTTTCGTGATTCAGATAGAGCATGCAATTTTAAGCAACTTTCGAATGTACTCCTATTATCAAATTGTCTTTGTTCTCTTGCTATCTTTATTTGAAAAAGAAGGCATCTAAGTTTTTTGGTTCAGAGCTCTGGACAGCACTTTTTTATTGGTGGATGAATTTAACCACCAATCAGCAAGAACAACCCAGGTTGTTCTCCAAAAATGGGCCGGCATCTAAACTTACATTCTTGCATTTCAAATAAAGATACCAAGAGAATGAAGAAAATGTGATAATAGGAGTAAATTAGAAAGTTGCTTAAAGGGACAGTCAAGTCCAAAAAAAACTTTCATGTTTAAAATAGGGCATATAATTTTAAACAACTTTCCAATTTACTTTTATCACCAATTTTGATTTGTTCTCATGGTATTCTTAGTTGAAAGCTAAACCTAGGAGATTTATATGCTAATTTCTTAAACCTTGAAGGCCGCCTCTAATCTATGCAGTGTTTAACCACTAGAGGGCATTAGCTCACGTGTTTCATATAGATAACATTGAGCTCGTGAACGTGAATTTACCATGGAGACAGCTCTGATTGCCTAAAATGCAACTCTTTCAAAAGAACTGAAATAAGGGGGCAGTCTGCAGAGGCTTAGATACAAGGTAATTACAGAGGTAAAACGTGTATAATTATAACTGTGTTGGTTATGCAAAACTGGGGAATTGGTAATTAAGGAATTATCTATCTTTTAAAACAACACAAATTCTGGCGTTGACTGTCCCTTTAAAATGTTATGCTCTGTCTGAGTCACAAAAGAAAAAAATTGGGTTCAGTGTCCCTTTAAGGTGTGGAGACTTCTTTATTAGCTCATAAAAACTGTAGTGTAAACCAACTGTACAAAGAGGTCAGCTTTTTGAAGCTTTCTGTCCCTTTATGGAATCATAGTGGAGGACAAAAGTATTCTTATTTGCTAAATGTCATAGCCTTCAAATAATATTTACAAACTCTCTTTTTAAGCCTATGAAGAAGAAAATCATTATCAGTCTTAGGTCTGGAATTTAATAGAAGAACATTCATTTCAAAAATAGGATTCTGAAAATGTAACCACATTCAGAAAGCACAAAAGGAGATTTGTTTTTTTTCTGCCAAAAAATAATAAAACATAAAAATAAAATAAGAGTGCACAGAGATTCCCAAATTAAGAAACTCATTTAATAAAGTCACTATTAAAATTGAATTGAAATTTAAAGGGATATAAACCCCCAAAAACTGTATTTTGTGATTCAGAGCATAACATTTTTAAAAAAGTTTCCAATTTATTGTATTCAAATTTCTTTGTTCCCATGATATTCGGTGTTGAAGATAAACCTAGGCAGGCATCTGCTGCTATCTAATGCTATTGTAAATGGATACATTTTTTTGCAAAACTCCTGCCATATAGTGCTCCTAAAATGGTCTGGCTCCTGAGCTTACGGCCCCTGCTTTTCAATAAAAGATACCAAGAGAAGAGGAAAAGTTGATGATAGAAGTAAATTCAAAGTTGTTTAAAATTGCATTCTCTATCTGAATCGTGAAAGAAAAATTTTGGGTTTCATATCCCTTTAAAAGGATATTAACCAGTCTGTTTCATTGCTGTAATAAAAAGCACTAAGCAGTGAGTTATACTAGAAATCATTGCAATATGTATTATTTATTATTTTAAAAGGATTTTACCTTTTCTTACCATAATTTCTGCAGGGAGCTGAGATCTCTGCAGGAAGACATTTATAACTTGATGTCATACATATTCTAGTGTAACTTGAACTGGATTAGTGTGTAGTGAATGCAAAATACACCAGAACTCAGTTTACCCATGCTCAGAAGAGGCAGAAGGCAACTTAAAGGGATACTAAACCCATTTTTTTTCATAATTCAGATAGAGCAGACATTTTTAAGCAACTTTCTAATTTACTCCTATTATCAATTTTTGTTCATTATCTTGCTATCCTTATTTGAAAAAGAAGGCATCTCAGCTAAGGAGCTAGCAAGTTTTTGGTTCAGAACCCTGGACAGCACTTTTTTAATGGTAGGTGCATTTAGCCACCGATCAGCAAGAATAACCCAGGATGTCAAAATGCTACACTAATAATTGTTAAGTGCTCATTATGAAAGAAAATAAATAGGTTGTTTGCTGTTTTTTAACATCATCTGTTTCTTTTTATGTTTACTTTGATTTAACAAATTTGTTTTAACTAAAGGAGCACTGTTTCATATCCCTTTAACAATAGCAAAGACAACGTATGCATTGGTCAGAAAGTATGATATTGCAAAATTAGCAGAACCAATTCAGAATAGAATGCAGCCTACAACAGCACAAATTCTCTCCAGACTGTGACAGAATACCAGATAAAAGGTTGAAGAGCAATATAATGCTTAAAGGAAAGAGTGTAGAAACCTGGACTTCCAAATAACGAATGACCAATTATATATCAAGTCTCTAGTAGAAACTCCAACATCTTTGGAAATAATATGGAAGTTTAATGAAGATTCTTGTAAATAATTTAGCAAACAATTACAGCACAGACATCTCTATGGCCCATCAAACAGGGGAAAAGGTCAGTGGAGGATATGTCATAATTTCACAGCATTTCCAGTGACACCAAATGGAATGCTCCAGCCTTTTTGGATCAATTCCGCATAGCGATATTTGAGGCCTAAAAAGATGAATTAGCACGTGTGGGTGCTCTGGTGACCTGGAAGGAATTAAAACATTAGTTGCATAGATTGATAGACATCTGAGAGAAACACACAAAGCAAGAGCTCTATGACCCAACAAGCATTCACCTGACAAGCCCCACCTCCTACTGCCACCTTTACTTCAGAGGAAATCAGTCCACAAGATGAACCAGGGCAGATTATTAACATTAGAGGGTCTTTATCCTCTGCTGAACGCTCAAGACGCAGGAATTTTAGCTTCTGTTGCTTCTGCATCTTACCTTTTGATTTTAGACTCGTCACTTGCTGCTAATATTGGAATCCCCTTTAAGAGAAAAAAAAATCAAGTCCAGGTGTTCGGAGTAGAAATCTTTTCCAGTTACAAAAGAGACTGTAATTCTTACTGTTTCCTTAATTCCAAAGCACACAGAGTTGTTACAGTTTGACACTGATTATTCCCCCTATTTCTTCTGATATTGGGTTTACTTTGGTTACATTTACGCAACCCCTAGATATTTACATTTGCCTCTGAGTATTGTCTATTTGCCTGTTCTAATTAAATCACAGCCATCATGGGTGTACACACAGACAATACAAGTGTCATTCCTCCTGAGTGCCAAGAATTTTTAGATGTCTTTGACAGATGAGGAGCTGATACCCCCACCCATGCCCTTATGACTGTCATAAAGATCTGGTTCCTGTGATGCCTATATCTTCTGGACATATTTTCTGAGCTAAGCTATCGTATATTGTAGAAATACTTGGCAAAAGGGTTTATAAGACCAGCTGGGGCAGGTATATTTTTTTGGGGAAAAGAAGGATGGTGGCTTCAACCATCTATGGGCTATAGACACCTGAATAATATTACTATCAGGAACAGTTACCCCCTCCCTATCATCCATGAACATCTTGACTGAATTAGGGAGCCCAGATTTTCATTAAGATTGATCTCCGTAGGGCTTATAATTTGCTGAGGATTAGGAACGGGGACAAATAGAAAAGAATGTTCCAAACTCAATATTGGCATTTTCAATATCAATGATATCTTTCAGATTGTGCAGTGCCCCAGCTACTTTCCAACACTTCCTCAAGAATATTTTCAAGGATTTTTTTGGACACATTCCTTGTTATACCCTAGATGATATCCTCATCTTCTCTTCCTTTTCCACTATGCACATTAAACATGTTGAGGCTTTACTCTTCAGACTCCGTACTCACAGACTTTTTGCCAAACTAAAAATGTACCAATTTTTAGTGTCCACTGTGGAGTTCTTGGTATATGTCCTGTCACCTAGACATATTACCATAAAAAAAGGTTACTGTTCTGAATTGGCCCATCCCAACCAATAAAAAGCCAATCCAGAGATTTATCGGGTTTCATACGCAACGTCTCTGCCATGTGTGCCCCTATCACCTACCTTACCACTATCAGGCTCTGTTTACCTGCACATGAGTTACTCAATTGGTATTTAATAAACTCAAGCACTTATTCACCACAGCATCTATTGTAATTCAACCAGATATCAATCAGCCCTTCTTTTTAGAGGAAGATGCCGTCAATACTGCTATAGAAATTTGCAATATCACAGGACTACCATGGGCCTTTGTCCCCACCAAGTGCAATGAGCCTTCTTTTTCACAAGATTTAATTTTGGCATTTCCAGAAATAAGAAAGCCCTGTTTTTGTCTCCCTGAAACTGATGTTTGCTACTCAGACATCATTTATTAGCAGAATTAAGTTTGCCTGTCAATCTACTCCACCTCTGACAGTGCTTTTGATGTCCTCTGATGGTATGTTTTTCCACAAAAAAGTGGCTCACCATGACCCTCCCCCCCATCTGCTGGGCATGGGGGTATCAAACAAATGTTGGAAGCAACTTCCTGCACCTTTTGATGGCCCACGCTTACTACTGAAGTCCGTCTAAGAGTCTCTTCAAGTACTGTATGTGTCTGTGCATATCACTATGGCTCCTGATGGAACTCTCCAGCCTTTGACCATTCCTGAAAGACCTTGGTTTGCAGTGTCTTTGGATTTCATAGTTGAATTGCATCCCTCCAATGGATACCATCCTTGTGGTAGTGGATCAATTGACCAATCTGGCAAACTTTATCCCTGAAAAGGGACTTCAATCTGCTTCTACTACAGCTGCACTGTTGCTGAGAGATCTCTTTCTGCTTCATAGTTTGCCTTAAAAAGTGGTTGCTGGACAATTCTGGAAGCATTTCTGTTCAAGCCTTTGCTTCACCCTTTTTTCAAGTCAGGATACCACCCGCAATTGAATGGGGAGACTGAAATAACTAACCAGACCTTGGAACAGTACCTATGCTGTTTTTGCAGGATGATTGGATCACCCTACTCTTTATGGTTGCATGTAACAACCATGTGCATCAGTCCTTGAAAATGTCCCCATTCTACGCTACTTATGGGTTTCACCCCCAGGCTTGTTCAGAGGTACCTGTTGCCACTCCACTTCCTGATCATTTGACCTTTATTTTTTCATCTCCTCTAGCAGATATTACTACAGGTCCAGGGTCACCAGAAGGTTTTGCACGTCAACACTCACAAGGGCAGTTCTCATTAAATTCTATTAAAAAGGGGGTGTCCCTGGAAGTGGCAAAATGTCTCCCATAAAAATAATGAGAGCTCTCTGTTAGCTAAATGTGCGCAATGGAGGACGAAGTACAGAGGGAGACCCCGGCATATGTTTAAACTTTAATATTACGCCTGATACAAATACAGATTATGCTGTTTTCAGTGAAATTCATTTTATGAGTATTTTATATAAAAACTCACCACCTTTTAAGTTGTGAGAAATAACAGTGAGATCTGTAGGGCGAAAATGTTTGCAGAATTAAGCTGGGATTTTAGAGATAATTTCATACTTGCCCATGGAACACCAATTTTAAGAAAAAAACAATTAAGCTTTGTATTTTGTACTTATAAGTATTATTATTATCGGTTATTTGTAGAGCGCCAACAGATTCCACAGCGCATATGAATTTCTATGTGTTTTTTGCACATCCACTGTACTTAAAGGTACATGAAACCCCAAAATTTTGTTTCATGAATTAGACAGTGTATACAATTTAAAACAACTTTCCAAATGACTTATATTATCTAATTTGCTTAGTTCTCTTGGTATCCTTTGTTGAAAATGATAACTAGGTAGGCTTAGGTGCTGGGAGCTATCTGCTGATTGGTGGCTTCAAATATTTGCTTCTTGTCATTGGTTTACCGATGAGTTTATCTAGTTCCCAGTAGTGCATTGCTGCACCTTCAACAAAAAAGAAAATGTTTGTTTTTCATGTCCCTTTTAATTACGATTTATGTGAATGGTTCAATTATTCTTTTTGTATGATTTTGATTGTGCACTTTTGTAATGTATACATCTCATTCCTATGCAGTATACTCTCTTTAGCAAGACACCTTGTTTTCAGGGTAAAAAGTAGCTTTATATAATTTCCCTAGGGTAATAGAAGGACTGGGGAGCATTCTTATAGAATTTTTACCAGACCATAGACCATTTTAGAAATGGGCCCTTAGTACCCTGCCCCCACTTAAAGCTGTGGTGACCAATTATGGTTTTCTACAGCAAATCTGTGACTAAAATGTTCCACCAAGAAGCTGGGTCCTATCTATATGGGCAACTTTCCCATTATCCAGATCTTAAACCCTGTGGTAATTTGTTTAAAGCTCCCGGATACTTATCATATCCACCTAGTATTTCATATAGCACAGTTGAAGCCATAAATAAAGAATCTGTTTCATTGACAACATCCTCTTCCTATTTGCCCAATGGTGGTACAGGGTTTTAGAGGAATATGAGATTGAAATGATATGAGGGGACATCTCCCGTACCTGGTTTACTGGAAGAGTTATTGCCCCGAGGAACTTTCCTTGGAAACTGCCTCTCATCTTCATGTTCCTGTCTTGCTCAAACTTTTTCATTGGATGCATCCAGCTTGTCCTGGTTCCTCTTGCACCCTGTGGGCGTGTTTAGAGAGGGGGCTATTTAAGACCCCTAGCAAGTCTTTATTTTCAAGCTGTATTAGGAATAGAACTATAAACAAATTTACTAAGTTAATCTGTGTACTGTGGTAATTATGTTCCTAATATTGCTCACCTGAATTTTTATCTGGGGCATGTTATTAATCGAGAACCCTTTAAAAACGTTTCCTTTGTTCGTGTTTTTTTTCTGCCTGGCTTAATCTTTAAATGGTTATTGGAATTTGCTTTTTGTCTAACCCCTTGTTTATATGCCTTATCCTGACTGACTCCCTGGTTTATGAATTTTGGCTTATGAAGTATAGTTACACTTTTGGATTATCCCAAGTGCTTTTGCACTGACTGATGCCTGTCTATTGACCCTGGCTTGCTCGTGACCTGCAGCTACCTTCTCATCTCTGCACATTTCAATTCATTTGCAGAAAAAGGTCAAAAACATTATTTACCATTATATGCACATAGACCAGTAATATAACCCCCAGTAACACAGATAGAGCAACCCCCTTTGGCTGCCAGTAACACTCACAGAATGATGATTTAACCCCTTTGCATCAGTAACACTAATAGATTAGTTAATTGCAGGTAGCACACATAAAGCACTAATTTCATCCACGTTTTGCCATCTGAGTTTTTCTGTAGGTATTGGAGGAATCATTTAGACAAGTACAATGGGGTAATCTAGAAATTGGTGTGTGCACTTTACTTAAATGGATATAAAAGTCCACAAAGAAAATGCTTTAATGTTTTAGAACATTTTATTATTGCATTATTTATTTATTTAACAATGTGTTTACCCCATTGGGGTTAAACACATTGTTAAAGTCATCTCTACTGGTACATATTGTAGCTGAACACGTCTGGTGAGCCAAAGACATAAGGCAAATGTATGTAGCCTGCAATCACCAGCTAGCTCCCAGTAGTGCATTGCTGCTCCTGATTTTTAACAAAGGATACCAAGTGAATGAAACATGTATGTTTAAAGGGACAGTCTACTCCAGAATTTTTATTTAAAAAGATAGATAATCCGTTTATTATCCATTTCCCAGCTTTGCATAACCAACACAGTTATATTAATATACTTTTTACCTCTGTGATTACCTTAAGCCTCTGCAGACTGCCCCCTTATTTCAGTTATTTTGACAGACTTGCATTTTAGCCAATCAGTGCTGACTCCTAGGTAACTCCACGTGCGTGAGCACTATGTTATCTATATGGCACACATTAACTAACAACCTCTAGTGGTGAAAACTGTCAAAATGCATTCAGATAAGAGGTGGCCTTCAAGGGCTAAGAAATTAACATAATCCTACCTAGGTTTAGCTTTCAACTAAGAATATCAAGAGAAAAATTGATGATAAAAGTAAATTGGAAAGTTGTTTAAAATTACATGCCCTATCTGAATCATGAAAGTTTATTTTGACTAGACTGTCTTTTTGAAGTGCTCATACCTGCTATTTTTCGGTTACATTTACGAAAAAAATAACAATGCATGCACACTTACGTTTTATACCACTTGAGTAGCATTAGTGCATATTACACATCTGCAAGACAAAAAGAAGGTAAATTTGAGCAGGAGCTTTTGTCTATACCTTGGGTGATAAAGGCTCTAATTGGCCGTATTGCCCTGAACATTAAAAAGAAAAACACTGCAAATATCAATACATGTTGTGGTTAATATGTTATTATAAAATATAAAAAAGTTAAAAGGCTATTTAAAGCAATTTGTATTATTATATTATTCATGGCCAATATAAAAATCATTGATTTGATTCCAATGACCCTTTAGATCATTTTGCTTGATGAGTATCACATACTTATTCATAACCCTTGTTATTTTCATAACAAGAGTTATTGCAAGAAGAAGAATTCCTACAAAAAGACTCCCTGTGGGAATCTGAAGAAATAGAGAAAGCTCGTTAAATATATATATATATTTATATGGTTCGTTCTGATGAGCACTGAACTAAAATAACTCACAGGAGGACTGAAAAAAAACATTTATTAAAACTAGAAGAAGCAATGATTTAAAAACGAAAACACAATGTGACCCCTCCATAAGGGAAGACACAGTGGGGTCTATTTGCCAAGCTCGGAACGGAGCTTGATGCCCTGTGTTTCTGGCGAGCCTGCAGGCTCGCTAGAAACACAAGTTATGAAGCAGTGGTCTAAAAACCGCTGCTCCATAACCTGTCTGCCTGCTCTGAGGTGGCAGGCAGACATCGCCGGAAATCAATCCAATACGATTGGGTTGATTGACACCCCCTGCTGATTGACAAGAACTACTGCTGCAATGATAAATGCCGACAGCGTATGCTGGTTCGCTATAGCGGATCATGTCCGTCCGCACAATGATAAATGGTCCCCAGTGCCTGAACCAGGGCCGGACTGGGTATAAAAAGCAGCCCTGGAAAATTTGGATACCAGCCCTATTTTTTGTTGTTAGTAGAATGCACAAACCCCATTTTTCTCAAAGGCGATTACAATTAATCACCCCTATAAAACGCAGCTTTCCAGCCCCAGCTGCTACAGCCCACCAGGAAATCTGATATCCTGGTAGTCCAATCTGGCCTTGACCTGAAACTTCTTGGACCATGTCTAGCGATCAGTCGTCAAAAACTTGCTGGCACAGTGAAAAATCTTTTTTTTTTTTCTTTTTTAAGCATTACACTCCTGTAATCTGTGTGTCCCACATCCACATCCAGAACCATGAATAGATACATGAAAAGCTAAAATTTGCCTTTCTACATTTATTTTTTGAGGGACCTTACAGTACTGATAACTGATAAGACTTCTTAGCTCATTTTGCCAAACCAGAGCCCTTTAATTAATCAGGCCCTAGGTCTCAAATTTCCCAGAACAAACCAAAATAACTAGCCCTTGGTTAAATACACTTTTCTGCACTCAAGGAAAGTATAGAAACACTGCAGGAGCTAGAGAAGGTATGGTTAACCCCTTAGTGACCAGAATATTTTTTAATTGTCTTACCGTTAAGGACTAAGGCTATTTTTACATTTCTGCGGTGTTTGTGTTTAGCTGTAATTTTCCTCTTACTCATTTACTGTACCTGCACATATTATATACAGTTTTTCTCGCCATTAAATGGACTTTCTAAAGATACCATTATTTCCACCATATCATACAATTTACTATAAATAAAATTATAAAATATGATGAAAAATTTGAAAAAAAACACTTTTTTTCTAACTTTGACCCCCCAAAATCTGTTACACATCTACAACCACCAAAAAACACCCATGCTAAATAGTTTCTAAATTTTGTCCTGAGTTTAGAAATACCCAATGTTTACATGTTCTTTGCTTTTTTTGCAAGTTATAGGGCAATAAGTACAAGTAGCACTTTTCTATTTACAAACCATTTTTTTTTCTTCAAAATTAGCAATAGTTACATTGTAACACTGATAACTGTCAGGAATCCTTGAATAACCCTTCACATGTATATATATATTTTAGTAGACAACCCAAAGTATTGATCTAGGCCCATTTTGGTATATTTCATGCCACCATTTCTCCGCCAAATGCGATCAAATAAAAATAATCGTTAACTTTTTCTCAAACTTTAGGTTTCTGAAATTATTTACAAACATCTTGTGCAATTATGGCACACATGGTTGTAAATGCTTCTCTGGGATCCCCTTTGTTCAGAAATAGCAGACATATATGGCTTTGCCTTTTGGTTAGTAGAAGGCCGCTAAATGCCGCTGTGCACCACACTTGTATAATGCTCAGCAGTGAAGGGGTTAATTAGGTAGCTTGTAGGGTTAATTTTAGCTTTAGTTTAGAGATCATCCCACCCCCTGATCCCTCCCTGACACCTCTCAAACAGCTCTCTTCCCTCCCCCACCCCACAATTGTCACTGCCATCTTAAGTACTGGCAGAAAATCTGCCAGTATAAAAATAAAAGGTGTTTTGATTTTTTTAATTAAAGCAGAAAATTACATGCTTTAACGGATTAGAGAATGTCATTTTTGGACTATAATAGCCCTTTAAATTCTCCTATTCAACATTGTAATGCATTTAAGTTTGTCTGGATTGTCCCTTTAAAGAGATATGAAGCAAGAGAGACAAAATAAAACAAAGAGAAAAGAGTCAATCAGTGAAGGCCAAGATGCAGCCATAGAATAGAAGATGAAAGAAAGGGATCCATGGAAAAGTTGGTGATAAATTGCTAAAGGAAGTGATAGGCTGCTATGTGCAGTGCTAGGGATAGATATAACGTATGGAAAATAAGGAAGATAGGTAGCATTCTTTTAACTGACCTTTTCCATTAAACTTTCACTTTCAATGTAACTTTCTGCTTCTGATTAGCGCAATGGGCAGGTAAAATAGTGACTGCCTATCAGATTTAGGGCTGCTGGTACTGGTGTCTAGATCCTCCATAGAAACAACACTGGGAAAGACGATCATGGGGAGAAGAAATAAGGTGGAAAGAGAGCTGCACAACCTTGGGAAGGGGGACACTAATATGGAAGGAGACAATTTTGAGCAGTGATAGAGACTGACAAGGAATCGGGAGAAACAGGTTTAGGAAAGGAAAGATAGATAAAGACAACCAACTATAGAGTCATGAAATAAAAGAGAAAGATGTAATACATAGAAAGTAAAGAGAGTTGTATTCTTGAAGAGGGAAGAAAGAGAGATATCCTTGGGAAGATGATATTATATTGGAAAGGGCTACACAATCTAAGGAAGGGAAAAGAAACGCCTGTATGTAAGATTAACAATAGTCAGGCGATAGACAAAGAGAGAGAAACAGGTATGGGCAGGAAGCATTGCGGAGAATGTAATCTAGACTTAAAGGACCACTAAATACAGTACAATTGCAAAATTGCCACGTGCATAACAAAAAGACAATGCAAAATCATCTACTCCCAATTTCAAATAAGCAGTAGATTTTTTTTTTTGTAGCAAATTTATTTTTTCTCCTATTTTCCAGGCCCCCTTTATCATGTGAGAGACATTAGCCAATCACAGACTAGTATACATATACCCTGTAAGCTTTTGCACATGCTCAGTAGGGCTTGTTCCCCAGAAAGTGTCTACATAAAAAGACTGCAAAATTTGATAATGGAAGTAAAAGGGAAAGTGTCTTAAAATTGGTGTTCTATCTGAATTATAAAAGTTTATTTTGACTTGAGTGTCCCTTTAAGTTTATAGTTTCCAGGTGTGTGTTTATAGATAGATAGATAGATAGATAGATAGATAGATAGATAGATAGATGGATGGATAGATTAGATTTATACACATATGCATGCACATGTATGTGATATTTATTCTTCTATGGCTTTGCTATACTATATAATCATGGTAAACAGTTCTTGCACAGTGTATTAACACAAGGGGATGTCAAGTGTCATTTCTAGAGTAACCCAACTCCTTGGTGCCTTATTACCCTGTCAGTGATTCTTCTCCTTGCTGCTTTCTCTGAAACATTCAGAGCCAACTGCAGATTTTCCTTACTCCTGGTGCTATGGAGATACATTAAATTGAACAGAAACTCTGTAACTCTCTATATGCTGAAGCAATACGCATAATCCCAAACAACAGCAGAAGGCAACTAGTGTTGCTGAGAATCTCTATACAGTGGCAATTAGTATATTGCCATTATTATGCAAGAGAAGCAGTCAACAATTTTTGCTAACTAATACCCTTGACATATTTTTTAATTCATGTGTCACACCTATATTTTATATGCCATTCAAAGAACTCAGTTAATTAATAACAATTATATAAAAAGGTAACATAATTTCAATAAAGAAGTATATATAGGTAATATTACTTAATGGGTGCCACTCCATTTTATTTTTTAGATCAACAGTTTAAATCTAAAAAAAGGAACCACAAGCATTTAACTATCACTCATAGCCCTAATGTTGTGTGATACCCTCATCTAAGAGCAATTACACTGTCGGATAGGGGTGGTGAATCCTGGCATGATTGCCCAGTGCGGCACAAGGCATGCACTTCTTCCTCAGAGTTACTGCAACACTGCCCGCCTCTAGTGCCATTGTTTAGAATACTATTAATTTGATCACACACTCTCAAAAAGGTTTTCATCCCCCACTTTAGTGTGTGCTGACACCCTAGTTAATAATAATAATTACTGCTAAACACTGTCATTAATGATGCAATCTTTACTATTATGGAGTATCTTGATGACCTGATACTAAATGTGTTGAATGTTGGTATATAGAAGAGTATCTATAAATAACGGATATATTGTATTCTGTTACATCTTTGTACTGAAAATTAATTTGTTGTATACTCTAGTATGATGAAGTATCTGTGCAGACTAAAAATATGAAAATGTCTTCATATATATTATTAAAAATATCTCTATAAAAAAGGTCAGAGTAAGCTTTTATGTTACCACCTTTACTACAAAAGAATATTTATACTGTTATACAGGTCTTATAATGTTAAAAAGTGGGCTAAACAGATCATTATTTCAGCAAATTAAAAGGGGCATCATACCCTGTTTTATCTGAAAGATCATTTGTAAAATGTATTATGGTGTCTTTTTGTGTTTAAATGGATTTTCTTGTGCTGAATAAACCACAATTTTCTGTGAAAGATGTCCCTATTAGTTATTTAGAAACAGTTGCATCACCAGAAAGTAACAATAGGGGGACATTTTTTGGAGGCTCTTAGGTTTCTTGGGGGGTAGGGCGCAACAGGAGGAATGAACATGCCACAAGTGGGGCTGCAACAGGAGGAGGAGGACTGAGTGTATAACTGTCAGGGTCGGGTGTGTCATGGGCGTGGCCAAGCAGGGCAGGGGACCAGTGGGGCTGTGGAAGCCATCGACAGAACAGTGGTGGGAAAACCATGGGGGATCACAGTTGTAGTAGCATTTGGGGTGCCAGCCATTATGTTGAGGAAGCTAGTAGCCACCCTGACAATGCCAATGGCAATAGCATCTCAGTTATATATAATAACGCACTTCCTTTTATTTTCACTTTAAATTTAAATAGCTTTTACTTAATCTTTTTCATCTCTTCTTTTTTCTCTACAGATAATGTAATGGACTTAAATCTCACCAATGAGAAGAGCTCACAGGATCTCTCTTACTCTGGCAGCTTCCAACCTGGAAACAAAACTGTCACATACCTAGGCAAGTTCTCTTTTGACTCACCCTCAAACTGGTGCCAGGAGAATATTATCAGCCTAATGAGTGCGGGTATCCTTGGAGTGCCAACTTCACAAGCTCAAAGTGGCAATAATGGGGGAGGAGGTGGCATCATGGGACAGAGTCAGGGAGATGTAGAGTCTATGTTCCACAGTTTGCCACCATATGCTAGCTGTGGAGATTTGTACCATGAGCAAGTAGGCTTCCAAGGAGGTGGCATGAGTTCCTATACCACCCAGGAGTACCAATCTACAAAGCAAAGTTTGGACTCTAGTGTTTTTCCAATGATACCAGACTATAATCTATTCCACCATAACTCAGATATGCCCACTGTGGACCAGAAGCCCTTTCAAAATATGGAGGCAATGAGAGTAAACCCACCTCCAATTACACCACTGGAAACTATTAAAGCCTTCAAAGAAAAGCAGGTGTTACCCAGTTTTGGGGGCATGAGCCATCAGCCTCTTACTCTTAAACCAATTCGCCCAAGGAAATACCCCAACCGTCCAAGCAAAACTCCTCTCCATGAGCGGCCCCATGCCTGCCCTGCTGAAGGCTGTGACCGACGATTCTCGCGTTCAGATGAGCTGACTCGCCACCTTCGCATACACACCGGGCACAAGCCCTTCCAATGTCGCATCTGCATGAGGAGTTTCAGCCGTTCTGACCATCTAACCACCCATATCCGCACGCACACAGGTGAGAAGCCATTTGCTTGTGATTTTTGCGGACGTAAATTTGCACGAAGTGATGAGAGGAAACGACATGCCAAGATTCATCTCAAGCAGAAGGACAAGAAAGGAGGAGACAAGGCCATTTGTTCGCCTTCAGTTGGAGGGGCAACACCAGTTACAACCTGTGCTTAAGAACCTTCTCCTCAACACAGTTTTTTAGGAGAGGCTGTTTTGACATAGATGCTTTTGCAGAGCATCACAATCATTACCGATTTGCTGCCAGAAATGTGCATCTTGATGCGTCCCTAAGAGGACACATTCAGAACATTGTTGTCTAATACTTTTCAGAGATCTGCACATCATTGCTTTATTACTCCATTTTTACTCATTTTTAAACTAAACCTTCACAGCATTCCTTTTTACATCTATCCATTCATATCTGTTTCTCTCTTAAAACATTAGTCAGTCCGACTCTTTTTGCCAGTAGAGAAGTGTTTCACCAGCCTCTTACTTGACTCTACAAGCAGATCATCAACACATTCTTCCTTCTTCTCACTCACCTCCATAATATTCCTCAAACCCACTTGCTCTGAAATGCTACATCCATTTTGTTCTTACTTGTTCTTCCTACAGGGATTGTTAATCTTTGCTTTTACACCTTGATAGAGTTGATGCACCTCCTACAAAAGAACTGCAAATTATTTTAATTCTTGTTGCACTTAACTCTAAATTGTCGTGCCTGGAAAATATACAGAAAAGGAATCCTGAAGTGTGGTGGGGAGTGACAGGACCTTGGTGGTGGTTGCACATTACTTGCTACATATTCTGCTGCTGTCTCTGTTACACTCCTGTGTTCCTGCTGCTCAGAACACTATTACCCAACCAAACTCTCTTTCTACGCTAAAGTCTCACTTTTGAGACAAATTACTGGAAAATCTTCTACCATCTCTTGTTTTCCAGCAATTTTCCACACGTGATTATTGTCTCTCGTTCCTATAATTCCATCTTTCCTACCTTCCCACCAATACTCTGTCTTCCAATGACTCAATATGTATTTTCCTTTTTTCCCCATCTTTGGCTATATAGTCTTACATATTACATATTTCTTCATTCTTTTCAAATTTTTACTCTCACCTCTTTAACCCATCCTCTCTCTCTCTCTCTATCTCTCTCTGTTTCTGTATCTCTCTGTAATTTTCCTCTCTTGTACATGCTCCCCCCTTTTTTTTCTTTTCAACGTCTGTCATACAATTTTATTAGCAGGGAAAAAAACAGCTACAGCTTGAGTCACTGTGTGTATGTGTGTGAGTGTATGTGTGTGTATAATTTATATATATAAATCAAATTGTATATGTACTGTGTATATTCCAGAGAACACTGGTATTTGTTTGAATCAGATTAGGAGAGTGCACCTAACTAGTGACAATATATATATATATATATATATACACATACACTCACAGATATATATATATATATATATATATATATATATATATATATATATATATATATATATACAGTATATATATATTTTTATATATATATATATATATATATATATATATATATATTTAAATGTAATACTTATGTATATACTTAGTGTGTATATATGTGTGTGAATTTATCAGATTCACATATTTATTCATATATGTTGTGTGTGTGTGTATATATATATATATATATATATATATATATATATATATATATATATATATATAAATGTTGCTGGAGTTCTATATATAAATCAATATATATGTATTTTATGAATTCACACAAAGAAGATTGACCTAAGCATCTTAAATATTGTTCTTCTTTTTGAGAAAACATATTGGTTCACACCTTGCACCTTTATCATTCTAGTTTACACCAGTCGCAGCTTTTGAACAAAGCTAATTTTAATGTTTGCATCAGTAGATCACATTTATTTTAGTACAGGAGCACATATACTGCAAACCACAAACTTAGTGCTTGATATTCTTAACTATCTTTCTATCCAAAGGGCTGTTTGTATCAGTGTCTGGGTGACTGTATTATACCTGTGCAGGTGTCCTGCTGTTTCAGCTATAGCTATCATTTGTTGTCCTCTTCTCGTTTTTATTAATTATTTTAGTAAAGCTTCTATCTCTTCTGACTTGTATCTCTTTTTTCCCACTGTTATTCTCCTTTGCTCAGTTTACTGTACCAACACTGTATTGTTTCACTATAATGTCTGTTTTTCTGCATCTAATTTCTTTAGTGCACCTTTTTTTCTCTGCCCCCCCCCCCATGTATCCTTTATCTGATCTCTCACATACAGACATAGCAACTCTCTCCCACCTCTCCATTTTCCTTGCTTTTTTCCCTCTCCTCCCCTCTTCTCTCCCTGTCATTTTATTCTCTTCTCTCCCCCAACCACCCCCCCCCCCTCTCATATTCCTGCTAGTGCTTCTGCCTTTCTTTTTATAAAATGACATATGTTTGTCAGTTTGAGATAAGGGGAGTGGGGGCAGGTTTGGGGGTGAGTTCCCCCTGCATCCTACCCCTCCACCTTTTTCTCTTGCATGTCTCTGCATGACAGTCAGGACTAAAAAAAAAAAAAGAAAGAAAAAAAAAACCTTGTTTTTTTTCTATGAAATATTTTTGCTGCTATGTTAAAAAATATCCTATTGCAAAAAAAAAGTAACTTAACTCCTCAACTGCCAACACAGCAATGCAGCTTTATAAACTCCTTTGTATACCTCGATAGTCTGCACTACCTTTATGCACATTGTATAGCTATATAAACAGCAGTAGCTGTATTTGTAGGCTGCAAATTCTAATGATATATACTGCTTTGTATATCCTTATGCATTGCTATATCTATATATATATATATTCATATATATATATACACACACACACAGACACACAATTTGCTTTGGCAGTAGAGGGGTTACTTAAAGGACAGTGTATAGTTTACTATTTCTATGTCCGCATGTAACAATTTATGAGATGACTGTTAACCAAATCTTTGCCATGAGTTGGCACAGGAGAGGTTAACCCTTGTGGCACCCAAATTGCCAGCAGTTTCACTCAGACAGAGGAGTATTTAGGTTTTGTGCTGCCCTAAGCATTGGGAAATCTGCTGCCTCATAAATCCCCCCTCTCAATATTTTTAGTTAATATTTGCCACATATATTTCTCCCAAATGGAGGCAAAGGATGCATAATGGAGGGGTTATACACCCCAATTAAACAACTAGTGAACTTTGATTTGTAACAATATTAATAACCAATTTGCCCCCTCCCCCACTAAATCCTAGTGCATAGGTGCAGGCCTAATTTGCCTAGGCCAAAATACTCCTCTGCATTCAAGTTTGATGTATAATAATGTAAAAACATATAATAAGCATGAATAATATATAGCACTTTGTATAACGATGCTGTGCATCTCTATACAACAATAATGAAAACACAATTGGTATTTCAGCACTAATTTATACTGTGGTACAAATAAGAGAGTGGAACTGCTGCTTTTGTGGTTAAGTAAGAGATTTTTTTTTTTTTTTCAAAATGGCGGTCGTTTTAAAAGGCTTATTTTTTTTTGTACAAAGTTGTAAAAAAAAGTGAAAGCAGATGTCTTATATATTTTGTGGCTGTTTATATTCCCAGAGAGATTTTTATGTACCTTATAATAAGGTGGCAAAATATAAATATATATAATAGTACCCACGATTTAATCATTTCTATGCCAGGAGTGCCTGCAAAGCAGGATTGTGGCCAAAAAAAGGTATCATATCATATGGTGAAGTCTGTTGGACCCCACGGTTTTTTTCCCCACCTCTGTAACACAGGCTTGTCAAGCTGATATATAAATGCATTTCAGCTGGGAGCCAGTAAAAATGATGTCATTTGTGTGTTTCATTGATTTTATTTTGTATGAGTGATGGTGAGCTTGTTGTTGTGAGTTTTTGGCGTGATGGTGGTATGAATGGATGAGTGATAGAAGTTGTATGGCGATTGCATTGACTTTTCCGTCACATAAAAAAGGTGACACAATGGCCTATAGTTATCAAGGTCTGGCGGACCTGATCCGACACTGCGGATCAGGTCCGCCAGACCTCGCTGAATACGGCGAGCAATACGCTCACCGTATTCAGCATTGCACCAGCAGCTCACAAGAGCTGCTGGTGCAACGCCTCCCCCTGCAGACTCGCAGCAGGGGGGTGTCAATCAACCCGATCGTACTCGATCGGGTTGATTTCCGGCGATGTCTGTCCGCCTGCTCATAGCAGCCGGACAGGTTATGGAGCAGTGGTCTTTGTGACCGCTGCTTCATAACTGCTGTTTCTGGCGAGTCTGATGACTCGCCAGAAGCACGGGGCATCAAGCTCCATATGGAGCTTGATACATGTACCCCTTTATGTGTATAGGATGCAAAAAAAGCTTAAAAACTGTCTATATTTTCATATGGAAATACATAAATGAGAATATAAAAAAATGATAATGTGTAAAAACTGATGCTGCCCAAAAAAAAAAAAAAAACTTTAAACCCAAAACCATCTGCTCATTGGAATGTAAAATATTCATAACTACCTTCGGGTTAGCGCTGTAGGTCTAATGCGGTGTCGGGTAGCACATGAGCAATAAGTGTTAGGTTTTTTTCAGTTTGCAGGCTCCATTAAAGTCTATGGGGAGAAGAAGTTAACACAGTCGCAAATATCCAAAGTCCTGAAGTTAGCGCACAAACCATTTACTTTCAACTTGTAATACACACACTAAACCGCGCTTGTTACAAGTTTACTTCTGGCGGTGTTTGCTCACGAGCGGAAGCGCTAAATAGCGCATCACTTGTAAACTGGCCCAATATGGTTAAACACTTTGCAGGGGTTAAATACATAGTTATATCTAAACAATAGCGCAATCATAAAATGCTCTAACAAAGTAGAACATTTTCTTTTTACAGGTTTATGTGCCATTAAACGACAAATTACACATTCCTGGAGTATTTTTTTATTTGAAAACTCGCCTATGCCCCAAGTGCCTTTTCAACAAAAAGCAGTTCAGTTGTTGTTGGTGTTCCTTTAAAACTTTTAGCTTTTTCATTGTGATTATACAGGATTCTCCCACTTGATTTCATTTTCCTCTTTTTGCACAGTTACTAGTTTACTTAAGCACTTTTTAGCTTCATGATCTACAAATAAGGACATCTGCCTGCTTCATATCTTACTTAGGGACACAATATTTCTATATAGAACTTACCTGCTACTAGGGCCGGCTCAACCATAAGACCAAGTGAGTCCAATAGACCCAGGCAGCACTTGACAAGAGGCAACACTTCAGTAGCTGAATCAGTCACTGTCAGACCCAGACCACTCCTGTCCTCTGTCTCTGTGGGGAAAGTCGCAGGCTCCCAGCAGAATAACCTCATCATGCACAAAGACACAAAACCGGTCCGAGGCGACATTCAAGGTGGAACAAGTGCATCTCTGCCCTTACTTCTATCCCACTTATTGCGCAATCGTGCATAAGGGTTGGATTATGCAGGAGGTATGAAAGCAGGCTTAGTAAGGTCAGCGGCCAGGCTTGTATGTTGATATGCTAATCAGTAATGTTACTACTGGGGGAGGGGTATCATTTCATTCTGAGACCCCGACAGCACAATATCTTGAGCCAGGCCTGTCTGCTACATTTAAACCGGTCTCAATAACCATGAAACCTTATTAAATTAAATACATATACAATGGTGTGTTTTATTATCACGCAGTTTCTCATATATAACACACCTCATAATGTTATCAATTACTCCTGCCAATCTGAAGCATTGACTAGTATAATCAATGTCAAGCTACACCAATCAAATTATGTTCTCAAATTCTTTTGGTGGGAACAGAATCTCATTCATATTAGCTCAGGTGATCTCTATAAAGACATCAGTGATACTATAGTTGCTGTTGACGTTATTAGTGGAAAAAAAACGTGTCACAGCTGAGCGTCCAATTGTGTATGAGTGTGCGCCAGCACAGATGTCAACAGTGCAGTTGGCAAGACTAAAGTGCACACATAGGGGCTCTCTTTCACACTAGGAGTGACACCTTTTTAATGAGATGAAAAGCAAACAGTAGGGTGACATATGGGCTGAAAACACAAGAGTGACATTTATTCTTGCCTTTATGTTTATATGTTAGTGTAGTATGATGAAACAGCTAAAGTAAATCTCTTTGTTTTTGAAATACAACATAAGGGGCGTGGAATTCAAAACTAATCTTTTAGGATTCAGATAGAGCATAAATGTTAAAGGACATGAAACCTTTAGATTTTTCTTTCATGGTTAATTGAGAACATACATTTTTAAACACCGTTTCATTTTACTTCTATTATCAAATTTGCTTCATTCTGTTGGTATCCTTTGTTGAAGGAGCAGCAATGGACTACTGGTAGCTAGATGAGTCAATGACAAAAGGTAGCCACCAATCAGCAATCTCTACCCAGGTGCTAAACCAAAAATGGTCTGGCTCCTAAGCTTATATTCCTGCTTTTTCAAATAAAGATAGCAAGAGAACCAATAAACAATTATAACAGGAGTGAATTAGAAAGTTCCTTAAAATTGCCTGCTCTATCTGAATCATAAAAGAAAACATTGGGGTTTTGTGTCCCTTTATGTAGCTATGCAGAGTTCTGGATGCCATGGAGAGGCACCTACATTAAAATATAATGCTCAGGAAAAAGCCCCCAAATATTTTTCATGATTTCTCTCCATGTCATGAAGCCCAAAGTCTTCAATCAGAAATCAGATAACATTACTTATTTTTGTTAAAAATTACAGGTACAAATCCACAAATCCGTAATTCCAAACTTATTCGGAATTCAAAACTATTTAATGAATATTTTTTTAAAAATAAAATGATCAAAATGACTATTTTTCCACTGCCTCAATCTTCTCAGCCTGCATCTTTTTTTTTTGTGTTCTAAAATACAAATAGCCTATATTTATTTAAAACAACAATTATTATCTTTCTGATGGTACTATGTATACAAATGTATTAAACATGATATAAAACTTACTTTCTGTAATTATTTTAAATGGACAGTAAATTCAAAACTAAATGTCATGATTCAGAGCATGCAATTTTAAACAACTTTCTAATTTACTACTATTGACAAATTTGCTTTGTTTTTCTGGTATCATTTGTTGAAAAGCATAGCTAGGTATGCTCTGGAGAAGTAAGACACTAGTGAAAGCTGGATGCTGATTGGTGGCTGCTCATATATGCCTCTTGTCATTGGCTCACCAGATGTGTTCAGCTAGATCTCCCAGTGGTGCATCCCTGCTTCTTTCACAAAGAATACCAAAAGAATAAAGCAAATGTCATAATATAAGTAAATCTGAACTTGTTTTAAAATTGTATGTTTGTGCTGAAAAAAATCTTTTGTTTGGACAAAAAAACAAACATGGTAGGATCAGTACACCATATGTTTTTCTATGGGGATCTGGTTCTGATATGGAGGTGCACATTTCAGTCATAAGCTAATATAGCTTTAATATGCTCATTTTCATGTCAACTACATGTTTTACTAGTAACTTGGACAATTTGGTGTATTTAAGCCTCAAACTTATCAGCCTGGACATTTAGGGCCTGATGATCTAAATATCCGCTCAGATAAGATGATCTAAAATAATCCCCCAGCACTGCGAAATCCCTCAAAAGATTCTATAAGGGCAGATTTTTCTATACTTCTCTAAGAGGCGTTCCCTGCATTTCTGGATGTGAAGGAGAGACAAGCTCAGTGCTTATAGCACTTTATGACATGAGAGTTTTGTTACATTTAAACTTTGTGCTTTGTATTTTATATTACTTTGTCCTTTAAGTTTTATTACAGTTAAGATTTGCACTTTCTATTTTGTATTTTAATGTATTTAGTTACTGTATACAGCAGTTTATTTAGGATTGTGATTTTACAAATTTTGATTATGCTTTGAACGTTTCTGTGTGACTAACAAATTGGGATTATACTTTGGCCCCAATTTAACAAAGTCTGGCGGACCTGATCAGACAGTGCGGATCAGGTCCGCCAGACCTCGCTGAATACGGCGAGCAATACGCTCGCCGTATTCAGCATTGCACCAGCAGCTCACAAGAGCTGCTGGTGCAACGCTGCCCCCTGCAGACTCGCGGCCAATGGGCCGCCAGCAGGGGGGTGTCAATCAACCCGATCGTACTCGATCGGGTTGATTTCCTGCGATGTCTGTCCACCTGCTCAGAGCAGGTGGACAGGTTATGGAGCAGCGGTCTTTGTGACCGCTGCTTCATAACTGCTGTTTTTGGCGAGCCTAGAGGCTCACCAGAAACACGGGGCATCAAGCTCCATTCGGAGCTTGATAGAAAGGCCCCTTTGTATATTTTTGAGTATCTTTTACAAATTACACTGCACTTATTTATGTATAAATACTTATACTTAAATGTAAAACAGAACTGACAGTATTCCGAAAGTGGGAGGGGGAGGGGAGTTCCCTGGGATGAACAGGGGAGTTCCCAGGGTTTGCCTAAAGCTCTCTCACATTGTCATGAAATGCTCTATTTGTGAACATTGACATGTCCAGAAGCATAAACAAAAAAAGGTAATGTTTTAAATTGTATTTTTTTAGATGAAGCAAACAAAAATATATGTAAAGGAACACTAAACACCTTGAGACTTTAATATTAAAGGTTTAGTTATGCATAGTGAAGAAGCTTTTGGCTATTGAAGGAAACAAGATTTTAATTTGTTTAGAGTTGTCTTGTAATTACAAGGTGTTTACAATCCCTTTAAGTGACCATTTAGTTGAAAGGAGTTTGTTTGCTTAACATTAACAGCGCTTCCAACATTTTTTTATGGGCTAGTCATGGGTAGGGTTACTAGCTATCCTCCACAAAAATACTAGATGTTCTGTATTTGACTTAGCACAGGTGAAAGGGGGGTTATAAAATGGTGCCTCCGCAGCCCTAGGCCCCACCCTTTACCTTTTTTTACCCTTTTTCACACCTGAGCAGCTTTATCCTCCTGGCTTCCAGTAACATACAAATCAATAATTGCACCTTTCTGCCAGTAACACACATATAGCAGTGATCTGAGCCTCCCTTCACTGCCGGTAGTACACTCAAAGCAGGACAATTACACCACAGTGCCAGTAACACACTCAGTGTTTTGACAACTCCAAAACTGTTAGACATAAGATAGTATTTTTTTCTACTTTTCCTGGTTGTCAGTACTGAATGTGCAGTGCCACTTCTTTCTGGGCCATATTTGTAGTGCATATAGGCATAGGACACCTTTAAAAATTTAGATGACACTCAGGAGACTTTAAGTGTCCAGTATTTTTGTATAGATTTTACTAAACAACCTGCTAAAATACTGGACTGTCTGGTTGAATAATGGATTCCTGGCAACCCAGGTCATGGTTTAGGCCTAGCTAAGAAACAAACAACCCTAACAGTGTCCATTACCCAGTCTTTACCCCACTGAATACCTGTGACTCTACCTCCAACCAACCTGTTTATCTCCAATATTATACCCATGAGTCCACACACAAGTCTCCTTAAATCAAACACAGCGTCCCGTTCCTGGGGAATGTCTAAAAATATTGTGACGTAAGCAATAAATAGTAGCTCTTACCACCCAGGACTTGTAATTATCTAGATTATTAGAATCAATGCAGTATGTTAGGATTTGTATGAAAACCAAGGAAACTGCACATATACTTTATGTTTCCTGCTGCTCTCTTATACAGCATTAACAGCAATGCTTGTTTCCTCACTAACATTTTTATACACAATTATGTAGAGCAAATGTAATCAACTGTAATACTGGTGAGTATTTAACTATATCTACTAACTTGATGACAAACGTTTTTTTAAATAACTTTTAAATAATTTCAGCCTTTTTTATGTAACGTGGTTTGGCCTGTGCCACAATTACCTCTGTGGGTCTTTACCCCAGCTACCTCCATGTGCTCTGCAAGCCTAATCCTGAGCCTCCACTTCTCCAATGGACAGAAAGCAGACACACACAAACACAAAAACACAGGCACACACACATACAAACACTCAGACACACATAAAAACACACTCAGATGCACACACAAACACTCGGAAACACACTCAGACACACACACACAAAAACACTCAGAGACACACAAACACTTAGACACATACACAAAAACACTCAGACACACACAAAAACACTCAGGCACACACACAAACACTTAGACACACACACAAAAATACTCAGACACACACACACAAAACACTCACACACACATACAAAAACACTCAGACACAAACACAAAAACACAGGCACACACATACAAACATTCAGACACACACACACAGACACACATAAAAACACACTTAGACACACACACAAAAACACTCAGACATACACACACACACAAAAACTCAGACACACACACATACAAAATATGTAAACTGCACTGCATTCATTATAAAGCTCATGCCTAGAGCTGCTCCCTGGCTCAGCAGAGCGTCAAATGAAAGACAAACAATGCACTCTAAAAATAAATCACCAAAGAAAGGGTTTAGGCGCGCAAACTTTGAAAATTCTGCTCTCGGACTCTGTTCCAAGTCTGTCAGTGCACAGCCCCGGCCCGTGTGCCTACCGCTTCTTATGGCCAATCACCTCTGCACTCTGCCCACCCCCAGAACCCCACCGCCCTCCCCTCCTACCTCTTCAGTGTGCACTTAGTGTACCGTAACCGTACCGGTCTGGTGGGCATCATACGTGGCTCCTTTACTTTAGAGACAGCGTCAGACAGTCATTCGGTCAGGTGCCAGATATTCCCCTCACAATTTCCTGGTTCCCGTTTAGAGAGACAGCACAGCAGTGAGTGACTCCACTGCTCCACACATCACTGAGCAGTGAGCACAGAGAGGCATGCAGGTTTAGGCTAGCAGCGCAACTTCGCAAGTCCCACGGCATGCCCAAAACATTAATAGTTAAATTGGGCTGGGGAGGATCAAAGTATAAACAAGCAAAAGTAGCCTGGGAAAACTATTTGTGGAAATTGCAAAATTGTTAGAGGGGCAAAAAAATTAAGTGTGTCTACAACTTCCCCAGTCCCACTGTTCACAACTGCTGGCCCCTCTAATAAAAAAAAAATCTATGCATCTCTATATTGTATTTCTTTGAATTTCAATAAAATTAAAAAAAAAATTTTAAAAATGTTGTGTTGCTATAGAATAACATATCAGCTAAGACTAAAGGGCCTATTTATCAAGCCGTCAACCGCAAATACGCTGGAATTCCGCATCATAATTGTGGCGAGCTTGATTCTCCTTATTTATCAAAGCCTACAGACTGGCAAAAGTAGAAATTTGTGACGTAACATAAGATCCACCGGTGTCAGTCCGACATAGATCGATGCTTACGTCACTACAGATGTTCCGAATGCAAATTTGGCACTATCTGACTACTTTTGCAAGTTATCAAATAACTACCAGGTACTCTCGCCACTATTTCGGCCCAGCGTACCTGGTTTTCAATCTGCCGCCCAGATGCCATAGGAATCAATGGGAGTCTGAAAGCAGCGAAAGCTTATGTTTGCTGCTGCCCGATATCCCATTGATTCCTTAAGTTTACACCTAACACCCTAACATGTACCCCGAGTCTAAACACCCCTAATCTGCTGCCCCCTACACCGCCGCCACCTACATTATACCTATTAACCTCTAATCTGCTGCCCCAACACCACCGCCACCTACATAAAGTTTTTAACCCCTATCCCGGCGCTCCCGGACCCCACCGCAACTAAATAAATGTATTAACCCCTGGCCTCCCACATCACTAGCACTTACTATTAACCTATTAACCTATTAACCCCTAAACCACCAGCCCCCACATCGCCATAAACTAAATTAAACTATTAACCCCTAAACCTAACAACCCGCTAACTTTATATTAAATATTAACTCATCCCTATCTTATAATAAATTTAAACTTACCTTTAGATTTAAATTAAACTATATTAAACTACTAATTAATTTAATCTACCCCAACTATTATACTAAATTACATTAAACTATATTAAATTAATAATTAACCTACCCTAACTTTTATACTAAAATTACAATAAACTATATTAAATTAATAATTATAATCTACCCTAATTTTTATACTAAAATTACAATAAACTATATTAAATTAATAATTAATCTACCCTAACTTTTATACTAAAATTACAATAAACTACAAATTAAATTAACTATTTTATATATTTAAACACCTAACCCTACTCAAATTATTAAAATCTACACTAAAAACTTACTAAGTTACAAAAAACTAACAACTGAGGCCTCGCTTCCATTGAGTCGTTAAAAATGGAGCCGTAAGCTACCGATGCGTCCGACAGCTAAAAGTAATTTACGGCTCCATTTTAGTACCAGGTTTCCATTGAAATATTTTGCGGATAGCGTGCAGTCACTCTTTTCGTGTAGCTTTAAGTTAACGTTGTGTTAACGCTTCCATCTGATGTCGGATTTCTTGAAAATCAATTAGTTGCTAAGGTAACCCGACCTTACGCTATAGAATTTACATTTAACGTCCGTGCTCCTTACCGGTGATCACCTCTCAAGAAAAATAAAGATACACTTATCCATATTTTTAATAGTCAAATACTATTTTTTTATATAATTATATTTACCACTTCATAAATATAAGTAATATGTATTGCTGCCCTAGGCATAGGTCTAGTTTGCATTCTGTAGATATGTTCTTGCATATATTATTATATTTAAATATATACTGATATTTCTATTAGAATATAAGTTCAACTATTTCTATACATGAGACAACAATAAATATTACTTATAACAATTTATTTCTACATTAAAACACTTGCATTATTTGCAAGTTTTATAATTTCAATAGAAAATAGGTCTCAAAAAGCACAATTTTCCTCTTTTACACCTAGTTGAGCTGGGTGTAATATTTCTCAATGTATCGACAGCCTCCGACAGAATATTAACGGTTTGCGCTTTCATTGGAAACCTGGTATAATTTATCGATTAACGGCTTCTATTACTTTCTATGGGACACGAAGATTTTTTCGGCAGCCGGAGTCCAGCTGCCGATATTGAGGTATAACGCGCCATTGGAAACAGTCGATAAACAATATTGCTTTTGACAGCATATTTAACGGTTTGCGAGTGCACGCAAACCGTTAATATACTGTCGGAGGCTGTCGATACATTGAGAAATATTACACAATGGAAGCGAGCCCTAAGTTACAAAAAATAACAAACACTAAGTTACACAAAAAAATAAACACTAAGTTACAAAAAAAAAATAAAAAAGAAATTATCAAAGATTTAAACTAATTGTACCTAATCTAAGGGTCCTATGAAAATAATGAAGCCCTCCCAAAATAAAAAAACCCTAACCTACAATAAACTACAAATAGCCCTTAAAAGGGCCTTTTGCTCTTTTACCTGTAAATAAAAAATACAAATACCCCCAACAGTAAAACCCACCACCCACACAACCAACCCCCAAAAAAAATCCTAATCTAAAAAAACCTAAGGTCCCCATTGCCCTGAAAAGGGCATTTGGATGGGCATTGCCCTTAAAAGGGCATTTAGCTCTATTGCTGCCCAAAGCCCTAACCTAAAAATAAAACCCACCCAATACACCCTTATAAAATCCTAACACTAACCCCAGAAGATTCACTTACAGTTTTGAAGATCCGACATCCATCCTCCAAGAAGCCGGCAGAAGTCTTCATCCAAGCGGCCGAAGTCTTCACCCAGACAGCATCTTCTATCTTCATCCATTCAGCGCGGAGCGGCTTCAACTTCAAGACATCCGACGCAGAGCATCCTCTTCAATCGACGGCTTCTTCGGAATGAAGGTTCCTTTAAATGACGTCATCCAAGATGGCATCCCTTAGATTCCGATTGGCTGATAGAATTCTATCAGCCAATCGGAATTAAGGTTGAAAAAATCCTATTGGCTGTTGCAATCAGCCAATAGGATAGAACTGGCATTCTATTGGCTGATTGGAACAGCCAATAGAATGAGAGCTCAATCCTATTGTCTGATTGGATCAGCCAATAGGATTGAAGTTCAATCCTATTGGCTTATTGCAACAGCCAATAGGATTTTTTTCAACCTTAATTCCGATTGGCTGATAGAATTCTATCAGCCAATCGGAATCTAAGGGACGCCATCTTGGATGACGTCATTTAAAGGAACCTTCATTCCAAAGAAGCCGTCGATTGAAGAGGATGCTCTGCGTTGGATGTCTGAAGATAGAAGTTGCCATCTGGGTGAAGACTTCTGCGGGCTTGGAGGAAGACTTCGGCCCTTGGATTAAGACTTCTGCCGGCTTCTTGGAGGATGGATGTCGGATCTTCAAAACTGTAAGTGAATCTTCTGGGGTTAGTGTTAGGATTTTTTAAGGGTGTATTAGGTGGGTTTTATTTTTAGGTTAGGGCTTTGGGCAGCAATAGAGCTAAATGCCCTTTTAAGGGCAATGCCCATCCAAATGACCTTTTCAGGGCAATGGGGAGCTTAGGTTTTCTTCGATTAGGATTTTATTTGGGGGGGTTTTGTGTGGGTGGTGGGTTTTACTGTTGGGGGGTATTTGTATTTTTTATTTACAGGTAAAAGAGCTGATTTCTTTGGGGCAATGCCCCGCCAAAAGCCCTTTTAAGGGCTATTTGTAGTTTATTGTAGGTTAGGGTTTTTTTTATTTTGGGGCGGCTTTTTTATTTTCATAGGGCCCTTAGATTAGATGTAATTAGTTTAAATCTGATATTTTATTTTTTGTAACTTAGTGTTTGTTATTTATAGGGGTTAATACATTTATTAGAGTTGTGGTGGGCTCCGGGAGCGGCGGTTTAGGGTTTAATAACTTTATTTAGTTGCAACAGGGTCTGGGAGCGGCAGAATAGGGGTTAATACATTTATTTAGTGGCGGTGGGCTCTGGGAGCGGCGGGATAGGGGTTAAATATTTTAGTATAGTGGCGGTGCTTAGTGACTGTATACAAATAAAGCTGGGAAAAAGCTGAATAGCAGCGAGATCGATGACTGTTAGTTTACAACAGTCCGCTGCTCATCGCCCCGTACTTGGTGTGCGGCTTTTTGACAGCTTTTTTGCTAAATATGGAGAGCTTATTCAGGTCCGTGGCCGCGATGTTAGGTGATGTCAGGCGAGCGTATTGGTGCCAGCGAATGCAGCACAGTGCTTTGAAACAGGCAGAAATTTAGAGGTTTAAATGTTATAAAGTATATTAATCTAACAATGTTGGTTGTGGAAAGCTGGGAAATGGGTAGTAAAGGTGTTATCTATCTTTTTAAACAATAACAATTTTTGTGTAGACTGTCCCTTTAATTAGGGACAGATATGTAGCAGAGTTAGCTTTGAGAAATCAGCAGGGTGCATTCCAAGTTCTGATAATTTAAAATTGCTAAATTTTCCAGAGTTAAATGACATAAAAAGGGGGCAAAATAAACAATGAAAATATATTGCAAAGTTGTTTCATTGTGCAGAACTAAATATTTTATCTATAAATTTGACTGTGTTTGTTGTCCCTTCAATACCCCTAAAGCTCGATATCATTACCTCCAAAAAACAAAACCAAATGTGCTGGATTAAGGATTAAGACCCAGTCTTTGTTGACTGGGTCAGCTGCAGTTTCTGCTCGCCAACAGTGCTATGTGGCTCCCAAGTGGTACTTTAACTGTTTGTTTTTGTAAACATAATTTTTATTGAGTATTAACAATAGATATACAAACATTACAAGGCATCAAGAAACCAAAGCTCTGAATCAACCACTAAAATGAGTCCAATGTTCACAGATAATTATGGGTTATTCTCTCTAGAAGTAAACAGGGGGCATATATTAGTGACCAAGGCACACCATACACTGAAACATCAAACAAAAAAAACAATACAACAAAAAATAAGCAGCACTCACCAACTTCTTATCGGATGGTCAAGTGAATAGTTAAAATATAAAGCATCAAAAGAAAATACGCTGTTGGCATTGTGCTTGTGCAATGCCGCCCCCTGCAGATTCGCGGCCAATCGGGGGGTGTCAATCAACCTGATCGTATCCGATCGGGTTGATTGCTGTCCACCGCCTCAGAGGCGGCAGACGAGTTAAGGAGCAGCGGTCTTAAGACTGCTGCTTCATAACTGCTGAAACAGGGGCATCAGAGGCCATTCGGCCCTTGTTAAATTGGCCCCAATGGCTAATTTGCCAGGCAGTAGTATAGAAATCGTCAAATTTCTAACTAGTTTGAAGAGCCTATGCATGCACAGGTGAAATAGTGCCCCCGGAGCAGTTAAGGTACGGAGCAATTGTGCCAGTGCCAGATTGAGGAGTATTCCAGGTGGCCCGGTGGGCAGCTGGTGCCACAGGGCCGCATCCTTTGGGCAGGGAGATCACGGAACGAGCCTTGTGTGCATGCGTAGTGCGTTTATTCAAGGTTGCTCTGCTCCTGCCGAGGGTGTAGGGGCCTATGGGGCAGATAAGTGGCCCCTTAGAACAACTGCATTGTCATGCAAGCTTATGGGTGGAGGCTGGGCTGGTAAGGGAGTGGAGGCTTGGCTGGGGGGTCTACAATAATTATCATGGCTGGTCTAATTTACCAGTCCGGCCCTGAAATGTGCCACAGAGGATCATTAGCTTGGGGCGGCTCATCCAAAAATGCAAATTGGAACTTGCAGATTTAGGTTGTAATTATGGAAATGGGATTTTGATGTATATAAGGATTGTTGATATTTCTGACAACTTGATGTTTCGGGACAAAAAATAAATAAAAAAAATTGTTGCCTTCTTATTCTATTTCTATTTTTTCCCGCCTCTCTTTCTCTTTGTCCTCCCACTCACTCATTTGCTAACCCTATAGAGAGAAGATAATGGCCATTCAATTAAATATTTTATCCTGGAATGTCGGGGGAATTACTCTACTGACATTGCTCTTATACAGGAAACATCTCAAAGAAAGTGAGCTATGCAAATTACAATCTCCCTGGGTTGGTAAAGTATTGGCTACACCTTGTGCTAAAAGGAAATGTGGGGTAGCTATTTTAATAAAAAAAAAAGTTAAAATATCAGAGTTTAAAGACCAAATGTGATCCAAAAAGTAGATATATTATGGTTCAAATGATAATTTGTGGTATACATTATACAATTTCTAATGTGTATGGCCCTAACCACTTTTCACCTTGTTGTGAATATTATCCTCATTAGTATTATTATTATATTATTATTTCAGTAGTGTACCCACAAAGTGTATTATTTCTTTAGACACAATAAATATTATGGAACCTCTATATCATTCTGTTAATGTAACTCAATATATATAATAGCAGTTACTAACTTTGTAAGGGCAATGTGTGCAATTGAATAACACTCCGAATTATATAATTTGCAAAGGATAATACATATAAAACCTGAATCCTTTTAGTTCTGAATTGTCTATTAATTAAACTGAGACTAGATCAATAAAAAACATACGGCCAGATTACGAGTTTTGCCTTATGAGCGGCTCGGTACTAACTTGCAAGTTATTGTCACCGCTCACCTCCCTATAGCGCTGCTATTACAGGTTTGCAAATATGGCAATATGGCCAGGGCCGCCATCAGGGGGTGACAGGGGTGACTCCTGTCAGGGGCCCACTGGCAGCCACCAGTGGGTACTACAGCAGAGTTCTAATTGAGCATGGGAAATGTTATTACAAGGAGTAAAGTATTAGCATTTGAGAGGATTTCTTAGTGTGCACTAAACCACTATGCTCAGTGTGAGACAGACTTGGCACTTTGTACAGTGTGTGCCTGAGTCAGACGGCAGATCACTTTAATTTGAAGAGGAGGTAGGACTTACTTAGCAAATGTTTTTTATTTCTTTGTGCAGTTTTGGACTGTAACTTCAGTGTGGTAGTAGTTGTATGGAGGGGCTAGGGGTCCATAAAAACACATTTTTTTAGCAGCAGTATATTTATGATTATTTCACAATGCTGTAGAAATTCTATATTTAAAACCATGCAGAAATGTTTCCTACTCAATACACAAATGGTAGATGCCCTTTTGGCAGATATGCATTTTATATATATATATATTACATTCCAGTTTACTGCCCCTTTATGCAAGGACTTTCCAGATGCAAGGAGGCATCTTATCTAAGATTTTTACATCTGCATAAAATTTTATACTCTCAGACTAAGATTGCTCAGTGTTTGAAATGAGACAGGTTAACTTAAAACTGTTCAGTTTACACTACAGCTGACTTAGTTTTGAAATACATACCAACAAGCCTAAATCCTGCATTTAACCAGATCTAATGGTATGAGTACCACAGCTTATGGTCCCACCAAGACCATATAGAGTACAGCATTTTCAAAATCCATAAGTACAGCTGACAGATGGGAAAATTTGTACACTATATTTGAAGTGGTGCTCTTGGTTGGGGAAAATAGGGAAAAAACAAACAAACATATGTCAACCTTTTAAAGGTACTTTTCTTCATCTAGCCATCTACCCAGCTCATTAATGTACAATTTTGAATTCACAGAATTATTTTTGTTTGCACATTTACAAATATGATTCTTTAAAAAGTGATCTCTTAATTTCTGCAATTTTTTTATCATGCATGTCACACACTGTTGATTTAGGGGATGCAAGGTGCATAAATGTTTCCTCCTGTGAGTGTTTCTGTGGGTGTATGTGTTTATGTCTTTGTGCTTTGGTTTGTGTCTCTATGTGTATGTATTTTTTATCTGTGGGTCTCTCTGTGAGGGTGGGTGTGTATGTCTTTGTGCATTTTCTGTGGATGTCTGTGAGTGTGTGCATATGTCTTCAAGCTTTTTCTATGGGTGTCTCTGTGAGGGTGTGTGTGTGTATGTATGTCTGTGTTTTCTGTGGGTGTCTCTGTGAGGGTGTGTGTATATCTTTGTGTGTTTTCTGTGGATGTCTCAGTGAGGGTGTGTGTTTGTATGTCTTTCTGTATTTTTCAGGTGGTTGTCTCTCTGTGTGTGTGTGTATGTCTTTGTGTGTTTTCTGTGAGTGTGTGTGTGTGTATGTCTTTGTGTGTTTTCTGAGGCTGTCTCTGTTGGTGTTTCCTTGGGTGTATGTGCAAGTTTGAGTTTGTGTGTGTGTCCATTGTCTGTTCCTTTTTAGGACATTTTTACCTTACTACTAATTATTCACATCTTTCTACAGACTTTGAGACTAACAAGACCTTTCCGGAAGTAACCAATCCACCATTTAACCTTTAAATTATTGTTTAGTCAGTTCAGGGCCCTTCCTTTCAGCCACTGCATGCTGTTGTCATAATTTAGCTGTCATCTTCCTTTACAAAAAAGATAATCAGAACTCCATATTTTGTTTTCTAAATCTCCTTTTTTTACAAAATTGTAGTTTACCTCATTACTTGTCAGGTCAATGTAAACAAGTGCTAAGTGTCTGTTTGGGTTTCTGTGTCTGAGTGTGTTTCTTTGCATGTCTGCTAGAGTGTCTATATGTGAATCCTTATGTGTGAGTGTGTGTGTTTCAGTGTATGAGTGTGTCTGTGTGTGTATGTTACTACTTTTACAACATTTCCAAGTTTAAATATACGTTTCACCACTTGGTCAAAAATTGCACATGTCAAAGGAGCGGGGGGGGGCCTGATCAATGGTTGAGTCAGGGGCCCCAAAATTTCTAGTGGCGGCCCTGAATATGGCAGTGTTGAGCTCCATACCGCACACAAATACCAGTGCTGCTTTGAGCTGGTTTTACATGCTCGTGCACGATTTCCCCATAGACATCAATGGGGAGAGCCGGCTAAAAAAAAGCCTAACACTTACAATAATGGAGCGTAAAGCTCCGTAAAGCAGCCCCATTGATTCCTATGGGGAAAGAAAAGTTATGTTTACGCCTGACACCCTAACATAAACCCCCGAGTCTAAACACCCCTAATCTGCCGCCCCCGACATCGCCGACACCTACATTACACTTATTAACCCCTAATCTGCCACCCCCAATGTCGCCGCCACCTACCTACACTTATTAACCCCTAATCTGCTGCCCCCAATGTCGTCGCTACCTACATTACACTTATTAACCCATAATCTGCCCCCCCACGTCGCCGCCACTATACTAAAGTTATTAACTCCTAAACCTAACTCTAAGTCTAACCCTAACGTAACCCTAACCCTAACACCACTAACTTTAACATAATTAAAATAAATCTAAATAAAAATTACAATTAATACCTAAATAATTTCTATTTAAAACTAAATACCTATAAATTAAACCCTAAGCTAGCTACAATATAACTAATATAACTAATAGTTACATTGTAGCTATCTTAGGTTTTATTTTAATTTCACAGCTAAGTTTGTATTTATTTTAACTAGGTAGACTAGTTAGTAAATAGTTATTAACTATTTACTAACTACCTAGTTAAAATAAATACAAATTTACCTGTAAAATAAAACCTAACCCTAGTTACACTAACACCTAACATTACACTAAAATTAAATAAATTACATTAATTAAATTCAATTAACTAAATTACAAAAAAAAATAAACACTAAATTACACAAAATAAAAAAAGAAATTATCAAATATTTAAGCTAATTACTCCTAATATAATAGCCCTATCAAAATAATCCCCCCAAAATAAAAAAAAACCCTAGTCTAAACTAAACTGCCAAAAGCCCTTAAAAGGGCCTTTTGCGGGGCATTGCCCCAAAGAAATCAGCTCTTTTACCTGTAAAAGAAAATACAAAGAACCCCCCAACAGTAAAACCCACCACACACACAACCAAACCTCCCAAATAAAATCCTGTCTAAATAAACCTAAGCTCCCCAATGCCCTGAAAAGACATTTGGATGGGCATTTCCCTTAAAAGGGCATTTAGCTCTTTTTCTTTGCCCAAACCCTAAGCTAAAAATAATAAATAAACCCTAAGCTAGCTACAATGTAACTATTAGTTATATTAGTTATATTGTAGCTAGCTTAGGGTTTATTTTACAGGTAAGTATTTAGTTTTAAATAGGAATTATTTAGTTAATGATAGGAATTTTTATTTAGATTTATTTTAATTATATTAAAGTTAGGGGTGTTAGGGTTAGGCTTAGGGGTTAATAACTTTAGTATAGTGGCAGCGACATTGGGGGCAGCAGATTAGGGGTTAATAATATTTAACTAGTGTTTGTGATGCGGGAGTGCGGCAGTTTAGGGGTTAATATGTTTTATTATAGTGGTGGCGATGTCCGGAGCGGCAGATTAGGGGTTAATCATTTTCTTTTAGTATTTGCGATGCGGGAGGGCCTCGGTTTAGGGGTTAATAGGTAGTTTATGGGTGTTAGTGTACTTTGTAACACTTTAGTTATGAGTTTTATGGTACAGCTTTGTAACGGAAAACCCATAACTACTGACTATAGATGGCGGTACGAATCTTGACGGTATGGGCTGTACCACTCACTTTTTGGCCTCCCCAGGCAAAACTCGTAATACCGGCGCTATGTAAGTCCTATTGAAAAAGGACTTTTTTAAAGGTGCGGTAGTTACGTTGCGTTACGGCCACAAAAGTGTGCGGTACAGCTATAGCTACAAAACTCGTAATAGCAGCGGTAGTCAAAAAGCAGCGTTATGAGGCTTTTTCACTGATAACGCAAAACTCGTAATCTAGCCGATAGTTTATTAAAGAAATTATTAGAAATAATAAGCAATATTTGAATAAAGCAAATCAATAAGCATACATCATTACAATGATCTAATGATTATCAGGTTAGAACTAATGAAAACAATAACTAAATGATTTAATTTGGATTAGCTTGCATGTATAAAAGAGAAACATAAAGATTTCTTATTTAAATTCTCAGCATAGCTTGCAAGAATCAGGTAAGATAATAATCCTGGCAAACCATAAGAAAAGTATATTATTACCAGATTCCTGATTGACCCAGTGTTATTGTCGACTGATAAGACCAGGTCAACAGGAATTACCTAACAAACATATCTGTGACTATAAAGGGCAAGCCAGAATTGATTAACTCATCTGAGTAAATAAGAAAACTCTGAATATAAATGTAATGGAGCATAAATCATATTTACTAAACTGTTTCATATTTCATATTGTTTCATACTTAATCCCAATACTGTGGGATCCTTAACTAGGGTTTAATGTAAAAAGAACCTCTTCGGTTACCCCTGGACCCTCTGTTGCCATTATCCTGACTTGTCTATCTTGTCAGCTTAGCCTTCCATCTCCTCTGGATAGGGTGTGGTCATCATGCATGCTCAGTGTGGCCACTTGTGCCGTCTGCTTGTGTCCCCTTGTGCCTCCCTTTTGTGGGTGAGTGTGTATTTTTTGGAAAACTTTTAACTCCACCCCCACTGATAAGGTAAGGTTTACATAAATGATTGGCCAACACTAATTACAGATTAATTAACATTTTTGTAGATGAGCTAAGATTTTTCCATTGGAAGATGGCACTCATCATTAAAGGGACAGTTTACTCAAAAATTTTCTCCCCTTTAATTTGTTCCCAATGATCCACTTTACCTGCTGGAGTGTATTAAATTGTTTACAAGTAGCTCCTTTACCCTTATATTGGCATTTGAAATTGTTTATTTAGCATATGGTATCCCCACCTATTCTGAAAGTTTGTGGCCGCGCGTACCAGCTATAGATAAGCTTTGTAAACACAGCCAGCAGAAGAAATTACACTCCCAGTGTGATAAAGCAGAGATAAGGTAATAAAATGTTGATTTTCCATTGTTCTCTCAAAGTACTGGTGATTGTTTTAAGGACAGATATAAGATAAAGAAGCAGGTATATTTGCACAATGTGATACAGTAATGAGATCGGATTATACCTACAAGCTCAACCCATTTTATTAGGTTGTGGCTTCAAAACCCAAAATCAGAGCTTTAATATGCACAAACAAGCCTTAAAAAGCTAATTTTCATACATTTTTTACTCTGCAGTTGGTAAAAAAAGCAATTGTAAACACATTAAGGGAAAAACTATTTTACAGTATACTGTCCCTTTAAGCTATAATAGACAAATATGTATTTTGTTAATATGTCCTCAAAAACAAGTCAGTATCTCTATTTGACCATTAACCAGGGTTGAACCCCACTAATGTTTATAGAATAAGAGACTTACTGGAACCATGTATGAATAACGTGGATATTTATACCAATAATAGAATTAAATAGGAATCATGCAGCTATGTTGGGTACCTTGAATATCATAATAACTAAATATGAATTATTTTGTTAAAGTACAAAATCTTCACTGTAAGCAATTATATACTGACAAGCAATGCTAGTTAATAGCTACATGTTAATACTGGTTAATAATATACAGTATATACAGTATGTGTATGTGTACCTGAATATATAAGTAAATACACGTGATCAATTTTACACCTATATAATATAGCCTAGACACTCGTGATTAATATGAATTATTAAAATGGTGAATTTTCCCAGACAATTGTCCTGACAACCTGAATTTTGGGACATGATTAAAGGGACATTAAACACTTGTCAATTGGGTTTATGTTTTTTTTATTCATAAGGCTGTTTTAATTATGAAAAGCCAAATCGCATTATTATTTTGTTTATATATGTGTTCCAATTTTTTTTTAATTTACATATGCTGTGATACCGCTCCGTTCCGAATCTGTGCAGACCTTGGGGAAAGTGATGTGCACATATCCGGAAGTCTGTGCTTATTGCTGTGAGCACACATTCATGCAGACATCGCGTTCACAGCAAAAGTAAAAATAATCAAAGAGAAAAAAATACAGAATTATTAAAAAAAGAAAAAAGGTGGACTTATTATTATTATTATTATTTGTGTAAATTCCCATATACACAACAATTTCTCTCCAGTTTCATATATTTTTGTATGCAGCTTGTTGACTAAATTATTTTGCCAATCTCTGTATTCTTTAGTAAATGAGCTGCATAGAATTACATAGTATACAGTAAGACTACAGAGAAAGAGGTGTCTTAGGGAATTTTGAAAAGTCTCTCATCTTTGTATTACTTGCTTCTCTGTTATTCATTGGGTGGGATAGTCACTTTTTAATCATGAAAACAATATGATTAAGGGAATGTCTCCAATATACAAGCTACTTTTGTCTGTGCAAGTGATTGATGTGACAGGTTGCAAGTCCTTACTCTTGGATAAATCTAATATTTCTTCCTATGAAATCTAGAATCATGCTAGCTCCCTACTGACTGTCTACCTTGCTTAGCAATATTTATATTAACTGAAATAAAAACTCTATATTTATATTTGTGTGTACAGATTAAGAGGTGTTCAGATGAATTGTTAGGTCTGTCAGTTAGATATTTTCAAACTTGTTCCGCCGACTACTGAACAAACAGAAAATAATTTGTCAGAATCAGTGCTGTTAATCTGAGATACAATCTATGACTATCTTGGATTTTGGAGCTACTATGAAGCAGATTAAATCAATTTGTTATTTTGAAAGTACACAGGTTCAATAATTGGCAAACATTCATTTAATCTAATTTATGTCTTACATTTTAGTAAATCCATAAGTAATTAAAGGGACAGTGTGGTATAATGTGGCCCTGCAGGTGGTACTGTATATGCCAGGCTGTATAACTGAAACTAAGCCCGGCCAAACGGCCCATTAAAGGTTTAATCCACACTCTGAGAATTAATTCATTAGCTCATTTATTCATTTATTTATTCAGTCCCCTTCCCACCTTGATTATGGAAACAGCTGCTGAGTCCTTAACAATCAGTAGTGCTAGTCACACAACCCAGCTGTGCGAATAGTGCTGCTGACTGGAGACACGGTATGAGAACTAGCACAGTGAAGGGGGTACGTTTCGCAGCAATTGGCAGCAATTTTAAATATATATGTATATGAATACATACGTATATGTTGAAGGTGCCATAGTGTCCTACTAGTTATTCCTGTTTTTCTTTTTTAATATGTTTATTATTTTATACAAACAAACAGAGTATCAGTGTATTCAAGCAATAATCATGTCAAAAAGAGAATACAAAGACGATACACATTACAAATTACATGATAAACATATACACAAAAGCAAGAATAGCCCAGCCTAACACCTTGAGAAATTAACTAAAATATATCACACCTGGGCCAGTCAGCCAGACACCATAATAAAAGGAGACAAAACAAAATAAGACAGACACAAAAACAACCCCCCCCCCCAAAAAGGAAGAAAAAAAAGCCCCACCCCAACGGAAGCCCCCCGAGCCGGCCATATCAGATATTATCCAAAATTGCTCCACTAATTTCCCCTCTCAGAACAGCATTTTGAATCCATAGAGAGTTCTTAAAAGGTGAAATAAGTCTCCTTTGCAGCTCTATTGGATTTGCGAATATATAATTGCTCCACTTATTAAAAAAACATTCAATCTCATTTTCAGAGCCTGTTGGAGTTTCATACTGTTCAAGTATTAATTTATTATCTAACATATTTAAGAGCGCCGCTAACGCCGGTTTCTTATTGGATTTCCATGAGGAGAATATGACATTTCTCGCACACAATATTATAAAGTTAATAAAGTCAATATTCTCTCCCCTATCATTATATTTTTTTCAAAAAGACAATATCAACCTTGTCCAACACCACTTCATACTTTAATACTTTGGAGATCCAATATGTTACTTTGCGCCAGAATTGATTTACCTTGGGACAGGCCCAAATACAGTGAATCAAATTGGCGTTAGGGCATCTGCACCGAGCACATACGTAGACTTGAGCCTTGTTCCATCTGCCTAAATCCACTGGAGTAATATATACTCTGTTAATTAACCTTATATGGGATTCCCGCCAAGAGAGTTGCGGAGTGGCTGCCCATGCTCTAGCAACACTTTTTTCAATTGTCTTAATTCCTATACTAGGGATATCAGTACACCATTTTTCTCGCAAACGTTCCATGGCCATATGTCCTTCTTTAATTAATAGCAGATTATACCATTGTGATATAGAAACTTTACCCTTAAGGAAAATACCTGTACCAGCATAAACTCTTTCCCAATTCTTATGATAGTCTTTTAGTGACTGTGCATTCAGAAAATGTCTGATTTGAAAGAATCCAAACATGTCTATATTGGGGAGATCAAATTTTTCCTTTAAAGTACTAAAGGAGTGAATAACATTCCTATCCATGTCTAAACATTGATAAAAGAACTCCAGTCCCTTAAATTTCCATCTTTTAAAGATTTCTGAATCAGTCCCCGCAGGAAATGCCGGGTTGTTTTGTATAGGCAGAAATTTAGAGCACTGGTAATTAATATTCTGAGCCCGGCAAAATTTTTGCCACACTATTATCGGGTTTTTAAAGGTATACATTTTTTTTAAGCAATGGGGGCCAGGCTTTTTGATTCATATGAACAAGTGCCTTAAGAGAATAGGGTTTGAAAAAATCAAATTCTATATCCCGAAGAGCTAATGCCCATTTATCCGTTAACCAGTCTGGGACAATCTTTATCAAACATGCAATTTTATACTTTTGTATTGATGGAAAACTTAGCCCGGCCTGCTCTTTCGGCTGGCTGAGTCTTTTTAATGAGAGTTTTGGTTTGGTATTGCCCCATAAAAAGCGACTGAAAGACGTGTTTAGCTGTTTCATATCCCCTTTTTGTAGAAAAAGTGGGATGTTTTGCATCACATATAACAATTTAGGTAACAAAATCATTTTAATTAAATTTATTTTGGCCGCGAGTGTTAAAGGGAAAAGTGTCCATTTTGACATATCCTGTATGATATTCTTAATTACTCCCGAATAATTAGCCTTATACCAATCCTCAGGGCAGGTAGACACGAATATACCTAAATATTTTATATTTTTAACTTCTTTAAATACCGATGCCGAATAAGAATCTCTAGTGTGATTTAACCATAAAATTTCTGATTTTTTGGAATTGATTGCATATCCTGAAAAGGATCCGAACATATCAAGCAAATTCAATAGTACCGGCACATTTTCCCCCGTATTGGAAAGAAAGACAAGTAGGTCGTCCGCGTAGAGAGAAATTTGCGCAACTGAATTGCCCACTTTTATCCCCCTGATGGCCTTACGTAGGGCAATTGCGAGAGACTCAATACAGAGATTGAACAAGAGCAGGGACAACGGGCAACCTTGACGCGTACCTCTAAATAATTGGAAAAACTCTGTGCATACTCCGTTAACTATTAGTGCCGATCTCGGGTTCTTATATAAGGCCTGGATAAAAGATAGAAAAGGGCCTTTAAAGCCAAATTGTTCCAGCGTAAAGCCTAAATGTGCCCAGCTAATAGAGTTAAAGGCTTTTTCGGCGTCTAAGTCAATAATTGCCTTATCCTCTGATTCTATTTCATTTAATTTCTTTCTTGTTTTATAATACTCCACCGTCAACAATAATTTCCTCAAATTTAAGAATGACGATCTACCTTTTAAAAAGCCTGTTTGATCCGGGTGAATCAGGCTGGGAAGAACTTTCTGAAGTCTTGTTGCCAAGATACTAGATAAGATCTTATAGTCCGTGTTCAACAGCGAAATAGGACAATATGAATCTACTTTTTCGACATTCTTACCCTTTTTCAGCACTAAAACAATTAATGAAGCACTAAAATTGACCGATATTGGGTGATCTTGAACGAAATACGCATTAAATAGAACGTGTAAGGGCTCTATCACTTGGTCTAACAGGATTTTGTAATATTCTGCTGGCAATGTGTCAGGGCCCGCCGCTTTATTAAGACTACACTCATTAATCGCCTGACTAATTTCTTCTTTATAGATTGGCGCCTGCATGGCCTTAACTGCCTCAGCATCTAGACATGGTAACTTGCAAGTATTCCAGAAAGCTGTTTTATTAGCTTCATTAGTGTCTCTCGCGAGAAAGATCTGTTTATAGTATTCGAGAAATTCAGCACTAATAGCGTTAGAATTAGTAAGCCTTCTATCCTTAGTCGCTATCACCGAGATATAGTTGGAACCACGATTTTATCTCACTATGGCCTAGATTTGGAGTTCGGCGGTAGCCGTCAAAACCAGCGTTAGAGGCTCCTAACGCTGGTTTTGGCCGCCCGCTGGTATTTGGAGTCAGTGATTAAAGGGTCTAACGCTCACTTTTCAGCCACGACTTTTCCATACCGCAGATCCCCCTACGCCATTTGCGTAGCCTATCTTTTCAATGGGATCTTTCTAACGCCGGTATTTAGAGTCGTTTCCGAAGTGAGCGTTAGAGCTCTAACGACAAGATTCCAGCCGCCTGAAAATAGCAGGAGTTAAGAGCTTTCTGGCTAACGCCGGTTCATAAAGCTCTTAACTACTGTACCCTAAAGTACACTAACACCCATAAACTACCTATGTACCCCTAAACCGAGGTCCCCCCACACCGCCGCCACTCGATTAAAATTTTTAACCCCTAATCTGCCGACCGCCACCTACGTTATATTTATGTACCCCTAATCTGCTGCCCCTAACCCCGCCGACCCCTGTATTACATTTATTAACCCCTAACTTGCCCCCCACAACGTCGCCGCCAGCTACTTAAAATAATTAACCCCTAATCTTCCGACCGCAAATCGCCGCCACCTACGTTATCCCTATGTACCCCTAATCTGCTGCCCCTAACATCGCCGACCCCTATATTATATTTATTAACCCCTAATCTGCCCCCCTCAACGTCGCCGACACCTGACTACACTTATTAACCCCTAATCTGCCGAGCGGACCTGAGCGCTACTATAATAAATGTATTAACCCCTAATCCGCCTCACTAACCCTATCATAAATAGTATTAACCCCTAATCTGCCCTCCCTAACATCGCCGACACCTAACTTCAATTATTAACCCCTAATCTGCCGACCGGAGCTCACCGCTATTCTAATAAATGTATTAACCCCTAAAGCTAAGTCTAACCCTAACACTAACACCCCCCTAAGTTAAATATAATTTAAATCTAACGAAATAAATTAACTCTTATTAAATAAATTATTCCTATTTAAAGCTAAATACTTACCTGTAAAATAAATCCTAATATAGCTACAATATAAATTATAATTATATTATAGCTATTTTAGGATTAATATTTATTTTACAGGCAACTTTGTAATTATTTTAACCAGGTACAATAGCTATTAAATAGTTAAGAACTATTTAATAGTTACCTAGTTAAAATAATAACAAATTTACCTGTAAAATAAATCCTAACCTAAGTTATAATTAAACCTAACACTACCCTATCAATAAAATAATTAAATAAACTACCTACAATTACCTACAATTAACCTAACACTACACTATCAATAAATTAATTAAACACAATTCCTACAAATAAATACAATTAAATAAACTAGCTAAAGTACAAAAAATAAAAAAGAACTAAGTTACAGAAAATAAAAAAATATTTACAAACATAAGAAAAATATTACAACAATTTTAAACTAATTACACCTACTCTAAGCCCCCTAATAAAATAACAAAGCCCCCCAAAATAAAAAATTCCCTACCCTATTCTAAATTAAAAAAGTTACAAGCTCTTTTACCTTACCAGCCCTGAACAGGGCCCTTTGCGGGGCATGCCCCAAGAATTTCAGCTCTTTTGCCTGTAAAAAAAAACATACAATACCCCCCCCCCCCAACATTACAACCCACCACCCACATACCCCTAATCTAACCCAAACCCCCTTAAAGAAACCTAACACTAAGCCCCTGAAGATCTTCCTACCTTGTCTTCACCATACCAGGTTCACCGATCCGTCCTGGCTCCAACATCTTCATCCAACCCAAGCGGGGGTTGGCGATCCATAATCCGGTCCAGAAGAGGCTCCAAAGTCTTCCTCCTATCCGGCAAGAAGAGGACATCCGGACCGGCAAACATCTTCTCCAAGCGGCATCTTCGATCTTCTTCCATCCGGAGCGAAGCGGCAGGATCCTGAAGACATCCAGCGCGGAACATCCATCCGGACCGACGACTGAACGACGAATGACTGTTCCTTTAAGGGACGTCATCCAAGATGGCGTCCCTCGAATTCCGATTGGCTGATAGGATTCTATCAGCCAATCGGAATTAAGGTAGGAATTTTCTGATTGGGTGATGGAATCAGCCAATCAGAATCTAGTTCAATCCGATTGGCCGATCCAATCAGCCAATCAGATTGAGCTCGCATTCTATTGGCTGATCGGAACAGCCAATAGAATGCGAGCTCAATCTGATTGGCTGATTGGATCGGCCAATCGGATTGAACTAGATTCTGATTGGCTGATTCCATCAGCCAATCAGAAAATTCCTACCTTAATTCCGATTGGCTGATAGAATCCTATCAGCCAATCGGAATTCGAGGGACGCCATCTTGGATGACGTCCCTTAAAGGAACAGTCATTCGTCGTTCAGTCGTCGGTCCGGATGGATGTTCCGCGCTGGATGTCTTCAGGATCCTGCCGCTTTGCTCCGGATGGAAGAAGATCGAAGATGCCGCTTGGAGAAGATGTTTGCCGGTCCGGATGTCCTCTTCTTGCCGGATAGGAGGAAGACTTTGGAGCCTCTTCTGGACCGGATTATGGATCGCCAACCCCCGCTTGGGTTGGATGAAGATGTTGGAGCCAGGACGGATCGGTGAACCTGGTATGGTGAAGACAAGGTAGGAAGATCTTCAGGGGCTTAGTGTTAGGTTTCTTTAAGGGGGTTTGGGTTAGATTAGGGGTATGTGGGTGGTGGGTTGTAATGTTGGGGGGGGGGGTATTGTATGTTTTTTTTTACAGGCAAAAGAGCTGAAATTCTTGGGGCATGCCCCGCAAAGGGCCCTGTTCAGGGCTGGTAAGGTAAAAGAGCTTGTAACTTTTTTAATTTAGAATAGGGTAGGGAATTTTTTATTTTGGGGGGCTTTGTTATTTTATTAGGGGGCTTAGAGTAGGTGTAATTAGTTTAAAATTGTTGTAATATTTTTCTTATGTTTGTAAATATTTTTTTATTTTCTGTAACTTAGTTCTTTTTTATTTTTTGTACTTTAGCTAGTTTATTTAATTGTATTTATTTGTAGGAATTGTGTTTAATTAATTTATTGATAGTGTAGTGTTAGGTTAATTGTAGGTAATTGTAGGTAGTTTATTTAATTATTTTATTGATAGGGTAGTGTTAGGTTTAATTATAACTTAGGTTAGGATTTATTTTACAGGTAAATTTGTTATTATTTTAACTAGGTAACTATTAAATAGTTCTTAACTATTTAATAGCTATTGTACCTGGTTAAAATAATTACAAAGTTGCCTGTAAAATAAATATTAATCCTAAAATAGCTATAATATAATTATAATTTATATTGTAGCTATATTAGGGTTTATTTTACAGGTAAGTATTTAGCTTTAAATAGAAATAAGTTATTTAATAAGAGTTAATTTATTTCGTTAGATAAATATTATATTTAACTTAGGGGGGTGTTAGTATTAGGGTTAGACTTAGCTTTAGGGGTTAATCCATTTATTAGAATAGCGGTGAGCTCTGATCGGAAGATTAGGGGTTAATAATTGAAGTTAGGTGTCGGCGATGTTAGGGAGGGCAGATTAGGGGTTAATACTATTTATGATAGGGTTAGTGAGGCGGATTAGGGGTTAATAACTTTATTATAGTAGCGCTCAGGTCCGCTCGGCAGATTAGGGGTTAATAAGTGTAGGCAGGTGTCGGCGACGTTGTGGGGGGCAGGTTAGGGGTTAATAAATATAATATAGGGGTCGGCGGTGTTAGGGGTAGCAGATTAGGGGTACATAGGGATAACGTAGGTGGCGGCGGTTTACGGAGCGGCAGATTAGGGGTTTAAAAAAATATGCAGGGGTCAGCGATAGCGGGGGCGGCAGATTAGGGGTTAATAAGTGTAAGGTTAGGGGTGTTTAGACTCGGGGTACATGTTAGAGTGTTAGGTGCAGACGTAGGAAGTGTTTCCCCATAGGAAACAATGGGGCTGCGTTAGGAGCTGAACGCTGCTTTTTTGCAGGTGTTAGGTTTTTTTTCAGCTCAAACAGCCCCATTGTTTTCTATGGGGGAATCGTGCACGAGCACGTTTTTTGAGGCCGGCCGCGTCCGTAAGCAACTCTGGTATCGAGAGTTGCATTTGCGGTAAAAATGCTCTACGCTCCTTTTTTGGAGCCTAACGCAGCATTTGTTTGAACTCTCGATACCAGAGTTAATTTTATGGTGCGGCCAGAAAAAAGCCTGCGGAGCGTTAACAGCCCTTTTACCGCCGAACTCCAAATCTAGGCCTATATTAGCTAAGTTCTTCCCTATCTTACCCCCGTATTTATACATCCGTGCATTGACCCGAGTAAGATCAGTTGCCGCTTTTTGTTGAAGAAATATCTCTCTTTCTTTTTTAGTTTGTAAATATTTTTGCCAATTAGTTGGGGATGCCTCTTGTATATACGCACTATAAGCATTAGATAGCTGATTTGAGAGCTGAACGTCCCAAATCAATTTTTTTTCCATACTTTATGTAAAAAGGTTTTTACTTCACCGCGTAATACCGCCTTGGAGGCCTCCCAATATGTCTCCGGACTGGAGACAGACCCCGCGTTATTATATTCAAATTTCTTCCAGGCTTCAATCAGCCAATTCTTAAATTTACTATTCGAGTACAGATATTTTGAAAAAGGGTAAGAGGGGTTTCTTTTTGAAGACCCAGCCACTGGTAACGTAAGCGAGATTGGTGCATGGTCTGAGATGATAATATCGCTTATGTCTGCTACTGCTACCCCCATTAATCTTTCATTAATCAGAATATAGTCTATACGCGACAACGTTTTAAAAGTATTTGATTTACAAGTATAGCCCTTTATCTCGGTATTTTGCATACGCCACACATCCTTTAAATTTAAGGCATTTCTAAATTTCGAAATAGGATAATATCCTGTTTCTCTCTACTTGCCACCTTCTTTTTATGGGGCCATCTGTCTAGAGGGTATTGAGCAATCAAATTGAAATCACCCGCTACTATCAACTTACTTTCTATAAATTGCGATAATTTGCCCTGTAATCTATCTCAGAAATCACGTATATGATTATTGGGTCCGTACACATTGCATAAAACATAATTTTGACCTCTTATATCCAACTGCACAATTATAAACCTGCCATCATCATCTATCTCGGACTGTATAATCTTATACTCCAAATTTTTATGCAGGAGGATTGCTACCCTGCGTTTCCTAGCAATGCCTGTTGAAGCGATAACTTCACCGACCCAGCCTGTTCTAAGTTTATTTGCTTCATTTTGAACTATATAGGTTTCCTGGAGGAATGCAATATTACATCTAAATTTTTTCAGGTTTTTCATAATCATTTTTCTTTTGATTGGGGAGGTGATACCTCTAACGTTCCAGGATATAAGATCGATATTAACTTTATCTGTCATACTGGCAGAGCAAGATAGCTACCAGGAGTTCTATTACCGATCTAATACAGTACATATACCAGCTCAAAGAGGCCACCGGGGGGTGGGGGGGAAAGCAACAACAAAAACAAAAACAAAAACAAAAACAAAAAAAACAAAAAAACACAACACAGAACAAACACAAACTTAAAACCTTCACCTAATATATAATCCATTATTATTATAAGCACTGTGGCCTACTGCCCTTCTTATTCATATTCATCTAAGAACTTATATGCTTCCTGTTGTGTGTTTAATATGTGCCAAGTATTATCTTTAAGTACCTTGATCCTTGCAGGGTATAATAGAAAGGCTTCATATCCTTTCTTAATAATTTGCGTACAAAGAGGGGCCATCACCTTGCGGCGGTTAGTAGTTTCTATAGAATAATCCTGAAAAAGAAGTAGTTTACCTCCTTCTAACATTACCTCTTTCTTTTTTCGGTATGCATTTAGTAGATCAACTTTGTCCTGGAAATTAAGCATTTTGGCGATTATAGGTCTAGCGATCTTACTACCATCTGGCCTCAGTCTCTCCTGTCCTATTCTGTGGATTCTTTCAACTACCAGCTGGCGTTTCGGGCCGGGCAATTCTAAAAGCTGGGGGAGTTTTTCCAGTATAAACTTTTTTAGATCTGTATACTCTATTGTTTCAGGTACGCCAATAATTCTGAGGTTATTCCTCCTGGTTCTATCCTCCAAGTCATCTATTCTATCCTGTAATTATTTTAAAGTAGTCCTGTAAAAACTTGTGTCTTGTTCAGCTGTGTGCATTCTATCTTCAATATCTGATATACGTAATTCAGCTGCTTCAATCCTATTATTAAAGGATTGAATCTCATTTGTAAGAGAAAGCATATCCTGTCATATCTGGTCAAATTGTGGAGTCATTGCATCATAAATAGCTTTAACCAATGCTTGAGAATCTATATCCATTTTAGCAACACTGATTTCTTCCACAATACTCTCCTGCAAGGCAGTACTTATTTTACCCTTTCTATCTTTTTTTGGTGGCATTACTGGCGATTTAGCTTTAACAGAATGAACAAATTTCTCCATATGTAATAAATAGCAATCTAGCTAGAAGAAGAAGAAAAGAAAAAAAAAGAAAGAAAATAACCAAAAAATACAACAAAAAGCTCAGCTGTGCAATTCTCCCCACATATGCAAACCACGTCTAAATAGTTAATAAATTTTCTGTTTCCTATGGAAATCTAATGTGAATAACTTTTTTCAGAATTTCAACTTCTACAACCCCCTAAGCCCAAATATATATTGGGTCAAGTACTTAAATACCCTTATCCCAATACGTTCTGTGTATGATTTTTATTCGGACAGGCCTGAATGGCCTGAAAAATTGTGACACTGCTATCTAACTTAACTTAATAATAGCCACCTGAAAAAAATAATAAAGACACAAGAAAAAGAAAAAAGTAAATATTTCCAGCAGATCTTAAATCTTATGAGGCTATGCAGCAATTATTTTACCCCATAAATGCTATCTATATACAAGGCTTTACAGACCGCAAACAGGAATACTAATCTCATCCATGTCCTTAGGGGGTCCAAGCCCATTCTGTCTATTTAATTCTTAAAATCTATTTGGACTTATATAACCTGCACTACTTGACTAAATCAGTCTTAATACCCCCCAGTATAGATTTTGGGAAGAGGGTAGACATTTAAACTTATCCAATCGGCCCTGAAATTTATACACCATTTAAGCAAATACATAGAGAGAAGGACCACAATTTTTAAACAATATATCCGCAGATGTTAAAGGAGGAGCCCTTTGTTTTTAGTAGTAAGTATGAGAGCACTTCAAGAATAACACATTTAGTTAAATTTGTCTGTAAACTAGCAAAATACAGAACTATATTACTGTGGAACCCTCTGTATACAATCATGCACAAGGAGACTGCAGCTAGATGTACATTACTAGAAACGGGATTCCCAAAGCAGCTTAACCCCTGCCAGGTTTTACAACAGTTAGCATGTACATATAAAATGTAGGTCAGCGTACAATATTAATACATATTTAAAGTATCCTGAGAGCTACTAAAACTTCCAAAGAGAAAGGGTAGTTTGTCCATAATATAGGTAATATACATCTGAGTGAAAAACATTAGAGGCAGTTCTGATACCAAATAATTTCTATAAGCCTAAGAGATAGTAAAAGAACACAAAGGCTCAAAAAATCTCCATGACTGCTGTATGTAGAGTTCAGCGGGGGGGAATTTATCCAGAACCCTGAAGGATATTATGATAAATTTTGAGGCAAAAGAAATAACCATGAGGCCTGTTAGTTCTTAAGTAGATCTTTTTCAGAGTCAATACAGGCACAAACTTAATGCATAGCTATGCCTTTAAGGAGTCCAGCCTTCTCATTTTTCCATCTTTAACGGAGCCGGATGAAAATTAGGGGATACTTCACTGGATACTTTAATAGGGACTTTATGTAGAGAAGGCAGGGCTGAGAGCACCAGGTTTATCCTCACAGCACATGCATATACCCACAAGTTTTCAGCCTTATCCCTCCACTCTTCACCCTTCTTAAATACACCAGACTTGATTTACCCCTAATTTGCAGAAATAAATAAATCTTTAACAACAGTCCCAATTCACTGGGTTGCTTCACTGGACATAAAGACTGAGGGACTTACCCTGTTAGAAAAAAAGCTTATGTTTCCTAGACCAGGCAGGAAACACATATCACATCTTGAGCCCCAAATGGAAATTCTAACAATCTTCACCCTCTAAGACTTATGCCAGACTAGGTAGACCCAGGAAGTAATATGCTCTTACACCACATGTGTCTTGGCTGAAGAAACGTCTAAATTTAGGCTATATATCAGGCAGAATGTCTGCGGCCACTAGACAAAAATAGGCCCAAGCTCTAGGGTTACCGGATCAAGCAATGCTGTTTTTGCTTGTACGACGACCGCTGTCCTTTTCCACAGCTTGACTCAGGCAGGATACACCAGCCAAGAGATATGGCGTCGCTGGCTCGGCGGGCGTGTGTGTGCAGGGACTGCTATGCTCTGCTGTGATTCAGGAACCCATGTTCCCTGCTCCTGAGATGCTAGACTTGAAGGGACTTCTCAATGTGTCGGCACTCCGCAGCACAAAACACTCCTGCACTGCAAGCGTTCCCCGCGGCTACACGCACGCCTACGTCATGTGCGTGACCAGACGCTCACCCGGCAACCATTGCCTCCTGTAGTTATTAATACAAAAATAAAGATGCTACATAATTTTTTTTAATACACCCCACTACTCTACACAAATGGGCGACATTTTTAAAATTGAGGGCCCTATTCCCGTGGGAACTTACAATCTGTTATGGGTCCTGTTACTTCAATTTTGGAAAAGGCCAAATCATAATATAAGTGGTTTGTGTATTTTCTTTTTTTTCTCTAAATATGTATTTTATTTTTTATTTGGAGGAGACTATGGTCTGGGGAGTTGTGATGAGGAAATGGATTATTAAGAGTGGAGGGTAATATTGGGGAATCATATAAAGGCTATTTATGGGATGGGGTAAAAAGTTTTAACGTGGAAAATTGTTGTGGGAGAGATTAGGAAGAGCGCAAATTATGTTTAAATGTAATCGGGTGATTGTGGAGTCATGTAGAAGGGATTAAATAAATGTAAGTGTAGTTGTTACTGTGCAAGGATTTGTTTTGTGCCGAGTCAGCTATTATATAGTGGTGAGGCAGGGTGTGGAGTGTCAGGTTAGCAATTATGCTTATTTGTGGAGAATAAAAAAAAATCAGGATAGGGTTAATTGTGGTGAGGGAAAGACAATGTTTAACTTTATTGTAATGGGTGAGGATGAATTTTGGGTTAATCAATTATAACACCAGTAATTATGTAATATAGGTACCAGTGTTATAGCAGTAAAGATCAGAAGCTGCCTAAATGCTGGGCATAAAAACCTGCCATAATGAGCCAGAATTATTAAGTGAACTGCCAACAGCATTCTGTGACTAATTAATAGACTATTATAACACCTTACATAACTAATGGTCTCCAGAATTAAATTCAATAGTCAAGATGAGGCTTGACCAGTGATCTATAAAGTTCATATCTATCTCACATTTTTTAATGCTAAGGTGTGTATGTATATATATATATATATATATATATATATATATATATACTATATATATATATATATATACATACAAAACACGAAAGGGGACTTCACTCTCAGACCGGACTGGGTACACATCTCATGACTCTGCAACATGCTCAGTCCTGGGTGCTCACTGGCACTCAAACTCACAGGAAGCTGTGCTATCCCCAAAGTCACAGGCAGTTAACCCCAGACAGGTCTGGGTGCAAGAACCATAGAGACAGTTACAAAACAAATTAATAAAACACACGTAGAAAGTCTAACACTCACTTACAAGCTCTCAGCTAAGATTAAAAGCAAAAATGGAAGGGTTAGTTACCGCATTGGGCCAAATGGGACAAGCCCAGGTACCACGTCAAGGTCCCTTCCAAAAACCTGGGACCCTAAAACAGCCACACAATGTAAGCTCTCAATCCAACAAACTAGGAACAAGGGAAGGGTGCACAGGCTTATGTAATCACCCCAGACAAATATGAAACATGGAAGGGGACTGCACTCTCATACCGGACTGGGTACACATCCTATGACCTGCAACATGCTCAGCCCTGGGTGCTCACTGGCACTCACATGAAGCTGTGCTGTCCCCAGAGTCACAGGCAGTTAACCCCAGACAGGTCTGGGTACAAGAACCATATATATACACACAGGGATTTTTTGTGGGGTACTCACTGGTATTGAGTACCACCAACTCTGCAATCTCATAACAGGTAATATCTAGTTTTCACAAGAAAGGGCTGGAACAGTAGCAGACCTACTCAACAAAGGGCCCTGGTGCAAAAAGGTATTTTTGGACCCTCACAAAGGCAACTCATTAATAAGCAATAGTAATAATAAACATGCTTCTCTGTATAATGATTTTGAGTGTATACAAACATATACATGCAAACTAATAATGAGCATGCTGCACTTATAATGATACTGAGCATTTATACAATGGCAGTTGCTGTATAATGATGTGCGTTTCTATACACTATAACCTAATGAGTACACTGCTCTGTATAAATATCATGAGTATGTATATCCTGATAAATATGCTGCGCTGTATAGTGACAAAATATACATACACTACTAATGAACACAATGCAATGTATACAAATGTGAGTATCTAAACACTGATGAGTATGCTGTGCAGTGTAATAAGTATCTATACACAGACAATGACCACATAGGCATAGACTTATGTTTAGACTGGCTGCTATGGGCCCCACAGCACTTGGGCTCTGGTGCCACTGCACCTGCTGCACCACTAGTAGTTCCGTCCCTGGGCAGGAACATATATCAAGCATTGTAAATTACTTTGTCCCTTTGCTTTTCTCAAAGTTACTGAGTACAATATATCAATCAATAATCAGTGATGTTGATACGTCTCAGGAGTATCCTCCAGTAATGTTGGTATATTTATCAGTAGCAATTGCCACCAACTTGTTATGTATTGTAATTATGAATATTAATAATAGCGGTATAACATTATTGTCAGCAATATCTCCAATGAATATAGTAGAATTTGTCAATACACTCCAGTGAAAGGTTATATAATCTCTGTAGTGCATTCCCAAATGCTATTGAGATATCTAGAAATTATGACAATAAAATTATTATAAATATAAATATTTAATCTCAAATAAAATTAATTTCTAAATTCTAACCAGTTGATCTCTATGAACACATTGATTATACTTATGCAGAATATAGTGAATTGATTATGAACAAATATATATGTCTAGTTGTTACAATATCCTATATCAAGCAGGCTATAAAACATTTAGATTAAATACTATTCAATAGATATTATCTATTATCCCATGTATGGACACAATCGCCTAGATTACGAGTTTTGCGTTAGAATCTGTGCGGTGCTAACGAGCAGTTTATGCTCACCACTCACTTACAGACAACGCTGGTATTACGGGTTTTTACAAACCCGGCGTTAGCTGCAAAAAAGTGAGCAAAGAGCAAAATTTTGCTCCACATCTGTCAGGGAATTTAGGTATACTGTTCCTTTAATTGTCTCAACCAATCAATGCCTACGTTCTCCCATAAAGCATCTCTTCACTAAGCACTCATTGCTTAGTATTTTGTTATTCCTCATCAGAGTAACACTGAGCCTCGCTCTTCTGAGCATTACTGATCTTTAAAGATTTTCTCTGCCTTCTAGTTCCTAGCCTGTCAGCTGTGTTTCACCTACTCCAAGCAAGGATCTCCAGTTAAGGCGGCTGCATTTCTGGCTACACTCTGTGTACTTTTATTCCTTGGATATCATTACCCACTATTGGTTCCTAAATCTACAAGCTGTGAGTATGTCATAAAACCTCCGGTACCGCAGTGTATATATTAGTGACTGTTGACTTTCTTTACATACTGCTCAAATATTGCCTACCGTTTGTCTGTGCCACTTCTCCCTATATCCGCACTTGCCTGCTTGTTTTCACTTCGGCACCATAACGCTGAAGCTGACGTCACTCCCTGTTCTGCAACCTCCGCTCCGGAACTGTGCCTCCTTCCTGCTTCCTTACTGCAGTGACTCTGAACTACCAATCTGTGTAATCCTAACACGCTGTAACAAGGTACTGAGTTGCATTATATTAATCAAGTTGTTTGCTATATTGAGAACCCAAACTTTCATCACTATATGAAAAACGTATTATTTATCTTCTGGAAAGTTTCTCCATAAAAGGGAAGGTTTATTTTTATTCTTTTTGTTCTTGGAAGGTTTCTCCATACTGTAGCAATTTTTCATCGTTATATCACTTTCCAGTACTTTGTAGATCTTGCCTTTATTTTGTACTACCTGTGATATCTGATAGACTATATTATTTGTACATTCTCAGTAACCATTTGTATTCATATTGTCTATCATACAATAAAGGCACACAGTTTTAATTGTGAACATATAAAAGTGTGTGTTCCCATTAGAATTAGTGCTACAAAACCTGTATTTGAATTTCTTCAAGATACCACAGTATCACTACTGGGAGGCTAACTATTACATAATACTAAGCCCTAAAAATTTACTTAAAAAATGGATCCAGCTGACATTCCCCAAACACTGTATAATTTATGCCAAAAGGTAGACCAAATGGGTCAGGCTATACTTGATCTACAAGTTGAAAACCAGGTACTCAGGGAACTGATCAAGGAGGGTAAAGAACAACAAACCCCCACTACTGAACCACAGATCAGTTTGCCGGATTTATTCTATGGTGATAGGAAATCTTATAGGCATTTCAAAAATGCTTGTCATCTCCTTTATAGTTTAAAACCCAAGACTTACCCTACTGAAAGGGTTAGGGTTTTATCTACAATTTCTTTTCTAAGATCGGAACCCAGAATCTGGGCAGATCATTTATATGAAACAAATGACCCCACTTTAAATTCAATGTCTGACTTCTTTCTAGCCATGGATGAGCTGTACAGAGACACAGACATTCAATTCACTGCCGAACAGAAAATGAGGAACCTTAAACAAGGAAAGAAATCAGTAGAAGAATATACTACTGAATTCAAGCTTTATGCATCAGATTCAGCTTGGAGCTTGGTTTCTCTCAGAAACCAGTTCCGTCTAGGTCTTTCTGACCCCGTCAAAGATGAGCTGGCACGTATAGAGTTACCTAACACCTTGGAAGCTTTAATGAAAGTCGCAATCCAAATAGACCGCAGGCTTAGAGAACGGAAGGCAGAACGAGGACATATGGAAACATCATTTAAATCCGGCAATCCTACATACACCCACCAGAAAACTCCACATACAGATCATACCACTCCAATGGAAATAGGAGTTTTAAGGGGGCCTCTCACTCCAGAGGAACGGCTTAGGAGAAGAACTAATCAGCTCTGCATGTATTGTGCAAATCCTAGCCATACAGTCTCGGACTGCCCAATATTACGCAAGAATAAAAAGAGTAAGTCTACACATTGTAACATAACTAAACATACTGAAAAACCTATATCTTACTGTAATTTATCTCTCCTGTTGCAGTGGGACCATAGCCGACTCTCTACTTCCGCTATTGTTGACTCAGGAGCTTTCGGCAACTTTATCGACATATCTAATGTACAACAGAATAAAATACCTATAGTGTTAAAACAAAACCCAGTCTCGCTAAAAGTTATTGATGGTTCTGTTATTTCTAGTGGCCCCATAACCCATAACACTATCCCTATACTAGTTACCACTAAGGAAGGACATACAGAATACTTAACATTTGATGTGATTCCTTCACCCCATTTTCCAATAGTATTGGGTTTATTTTGGCTACAAACACATAATCCTCATATAGAGTGGTCAAGCCTAACAATTAAATTTCACTCTACTTATTGTGAAAACACTTGTTTCCCTCAACCAGTAATATTACACTCAGAAACAGAACAGTTACAAATACCTAAAACTTATCAAGATTTCAAAGAAGTGTTCAGCAAGATTGAAGCTGAAACACTTCCACCCCACAGAGTATATGATTGCCCAATCGAACTCATCCCCGGTGCAACTTTACCTGTGGGACATCTTTACCCCTTAAGTCAACCTGAACTAAATCATCTAAAATTGTATTTACAGGATAACTTAAGGAAAGGTTTTATTAGACCTTCTTCATCACCTGCAGCAGCGGGAATGTTCTTTGTAACAAACAAAGATTTAACTTTGAGACCGATAATCGATTATCGGGAGCTTAATAAAAGAACAGTAAAAAACCGCTATCCACTCCCGCTAATTCCCGAATTAATCGAAAGATTAAGTAATGCTACTATTTTCACAAAGTTGGACTTGCGTGGGGCTTACAACCTTATACGAATTAGAGAAGGCGACGAATGGCTCACCGCATTTAGAACTAGGTATGGTTTATTTGAATACCTTGTGATGCCATTCGGCCTATGTAATGCCCCCGCAACGTTCCAACATTTCATAAATGATATATTCCGAGATCTACTCGATATATGTCTAGTAGTATATCTAGATGATATACTCATCTACTCCAATAATTTAGATGATCACATCAAACATGTTAGATGGGTGCTAGCAAGACTGAAAACTCATAAACTATACGCCAAACTTGAAAAATGTTCCTTCCACAACACTACCATATCTTTTCTTGGTTATACAATCTCGCCGGAAGGCATTCAAATGCAATCCGAGAAGGTTGATTCTGTAAAAAATTGGCCACAACCTACTGACAAAAAATCTCTTCAAAGGTTTTTAGGTTTTGCCAATTATTACAGAAAATTTATTAAGAATTTCTCTGCAATTGTCAGACCTCTTACTCAACTCACAGGTTCTACACAACAGTTTCATTGGAATAATACACATTCAAGAGTTTTTGACTTCCTAAAACAAGCTTTCACAGAAGCTCCCATTCTCACATTTCCAAACGTGGATTTACAATACATCCTTGAGGTAGATTCTTCGGATTACGCTATTGGAGCAGTTTTATCCCAACAGAAAACATCAACAGATCCTTTACATCCAATCTCCTATTTCTCAAAGAGTATGTCATCTGCTGAAAGAAATTACGCAATAGGAGATAAGGAATTACTGGCTATCCGCAAATCCTTAGAGTTTTGGAGGCATCTCCTAGAAGGTGCAAAAAAGCCGTTCATAATTTACACAGATCACAAAAACTTACAATACCTGCAAAATAACAAAACTCTATCTGCCAGACAGGTTAGGTGGAGTTTGTATTTCTCAAGATTTGATTTTCAGATTCTGTACCGCCCAGCTAACAGGAACGGGAAAGCAGATGCCTTGTCTCGTCAGACTTCCATAACCACTCCAAGTGATACGCCCACTTCCATAATTCCTTCTGAACGTTTCATTGGTCTTGCTGCAGACTTTATCACAGACATCAAAAAATCATCAATCACACCTCCAATTGATGTAAACGTGGCCATGGAAAAAAAACAAGGACTATACTACTATAAAGATAAGATTTATATTCCAGATGATTTGAGAGACCTAGTAATAAAACAATATCATGATTCACCTTTAGCTGGACATCCAGGAGTCTATCGCACTGTTGATCTCATAACCAGAATTTATTGGTGGCCAGATATAAGGAAAACCGTATCAAATTACATAAAAGGTTGTGCCATCTGTCAAACATGCAAAACAGAACGTAAAGCACCTTATGGACTACTTCTGTCAGTCCCATCTACAGATAGACCGTGGAAACAAATTGGAATTGATTTTATAGTAGATCTACCTCCATCTGATAATCAAACAACAATTATGGTAATTGTCGATACTTTCACGAAAATGGCACATTTCATTCCGTTTCATAAACTCCCTACTGCTTCAGAAACAGCCAAACTTTTTATACAACATGTCATTCGATTACATGGTGTCCCACTCACTCTGATTTCAGACCGTGGATCTCAGTTCACATCCAAATTCTGGAAAAGTCTTTGCCAATCCATCAATATAACTCATCAATTCACCACAGCCTTCCACCCTCAGGCAAACGGTCAAGTAGAGAGAATCAACCAATGGTTAGATGAATACTTAAGATGCTTCTGTTCTTACCAACAAGGAAATTGGGTTACATACTTACCATTCGCTGAGTTTTCTTACAATAATCTAACCAACTCTTCCACAAAATTATCTCCATTTTTTGCTAATTACGGATTTCACCCAACCACCACTACTATCAGTTCCACACCTTCCAATTCTCCATTGGTAGATGAACTAAATAACACACTTTTAGATAACTTCAGAATTATCAAAGAAAACATCAATAAAGCCCAGAGCAACCAAAAATATTACTATGACCTACGACACAGAGAACCACCAAACTACCAAATTGGTGATCAGGTTTGGTTGTCCACTAAAAATTTGAAGTTACATCTACCCAGCAGAAAATTGACACAAAAATTCTGTGGACCTTTTACTATTGTCAAAATTGTCAATAGGAATGCTGTTACCCTAGATTTACCTCCACCTATGAGAATACACTCCACATTTCATGTCTCCCTCCTAAAACCTTACACCCCAACATGAACTTTACCCCCACGTTTACCACCGATTGAATCTTGTTCTGAAACTGAGGTTTATGAAGTGAAAGAGATTGTTGACTCGAGGTTTTCACGTGGTGTTCTACAATACTTGATTAGGTGGAAAGGTTACTCGGAAGAAGACGATACTTGGGAACCAGCCTCTAATGTTAATGCATCCCGTCTGGTATCCCAGTTTCACCGGAGGTTTCCAGATCGTCCTAGACTGCAAGCTGAGGATCAGCTTGTTTGAGGGGGGAGTCCTGTCAGGGAATTTAGGTATACTGTTCCTTTAATTGTCTCAACCAATCAATGCCTACGTTCTCCCATAAAGCATCTCTTCACTAAGCACTCATTGCTTAGTATTTTGTTATTCCTCATCAGAGTAACACTGAGCCTCGCTCTTCTGAGCATTACTGATCTTTAAAGATTTTCTCTGCCTTCTAGTTCCTAGCCTGTCAGCTGTGTTTCACCTACTCCAAGCAAGGATCTCCAGTTAAGGCGGCTGCATTTCTGGCTACACTCTGTGTACTTTTATTCCTTGGATATCATTACCCACTATTGGTTCCTAAATCTACAAGCTGTGAGTATGTCATAAAACCTCCGGTACCGCAGTGTATATATTAGTGACTGTTGACTTTCTTTACATACTGCTCAAATATTGCCTACCGTTTGTCTGTGCCACTTCTCCCTATATCCGCACTTGCCTGCTTGTTTTCACTTCGGCACCATAACGCTGAAGCTGACGTCACTCCCTGTTCTGCAACCTCCGCTCCGGAACTGTGCCTCCTTCCTGCTTCCTTACTGCAGTGACTCTGAACTACCAATCTGTGTAATCCTAACACGCTGTAACAAGGTACTGAGTTGCATTATATTAATCAAATTGTTTGCTATATTGAGAACCCAAACTTTCATCACTATATGAAAAACGTATTATTTATCTTCTGGAAAGTTTCTCCATAAAAGGGAAGGTTTATTTTTATTCTTTTTGTTCTTGGAAGGTTTCTCCATACTGTAGCAATTTTTCATCGTTATATCACTTTCCAGTACTTTGTAGATCTTGCCTTTATTTTGTACTACCTGTGATATCTGATAGACTATATTATTTGTACATTCTCAGTAACCATTTGTATTCATATTGTCTATCATACAATAAAGGCACACAGTTTTAATTGTGAACATATAAAAGTGTGTGTTCCCATTAGAATTAGTGCTACAAAACCTGTATTTGAATTTCTTCAAGATACCACAGTATCACTACTGGGAGGCTAACTATTACAACATCTCACCTCAATACCAGCGCTGCTTACGTTAGCGGTGAGCAGGTAAAACGTGCTCGTGCACGATTTCCCCATAGGAATCAATGGGGGAGAGCCGGATGAAAAAAAACCTAACACCTGCAAAAAAGCAGCGTAAAGCTCCTAACGCATCCCCATTGATTCCTATGGGGAAACACATTTTATGTCTACACCCAACACCCTAACATGAAGCCCGAGTCTAAACACCCCTAATCTTACACTTATTAACCCCTAATCTGCCGCCCCGACATCGCCGACACCTGCATTATATTATTAACCCCTAAACTGCCACTCGGGACACCGCCGCCACTGTCAGGTGGCTATGACCACTAAAGTATAGTAGAAGGATCTCAACTGCAGACTAGATCTAAATGGTTTGAATAAGAATATTTAGGATTGGTTCTTGTTTCTTTGTTACAGGAGTAAGCTGAAAGGTCCTGTATATTAAAGTAGTGGCATGGAAGAAAATCCCAGTGACTGAGTTAGCAAGGATTCCTTTATATGATAAAATCCTTTTAAGCAGTTCATATGAAGGGTTAACGTAGGAGGGAAATATAGTTCATAAGCCTTAGATGTAAATAGTATACAATACACCCTTTAAGTTCTTGTGTACCTGGATATTTGGGAGAAGCGTCTGTGCTGCAGCTGCAGAGCGTGTCTCCTATCAGTGTGAACTGCACCAAACAGAAAGCTGTAGTAGCTGACAGGCAGTCAGCGTGAGGATTGCCTGGCCGGTTCTGTGTGTAGCTGAGCGTACAGACCGGGAGGTGTGTCAGTGAGGTCCAATCAAAGCTGCGGAATAGCTGGCAGGCTGGTCAGTGCTTTGCAAGCACGGTGGTTATGGAGAGCGGGTATTACCCGCGAACGGAAAAAACAAATCAACTGGAGCGGTTTAAGCTGAGATGGAAGTGTCTCTTTGTATCGAGTGCAGCCGACAGGTAAACCGTGTATTCTGTAAGCGGTGTAACCGCGGAGGTCTTGAATACGTAAATCCTTAGTTCTTAGGTGACAGGTAATGAAGTCTGAGGATTTAGGTATAACGTAATCTTGAATAAGCCAGGAGGTTCAGAGTATGCTTCCTCTCAGATGAGATTCAGGTATACTAAACATTATTTGGCCGGTGGAAGGGGGAGGAGCAGGAATAAATAAGCTTGACTTAAAGGTACAGGAGCCAACCCTGACAGGGAGAGAGAGTAGAGAGAGCCGGCTTATCCGGATGCAGGCTGTGGAAACGTCCAATGAGACGAGAGGCATTGATGTTGGAGGAAGGCTCCCAGGAGTCCTCATCTTGCGAGTAACCCTTCCAACGGATCAGGTACTGCAACACCCCACGGGTGAGTCTGGAGTCCAGTATGTCAGAAACTTCGTAAACCTTTTCATCCTGCAGTACAGGCGGGGTGTTGGAAGAAGTAGACTGCTGACGAGTGGGCACGTAAGGTTTCAGTAAGGAAACGTGGAATGTGGGATGAACAGGGATTTCGGGTGGCAGTTCGAGGGTCACAGCATTTTCATTAATCACCCTGACGACATTGTAAGGTCCAATGAAGAGATGGGAAAACTTCCGACTAGGAGTTCTTAACTTCAAATGCCGAGTTGACAGCCAAACCCTGTCACCCACTCGATATCTGGGAGGTGAACGTCTCTTCATATCAAAGTAACGTTTTTGTCTCTGCTGGGCTGCTTGAACATTTTCCTTGAGGAAGGTGAACACTTCAAGAAGGGTATTAGTCGTGTCATCAACTATATGCGATGTAGTGTTGAGATGAGGATAAAGATGAAAGGTAGGATGATAGCCATAATTGGCGAAGAATGGAGTACACTTAGTAGAGCTGTTCAGTGTGTTGTTATAGGCATATTCTGCCATAGGTAAATTATAAACCCACTCGTCTTGTTGATGGGAACAGTAGCATCTGATGTATTGTTCAATCCACTGGTTAACACGTTCCGTCTGACCGTTTGTCTGAGGATGGAACACAGTACTATAGCGATGGTCGATCTTAAGCACTTTACACAGTTGTCTCCAGAAACTTGAGGTAAATTGAGAGCCTCTGTCGGATACGATGACGGAAGGCAAGCCATGCAGGCGGACTATGTGTGAGAGGAACAATTTAGAGGTTTCTGCAGCAGTAGGTAGCTTTTTGTAGGGTATAAAGTGTGCCATTTTGGTTAGGATGTCCACAACCACTAAGATGGTAGTTGATTGATTGGAAGATGGTAAATCGACTATGAAGTCCATTCCTACCGTATGCCAAGGTCTGTCTGGGATAGGAAGAGGATTCAATGTACCATATGGTTTACATTTTTCAGATTTTGACACAGCACAAACATGACAGCTCTTGATGAATTGATCAACAGTTTGTTGAATATTTGCCACCAATAGTTCCTCTTAACAAGTTCAGTAGTTCTATTGATCCCAGGATGTCCCGCCAGAGGGGAATCATGATGATCACGTAATATGTCACTCCTTAATGCCGGAGGTATGTAAATCCTTCCATGTACATGGGCTATACCCCTGGAATCCAGTTGATGGTTAAGTTTTGGAAGATTAGTATCTTTTCTTTGATGTGTTTTCAGTAATTGAGTGGAATCTTCGACTACCCCAATGAATTGTTGGGGCGAGAGCATGGGTTGTACCGGTGAAGACTGAGTTGGACAAGGTAAGTGTCTGGACAACGAGTCTGCCTTACCATTTTTTACACCAGGAGGGTACGTGATATGGAATTGGAATCTTGTGAAGAATAAGCTCCATCGGACTTGACGTGCCGAGAGGGCTTTACTTGATTGGAGGTATTCGAGATTACGATGGTCTGTATATATGAGAATCGGAAGCAAAGCACTCTCAAGTAGGTGCCTCCAGTGTTCCAAAGATGCTTTTATGACAAGGAGCTCTTTCTCCCCAATGGGGTAGTTACGTTCTGGAGGAGTCATCAGTCTTGAAGAGAAGGCGACTGGATGTATCGGATCAGAGGGAGATTTTCTTTGGGACAGTATGGCACCTAAAGCGTAATCTGAGGCATCCACCTCCAGAATAAATTGTAGACTGGTGTCAGGGAATTGGAGAATGGGAGCAGTTGTGAATGATTTCTTGAGGGTGTCAAATGCCTTTTGTGCTTCTGAGTTCCAACGGAAATGTGACTGGGAACCTGTAAGGCCACTCAGAGGCTTGGCAATATTGGAGAACCCTTTTATGAACTTCCTATAGAAGTTGGCGAATCCTAGGAACCTTTGTACATCTTTTCTGGAAGTGGGTGTGGGCCACTGTTGTATAGCTTCGATTTTTCCATCTTCCATTTGTACACCAGCTGAGGATATCTTGTAGCCGAGGAAGGTAATCTCATAGGTATGGAAAGTGCATTTTTCAAGCTTTGCATACAATTGATGTGTTCTTAGGCATTCTAGGACCCACCGAACATGCTTCTTATGGTCTTGCAGGTTTACAGAGTAGATCAGGATGTCGTCAAGATAGATGACAAGGCACACGTCCAATAAGTCCCTGAAAATATCATTAATAAAATATTGGAACGTGGCAGGGGCGTTGCAGAGCCCGAACGGCATCACCATATATTCATATAGCCCATAACGGGTCCGGAATGCCGTTAGCCACTCGTCGCCCTCCCTGATCCTGACGAGATTGTAGGCACCCCTGAGGTCCAGCTTCGTATATATAGTTGCCTTACTTAAACGCTCAACTATTTTGGGTATGAGCGGAAGGGGATATTGATTCTTCTTGGTCCTTTTGTTCAATTCCCTATAATCGATTATGGGCCGTAGAGACTTATCCTTGTTCCGCACGAAGAATATACCTGCTCCTGCAGGAGAAGTGGAGGGTCTGATGAACCCCATTTTAAGGCTCTCATTGAGATATTCCTTTAAATGTTCCAATTCAGGCTGAGAGAGAGGATATATGTGCCGATAGGGTATGTTAGAACCAGGTAGCAGGTCTATAGGGCAATCGTATATACGGTGGGGTGGTAAGTGCTCAGCTTGTTTTTTATTGAAAACATCCATGTAATCCTGGTATTCTTGGGGTATGGACCCTTGAGATGTGTGAAGGAGTTGTTGATGAGGGTAGCAGGTATTCATGCAGTAAGTTGAATTCAGATCAACTTGTAGAGTTTGACAGGAAATGGTGGGATGGTGTTTTTGCAACCATGATAGACCTAGGACTACGGGATATAGAGGAGACAGAATAACATCGAATGTGATGAATTCTACATGTCCCTTCTCCATAGTGACCTTGAGGGGAATAGTGTGGTGAGTTACAGGACTAGAAGTGACATATGTACCATCAATAACACGAATGGAGATGGGATTTGCTTTCTGAATTAGTGGTATTTTATTCTTTTTTACAAGTGTTAGGTGAAGAAAATTGGAGTAAGCTCCTGAGTCAACAATTGCTTCAGTTTGTAGCACTTGCTGATCCCACTGTAAAAAGAGAGACATGGTACAATAAGCTGCATTCAGGATCTTATTCGTCAAGCAATTATATACATGTTTTGGCTTACTTCTTTTCTGGCGCTGTAGTAGTGGGCATTCTTTTACAGGATGGGTTGGAGATGCGCAGTACATGCAGAGATTCTTCTGTTGTCTTCGGTGTCTCTCTTCGACCGTGAGAGGTCCTTTGGTAAATCCGATCTCCATAGGAGTGCAGGTATCCTTGGGTTGGGGTGCAGGGTAGTACTTTTAATTACCCTCTGTCTGCTGTCGTTCCGATCTTCTCTCACAAAGTCTCCTGTCTATCTGGATACTTAGAGCCATGAGATTTTCTAGGGATCTTGGAAGTTCGATTCGGGCTAACTCGTCCTTAAGACTGTCAGACAGTCCTAGCCGGTATTGGTTACGCAGAGCAATCTCACTCCACTCTGAGTCTTTTGTATAGAGCTTGAACTCAGAAAGATACTCCTCAACAGGGTGTCTACCTTGTCTGAGGGAGCGCATCTTTGCCTCTGCTGTCAGTTGTTTTTGAGTATCTTCATAAAGTGAGCTCATCTCAGAGAAGAAATCAGTGAGTGATCCCAAAATAGGGTCTTCGTTCTCTAGAAAGGTATCCGCCCATACCCTAGGCTCTCCAGTGAGAAAAGAGATAACCGTCATAACCTTGAGTCTTTCAGTGCTGTATGTCCTAGGCTTCATCTGAAACAACAAATAGCAGGTGTTCTTGAACTGCCTGAAGAGCTTTCTGTCACCTGCGAATCGTTCAGGTAAACAGACCTGAGGTTCAGGGGTGTTATCCCTAACTGGGGCTCTGAGACTGTCGTTTTGCAACTGTAATTTTCTCAATCCTTGGGAGAGTTGTTCAACCCTCTGAGAGAGGTTGTAGACAACCGTGGGCAGGTCTGCTGGATCCATGGTTTTGGGCCGATTAATATGTCAGGTGGCTATGACCACTAAAGTATAGTAGAAGGATCTCAACTGCAGACTAGATCTAAATGGTTTGAATAAGAATATTTAGGATTGGTTCTTGTTTCTTTGTTACAGGAGTAAGCTGAAAGGTCCTGTATATTAAAGTAGTGGCATGGAAGAAAATCCCAGTGACTAAGTTAGCAAGGATTCCTTTATATGATAAAGTCCTTTTAAGCAGTTCTTATGAATGGTTAATGTAGGAGGGAAATATAGTTCATAAGCCTTAGATGTAAATAGTATACAATACACCCTTTAAGTTCTTGTGTACCTGGATATTTGGGAGAAGCGTCTGTGCTGCAGCTGCAGAGCGTGTCTCCTATCAGTGTGAACTGCACCAAACAGAAAGCTGTAGTAGCTGACAGGCAGTCAGTGTGAGGATTGCCTGGCCGGTTCTGTGTGTAGCTGAGCGTACAGACCGGGAGGTGTGTCAGTGAGGTCCAATCAGAGCTGCGGAATAGCTGGCAGGCTGGTCAGTGCTTTGCAAGCACGGTGGTTATGGAGAGCGGGTATTACCCGCGAACGGAAAAAACAAATCAACTGGAGCGGTTTAAGCTGAGATGGAAGTGTCTCTTTGTATCGAGTGCAGCCGACAGGTAAACCGTGTATTCTGTAAGCGGTGTAACCGCGGAGGTCTTGAATAAGTAAATCCTTAGTTCTTAGGTGCATACGAAGAGAGAAGCGCTCTACCAGGAACGAACAACAGCTCAGTGGCTTGTTCTATGGCGATTTACCACCCGGAAGCAGCCTCTTTTAGACCAGTGTGCTTTTCACAGAAGAAAACTTTCCTAAGTATATCAGTCTGATCCCGCCAAGTAAGGTCAGTCCAGCCCCGAAATACCAGGCAATTCTCCTCTGAACAAGGAACATGACAACCCCAGACGATCGTTTCGGCCTTCTATGGGCCTCGTCAGTGAGGTGCAGCCACATTCCTCTAAGCACACTGGGCAAGGAGTCCACGTCTGGTTTCCCCCATCACCCATAGGGAGACTTCCCCAGGGTCATAATAATTTGCATACGAAGAGAGAAGCGCTCTACCAGGAACGAACAACAGCTCAGTGGCTTGTTCTATGGCGATTTACCACCCGGAAGCAGCCTCTTTTAGACCAGTGTGCTTTTCACAGAAGAAAACTTTCCTGAAGTATATCAGTCTGATCCCGCCAAGTAAGGTCAGTCCAGCCCCGAAATACCAGGCAATTCTCCTCTGAACAAGGAACATGACAACCCCAGACGATCGTTTCGGCCTTCTATGGGCCTCGTCAGTGAGGTGCAGCCACATTCCTCTAAGCACACTGGGCAAGGAGTCGACGTCTGGTTTCCCCCATCACCCATAGGGAGACTTCCCCAGGGTCATAATAATTTGCATACAAAGAGAGAAGCGCTCTACCAGGAACAAACAACAGCTCAGTGGCTTGTTCTATGGCGATTTACCACCCGGAAGCAGCCTCTTTTAGACCAGTGTGCTTTTTACAGAAGAAAACTTTCCTGAAGTATATCAGTCTGATCCCGCCAAGTAAGGTCAGTCCAGCCCCGAAATACCAGGCAATTCTCTTCTGAACAAGGAACATGACAACCCCAGACGATCGTTACGGCCTTCTATGGGCCTCGTCAGTGAGGTGCAGCCACATTCCTCTAAGCACACTGGGCAAGGAGTCCACGTCTGGTTTCCCCCATCACCCATAGGGAGACTTCCCCAGGGTCATAATAATTTGCATACGAAGAGAGAAGCGCTCTACCAGGAACAAACAACAGCTCAGTGGCTTGTTCTATGGCTATTTACCACCCGGAAGCAGCCTCTTTTAGACCAGTGTGCTTTTCACAGAAGAAAACTTTCCTGAAGTATATCAGTCTGATCCCGCCAAGTAAGGTCAGTCCAGCCCCGAAATACCAGGCAATTCTCCTCTGAACAAGGAACATGACAAACCCAGACGATCGTTCTTAGGTGACAGGTAATGAAGTCTGAGGATTTAGGTATAACGTAATCTTGAATAAGCCAGGAGGTTCAGAGTATGCTTCCTGTCAGATGAGATTCAGGTAAACTAAACATTAATCGGCAGGTGGAAGGGGGAGGAGCAGGAATAAATAAGCTTGACTTAAAGGTACAGGAGCCAACCCTGACAGCCACCTACATTATACTTATGAACCCCTAATCTGCCGCCCCCAACATCACCAACACCTACATTTTATTTATTAACCCCTAATCTGCCGTCCGCTATGTCACCGCAACCTACCTATATTTATTAACCCCTAATCTGCTGCCCCCAACGTCGCCGCCCCTATAATAAAGTTGTTAACCCTTAAACCTAAGTCTAACCCTAACACCCCCTAACTTAAATATAATTTAAATAAATCTAAATAAAATTACTACAATTAACTAAATAATTCCTATTTAAAACTAAATACTTACCTATAAAATAAACCCTAAGCTAGCTACAATATAACTAATAGTTACATTGTAGCTAGCTTAGGGTTTATTTTTATTTTACAGGCAACTTTGTATTAATTTTAACTAGGTAGAATAGTTACTAAATAGTTATTAACTATTTAATAGCTTCCTAGTAAAAATAAATATAAATATACCTGTAAAATAAAACCTAACCTAAGTAACAATTACACCTAACACTACACTATAATTAAATTAATTACATAAATTAAATACAATTAAGTACAATTAAATAAAATGATCTAAAGTACGGAAAAAAACCACACTAAATTACAGAAAATAATAAAGAATTTACAAGATTTTTAAACTAATTACACCTACTCTAATCCCCCCAACAAAATAAAAAAGCCCCCCAAAATAAAAAAAGCCCTACCCTACACTAAATTACAAATACCCCTTAAAAGGGCTTTTGCGGGGCATTGCCCCAAAGTAATCAGCTCTTTTACCTGTAAAAGAAAAAAGTACAAATACCCCCCCTAACATTAAAACCCACCACCCACACAACCAACCCTACTCTAAAACCCACACAATCCCCCTTTAAAAAAACCTAACACTAACCCCTTGAAGATCACCCTACCGGGAGAAGTCTTCACCCAATCGGGCAGAAGTCCTCAACGAATCCGGGCGAAGTGGTCCTCCAAACGGGCAGAAGTCTTCATCCAACCGGGCAGAAGTGGTCCTCCAGATGAGCAGAAGTCTTCATCCAGACGACATCTTCTATCTTCATCCATGTGGCGCGGAGTGGGTCCATCTTCAAGACATCCGACGGGTAGCATCCTCTTCATCCGATGGCCGACGACTGAATGAAGGTTCCTTTAAATGACATCATCCAATATGGCGTCCCTTCAATTCCGATTGGCTGATAGAATTCTATCAGCCAATCGGAATTAAGGTAGAAAAAATTCTATTGGCTGATGCAATCAGCCAATAGGATTTAACTGGCATTCTATTGGCTGATTGGGCATCTAGGCCATTATTTCTATAATTTAACCTTTGCTCAGAATGAATTAAAGGTACCTCAGTAATATGGACACAATCGGCTAGATTACGAGTTTTGCGTTAGGCTTAAAAAGCAGCGTTAGCCGGTCCTAACGCTGCTTTTTAACACCCACTGGTATTACAAGTCTTGCAGGTACAAGTGTACTGCTCACTTTTTTGGCACGACTTGGAAATACCGCAAATCCACTTACGTAAATTGCGTATCCTCTTTTTTCAATGGGACTTGCATAGCGCCGGTATTACGAGTCTGCCAAAAAGTGAGCAGTACACCCTCTCCTGGCAAGACTGGTACCGCATTTTAAAGTCAGTATTTAAGAGTTTTACACTACAACGCTGTAGCATAAACCTCTTAACTAAAGTGCTAAAAAGTACACTAACACCCATAAACTACCTATTAACCCTTAAACCGAGGCCCTCCCACATCGCAAACACTCAAAGAAAAATTTAACCCCTAATCTGCCGAACCGGACATCGCCGCCACTATAATAAATATATTAACCCCTAAACCGCCACACTCCCGCCTCGCAAACACTAGTTAAATATTATTAACCCCTAATCTGCCATCCCGCACATCGCCGCCACCTACCTACATTTATTAACCCCTAATCTGCCACCCCCAACTTCGCCGCCACTATATTAAAGTTATTAACCCCTAAATCTAAGTCTAACCCTAACACCCCCTAACTTAAATATAATTAAAAGAAATCTAACTAAAAATTCCTATCATTAACTAAATTATTCCTATTTAAAACTAAATACTTACCTGTAAAATAAACCCTAAGATAGCTACAATATAACTGATAGTTACATTGTAGCTAGCTTAGGATTTATTTTTATTTTACAGGCAAGTTTGTATTTATTTTAACTAGGTATAACAGTTACTAAATAGTTATTAACTATTTAAAAACTACCTAGCTAAAATAAATACAAAAGTACCTGTAAAATAAAACCTAACCTAAGTTACAATTACACCTAACACTACACTATAATTAAATAAATTAACTAAATTAAATACAATTAAATAAACTACATACAATTACCTAAATTAAATTAAATTAGCTAAAGTACAAAAAAACAAAACACTAAATTACAGAAAATAATAAACAAATTACAGAAATTTGAACTAATTACACCTAATCTATTAGCCCTATCAAAATAAAAAAGCCCCCCAAAATAAAAAAACCCTAGCCTAAACTAAACTGCCAATAGCCCTTAAAAGGGCCTTTTGCAGGGCATTGCCCCAAAGTAATCAGCTCTTTCACCTGTAAAAAAAAATACAAACAACCCCCCCAACAGTAAAACCCACCACCCACACAACCAACCCTCCAAATAAAAACCTATCTAAAAAAACCTAATCTCCCCATTGCCCTGAAAAGGGCATTTGGATGGGCATTGCCCTTAAATGGGCAGTTAGCTCTTTTGCCGCCCAAAGTCCCTAACTTAAAAATAAAACCCACCCAAAACACCCTTAAAAAAACCTAACACTAACCCCCTGAAGATCGACTTACCGGGAGACGTCTTCATCCAAGTCGGGCGAAGTGGTCCTCCAGGCGGGAGAAGTCTTCATCCAACCCGGGCAGAAGTGGTCCTCCAGACGGGCAGAAGTCTTCATCCAGACGGCATCTTCTATCTTCATCCATCCAGCGTGGAGTGGGTCCATCTTCAAGACATCTGACGCAGATCATCCTCTTCATCCGACGACTAACACAAAATGAAGGTACCTTTAAGTGACATCATCCAAGATGGCGTCCCTTAGATTCCGATTGGATGATAGAATTCTATCAGTCAATCGGAATTAAGGTAGAAAAAAATCCTATTGGCTGATGCAATCAGCCAATAGGATTGAAGTTCAATCCTATTGGCTGATCCAATCAGCCAATAGGATTGAGCTCGCATTCTATTGACTGATTGGATTGACTGGATGAATGAAGATAGAAGATGCCATCTGGATGAAGACTTCTGCCCATCTGGAGGACCACTTCTGCCCGGCTTGGATGAAGACTTCTGCCCGTCTGGAGGACCACTTCGCCTTGCTTGGATGAAGACGTCTCCCGGTAAGTCGATCTTCAGGGGGTTAGTGTTAGGTGTTTTTTTTTAAGGGTGTATTGGGTAGGTTTATTTTTTAGATTAGGGGTTTGGGCTTGCAAAAGAGCTAACTGCCCTTTTAAGGGCAATGCCCATCCAAATGCCCTTTTAATGGCAATGGGGAGCTTAGTTTTTTTTAGCTAGTATTTTATTTGGGGGGGGTTGGTTGTGTGGGTGGTGGGTTTTACTGTTGAGGGGGTTGTTTGTATTTTTTTTTACAGGTAAAGAGCTGATTTCTTTGGGGCAATGCCCTGCAAAAGGCCCTTTTAAGGGCTATTGGTAGTTTAGTTAAGGCTAGGTTTTTTTTTTATTGGGGGGTGGCTTTTTTATTTTAATATGGCTATTAGATTAGGTGTAATTAGTTTAAATATCTGTAATTTGTTTATTGTTTTTTTTTGTACTTTAGCTAATTTAATTTAGGTAATTGTATTTAATTTAGTTAATTTATTTAATTATAGTGTAGTGTTAGGTGTTAGTGTAACTTAGGTTAGGTTTTACTTTACAGGTAAATTTGTCTTTATTTTAACTAGGTAGTTATTAAATAGTTAATAACTATTTAATAACTATTCTACCTAGTTAAAATAAATACAAACTTGCCTGTAAAATAAAAATAAACCCTAAGCTAGCTACAATGTAACTATTAGCTATATTGTAGCTATCTTAGGGTTTATTTTACAGGTAAGTATTTAGTTTTAAATAGGAATAATTTAGTTAATGATAGGAATATTTATTTAGAATTATTTAAATTATATTTAAGTTAGGGGGTGTTAGGTTTAGGGTTAGACTTAGGTTTAGGGGTTAATAACTTTAATATAGTGGCGGCGACGTTGGGGGCGGCAGTTTAGGGGTTAATAAATGTAGGTAGGTGGCGGCGATGTTTGGGATGGCAGATTAGGGGTTAATAATATTTAACTAGTGTTTGCGATGCGGGAGTGCGGCGGTTTAGGGGTTAATATGTTTATTATAGGGGCGGTGACGTTGGGGGCAGCAGATTAGGGGTTAATAAATGTAGGTAGTTGGCAGCGATGTTAGGGACGACAGATTAGGGGTTAATAATATTTAACTAGTGTTTGTGATGCGGGAGTGCGGCGGTTTAGGGGTTAACATGTTTATTAAAGTGGCGACATTGGGGGCGGCAGATTAGTGATTAATAAGTGTAAGTAGGTGGCGCCGACATTGGGGGTGGCAGAGTAGGGGTTAATAAATATAATGTAGGGTTCGGCGATGTTGGGGGCAGCAGATTAGGGGTTCATAAGTATAATGTAGGTGGCAGCGGTGCCCGGGGCGGCAGATTAGGGGTTAATAATTATAATTTAGGTGTCGGCGATGTCGGGGGTGGCAGATTAGGGGTTAATAAGTGTAAGATTAGGGGTGTTAAGATTCGGGGTTCATGTTAGGGTGTTAGATGTAGACATACATTTTATTTCCCCATAGGAATCAATGGGGCTGCGTTAAGGAGTTTTACGCTGCTTTTTTGTAGGTGTTAGACTTTTTTTCAGCCGGCTCTCCCCGTTGATTCCTATGGGGAAATCGTGCACGAGCACATAACACCAGCTCACCGCTGACTTAAGCAGCGCTGGTATTGGAGTGCGGTAATGAGCAAAATTTTGCTCAACGCTCACTTCTTGTCTTTTAACAACGGGTTTGTAAAAACTCGTAATACCAACGCTGCATGTAAGTGAGCGTTGAGTGAAAACTGCTTGTTAGCACCGCATAGCCTCTAACGCAAAACTCGTAATATAGCCGAATATTTCTATAAATTAACCTTAACTCAAAATATACCACAAATCTGATGAAATTTCCAGGAAATATAATTCACTATATTACCCAAAGATAGTCTTATAATACTTAAATAATCAATCAGAGATTTTTAGAAATTTATCAACTCAATATAGCATTAAATAGTTCCAACTTAGACACAATAATATATGCAATTTCTAAAATATATCACAGTAACTCAAATTAATTTATGACTTAAAAATACAAAAATCCTTCCCTCTAAATAATAAATTTACTTAGCACTAATATAATTATTTGTGGACTACACAGGTTTCTAAAATGTAAATTATAACTATAAATTATACCTTTAAATCACAGCTACAATTTAACTATAGCTATAGAATACCTTTGATTTTACCATTTACGGAAAATCCATAAGGACCCCATTAATCCCCCAGGTAGGCCCATAGTTTCTGGCATAGATTCTCTATGTAACCACTTATCCCAATATGTGGATCATTTTTTACAGCCAATGGTACAGAAAACTAGGGCCTACCTGAGAGATAGTACACAAGTCATTACGAATTTTGAGGGTATTGCATGGAAAGATGACTATTGGTTTGTTACATGTGATGTGACTTCCTTATATACCTGCATCCCCCATAGGCAAGGTATTATGGCTGTCTCATCTGAGTTATCAAGATGGAATATTCCTAGAGAACATTCAGATTTCATCATTGAGTCCATCTTATTTATCCTCGAGCATAATTATTTTCTATTTGAGAAAAAATTCTATAGACAGATAAAGGGGACCGCAATGGGGACCACCTTTGCGCCCTCGTATTCTAATTTGTATGTTAACAGTTTTGAACATAAGCATATATGGTATAACAATCCGTTCCATGAAAGTATTATTAAATTTCATCGATATTTATCGATGATATTATAATTTTATGGAAGGGTGACAAATCAGATGTTGATAAATTTATTAAGTATATGAACCATAATAGTTACAATCTTGTTTTCACTGCAAATGTTTCAAATATTAAGATGGAGTTCTTAGATCTTCTCCTATATGTGGATGACAGCAAACAGATAGCCATTACTATAATAATTTTACTATGGATACACCCAAGTTTATTACAAGGTATAATGAAGGTGCTAATATTATACAACGTGTGTTGAGGAAACATTGGGTCATTTTAAAAACTGACCCTATTCTTGGTAATCTGTTGGCAGACAAACCTCAAGTTATTTTTAAAAAAGGAAAAAATTTAAAAAATGTATTGGCTCCTAGTAAGCTCAGGGATTCAGCAGTATCCGTGGATAACACATGTAATTGGTTAAGTGTTAAAAAAGGAACCTTTAGGTGCATGAAAACAATATGTAACATGTGTAGTCATGTTGACAATTCCCCTACCTTCACTAATTGGGATGGAACTCAGAGGTTTAATATCAACTGCAGGTCTACCTGTGATTTCACTTATGTGATTTATTTAATTAATTGTGGGTGTGGCCTCCTCTATGTAGGACGCATGAAAAGGAAGATAAGAACTCGAACTAATGAGCACATATATAATATTAAAATAGCTAAGAAAGAAAGAGCAGTCAAACATATTATCCCAATCCATTTTTCTGAAATGCATAATTGTAATCCATCTTCTCTAAAAGTAAAGGTGATTGACTGGATCCCCCCTAATAATCATAATAGGCTCCTTACCTTGAGACAACAGGAGACCTATTGGATTTACAAATTAGGTAGTCTGCAACCTAGAGGTCTCAATGTTGATTTGGACCTTGCTGCCCATATGTAATCCCTGTTTTGGGATGTGTGATTTTGTTTTGAGTTTTTTTTATGTGTCTTGACAAGGGTATAGTGTAGATCTTGTAATCTTGTCTGCGTTGTTTAATAAGTTTATCAATTTTACTGGATTATAAATTTATTCTCTTAGCTTATTTTAATTTTTGAGTATTTTATTAAATTACATTTTTAATGAAAAATTTTAAAATATTTATGATAGCTTAATTTTATTGCCATGGAGGCTATTTATAGGTTTTGATTGGGGGTCTGTTATGAATTATTATTACTAGATGGTAGGGATGTGTGTGTGTGCGTTTTTTGTATATGATAGTTTGTTATACCATTGACCCGTTGCCCCTTCTTTCAAGAGTAAATTCATATTCTCTCTAGTATTTTTTAGATGGATTTGCTTTGCCCATAAATATTTTTTTATATAGTATACATTTTTATATTTTTAGATGATATTTAAATGTTATTATTTTCATATATTGGATTATTTTTGGATTAATTTTTGATTGTATATTGATTTTTCCCAATTAATTTATGTATATCAAATTTAGCTATTAGAGTGTTTAATTATGGTTATATTGAATTTTTGAAGATTAATTTTGTTCCATAATTCTGTTTGTTTATTATGATGATTATGTGTATATGTTTTTGTAATACAATTGTATACCATTGATCTATGTATGTATCATGTTTGTATATTTTATTTTTTCGTTGTTTATTTAATCAGGCAATAGGGTGTTTTGTGTATTATATACCAATAGAGGGCGCTCTGTGTATAAATTGGCTATGCAACATCCCCCTGAATTACCGCACTTGAACTCTTTACAAACTTTACCCTTGAAAAAGTCTGACCGGGTCCGGACGAAACGCGTAGGGATCTCACAAAGGGTGACGTCTCCTTAGACAGTAATTGCAGCTGAGAGGTTGAGGCCTAAAGGGGGACGCTCCGGATCCTGTATCTCACAGTGACGTCAGACGCCGGCTTTCTGTTCGGCGGTCCACCGCTAAATCTGGACATACTTCTGCCTGTTTGATCAGGACTCAGACTGCTGCTGCCTCTGATTTTAACCGGGGATTACATCTGCTTACTTAAGTGTAAGTTACTATGTTTATTTTTAATACCTGTTTGTAATAAAATACTCAAGCTTGTTTGCGCTTCTTGTACCTCCTTTGCTCTAGCTAAAACATTAAAAATATAAAACAACCGTTAATACATTACCAGTAACCAATATGAGAGTTCAGCTTTTTCAATTAGAGTTTTCCAAAGTCATACGTGAAGGTATTTTTGCAAACAGGGTATCACAAAACACAGAGGTATTTCTCTATTTTCAACAGAGAGTTATTCCAAGTCAGGCCCCAAACCAAAGTGTGTTTTTGTGTCTTCCGTTCTTTGCATAGTCTTTTTGTCTGAGACCAATTTCACTTTCATTTCTAAATCACCCAATTCTCTGGGTACGCCCTTTAAGTCTTTGCTTATCTCTCATTGGCACTTGGAAATGCATATGGTAATTTAAAATACCCTGGCAATTTAAAATACCCTTTGGTTGCAATTCTCATATTTAACACCGGGGGGACAATAGGCAACGGAATGTAGTTTCATTAGAAAATACTACTACAAAAAAGTATATTTTCTTAAATGTTTATTCAATATATTTATTATTTTCTAGTATTAATAAACTATCTATATATACTCTCCCTATCTCCCTCTCTGCACGCATTATACTTATAAAGACTATTATATTCCCTTAGCTATATTATTTGCTACAAAATTTACTCCTAGTGATTAAAAGAAAGGATATTAACTTTTTCAATAAAATATGGACTTATGCTCATGAGTAAACTCTCCTCACCTTACAGACTGGGAGGGTTAACACTACCCAACTTAAAATGTTATAATCTGGTGGCACTTTTGAAATATGCTACTGACTGTACTGACTGGCTAATGGTAAAAAGCAATGTTACAAATTATCAGTTGGAAACAGTGTTATGTAGGCCCTATTCTCTGAAGGCGTTATTGCATTGTCCATTAAAAAATCAGCCGAAAAAAACTGCAAAATTATTGGTATTTAAGAACATAATAGCAGCATGGCAGTCTTATGGAAAGATCATTAAAATTAACCCCTATTTATCTCAATATTCACCAATCTGTGGCAATCCACAATTTATACCGGGAATAGACCAAAAAATAATTTTGATATGGCAGAACAAAGGTCTTTGAAATATAATACAGCTATTTGATGGAGCGTGAAATGTTGTGAAATCTTTTGAAAATATCATGCGGGAATTCCAATTAGATAAGCAAAATTTGTATGCATATATACAAATAAGGCATTACTTGGGAGACATTAAATTAAGTCATGGCTTAGAGTGGCAACTTGGAGAATTGGATCAGGCAATTAAATTATCTGGAAAAGGAAAATTTTCTATTTCAATCTTCTATAATATAATTTCAACCAGTTTCGCACAAGAACACCTTCTCAATATCTCCAAAGCTTGGGAAATAAGTTTTCCAGAGATATCAAGCGATGAGATAGGGGCCAGTTTCAAGCGAATTAAACGGGCAACACATTTAACTGCATGGAGGGAGTCCCATTTTAAACTTCTGAACCAAATCTATATAACACCTGCCAAACTATCGAAATGGTATAAAGATAATAGTAGGGGATATTATAGATGTAGAGCCTTAAAAGCAGATCTATTTCACTGCTTCTGGTCCTGTCCCAAGATCCTTGATCAAAAAAAAGAATTACTGGCTAAGTAAAGTAACTAGTAGTAAAGTTGAACTATGTCCCTTACACATTATTTTCCTTGCTGATTATGTAGACAATCAGCTTAATAGACACCTCATAAATACAGCAATATTGCTAGGACATAGTTTGATACTTTCTAAGTGGAAATCACATAACGCAACCAGTATATCTGAATTTATTAGTGGGATGACTAATCAAATAATTGTTGAGCAATATAATATGACATTGTACTCTAGTAAAAAGTTAAAAGCCTGCCTTGATAAATGGTCTAAAGTAATTGAAGCCCTCCCACCAAATGTCCAATTCCAAATGATATATCCCCTGAGGAAAGCAGAGATGATAACCAGTTAGAGAGTCTCTATCAAATTTAAGAAAAGCGGCCCAGTGGTGCTATATCCTTTGAGAAGCTATTGCCTCCTCCTCCGTCCTTCTCTCCTGGCCTCCCCTCCATTATTCCATTCCTTTCCCCCACTTTTCTTTCCTTTTTTTCTTCAGTCTCATCTAAGACTTTAAATATTGGTCAAAAGAAGCATAGAGAATATGGATGTATTTGATAGATCATGATTATTTGGTTGTTATCTTTTGTTTTCTTCTTGTCTTTTGTCGTTTGACATTAGGACATATACCCTTTTGGCATGGCTTTATGAAATCCGCTTAAGATTGTTAAGCAGTTGTATTTATATTGTTTTGGCCATGTAAAGATGTGTTGTATCTATGCTTTTCAAGTATATTGTATCATCTTTGAAAAATAAATACAAATATTAATAAAAAATAAAATAAAAAAGAATATATATATATATATATATATATATATATATATATATATATATATATACATATGATATATATATATTTCCTACTCATAATATGTTAAAATATGTATTTAAAAGTCATATTTCTATGAGTTGACTAGTAGTTGTAATTCAATATAAATATATGTATATTTGACTTTATTTGTATATCAGTTGATAATTAGTCATACTATTATTTGATTTTAATAGAATCATATAATTCCATATCTAGTATATCTCCAATGCTGAGTGTATAAAAGTGTATAAAAACATATGCTATAATTCACAGCACAAATTGCATAGGCCTTTATATACCAGTATCTACTAGTCGTATTTGGAACCTCATTTTTACACCAAGATTCCTGAAACAAAGAAAAATAAATTTAGTTTTATTTTGAAATACAGTCAAATATTTTAAATTTATCAATACAGCTACCCACTCAATATAGCAGACACTTATCTAATATAGTATTTCAGGCATAAAGGTATATCTCCCAGACCAATATATATATTATTTATATAATCTGAGTATTAAATAAATATATGAATTGTATAATTATCAGATCTAAGTTTTAAGATTTAAATTCTTATATAGATTCTAGCTTACACAGGGATAAATATACTTTCTTAAAGTGAATGTAAATTTTGATGCTAAAGTGACCGGTTTTTAAAAATTCGATTAAAAACAGGGGCAATTTAATTCATCAAAATTTATATTTCACTCCTGTTGTGAAAAAAAACTTACCTTTTAAACTTGACAGCAGCTCCAGCTTCCTCCAGTCGTCACAAGCCATTTCTGATGTCAGAAATGATGGATAGGTCATCCTCCAATCACAGCTTCCCCCCGGGGAATCAGTGTCTGATTCAATGTCGTAATTGGAGAAAGTCGGATTCCTCATTTTAGACCCAGGATGAGGCTTTGCAACGGGTGGAGGAAGCTGGAGCTGCTGTCAAGATTAAAAGGTAAGTATTTTTTACAACAGGAGTGAAATGTAAATTTTGATGAACTAAAGTGCCCCTGTTTTTAATCGAATTTTTAAAAACCAGGCACTTTAGCATCAAAATTTACATTCACTTTAAGTTTCTCCTGCTATTTTCCATAGAGACGTCAGTCTGAGCTTCGTGTATTTGAACTCAGCAAAGGGTAATTAACACTTTGATGATAAGAGCTATATTCCCTGAGAACCTGTGTAACTTTCATTATTTTCACAGACGGATTGTCACTCCTAAAGAGAGGAAACTCCTTATAAGGAAACACAAACCTGAGAATATCATGTGCTAAAAATCTCTTTGAAATGACATGCCTTCACTATTGGGACAAATTTTTATTATTATTATTCTTTATTTATAAAGCGCCAACAGATTCCGCAGCGCTGCCCATGGGTACAAGGATAAAAGTACAACGGAGAAACATTAGAATAAGAGACAAAATTTTACAGACAAATACAGGGGGAATTGAGGGCCCTATTCCAGTGGGAACAATCTAGTTTATTTCCCCCTAGCTATATTTTAGTATAGCTAGGGGGAGGTCTGTGTCTGGGATGTAGTTTCAGGCCTGTTTGAATAGACCTGTAGTTTACAAAAAATGTGTACCCGGGGTTATTATTTTAAGATAAATTAATTATTTATCTATATAATGCATATATATGTGTGTATATATATCTTATTTAATGTCATTCAGCAAAACCCTGACAGTGAGTACCAGTATCTTTATTTTTATACACAAACACACACGTACATATATTGATGCACACAAAAGGAAGATTATTGTATGAAAACAAATACACACCATTACATGCTTCACCTGAATGTCCTTTGGGACCTGGCGGCAAAAAAGAACTCAACACAGATCTCAGATTTGTGATTTGTTGGATACAATCAGCGATAGCGAGATAAACAAATCTGGGTTACTATAGCAACAGGAGCAAATCTCACACTGAGGGAGCTCAAATCAATATATATTCATGTAAATTAACATACTTATATACATTTATTTGTCAGTGTATGGGTACTGTTTAGCATATGTGTATACATGTATGTAAGAGTGTGTATATAAATATACCTCTTCTGTATGTGTGTCAGTAGAAGCAGATGATGGGTTAATACAAAATTAAATCATTCAGAACGTGGCAGACCTGATCTATTCATATAAGTGAAAATGTTATGTACTTCACAAAGCATTATCCACACAAATGCAGTGACTGCATTAGATGTAGTTTTTTTCTGCAGTATATCACGAAGCGATCAGATATCTTCTTATTTTCTCTGCTTTTGAATATATGACAAGGATGTCTAATAATGAATAGATATTAGGAGAGTGTGACGTTTGCTTGTTCCTTTTTATTAGTAAGCAGTGGTGAGAGCTATGCACCAGTCCCAAATATAGAAGAGGGTGATTAGAATTACGTGTCTCCATTGTTTTAATATAAGGAGCGCCCAAGGAATTAATGACCCCATCTGTACAGTCCTGGCCAAAAGTTTTGAGAATGACACAAATATTAATTTTCTCAAAGTTTGCTGCTTCAGTGTTTTTAGATCTTTTTGTCAGATGTTACCATGGTATACTGAAGTATAATTACAAGCATTTAATAAGTGTTAGACACCTAGATTACGAGTTATGCGCGCTATAGGGATATTAATGAACGCAACAAAAGTTGCGTTATTTAACCCTCTATAGCGCAGCTATTACAAGTTTTCAAACAGCCGCCTTGTGCGTGCGATATGGCTGCGTTGAGCTCCATACCGCACACAATCCAAGCGCTGTTTTGACATGCTCATGCACGCTTTCCCCATAGACATCAATGGGGAGAGCGGGTCAGAAATAAGTCTAACACCTGCGATTGCAGAAAGAAAAGCTCCGTAACGCAGCCCCATTGATGTATATGGGGAAAAAAACGTTTAAACCTAACACCCTAACATAAGCCCTGAGTCTAAAGACCCCTAATCTGCTGCCCTCGACATCGCCGACACCTACATAATGTTATTAACCCCTAATATACTGCCCCGATATCGCCGCCACCTAAATAAAACTATTAACCGTTAATCTGCCATTCCCGATATCGCCGCCACTATACAAAAGTTATTAACCCCTATTCCCCTGCACCCCAACATCGCCCACACTATAATAAATCTATTAACCCCTATTCCGCCACTCCCCGACATCGCCGACACTTAATCAAGTTATTAACCCCTAAACCTCTGGCCTCCCACATCACTACCACTAAATAAACCTATTAACCCCTAAGCCGCCAGCCCTCCACTTCGCAACAACCTAAATTAAACTATTTTAACCCCTAAACCTAACCCTAACTGTAACCTCTAACAATAACTTTAACATAATTAAAATATAGCTAAATTAACTTACAATTATTAACTAAATAATCCCTATTTAAAACTAAATACTTACCTGTGAAATAAAACCTAAGCTAGCTAAAATATAACTAATAGCTATATTGTAGCTAGCTTAGGTTTTATTAATATTTCACTGTTAAGTTTGTATTTATTTTAACTAGGTAGACTAGTTAGTAAATAGTTATTAACTTTTTAATAACTACCTAGTTAAAATAAATACAAACTTGGGGCGTGTCCGGGTGGCGGCCATGCTTGATCGCTTTATATAGAGATCTCAACAAGACTTCCAATACCCAGCCGATTTTGGCAATATTTATGCAGGCTTAGGTAGAACACACTGAGGAAGTTATCCTGAAGAGATTGATACCTAAAGTGTAAAATTTATGTTTGACAAGCTTAATCCCGGACCATCATAATCTAGTGCCACAACTTTGAACAGTTCCCCCACGTGAACCCAGCACCTCAGCACCTACTAGTTTACTAGCTGCCACAGACGAGCGATCACTTAGCATGGAGGAGTCAAGTGAGATTATACGAGCTATGCTACTATGCTAACAGGTTCAGATGCATTGAGGGAATCCCTACATCAACATAGAGCTCGGGATTTCAACCACTCAGGATCTGCGTTGACCCTCATTACAGAGACAAGTGCACAATATCCATCTGGGTCCTTAGGTCAGTGGGGGCGGCTCCTGCGATCGGGTGCCGAGATCTGCAGAGTCCAGCAGATCACAAAAGGAGAACGAGGACTTACAGTGGTGGACCCAGTTTATCTTCATTGCTATACTACAGTTGTGGAGGATCAAGTCTGCTGTCAAGGAAGCTACGCTTGCAGGACAGGTAGTAGTGCCATTCCTGAGAAAAGGCATCGGATGAACATCAGTATCAGGGCAGTTTATGTTTAGGGGTCTGTCCACCCTATTTCTATGTCCGTTCCAGCGGACCTAGAGAGGATATGGTATCCCAAGTATGTGGTCCTAGAGAGAGGATATGGTATCCCAAATATGTTTTTTTTAATTCTAACAGATCTGACTGTAAGCGTCTCTCACTCTTGACAATAAGAAACTTTTGCCTCTGCCATATTAAGCTTGAAATTATATTTTGCCTGGCCAAGCTATTAAAATATATATCTGACTTTCTGTTGATTCACCGGGCAGCTATCTGTGTGTTCTTATGTTGACGTTAAAGTAAATAGGTCTAATTCTTTTTGAACATTTGTTTTTCTATATGTTGATGTGTTTGCTCTCTTAGATTTTAAGTGCAGCTTTAGATATAATTATATTCCTCATAAAGTGATAATACTAGTAACCTATATTATACATTTTTAGAAGGTTCTCGTTTATTGTAACGCCTCCCAGTTCATCTGGGTATCTGGGTTTTCTCGTTAGCGGTTCTTTCCCGCTATTATTTCCCTAAAGCTAGCATAGGTCCATTAGTGACTGTCTATATCACTCTATCTCATAGTAGGGCCTTACGGTACTATGAATTTATGTTATAGTTATTTTTATCATTGGCCTATAAAGAGTATTACCGGTACATTCTACAAAGCAACTTGCCTTCAAGATGGGAACTGCCTCATACTTCACTATAGACACGCAACAACATTTCACATGGATGCAGGTACTGTTACAACAGAGCAGTTTCGACAAGTGTGGGGTAGGTTAATGGGAGATCCCCTGTCTGATCTACTGAGGTCGGCATAATACTACCCCTCCCCACCAGTATAGACTGGAGAGCTAGTTTTCAAGTTTGCTACCTCACAGACATAAAGTAATGGAAGCCTAACATATTGGAGAACTGTACTCTTAAGCTCACTGTTCTTTATTATCAATTTATGTTAGCTTGCAACAGGATATCCAGTGTGTTCATTAAGGAGTTTGGCTTGTTAATTAACCTCTTACTCGTAGGATATTGGTACTGTCTAGGTATTGATCCATTACTTCTTTTGCTAACTGTATACCGATGATGTTTGGGTATTATTGACTATGTAAGTATCCTGCACTGTTGCCTATGATGATTGCCAACTCACTCTGGTTTACTCAACTAAATTTCAGTTAGGCAATTATGGTTCCCTTTTCACTGGCCCATAGCAAACCGTTTATTAAATCATTGCGATATTATTGGCACTTGGAAAAGGGCAGCTAAGACCCGCTGCGAGGACCTAACACTCCCAGTGTCGCAATCAAGTAATACCCCTATTTTTTAACAATTACAAACCTTAGCTCTCAAAAGGGATAATATGTTTAACTTGATGGAGAGATGAGAGTATTTATAGAATGTGTCAGGTTTGTTAAGCCTTCAATTTAATAGCCTCCTAACGAGCTCAGATTGATATATGAGTTTAGTAGTAGCTCAGAGTCTCCTTATGTGTTACACAAACATTTTTTACACACATTAATATAATATTACCCTTTTCTGAGGCTATAATATAATATTCAATGAGGTGTTTTGCTTTTTATATTACTGTTTATAAATGAAAATAAGTTATGCTCAAGTTTATGATATCAATGTCAAAGCTCAGCTTTAGCAACCTTTTTTTAGATAATGCTTGAATATTCTTAAATTTTTACAATGCTTATATTAGTTGAGAATTTATCATAGGTCCAATAGAGACCATTTATATTACTCTATTCCCTCTAAATACCAGTTTAGATTATATGAGTCCAAGAGTGATGTATCACAGTAGGAGAGGGATTCAAAAACATAAAACGAGGTTTCAGGGTAGCCTGTTACATATAATTATAGCGATATCACTTTGGGTTTTCTTTGGAAAAATTTCTAACTGCATGTGACATGTGTTTGATATATCATAATATAAGAGAATGTTTTTGAATATCTCTGTAACATCTATTTAAAATTGTTTTGTGAATAACCTCAATAAAAACCTATTTTAAAAAATAAATAAATACAAACTTAAAGGGACACTGTACCCAAAATTTTTCTTTCATGATTCAGATTGAGCATGAAATTTTAAGCAACTTTCTAATTTACTCCTATTATCAAATTTTCTTCGTTGTCTTGCTATCATTATTTGAAAAATAAGGCATCTAAGCTTTTTTTTGGTTTCAGTACTCTGGACAGCACTTTTTTATTGGTGGATGAATTTATCCACCAATCAGCAAGGACAAGCCAGGTTGTTCACCAAAAATGGGCCGACATCTAAACTTACATTCTTGCATTTCAAATAAAGATACCAAGAGAATGAAGAAAATTTGATATTAGGAGTAAATTAGAAAGTTGCTTAAAATTTCATGCTCAATCAGAATCAGGAAAGACATTTTTTGGGTACAGTGTCCCTTTAACTGTGAAATAAAACCTAAGCTACCTTACACTATAACCTAACATTACAAAAAATAGCAAACACTAAAATTACTAAAAATAAAAAATCTACCATTACAAAAAATAACAAACAAAATTATATAAAACAATAAAAAGTATTCCTATTCTAATACCCTTTAAAAAAAACACCCCAAAATAAAAAAATCCTAATCTAGAATAAATTACTAAGGGTCCTTAAAAGGGCCTTTTGTAGGGCATTGCCCTAAAGTTAAAGGGACATGAAACCCACATTTTTTCTTTCATGATTTAGAAAGAGCATGCATTTTTAAACAACTTTCTAATTTACTTCTATTATCTAATTTGTTTTATTCTCTTGATATTCTTTGCTAAAAAGGATATCTAGATAGGCTCAGTAGCTGCTGATTGGTTCCTGCACATAGAAGCCTGGGGTGATTGGCTCACCCATGTGCATTGCTTTTTCTTCAACTAAGAATATCTAAAAAATGAAGCAAAATAAATAATAGAAGTAAATTGTAATGTTGTTTAAATTTGTATTCTCTATCTGAATAATGAAAAAAAATGTTAGGGTTTAGTATCCCTTTAACAGCTCTTTTGCTAGAAAACAAAACAAACACCCCCTAACAGTATACAAACCCCTACCCCTCAAACCCACAAAATAAAAATAAAGTAAAACCTAATCTACCCATTGCCCTGAAAAGGCACCACAAAATAGAAAACCTAATCTAGAATAAACTACCAATAGCCCTTAAAAGGGCCTTTTGTAGGGCATTGCCCTAAGTTAAACAGCTCTTTTACGTAAAAAAAACAACAACAAAAAACAAAGACCCACTAACATTACAAACCCCCCAAACCCACAAAATAAAAACAATTATCTAATAAAACCTAAGCTAACCGTTGCCCTGAAAATGGGATTTGTATGGGTATTGCCCTTAAAACCCTTAAAGCCCAAACCCTAAACTAAAAAAAAACACCCAAAAAAACCCTCTAATCACTAACCCCTGAAGATCCACTCACTGTTTTTGAAGTCCCGCTTGAACGATCTTCATCCAGGAGGCGAAGTCCTCATCCAGGCGGCATCTTCTATCTTCATCCAGACGGCCTCTTCTATCTTCATCCAGGCAGCAAAGTCCTCATCCAGGCGGCAAGAAGTCTTCATCCAGACGGGATCTTTTATCTTCATCCAGGCGGCATCTTCTATCGTCATCCCAGCGGAGCGGGTCCATCCTGAAGACATCAGGCCCGGAGCATCCTCGCCGACGTATAATGAATCTTCAATGCAAGGTACGCGATTCAAGATGGCGTCCCTTGCATTCCTATTGGCTGATTTTATTCTGGAAATTCAAATCAGCCATTAGGATGAGAGCTACTGAAATCCTATTGGCTGTTCAAAACAGCCAATAGGATGAGAGCTTCTGAAATTCTATTGGCTGTTCAAATCAGCCAATAGAATTTCAGTAGAATTCTTGTCCGTATAGGCTGGAACGCAGGTTTTTTTAGCCTCACCGCAAAACGCGTAATGGCAGCGATATGGAAGTCCAATGAAAAAACATAATTTTAGTGTGTGCAGGACTGACGTTGCGTTACAAGCTAAAAGGCTTATGGTACAGCTATACCGACAAGACTTGTAATGACTGCGGTGTTGTTTTAACGCTGAAATTGCCCTTTTTTTCAGCGTTAAAATACGAACGCAAAACTCGTAATCTAGGTTAGAGACTTTTATTAAAAATTACATTAAGTTTTTGCAAAGAGTTAATATTTGCAGTGTTCTTGCTGGAAAAAGCATTGTTCGTCACCAAACTGTTCTTGAATGGTTGGGAGAAGTTGCTCGTGGAGGATGTTTTTGTACCATTCTTTATTCATGGCTGTGTTCTTAGGCAAAATTGTGAGTGAGCCCACTCCCTTGGCTGAGAAGCAACCCCACACGGAAGTTAGGAAGCAGCGGTCATAAGACTGCTGCTCCTTAACTTGTCCGCCACCTTTTAGGAGTGAAATCATCCCGATTCCTGCTAGCGGACGGTTTTAGTGTCTATAAAACACTGGGAGCTGCCATGTTGTAACTTGGTTACCTTCTCTGCAGTGGCTAAGTAGAGACAGTTATAAGTAGGTCACTAGAGTGTGCAGCCAATGGCTGTGTGGAATATAACAGTGCTGTGCACTTCTATTTCTCACAAGAACTGAAAAGCTCTCAATTTCAGAATGGAATTACAGAAAAAGGGGACAAAATAAATAAAGAAAGTATATTGCAGAGTTTTTTTTTATAGATACGAATTATCATTTTATGTTATCATCTCAAAGTGTTTAATGTCTCTTTAATAAAGGATACCAATATAAGTAAATTGGAAAGTTGTTTAAAATACCATGCTCTAGCCAATCAATTTAAGTTTAATTTTGACTTTAATGTCCCTTTATCTTGATTCAGTGGTAATTGATCTATCTTTTTGAGAGGAGGTTTACAGATGTGTCGGATGTCACGTTTAGTGTCAAAATAAAGCTTGGAGGTTGTTATTATATTATTAGTTATCTGTAGTTCTACCTATGTTTGAGTTAAATGAACAGTAAACTCATTTAAATTTGAATATAAAATGCTTATTGATGTAAATAAATTTGCAGTATGCTTTTTATTATTTATTTTGCTCCTTTTCATGTCATTAAGCTCTTTAAATTATTGTTCTTCTAATTCTCAGAACGCACACTACATACGTGTCAAGGCTAACCCTGCTACATATATTTCCATTATTTAACCCTTTGAGCGCTAAGCTGGATTTATTTATTTATTTTTTGTTTTTTACTATTTTTAAAAGGTTAGGTGATTACCTTTTCAACGGTGAGTCTTGGGGGTCTGTAGCTGCTTAGATGCCTGAGATACAGGCTTCTAAGCAGCATGCCCCCTTTCCCTATCTTGTCCATTGTAATTTATTGCGCGGTGACGTAACCGCATGTTACGGGAAGCCCCGTCACTATACAGGCCCGATCGCTAGGGTGGGAGTTGATGGGAGCCCCCAGATTGCTCTTAAGGTAGGTGAGTGCTAGCGACGTCTCTTTAAAGGGACATTATACACTAATTTTTTCTTTGCATATATGTTTTGTAGATGATCTATTTATATAGCCCATAAAGTTTTATTTTTAAAAAAATGTATAGTTTTGCTTATTTTTAAATAACATTGCTCTGATTTTCAGACTCCTAACCAAGCCCCAAAGTTTTATGTGAATACTGTCAGCTACCTTCTCCAGCTTGCTCCTGTTTGTGTAAAGGGTCTTTTCATATGCAAAAGAAGGGGGAGTGTCTTATTTCCCACTTGCAGTGGGCTTTCCAACTACCTTTTCAACAGAGCTAAACTGTGAGCTTCTAAGTAAGTTTTTAAACAGTTTTATACTGGATTTTTATATCAGTATCTGGGCATCTTGTTCTTTATAGTAGTGTCTATTACATACAGTTATATAAAAATGAGTGTATACTGCCCCTTTAACAGATAAGAACTGCATAAAAATTAACTTTATACTAGTACTGTAACAATGGCTTGCTTTGTTATTTGCAAATTCCCACCTAGCTTTGTTCCTCAAAGTATGTGCTGGGTGAAGTTTGGCTATTGAAAAACAATTGCAACAAAGTTTGGTTTAAAAATGTTTAGATTTAGCTGATGTTATTCTATAGCAAGACAACAGAAATGTCTTGTAATTGTAAGGTAAGAGTCAGTCAAGCTCCATTATAATCAATACAGCACTTCTTTTTCTTAACAGTTCACTGAGAAGAATACTGGCATCACAAAATACCTTAAAAAAAATTAATAAACAGAACAGAAAAATTTACTAAATAAAAAATACTTGCTCTATAAACCTGTCCAAAACACAACTAGAAAACAGAAAAATAAAATAAATAATAATAATATACAAAAAATTTCAACTTTAAAACAGAGAGACACGACCACGAGACACAGTTCACAAGAGTATTAGAGACTTTTTGAATTCTGCACACTGGTCTGTGGTGTTTGTGAAAAACCTTACGACTCCTCTATAACACACAGAAACACCCACTTTCTTTCTCCTCAGCTAAGGACAATTATTCAGAAACCTATTACCCCCTGATCTGTCCTTTAATTTCAAATTGAAGCACCTACATTCTCTATTGCAGGAATTTTTACTTGCCATTGAGATTGAGGACCCTCTACCTGCAAACAAATAATCTGTGAAAAAGATTGATACGTTATTTAAGGCAGTAATAAAGAAGCTATCTACCTACCCATTCCCTGAGCTAATTAGCAAGAAATAACAAACCAGTCATACCCTTTGTTACTCTCCCAAATTAAAAGATGTTCCCTTTACTCTATGAAAAATTGGAAGTATGGGAGAGTATTCAAAAGGTGGAAAGAGATATCTCCACTTTGGCTAGGCAGATTACCATTATTTTTTAAAGAATTGTACCTCTTTTAAGGATCCTATGGACAGAAATCTTGAAGGTTTCCTCTGGAGATGTCAGCTGGCAGGCTATATGTTTTCTACAACTGTTAGTGTAGCTTGCATCTCTTCAGCTACTGCAGTCTGGTGTAACAACATATCTGAACAGGGGCGAAACTACAAGGGGTGCAGAGGTCGCAGGTGCGACTGGGCCCCTGAGGGTGGGGGCCCAGCTTTAAAAAAAAATAAAAAAATTTTTAATAAAAAACGTTAACCTTCCATTGCCTGCACTGATATCATGTGAGTGTGACATGACTACAGGGGTTAGTGTTTCTTTTTTACCCATTGGTGTTTATGTGTGTGTATGGTGTGTGTGTGTGTATGTATGTGACTGTGTGTGTATTTATGCATGTATGTGTGTTTGTATATGTTTGTGGAACCAGCAAATTACAGATCTTGTTACTACAGCATGGGGGGGGCAGGGGGTAAACAGTGTCACTATACAGTACCACTATATACAGTAAGGGGGGCTGGACCATGTCACTGACTACTGTGGTCATTTTATAAAGTACTGGGCGGGTAGGGTCAGGCCAGCCATCTCACCGGCAGATTACAGACTGTGTCACTAACTCACTATATACAGTACTGGTGGGTTAAACAGTGTCACTATATACAGTAATAGGGGGTCAGACCATCTCACAGACTGTGGGCACAGGGTACCTCCTTTTGCAGACATGTAATCTGATTCACATTTTTTTTTCTGCGTTAAATGTAAAAAAAAAAAAAAAAGTATTAAATTCACCTTTTTTTGGAGGGGTGAGAGGTGGTGGGGTGTTTCTAGTTACGCCTCTGTATCTGAACTAATTTCCCAACATTGGAATGTAAAATATTTACAGTACATACACAGTTAAACACTTTATGAAATATTAAAGAGATAGTAAACACCAACATTGTTATTGTTTAAAAAGATAGATAATCCCTTTATTTACCATTCCCCAGTTTTGCATAACCAACACTGCTATATAAATATACTTTTGACCTCTGTTAATACATCCTCAACACTCAATAACCATATGAATGCAATACATACCTTGTCATCATGGACATACTTCTATAGTCACTTCAGGACAACAACATCTGCAAATGGTCGTGTCTTTATAATTCATTTTCAATATGTAATTGTGAATCACACTCACACTGTCAGGATTGTCACTAACCAATATACCGCCAAAATCCTAATTGCAAACACCCCCTAACCTATTAACCCCTAAACCACCACAACCCCCAATGCAAACACCCCCTAACCTATTAACCCCTAAACCACCACAACCCCCAATGCAAACATCCCTAACCTATTAACCCCTAAACCGTCACACATGCCAAGGAGTATTTTCCTTGCAAAGGGGTTACATGAATAGATAATTCTTAAGAGGTGTGAGTGGGCTATTGTTTGTGTCAGTTTCAGAAGATCTCCTAGTATCTATTTTCAAAAGAGGTATTTTACACACAAAAAGTCCTTTATGGGAAAGTTTCTGTTGAAAACTCAGGGAGCGGCTGTGTGCTTTCAAAAACAAAACTAGACAGTACTGTGATCACTTGAGAAATTTGTCTCCCAATTCAGCAGTAAAGCAAAAAAACGTTTTCAGGAGAAAATTGCCAATAGATTGTAATCAAGGCCAATATCATAAACATTGGTGTCAAATGAGTCACAAATATGAGTCCTTGTATCAATAGTGTTATATTGGTCACATATACTGCCCTGTGGTTCCATTACACAAAACATGAAATCTTGGCAACAACTACTACTGTATATACTGTGAATAATCATATTACAGCATTGCTTACAATGTGCATATGGAGTGACAAACTAAGAACAAGAAGGAAAAAAAAATATTTTCCCCATCTTCTACCCTGTAACTCCTTTCCACACATAACATTTTCATTGCACAAAATAACCATCTAATCTAAGTCTAATAAACCTATATGACAAGTCACGGTTCCTTTTCCCTCCATCCTTCATCTACATTCAGGAAAAGAAGGATTCAATTCACTTATTACTCAGCATCATTTTCAGATAATACAATAACCCTAACCCACTTTCAATCTTCCTCATAAATTATTTCCTTTTATCTTCCATATACATAATCCAGGGTTCATAGAGAGCCAAAAATCACTCTTTTTTTATCTAGAATATCCGCTGATAGGCTGTCCATCTGATAGTAGTAATTAGTTTTACGTTCAATAATATCAAAATTGGATAAATTTGTTTTCCAGAATTTGAATATACAAAGTCTAGCTGCTGTATATATCAGTGCTATAATTTTGTTATTGATCAATGAAACAGAGCTTGGTGAGGCAATAATACTAGAAACTGCCTCCAAATATTTGGATGAGACACATCCACCCACCATATGAGTGTATTTCCCCTTTTCCCCACAAAAAAAGAGGTCTGCCAAAGAAAACGATAAAACTTTACTTTTATTCGACAATGTTCAGTTTAAAAACACAAACAGGTGTATAAACAGTCACAGAGGGACAATCACAGAAGGGAGGAAAGTAAGCAACTGGCTTACGCGTTTCGGCCTTGCTTGGCCGTAACCATAGCCTTCTGGTTACTGAACATCTGTGTCTCATTTAAAAAGGGGGTAAAACAAATTCTGATTGGTTAATACAGAGTACACTCCTCTCTATCTTAAAGTACCTGTGCTCATTTATGATTGGCAAGATTTGACAATAATGAATATATTCATGTATAAATATGTTAAAAACAACAAACAAAAATAGACGATCATATTGTATTAGATGAAACACACCTATTTGACACAGTGGTAACATGATCAACACAATACCCTATTGGTATTGTTATTATTCTTTAATAATAATAACATTTAAAGTGTCACACCAAGTGTAATGTGATACCAAGTAACGCTAAACAGAGCATACTTTAGCGGGTAAAGAAACTCCCAATCAGTAACAGTCCTTCAAAAATGCTACAAACTCAGCTACAAACAATGCCTGAACTGTTCTAGAACTTAAAATTTGAGGGACAGTGACTTAGAGAGAGCAGTTGAAAGGGTCATGGGTATTCCATGATTGGTGTCAGGGCAGTGCCAAGGATGTTTAATGAGCATAGCTGGGGGGGTCCTTGGTTTAAAGGGACAGTGCTGTTTGTGGAGAAGAAAGAGTCAGTCAGCCCTGCACAGCCTGTGGTTATGCAAAAGTGGTGCAAACATGGGCAGCAACAGAATTTTTTTCTAGGAAGGGGTAAAAAATAAAATGCTCTCAATAAAATAATATTTTTGTCAACAATCACAGAAGAAGTGAGTAATTTGTTAAACACCAGAGCTGCATATTCTTTACATTTTCTTTAAAAATTCTAGGGATGACTTTGTCCACCACTAAGGATGCCCATGGGTGCAATCTAAAAATTGTAGATGTTCTACATCCATCCATCCAAACCATAGATTCACCACTAGTCTGAGCTAATCTTTACGTTCTGCAGCTAAGGTAAAGGTTCTCTGAATTAATTCTATTTGCCTTTTTACTGTTCTACATTAAACAGAAACCCAGCTCTGTCTGAGCCTCTCCTGCAAACTTGCAAAAGGTAAGTAATATTAGACTGATGGAATTTTAGAATTGTATGGACTTGTCCTAATAATTTACAGTTAGGGGTGACTCTGCAAAGTGACCCATCAAAAGTACTGATGACTGCTCGATCTAAATATAACAGGATACATTAAATATGGCAGATATCCTAGTTAAAAAGCTCAGCACAATGAGTAATTGTGGTGCTTGGGAACTGAGAATTACCATAGAAACTAGATTACATGGGACCTAAAATACTAGTGTTTATTAACCCCTCTCCTCTTGAATTTATTCACATAATACATTTATAGAATACACAGAACGTTCAATGTAATGTGCATATGGTCGATCTGTAAAGACAAAGGTTAAAGAATTTTTTTTTTTTTTTACCTCCAGCAGGAATTCTGGTATATGTAGTCTTGCTTATATGATTTACAGACACACATGCAGGTGATGCAAACTCATGTGTGTTTAATAAAAAACATATCATTACTTTTATTTCCTTCAGAGATGCACATGTGCTATACAAATGAAAGTAAAATTATCAACCTATTTGTGCATTTAACAATTGAGAAATCATATTTTCTTCCTTCAATTAATCAGTTATAATAGATTTTTAAAGGGACACTGCACTAAAACAGCACATTTTTAAAATAATCTATTAATGGTATATATATATATATATACATATATATATATATATATATATATATATATATATATATATATATATATATATATACATATATATATATATATATATATATATATATATTTAAATTATGCTCTTTTGCTCTATAAACCAAATGGTGAGAATTTCCCCTAATAGGGCTAGATTATATTGAAATATTTTTATTGAGATTTTCCAGATAACACAAAGATACACATATAATAAGACATACATCAGTGGTTTAATTGCTTACCCAGTTACAGTTCAACTATAACAAACATTATATAGAGTGGTAGTAACTAGAGAATCTGAGTTCTGAATTATCAGCTCTTGTAACTCCTATTGTCTTCACATAATAAACAACCTATCAGTGTGTATATGAGTTATTATTATATCGGAGATCTCATCGTATATTTATATTCAGTCTAAATACACCACTGTTATTGCCCTGGAAGGAAATAAGAAGAAAGAACAGGTAAGAAGAGGTAGTAAAGGAAACAAAGAAGAGAAATAGAGTGGTCACTTGTGGGTACCTGCAAAGATATAGGATACTCAGTCTTAACCCCTTAAGGACCAGCGACGTACCCTGTATGTCGCTGGCCTTTTTTTGGGACTTGATTGTTTTATAGCGCGGTCTTGCCACCAGCGTTGAGACTGCTCTATTCCACAAAGACTGCTGGAGGGAGGGCATTAATAGCATGTTCTTGCTAGACTTGTGCTATTATGTCCTGAAAAAACCCTTAACGATTAGTGACATACAGGGTACATTGTGGTCATTAAGGGGTTAAGGGGCTTTCTGTAAACTGCATCTATTTTGTAGTCTCTCCTTATTTTCCCAAATTATCCACTCTTCCCAAGTGTTTATGTATTCTAGTCTGTTATCTAATAGGGTAGAGGCAATGATTTCCAGTGTTTTGCAGTAAGAGTTTTGACCGCTGTGCAAATTCTTCCTGTCAATTTGGTAGATGATTTAGAGAAACCCTCAATAGGGAAGTTTAGTAGGGCTTGCTCTTTGGTAAGTTTGACTTGTTTATTAAAGATTTCACTTAAAGGGACACTGAACCCAAACTTTTTCTTTCCTGATTCAGATAGAGCATGCAATTTTAAGCAACTTTCTAATTTACACCTAGTATCAATTTTTCTTCGTTTTCTTGCTTTCTTTATTTGAAAAAGAAGGCATCTAAGCTATTTTTTTGGTTCAGAACCATGGAAAGCACTTGTTTATTGGTGGGTGAATTTATCCACCAATCAGCAAGAACAACCCAGTTTGTTCACCAAAACTGGGCCGGCATCTAAACTTACATTTTTGCATTTCAAATTAAGATACCAAGAGAATGAAGACAATTTGATAATAGGAGTCAACTAGAAAGTTGCTTAAAATTGCATGCTCTATCTGAATCACAAAAGAAAAAATTGGGTTCAGTGTCCCTTTAATAAGTTGTTGGTGGATTCCCAAACCCATTTAATTTTTGAGAATGACCACCACATGTGGGTATAGGTGCCTTCTTCCTGGCCTCCTCTATAGCAATTATATGAATTTGTTATGTTTACATCTGTATTAGATTGCTTAAATCTGCTAGGATGCAGGTACCATCTATACAACACTTTAATATAGTTTTCCTTTAAATTCACAGTTATCGAACAAGATTCGCCTCTTCTCAGTATATCTACCCATTCTTTATTTTCTATAGAAAATTGCCCTTCTTCCCATTTTTGAATGTGTTTTAATTTAATGGAGGGAGTCTCTGTATTTAGTACATTACATAAACTTGAAATAGCTCCCTTGAGTCTCTTAAAAGTGACAGATAATGGGGACGATTTATCAAGCTCCGTATGGAGCTTGATGCCCCTGTTTCCCTGCGAGCCTTCAGGCTCGCCAGAAACAGAAGTTATGAAGCAGCAGTCTAAAGACCGCTGCTCCATAACTTGTCCGCCTGCTCTAAGGCCGCAGACAGAAATCAACCCGGTTGAATACGATCGGATTGATTGAAGTGTGTACTTAAATAGCACTCAACAACACTATTTTACCACATCTGGTATTAGATGTTATTATATTGTGTAACACCAATATTAGAAAGATGGAAGATGAAAACTTAACTTTTAATAAATTGTTATAAAACTCAATAGTACAGAATAACAACTCTGATTGTTAATAGGCGAAGGTGAACCCGAGCCGAACATGTCAGGGGGAGTGAGAACCATGAGGTTGTATTTTTAAACTGCTATTGTAGTGATACCCTTGTTGTAGGAATTAGCCAGTCATTGTGTATTGGGTCAACTTTAGTTAATCTTTTTGTTCATCTATAGGAGAGCACAGAGCGTTATACCCATAGAGTGGCAGTCACGCACGCTATTACCTAAGTGCTTTACTGTATGCTGTATTTTGCCTTGGGAACATCAGTTCCCGGTATTAACAATCAGATTTTATTTACATAGTAATAGCAAGTAGCAGACGTGGCGATAACCTTACAAGCCACTATAATAAGGGTTTGTCTGACACTCTCGTATTAATACTATCAGTGTCGAGCCTCAATAGAAGCGAGTTCACATAAAAGGGACTTGCTGCCATCCGTAATTGATATACAGTACTAATCTTTATGTTTGTGTATTTTCACGGACCTTAATATTTCATTCCAATGTCAAGATGGATACATTAATTATATCTAGGCACTGTGTTAGTAAATATTACTTTACCGTTTAACCCTTAAATGACCGAATGAATACGGTTGACTCCTCATATGCCAGAATTTGTAAAGATGAATTATTCAGAAATGACTACGAAAATAATCACTTTAGCATAATAGCAAGGGGACACACTACATTGTGTTTTTATTTTGTACTATTGAGTTTTATAACAATTTATTAAAAGTTAAGTTTTAAACTTCCATCTTTCTGGTGTTACACAATATAATAACATCTAATATCAGATGTGGTGAAATAGTGTTGTTGAGTGCTATTTAAGTACACACTTCCTTAATGTCTATCACCCTTAGTGTACAGCACCATCTTCCTTAATGAATATTGCTGTTTAACATAAAAATGATTTATAATATTATATTACAATTATATCTATTAGGAAACAACACCGGTAGTGCCATTGCTTTCTTCTTTCTTTTGTTCATAAAGTGTTTGAAACTATGTATAACATTGCTATAAACAATGTTGCAAATACTGCTCCCAGATGGCAAGAGACACGTGCACACTCCTGAGCTCACCTAGTATTACTCTTTAACAAGAGAACTACGCAAAATTGATCATTTAAGTAAATGGGAAAATTGTTTCAAATGTTGTGCTCTATTCAATCCATTTAAGTCTAATTTTGAACAAAGAAAAACATGTGATAAAGCACTAGTAAGGATATATGATCTTCAGGAATCCAGAAGTTAAAGCGATATTCCAGCCAAAATTGGAAAACACATGGGTGCATTTCGGTATTGAACAGAAACAATTTTGTAATATGCATGCATTAGCAAAAATGCTTCTTATAAAAGCTATAGCTGTTTCAAAAGTGTATTTAAGTATGCGCTGTGCACGTGGGGCGCGATCCGATATACAGCGCAGGTTTCGGCGCAAGCGTGGAAACCTGCGCCACCCGTAGTTTCAGCTCACAACTCGAGCTATCTTATATACGGCGCCATCAGATGCTAAAGTGCCGTAAGTCTGACAAACCAGCGATGTCTAGAAATCTGCGTAAGTACAAATTTCTGGAGTCGCCAGTGACTTACGGCACTTTAGAAACTGCCGCCGCATAAAAAACCTGACTAAGTTATAAAATCACCCGTACTGTCTAACACGCCTCCCAAACATAGCCCGACATGTATACCCCTCTATCCTCAATCACCCCTCTCACTCCTAACAATAAATGTATAAACCCCTAAACCGCCACTCCCGGACCCCGCCGCCAGCTACATTATCTATATTACCCCCTAATGTGAGCCCCCTAAACCGCTGCTACCTATTTTAACTATATTACCCCCTAATGTGAGCCCCCTACCCCGCTGCTACCTATTTTAACTATATTACCCCCTAATGTGAGCCCCCTACCCCACCGCCACCTATATTAAAATTATTAACCCCTAATCTGACCCCCTTACACCGCCGCCACCTATATTAAAATTATTAACCCCTAATCTAATCCCCCTTAAACCGCCGCCACCTATATTAAAATTATTAACCCCTAATCTAATCCCCCTTACACCGCCGACACCTATATTAAATTAATTACCCCCTAATCTTATCCCCCTATACTACCGCCACCTATATTAAATTATTAACCCCTAATCTAATCCCCCTATACCGCCGCCACCTATATTAAATTAATTAACCCCTAAAATACAAAAATTTCCCTACCTCTAAACCTAAGTCTAAGCCTACAAATAGCCCTGAAAAGGGCTTTTTGCGTGGCATTACCCCAAAGTAAACAGCTCTATTGCCAGCCCTTAAAAGGGCTTTTTGCGGGCCATTGGCCTAAAGTAACCAGCTCTTTTACCAGCCCTTAAAAGGGCTTTTTGCGGGGCATTGTCACAAAGTAATCAGCTCTTTGCCTCTAATCTAAATCCCCCTACACCGCCGCCACCTATAATAAATGTATTAACCCCTAATCTAATCCCCCTACACCGCCGCCACCTATATTAAAATTATTAATCCCTAACCTAATCCCCCTACACGCCACCACCTATATTAACTATATTAACCCTAATTATATTAGGGTTAATATAGTTAATATAGTTATTATATTGTATATATTAACTATATTAACCCTATCTAACTCTAACACCCCTAACAATTATTATTTCAATAAATCTAAATAATATTAATAATATTAACTAAATTATTCCTATTTAAAACTAAATACTTACCTATAAAATAAACCATAAGATAGCTACAATATAATTAATAATTACATTGTAGCTATTTTAGGGTTTATATTTATTTTACAGGTAACGGTATTTATTTTAACTAGGTACAATAGCTATTAAATAGTTAATAACTATTTAATAGCTACCTAGTTAAAATAATTACCAATTTACCTGTAAAATAAATCCTAACCTAAGTTACAAATACACCTACACTATCAATAAATTAAATAAACTACAAATAGCTAAACTAAACTACAATTAACTACACTAAACTAAATTACAAAAACAAACACTAAATTACAAAAAAATAAAAAAAGATTACAATAACTATATATTGCGCATGCGTTAGTTGTTAGGTTTTATTTTGAAGTTTGAGGTTGACAGGTAGATAGACATTGCGCATGCATTAGGTGTTAGGTTTTATTTAGCAGCTAGTTTAGGGAGTTACGGGGCTCCAATAGACAGCGTAAGGCTTACTACGCCTGCAATTTGTGGCAAGGTAAAAATAGATTAGGATTTCTCCATTTTCGCCACGTAAGTCCTTACACTGTATATTGGATACCAAACTGCGCTGGTTTGGTATACCTGTCTATGGGCCAAAAAACTACGGCCGAAGGCAGAAATATACAAGCGTAACTTCTATGTTACGCCGTATATAGGATACCAAACCAGCGCAAAATTTGGTGTTGCCGGCTTTTGCGGGCGACGCTGCATATCGGATCGGGGCCCAGCATTTTAAACACAGCACTTGTTTAGAGAGCCTAAAGTTCTTGTACCATCTGGTAATTACTCATTTGTTAATTGCTGACATGATAGAAGCCCAACTGGTGAGCTGAGCAGCTGCTGTATTTAAAACGTGGGTGCAGTGACAATATCTAGCTATGCTTCACATGCACATGCAGAGAAAAATGTTAACACTAAAACAGTGATAACTTTTACTAGAAGCATTTTTGCCAATACGTGTATTTTGTAAATATGTTTCTATTCAAAGATGTAATAAATCTATGTGCATTTAATTTTTGACTAGAATGTCCCTTTAAAGTCTTTGGAAGAAAAGGAAAATAACAACAAATAGTGAAGTCATGTATACATGTATATATAAAAAAGAGGTGGATGTATCTACTCACACTTATAGGAGCTATAACTTAGCTCTCAGTAAAACGACTGATGTGTCAAGGTAAAGATAGATCAGGGGACATCAAACTTCGTAAAAACAATTTATTTACTCATATAAAATCACTCAGGATAAGGGAACAATTTGCAAAACACAAAGCCGACTGTAGAATCAACAAACACTGCGTTCACAGATGGCTACCGAGTCTAAATGTCAAAGTCCCAACCCTCCTTGTGACATCAGAGTCCCAACAGTCCAATCAAATCCAACATACATTTCAGGGAACGTTCAAATCAACCAATAGGATTTCAGTAGCTCTCATCCTATTGGCTGATTTGAAAATGTCAGTCAATAGGAATGCAAGGTGCCCCAAGCTTGAGTGTATGGCGGTGATCATATAAAGAGGATTCTCCCCGCTGGATGTCCGCGCTTCCAGCGACGATGCTCCGTGCGTCCACAGTTCTACGTCACCAGGATGAAGATAGAAGATGCCCCCGCCTGGATGAAAATGGATGTCCGGACTTCAGAAACTCTGAGTAGATTTCCTGGGGTTAATGTTAGGGTTTTTTTTTTGTTGTTTTTTAGATGGGCAGTAAAAGAGCTGAATGCCCCATACATATGCCCCTTTGGGGCAATGGATATTTTAAGATTTTTTTAGATTTAGGTTTTTATTTTGGGTGGTTGGTTAGGTGGGGGTTTTACTTTTAGGGGGGACTTTGTAATTTTGTAAGGTAAAAGAGCTGTTTAACTTAGGGGAATGCCCTACAAAAAAGGCATTGGTAGTTTATTGTTAGGTTAGGGGGGTTTTATTTAGGTTTTTTTTTTTTATAGGGCTATTAGATTAGATGTAATTTTTATTATTTTGGATAATTTTGTTTTTTATTTTTTGTAATCTTAGTGTTTTTTTATTTTTCGTAATTTTAGTGTTTTTTTTTTTTTTGCAGTGTTAGATTTTTTAAATTTTTTTAGGATTATTTAAATATGTAATTTGGGATTATTTAAATTTGTTATTTAGGTTTTTTATTTTTTTGTAGTATTAGTTTTTTTTAATTATTAAATTTAGGATTTTTAATTGGTAATTTATATTATTTTATTAGAATAGTTATGCTAGGTTAATTTATAGTTTAATCTTAGTTTTTTTATTTCACAGGTAAGTTTTTATTTATTTTAAGATAGTGATATTGTAACTTTTTTTTTTTTTAAATATATATCTTTTATTGAGGTTTTGCAAAAACAAATATAATACAATGTACAATGAATGGTGCATATTGCAGATAAAAAAAGCCTGTCGTAGGGCACAATACAATGCAATTTTAGCTAGAACACAAATTAACAGACCTAAGAAATATCACAGTATTAACTGAAACCTCTATTTTTATGTATATAATAGGTTTTATGAATGACTAGTTATCTGGCCCTACATGGGCTCTGTGATATAGGCAAGATACAAACTAAAGTATAGTAGTCATGGTGAAGACCCAATTAGGCCTAATGACACTTTCAGGGTGTTTTCCAGCGGGTAATAGAATGGTCACATCCGGACCAGAAATGACCCACATCCAATATAAAACAATATATAGTGGGATGAAACGGTATAACCTGGGATGTGGGGGGGGGGGGAGGTTATCAACTGAAATGGAACAGTTTAACTAAAATAGTAAGAGCAGTCTAAGTAGGACTTAGTTGAACTAAAACTAAGATTTATGGGCTAGTTTTATTTAGACAAAAATTGTCATTCATATACGTACAAATATATGTATAGATAGACATGGAAAACAAATGTAAATATCATCAAGTAGTAGGTACAACTTTAAAGTGTTGTACTCATATATATATATATATATATATATATATATATATATATATATATATATATATATATATATATATATATAGAAGGCAGGATATTAATGGCACAAGTAGTAATACTTTAATAGGAATGTAGTAGAAAACACATGAAGCATGGGTCAAAGTACTATTGCCTCAATTCTATTGATACTATGAGAACTAAGGAGGCAATTATTAGCATGCTGAGCATCAGTGTTCTCTGGTGTTGATTGCTAAGGTTCATTTAAGCTGCAACCCCTCTCTATTGGGAACATGTGTATAATAGTAGAATCTACTATATAACCAGAAGCATTACTTCAGCCAATGCAAAAGAAGAAGGCATATGTAATCAAGGACTTCCTACTTTATATGATCCCCTAATTCCCTCGTCGGCTGAGGGAAAGAGTGGGAAACATTAGCTGAACATTATGACAACATATTAATCTAATTACCTGTAGGCTAGGTATAATTATATAGATGACTTCTAGTAAAGAGTCAATGTCAAAAGCTGTCTACATTTTTTAACGGTATTGGCTATAAAAAACTCTGGGACTAATAGGATGGCCTAAGGGGTGTCTTAAATATTTATCCCAATTGATCTCGCCTCCTAGGTATGGGCCCAATACCCAAGGGCGAACATGCAGCAATAGTATAGTAATAACTACATGTGTATCTGTTAGTAGCAATGATTAGCATAGAAGTTATGGTCAGGAAGCGCGCTAGCAGTGCGCTAATATCAGTTCCAAGTTTCACTGCAAGGTTAACCGCATGATACAAAGGGATATATGTGAGGAAGTAAGCACTATAGATAATATGGCTGATGTCAGCTGTATGATACTAAATATTCAAAGTGAATAGAATAGCTAACTAATCTAAGGAGTAAAGTCCAAGAATACTCGGGCGCCAATTCCCAGACAGCAAGCATTTTAGAATGTATTCTAATGTCTGAGGATATATTCAGTTAATGTGGGTAAGCCACAGTAGCAAGTATGCAATAACAGATGTATATCTTACTAAGTATGTAATGGACACACAAGTTTGAAGCAGGGGAGGAACCATCTAAAATGAACAGAAAAATACCTGTGCCCTTTGAGACCTGAATAATAATAAGGATGTAAGATATAGATCACAGAAACCACTGTATTTAAGGTGGCACATGGACTAGCTAAACATGCGTGTTACCATATAAATAAACATAACTCAAACTTAGAACTTATATTATAGTACACATTCAATACCAAACTGTTGGTTGTATAGAGTCCAGTCTATATATGGTGAACCAGCAGACATTACTGAATTGTTCCTTTCCCAGAGGAGTCTCTGTTTATAATCCAAGGGGGATAAGCGATATACATATGGAGGTGGTTGCACGTATCAGCATAGCGTTCGACATCAGAATCCATGACTGCTAGCCGATTCCAATTTTGAGACTAGACCCCCAAGGGCCATCAGGTAATGTCATGAGGCAAAATAGATGATCATAGTGAAAAAGGGTGTGTGTACAAGCGCTAAGGTAATCCCCAAGCTGTATCCAAACAGAGATCCTAACCAACCTCCAAAAAATATGCACAAGTAGTAAGAAGTGAATACAGCGCCAACAAGAGGCCAAGGGATAAATATACTCACAGAGAGATAAAAGAAGATTATTTAATGAACCATGTTAAAAAGCATCAGTAATAAAAGACTATATATAAAAAATGTAAAAAGCACATATAAATAAAATTACAAATACAGGAATATCTTACAGAAGCGGCTCAAAGGGCCAAAGCTGATAATTACAATAAAAACAGAGGTAATAACAGGTGATCAGTGTGAGTGGTACACCAGAATAAGAGTGTATACTGATAAAACAGAATTAGCCTAAGTACAACTGTAGCAAGTGCATCAAGCAAAAAACTAATAAACAATAATACAAACAATAGTGTTCAAAATTAGTGTTACAAAAATAGTGTTCCAAAAAATAGAAAAATGCACTGCAGTGCAAAAAAAGGGGGTAGCAAAATAATTGTATAGATACAATCAAATAGTGAGTGAGTGCAAATGGATATAAAAATGCTAGCTACTTAATCCAGTGAGGTTAAGATATAATTGAATAAAATACACAATATGCAATAACATAAAAAATAAAAAATAATAAAATATAAAATATAATCCAAAAAAGTGTTCAAAAAGTTGATCAACAAATGTTAGTGAAGAACAAAAATAAGTCAATCAAAACTAAAAAATGGAAAAAATGGGTGATGAAAAGCAAGGTGAAAGTGAGGAAATTGATTCCTTCCAATGTTAGTTACTTTAACAGATCCAAATTCCTGAGTGTGGTTGCTGAAGTAGCTGAATGGATCCTAGCACCTGTCAGCTGCTCCTATGGTATCCTAAAAAGTGTCCCTGTAAAAAAAAGAAATTCACAACATAGTGTATCCAATATGAGAATGAAGTAAAGATTAAAGTAATGCTTACCAATATGTCAACGCGTTTCTGCCCTCAAAAAAGGGCCTTTCTCAAGACTAGAATATTGGTAATGGCAGCTGGCCTTATATACAGTTTAGAAGTAGCCTATATGGTAGTTTAATTGATTAATTGTATTGTTTGGGCGCCAAATCCCTCCACTTCCTGTGTAACATCTAAAAGATTCCCCCATAAAGTGTAGCATCACTTCCTGTGTAACATCTAAAAGATTCCCCTCCACTTCCTGTGTAACATCTAAAAGATTCCCCCATAAAGTGTAGCATCACTTCCTGTGTAACATCTAAAAGATTCCCCTCCACTTCCTGTGTAACATCTAAAAGATTCCCCCATAAAGTGTAGTATCACTTCCTGTGTAACATCTAAAAGATTCCCTTCCACTTCCTGTGTAACATCTAAAAGATTCCCCCATAAAGTGTAGCATCACTTCCTGTGTAACATCTAAAAGATTCCCCCATATGGCAAACCGGAAGTATATAAATTTTCCCGGATTAATTTTATACATATCTAAATATATAGGTAATTCAAAAGGCACCCGGTAGTGACGTAACCGTTGACGTCATTTCCGGTCCGGCGATATTACATAGACAGGCCGCTAGCAACATTAGCATGCTGTACAATGATGGATATATAAAATATGGCTATAGAAAGAAAATATTATCTGACCCCTTTGGACTTAAGAGAAATAGATAACAAAACCGTTATTTAATTTCCAAAAATACTTGCCGTTATTGTTTTTATTGTTTCCTTTGTCCCACTGACATAAAATATGTGTTAGTTTTTTGTAAATCTCAATGTTTGTGATTACATAGCCTTTATCTATCGTTATAACGTTTGGGGGCCAATAGTGCCTTGACACTTATCCCCTTTAGCGACACATTGGTGGGCATTGTTCTGACATCTTTATCCCCAGGGCTCTCTAAGGATTTAATATACTAGATGGGAGGCGTAACTGACAGCCGCATATATTAGCATTGTACAGCATGCTAATGTTGCTAGCGGCCTGTCTATGTAATATCGCCGGACCGGAAATGACGTCAACGGTTACGTCACTACCGGGTAGCTCCGATATTGGGCTTGAAACTGGTAAGCCAAAACAAAGATACCGGCAATTGAGAAAGAAACAACTGGATAAATCTAAGGCCATATACATGCCTTTTGAATTACCTATATATTTAGATATGTATAAAATTAATCCGGGAAAATTTATATACTTCCGGTTTGCCATATGGGGGAATCTTTTAGATGTTACACAGGAAGTGATGCTACACTTTATGGGGGAATCTTTTAGATGTTACACAGGAAGTGGAAGGGAATCTTTTAGATGTTACACAGGAAGTGATACTACACTTTATGGGGGAATCTTTTAGATGTTACACAGGAAGTGGAGGGGAATCTTTTAGATGTTACACAGGAAGTGATGCTACACTTTATGGGGGAATCTTTTAGATGTTACACAAGAAGTGGAGGGGAATCTTTTAGATGTTACACAGGAAGTGATGCTACACTTTATGGGGGAATCTTTTAGCTGTTACACAGGAAGTGGAGGGATTTGGCGCCCAAACAATACAATTAATCAATTAAACTACCATATAGGCTACTTCTAAACTGTATATAAGGCCAGCTGCCATTACCAATATTCTAGTCTTGAGAAAGGCCCTTTTTTGAGGGCAGAAACGCGTTGACATATTGGTAAGCATTACTTTAATCTTTACTTCATTCTCATATTGGATACACTATGTTGTGAATTTCTTTTTTTTACAGGGACACTTTTTAGGATACCATAGGAGCAGCTGACAGGTGCTAGGATCCATTCAGCTACTTCAGCAACCACACTCAGGAATTTGGATCTGTTAAAGTAACTAACATTGGAAGGAATCAATTTCCTCACTTTCACCTTGCTTTTCATCACCCATTTTTTCCATTTTTTAGTTTTGATTGACTTATTTTTGTTCTTCACTAACATTTGTTGATCAACTTTTTGAACACTTTTTTGGATTATATTTTATATTTTATTATTTTTTATTTTTTATGTTATTGCATATTGTGTATTTTATTCAATTATATCTTAACCTCACTGGATTAAGTAGCTAGCATTTTTATATCCATTTGCACTCACTCACTATTTGATTGTATCTATACAATTATTTTGCTACCCCCTTTTTTTGCACTGCAGTGCATTTTTCTATTTTTTGGAACACTATTTTTGTAACACTAATTTTGAACACTATTGTTTGTATTATTGTTTATTAGTTTTTTGCTTGATGCACTTGCTACAGTTGTACTTAGGCTAATTCTGTTTTATCAGTATACACTCTTATTCTGGTGTACCACTCACACTGATCACCTGTTATTACCTCTGTTTTTATTGTAATTATCAGCTTTGGCCCTTTGAGCCGCTTCTGTAAGATATTCCTGTATTTGTAATTTTATTTATATGTGCTTTTTACATTTTTTATATATAGTCTTTTATTACTGATGCTTTTTAACATGGTTCATTAAATAATCTTCTTTTATCTCTCTGTGAGTATATTTATCCCTTGGCCTCTTGTTGGCGCTGTATTCACTTCTTATTAAAATAGATGATCATGGCAGGTAAGTGACTCCCAATGTTTCAGGACCAGCCTAGTCAGGATATCGCCAGGAAATCGGTACAATCCGTTAGGCGCTGCATGACTTGAGGTGACCTGCCACCCAGAAGTGTGAAAGGAATGTAGAATAGGTAATGTACGGCAAATTATGCGTCTGTACTTCTGCAAAGTCTCCGTTGCACTGAGCGACTCAGTGAGGGTGTTTCTCTCAAGCATGCTTATAGAATCGTCTGTTGCCTGACTAGACCTCTGCGGTAGACAATGTTTTCAGCTCCAGGCTTCAAAAGGGGTATTCTCCTTCTGTGCCTCCTGGCAAATAGCAACCCGTTCCAAGGGGCTAGCCATAACTCCCCGAACCGGGTCATTACAGAGCAGGGGTGGCGCAGCAGAGGCACTAGTTAATCCAATAGAGTCAATTATAGAGCTCACAAGCCGTTCCCTCTGTAAACAGGAGCCATCTTTGTAGGTCGGCAGAACAGTGCTTTCCCTCTTGTCCGGCTCTGCGGACTCTTCCTGAGTCGCAAGAGATCTTAGGCAGGAGGATATACTAGTAAAACCAATTGACATTTGCATACCTAGATGTTCCAAAGCTGCATATATATCTGGCCAGGCTTCCCCTTCCTTTGGCACCATGTTTCTTGCAGGCCTCAAGAACCTGGGCGTTTCCCACCTGGGAAAGGAGATCAAGCAAAGAATCTGCTGCAATAATAGATCGCTGTGTTCTACTTAATAGTATAGAAAATATCATGCAGGTGCTAGGCTGATTTTGGGGTGAATTGTAGGGGATTAGCCCCAATTCACCGTAATATTAGATAAATTACAGCAGGAGCTCTTGCAAACACGACTTTCCTATTCGTCTGCAGGCTCCGCCCCCGATATTGTAACTTTTAATTTAAAGTTAGGGGGTTGTTTGGTTTTGTGGTTAATAGTTTAATGTAGTGCTTTGCAATGTGGGTGTCCGGTGGTTTAGGGGTTAATAGGTTTAGTTTATTAGTTACGATGTGGGGGGGCTGGCAGTTTAGGGGTTAATAGGATCAGTTTATTATTTGCAATGTGGGTAGCTGGCGGTTTAGGGATTTATACTTTATTATAGTGTTGGCGAAGTGGGGGGCCGGCGGTTTAGGGATTAATACTTTATAATAGTGTTGGCGATGTGGGGGGCAGGCGGTTTAGGGGTTAATAGGTAGTTTATTGGTATTAGTGTACTTTGTAACATTTTAGTTATGAGTTTTGTTAAATATTTTTGTTTCGCAAAATCCATAACTACTGGTCTCAGATCGGGGAATGGCTCACGGCTTTATAAGCTATAATGCAAGCATTTCAGCCAGACTGCACAACCTGTAATACGGCGCTATGGGAAATCCTGCACTCAAACGTCATTATTTGAGTGCGGAATAGACGTTGTGTAAAGGCTAAAATGCAGAGGCGTAACTAGAAACCACAGGGCCCAGGTGCAAGAATTTAAGAAGGGCCCCCCCAAAAAAGTGAATTTGATGCATATCTTTTTTATTTTTTATAACATTTAACACAGAAAAAAAATGTGAATCAGATTACATGTCTGCAAAAGAAGGTACCCTGTGCCCACAGTCTGTGAGATAGTCTGACCCCCTATTACTGTATATAGTGACACTGTTTAACGCATTAGTACTGTATATAGGGAGTCAGTGACACAGTCTGTAATCTGCCAGTGAGATGGCTGGCCTGTCCCTACCCGCCCCAGTACTTTATAAAGTGACCACAGTAGTCTGTGACATGGTCCAGCCCCCCCATACTGTATATAGTGGTACTGTATAGTGATACTGTTTACCCCCTGCCCCCCCCCCATGCTGTAGTAACAAGGTCTGTAATTTGCTGTTTCCACAAAAATACACACACACATACATACATGCATACATACACACACAGTCACATACATACACACACATACATGCCTACATACACACACAGTCACATACATACATGCATACATACACACACAGTCACATACACACACACATACATACATGCATACATACACACACAGTCACATACACACACACATACATACATGCATACATACACACACAGTCACATACATACACACACATACATGCCTACATACACACACAGTCACATACATACATGCATACATACACACACAGTCACATACACACACACATACATACATGCATACATACACACACAGTCACATACATACACACACATACATGCCTACATACACACACAGTCACATACATACATGCATACATACACACACAGTCACATACACACACACATACATACATGCATACATACACACACAGTCACATACACACACACATACATACATGCATACATACACACACAGTCACATACATACACACACATACATGCATACATACACACACAGTCACATACATACACACACATAAACACCAATGGGTAAAACAGAAAGACTAACCCCTGTTGTCAGAGACACTAGTGAAGCATTATGTCACACTCACTTGATATCAGTGCAGGCAGTGGCAGGTCAACATTTTTTATTTAAAAAAAATGTTTTTTTTTGTTTTTTTTTAAGCTGGGCCCCCACCCTTGGGGGCCCAGTCGCAATTGCGACCTCTGCCCCCACTGTAGTTTCGCCCCTGCTAAATTGCTTGCGGTATAGCTGTACTGCCGCAACTTGTAATATGCGTTACATGCCCTTCCCCCCGCAATGGCCAATTTTTCAGCAGTATAGTCATATCGCACCATAACACAAAACTTGTAATTTAGCCGATTGTCAACAAAAATACTTAATGGTTTTAGTAGTGTGCACAAAGAGTATCAAACCTGAGAATGTATTGATTTGTGAAGATCCAGGTCAAACCGAGCACTGATGAAGCCAATTTGGTACTGCAGGAACAATTGTTATCCACATACTGAACAAGATCATATACTGGCAAACGAAAAGATTATATTTGTTCCTACATTGGGACATTGATGTGCTGCCAAGTATTGAGCGAATGTGGCAAATGTTAACAGCTTTATTTATCAGTTTAAGTGGTGCTTGGGTGTAATGGAGGTCAGGTGTTGGTGTTTCGGAATCCCTCCGGCTGCTCAGCTGTTCAGTCTGGTGGTTTTTTAAACTGCTAGCTTTTCAGCGTAAGTAGCAGAGCTTTACCTTTCAGCCATTCTGAGCGGGGTTTAAAAATCTAGACCTGTTGTTTTTGCACACTAACAATGTGTGAATTATCGCAAACACACGGCTAGATTACGAGTCTTGCGTTAGCCTTAAAAAGCAGCATTAAGAGGTCCTAACGCTGCTTTTTAACACCCGCTGGTATTACGAGCCTTGCAGGTACAGGTGTACCGCTCACTTTTTTGGCCAGACTCGGAAATACCGCAAATCCACTTACGTCAATTGCGTATCCTCTTTTTTAAATGGGACTTGCATAGCGCCAGTATAACGAGTCTGACCAAAAGTGAGCGGTAAACCCTCTCCTGTCAAGACTGGTACCGCATTTTAAAGTCAGTAGTTATCAGCTCTTTTACCTGTAAAAAAAAGTACAAATACCCCCCAACATTAAAACCCACCAACCACACAACTAACCCTACTCTAAAACCCACCCAATCCCCCCTTAAAAGAACCTAACACTAACCCCTTGAAGATCACCCTACAGTGAGACGTTTTCACCCAACCGGGCAGAAGTGGTCCTCCAGACCGGCAGAAGTCTTCATCCAACCGGGCAGAAGTGGTGCTCCAGACGGGCAGAAGTCTTCATCCAGACGGCATCTTCTATCTTCATCCATCCGGCGCGGGGCGGGTCCATCTTCAAGACATCCGACGCGGAGCATCCTCTTCATCCGGAGTATTCTTACTAAATGATGGTACCTTTAAGTGACGTCATCCAAGATGGCGTCCCTTCAATTCCGATTGGCTGATAGAATTCTATCAGCCAATCAGAATAAAGGTAGAAAACATTCTATTGGCTGATGCAATCAGCCAATAGGATTGAGCTCACATTCTACTGGCTGATTGGAACAGCCAAAAGAATGCAAGCTCAATCCTATTTGCTGATTGGATCAGCCAATAGGCTTGAACTTCAATCCTATAGGTGTAACTTAGGTTAGATTTTATTTTACAGGTACTTGTGTCTTTATTTTAACTAGGTAGTTATTAAATAGTTAATAACTATTTAATAGCTATTCTACCTAGTTAAAATAAATACAAAGTTGCCTGTAAAATAAAAATAAACCCTAAGCTAGATACAATGTAACTATTAACTATATTGTAGCTAGCATAGGGTTTATTTTATAGGTAAGTATTTAGTTTTAAATAGGAATTATTTAGGTAATTGTAGTAATTTTATTTAGATTTATTGTAATTATATTTAAGTTAGGGAGGGTTAGGGTTAGACTTAGGTTTAGGGGTTAATATTATAGTGGTGGCGATTTTGTGGGCGGCAGATTAGGGGTTAATAAATGTAGTTAGGTTGTGGTGACATTGGGGGCGGCAGATTAGGGGTTAATAAATATAATGTAGGGTTTGGCGATGTTGGGGCAGCAGATTAGGGGTTCATAACTATAATGTAGGTGGCGGCGGTGTCCAGAGCGGCAGATTAGGGGTTAGTAATATAATGTAGGTGTTGACGATGTTGGGGCGGCAGATTAGGGGTTAATAAGTGTAAGATTAGGGGTGTTTATACTCAGGGTTCATGTTAGGGTGTTAGGTGTAGACATAACTTTTATTTCCCCATAGGCATCAATGGGGCTGCGTTAGGAGCTTTACGCTGCTTTTTTGCAGGTGTTAGGTTTTTTTTCCAGCCTACTCTCCCCCATTGATTCCTATGGGGAAATCGTGCACGAGCACATTTAGCCAGCTCACCGCTAACGTAAGCAGCGCTGGTATTGAGGTGAGATGTGGAGCAAAATTTTGCTCTTCGCTCACTTTTTTGCGGTTAACGCCGGGTTTGTAAAAACCCGTAATACCAGCGCTGTCTGTAGGTGAGCGGTGAGCTTAAACTGCTCGTTAGCACCGCACAGCTTCTAACGCAAAACGCGTAATTTAGGTGACAGTGATTCAAAGGATAACATTTGTTTCTTTTGGGATATTACTGTGAATCGTTCAGGAACCAGCATACTTGAGTGTGGTAATTTCAATATGGACATTTTGTCTGGAACTTTTCGTTCAGGGTTCTAACCTTTTATTTTTTGAATTTCAATATAGTTTACTGCTACTTATTATGTGTAGGATTGATAAACATAGTGCAAATAAAATATTATCACAGTGCAAATAAATATTAACTTTGACACTGACATCCTGCCATTATTATACTTGTGCCCTGATATTCTATTATTTATTATTAACAATTTTAGTGTAGACTGTTCCTTTAATGTTTACAGTCCCCTGAGCAAGACAAACTTGTGGGTCCATTATTCTCCTCCGCCTGTATAGCCCACCCCTGTCCTGACATGCATTGTTACCTAAATAACGAATAATAACACAAAATATTGCACCTCATTTTAGAACTTAAAGGGACACTAAACCCAAAAATGTTCTTTCATGAGTCAGAAAGAGAATACAATTTTAAACAACATTCCAATTTATTTATATTATCTCATTTGCTTCATTCTTTAGATATCCTTTGTTGAAGTAAAAGCAATGCACACAGGAGAGCCAATCACACGAGGGATCTATGTGCAGCAACCAATCAGCAGCTACTGAGCCTATCTAGATATGCTTTTCAGCAAAGTATATCAAGAGAATGAAGCAGATTAGATAATAGAAGTAGATTAGAAAGTTGTTTAAAATGGCATGCTCTTTCTAAATCATGAAAGAAAAAAATTGGGTTTAATGTCCCTTTAATATTTCTGGGGGCTAATTAGGGTCCTAATAAAGGTGATGAAAAAGCTGAAAGACACAGCACACATAGGGCTAGATAACGAGTGGAGGGCTAATTATCGTTCCCGCTCGCGTGCTAACTGCGCTCAACTTTGGCTTTTTGTGTGTGTGTATTACAAGCTTAAAATAAAAAGTTTTCACTTACGTGCTAACCCAACAGACGCAAAAAAGACGAAGTTACAATATCGCAATTGTGTCAATGTATTCTCCCATTAACTTCAATGGAATGCAGAAAGTGGGGAAAAAAACCTATTTGCGTGCAAACCCGATTGCATTTTCTCATGTGCACCAACAAGACATGAAAATGTGAAAATGTTAATATTTCACATTCCAATGTTCTTCACTTAAAGGATAATATAATTTTTATTCTTAAATACATATATCTATATATGTGTATATACCTATACCTGCATATTTATTTCTATTAATGATTTTGTCACGGACCAGCGGCCGATACCAGCCTAGAAGGTTGATCCGGTGGTCTAACTTTGGGCTGGCTCTGCCGCCAGTCCTTCCTTTTCCCCTTCGCCCTGCCATAAGGGGCTGAGACTGGCCTGGATACTGGGCTGCAAGAGCGATCTCTTTTTCCTTTGTATTTCACATTGTGTTGCAGTGACTGAACTTTGCCCTGAAAGAGCTGATCTCTAACCCACTTTACCCCTTTCTTCCGTACCGGGCCCCAGCCGGGATCTTATGGTAGTACTCTGGGAGCACAAGAGATACCCCGCTGAACTTTAACCTAGCTTTAACCTAGGTCGCTCTGGAAGCCCATAGTTCCAGGACTCCACTCTTTTAGGGACTCGAAGGGGCATGGGCTGGGGGGGATTACAAAGAGGGAGCTCAATGCGGAATTGTTTTTTTTGCCAACCTCCTTTAGGGACTACGCCCACGTACCTTTACTACCCTGCTGTACCCAGAGTCCGTCACAGATTTCTAACGGAAATTTTTTTAGTTTCAAACAAAATTTTCATAACAAATATTTGAGGAAATTTGCTTCCCCGAATATTCGTTCCCTGCACTATTCAGTTTTAGTTTAGTTTAAAACAAAATGAAAAACAAATTTTATTAAAGGGACACTGAACCCAAATTTTTTATTTTGTGCTTCAGATAGAGCATGCAATTTTAAGCAAGTTTCTAATTTACTACTATTATCAAATTTTCTTCATTCTCTTGGTATGTTTATTTGAAAAGCAAGAATGCAAGTTTAGATGCCGGCCCATTTTTGGTGAATAACCTGGGTTGTCCTTGCTGATTGGATGGACAGCACCAATAAACAAGTGCTGTCCATAGTTCTGAACCAACAATTTGCTGTCTCCTTAGCATAGATGCCTTCTTTTTCAAATAAAGATAGCAAGAGAACGAAGAAAAATTGATAAAAGAAGTAAATTAGAAAGTTACTTAAAATTGCATGCTCTGTCTGAATCATGAAAGAAAAAAAAAATTGGGTTCAGTGTCCCTTTAAACATTTTACTTTTGTTTTCATTAAAAAAAGAATGAACATTTTTCAAAGCCATACCCTGGCCTCTGTAATAGGAGGCTTAGCAGTTCGGCCCCCTTGCCCTTCATTAAAGTTAGTTAAGATTAAGGGAAAGATGTTTTGTGCTATTGTTTTGGAAGCTACATGACAATTTAGAATTAAAAACCAATAACAAAATTATATCATCACAAATTGATACTTTGTTTAGCATACATTAGACCAGATCCATTGCCCTGTCTGTGGTGATGGACTTATATATTAATGTATTAATATTAAAGGGACATTCTAGTACAAATAATGCAAAGGGTTCAATAGCCCAGCATAGTTTGCTAAGCAACAATACAATATAAAAAGCTGCTTAGTCTACTTTTAACTCCAAGACTGGCATTATTTACGCACCTATTGTGCTCTGGAGCTCATGCAGTCGCTGATTGGTACATTGAATGATAGGCAAGCATATACAGGGTGTCAACGCCCCAAACACAAGCTTGCAAGGCATTGAGCTCAATATACAAAAGTTCATTCCCCACAGCTGGGAAATACCTCATGCTTACTCCCTCTGTAACTCTTGATGTTAAAAAAAATAACAATATATATTGAAATATTGTCTTTATTTAGAGCCTCAGCACAAATTGCCATAGAACATCTCTTAAACGGAATGTAAATTAAGGGGGGGAAATCATGTATGATTTTTGCATTTTCTTTTTTGATTAGTGTTTTTAATGCATTAGTGGCCATTTTGATAGTGAATGAGTTAAGCATCCTAACTTGTTATATACATACAGTTTAAAGGGACAATAAGGGAAAATGTGCTTCATACTTACCATTATTTTCCTTTCCCGGTTATAATTTGCATAAATAAAAAGAGAGAAGCGCTCAACCTGGAAACGAACAATAGCATAATAGCTTGTTCTATGGCTAGTTACCACCCAAGAAGCAGCCTCTTTTTGCTCAACATGTGCCTTTGACAGAGAAAAACTTTCCTGAAGCATATCAGTCTGATCCTGACTTCACAGTACAGTCCAGCCCCGAAATACCAGGCAATCCTTCTCTGAACAAGAGAAACAGCAAAACCCCAGACGTACGTTTCGGCCTATTGTGGGCCTCGTCAGTGAGGTGCAGCCATATCCCTCTAGGCACACTGAGCAACGGGTCCACGTCTGGATTCCCGCATCACACTTAGGGAGACTTCCCAAAATGTCATAATTTGCATAAATAAAAAGAGAGAAGCGCTCAACCTGGAAACGAACAATAGCATAATAGCTTGTTCTATGGCTAGTTACCACCCAAAAAGCAGCCTCTTTTTGCTCAACATGTGCCTTTCACAGAGAAAAAACGTTCCTGAAGCATATCAGTCTGATCCTGACTTCACAGTACAGTCCAGCCCCGAAATACCAGTCAATCCTTCTCTGAACAAGAGAAACAGCAAAACCCCAGACGTACGTTTCGGCCTATTGTGGGCCTCGTCAGTGAGGTGCAGCCATATCCCTCTAGGCACACTGAGCAACGGGTCCACGTCTGGATTCCCGCATCACACTTAGGGAGACTTCCCAAAATGTCATAATTTGCATAAATAAAAAGAGAGAAGCGCTCAACCTGGAAACGAACAATAGCATAATAGCTTGTTCTATGGCTAGTTACCACCCAAGAAGCAGCCTCTTTTTGCTCAACATGTGCCTTTCACAGAGAAAAACTTTCCTGAAGCATATCAGTCTGATCCTGACTTCACAGTACAGTCCAGCCCCGAAATACCAGGCAATCCTTCTCTGAACAAGAGAAACAGCAAAACCCCAGACGTACGTTTCAGCCTATTGTGGGCCTCGTCAGTGAGGTGCAGCCATATCCCTCTAGGCACACTGAGCAATGGGTCCACGTCTGGATTCCCGCATCACACTTAGGGAGACTTCCCAAAATGTCATAATTTGCATAAATAAAAAGAGAGAAGCGCTCAACCTGGAAACGAACAATAGCATAATAGCTTGTTCTATAGCTAGTTACCACCCAAGAAGCAGCCTCTTTTTGCTCAACATGTGCCTTTGACAGAGAAAAACTTTCCTGAAGCATATCAGTCTGATCCTGACTTCACAGTACAGTCCAGCCCCGAAATACCAGGCAATCCTTCTCTGAACAAGAGAAACAGCAAAACCCCAGATGTACGTTTCGGCCTATTGTGGGCCTCGTCAGTGAGGTGCAGCCATATCCCTCTAGGCACACTGAGCAATGGGTCCACGTCTGAATTCCCGCATCACACTTAGGGAGACTTCCCAAAATGTCATAATTTGCATAAATAAAAAGAGAGAAGCGCTCAACCGGGAAACGAACAATAGCATAATAGCTTGTTCTATGGCTAGTTACCACCCAAGAAGCAGCCTCTTTTTGCTCAACATGTGCCTTTCACAGAGAAAAACTTTCCTGAAGCATATCAGTCTGACCCTGACTTCACAGTACAGTCCAGCCCTGAAATACCAGGCAATCCTTCTCTGAACAAGAGAAACAGCAAAACCCCAGACGTACGTTTCGGCCTATTGTGGGCCTCGTCAGTGAGGTGCAGCCATATCCCTCTAGGCACACTGAGCAACGGGTCCACGTCTGGATTCCCGCATCACACTTAGGGAGACTTCCCAAAATGTCATAATTTGCATAAATAAAAAGAGAGAAGCTCTCAACCTGGAAACGAACAATAGCATAATAGCTTGTTCTATGGCTAGTTACCACCCAAGAAGCAGCCTCTTTTTGCTCAACATGTGCCTTTCACAGAGAAAAACTTTCCTGAAGCATATCAGTCTGATCCTGACTTCACAGTACAGTCCAGCCCCGAAATACCAGGCAATCCTTCTCTGAACAAGATAAACAGCAAAACCCCAGACGTACGTTTCGGCCTATTGTGGGCCTCGTCAGTGAGGTGCAGCCATATCCCTCTAGGCACACTGAGCAACGGGTCCACGTCTGGATTCCCGCATCACACTTAGGGAGACTTCCCCGGTTATAGGCAGCAATAGGCCTGGGTTAGCTCCTCCCCTCTCCCCCTCAGGACAGGAAATTGAATCAAAAGATACCATAAGTACCCTATAGTCCCTGCATTTCTGAGTTTGTAACCAGCCACACCAAAGAGCGGGACCGTATTGCTGTCATGGCCCATAACCGGGAAAGGAAAATAACAGTAAGTATGAAGTAAATGTTCCCTATTCCCGGCCATGGCCATGACAGCAATATGCCAGGGTAATACCCTAGCACAAGAACTCTGCGAGGGAAAAGAAAACACAACAGAAGATACTGCAAAAAAGTGTATTAATTGTTAACAAAACATAAATTATGATGCTGTCAAAACAGCTGCTCCAAAATTAGCCTGTTTAGCTGATCTGACATCCAAGAGGTAGTGAGAAATAAATGTATTTACATAAAACCATGATGCCGCCTTGCATATCTGGTCCGTAGGAACGTGTGTAGCAGCTGCCCAGGAAGCAGATAAGGCTTGAGTAGAATGTGCTTTAATGCCCTGAGGAACCGGAACCTGACAACATTCATAGGCCTTTGCGATAGCGGACACTATCCATCGAGAAATAGTAGCCACTAAGGCCATCTCCTCTCTCTTAGGAATTGTGGGAAGGACAAAGAGGCATGAGGATTTCCTCCAATCCATAGATCTCTGAAGGTAAATAGATAAACACCAGACAGCATCCAGGGTATGCCAGGCCTCCTTTTCCACAGAAATAGGATTCAGGAAAAATGTTGGCAGAACAATTTCCCGGTCAATGTAAAAAAAGGAAACCACCTTAGGGTGGAATTCAGGAACAGTCTGCAACACCACTTTATCTGGAAAAAAGGATATAAACGATTCCTGTGCTGACAGAGCACCCAGTTCTGAAACCCTCCGACCCAAGGTCAGGGTCAACAATAGCACAGACTTTGGAGTAAGGAGCATCAAAGGGATGTCCCCCAAATGTTTAAAAGGAGTTTTCTGAAGAGCAGATAAAACAAGAGGCAAATCCCATGGAGGTAAAAAAGACCTCCTAGGAGGTCTGATGTGCATAACAGCCCATAGAAATCAAACCACATCTGGATCCAATGCCCATTTAACACCTGAAAGGGCCGATAATGCTGTAACTTGAACTTTCAAGGTATTAAAGCTGAGTCCCTTGTCCAGACCATCCTGGAGAAAACTCAAAAGCTCCACAGAAGAGAAGGAACATGGAGAGAACCCTTTGTGGGAGGCCCATTCTGAAAAAATATTCCAAATTCAGTAATATGCAGTAGAAGTTGACCTCTTCCTTGCCTGTGTGAGAGTGGAGATGACTTGATCCGAAAAAAACTTTTCTCTCAGTTGCTGTTTCCCAATTTCCAGACCCTCAGTTTGAGAGACTGTGGATTTGGATGTAGAAGAGGACCCTGGTGCAGCAGGTCTGGCATTACAGGTAGAATCATAGTATCATCTATGGACAAACTCAACAACATGGGAAACCAAGGTCTCCTGGGCCAAAAAGGGATTACTGACAACACCTCCACTTTCTCTCTGCAGATTCTCTTGAGAAGGCTGAGAATCAAAGGCACCGGAGGAAAGGCATAACCCCTATTGAACTTCCATGAGCAGGACAGGACATTCCAGCCTTCCGCTTGAGGATGAGGGGATCTCGAGAAGAACTTCTTCACCTGTCGGTTCTGAAAGGAAACCAAAATATCCACCTCTGGAAGACCCCAGCGATCCACAATCATCGGAAATGCCCAGTCTGCCAAGCACCAATCTCCCGGGTTGAATGACATGTCTGCTGAAATTGCGCCCATCGCATCAGAGGAACCATAATCCTCATCATGTCCCAACCGCATGTGCCTCCCTGATGATTCAAGTATGCCATCACAGTGCTGTTCTCCGTCTGAATCTTTACCCAATTATGACAGATTACACTTTCCAACTGAATCAGAGCCTCGAACACTGCCCTCAACTCTAAGAGGTTTGATGGAATCTTCTTCATGGTGATAGGCCAAGTTCCCTGAACACGGTAATTGCCCATATGAGCTCCCCATCCTGACTGACTTGCGTTCGTTGTTACTATTTTCCAGTTGATATCTCCCAGGGGAAATCCCCACAGAAGATGTTGATCCTGTAGCCACCACATCAGCTCTTTTTTGACCACTCCGGAGACTAGAATGGGTTGATGCAGACTCCTGCCCTTGAACTGTGAAAGGAAGAACAGCTGAGGAACCCTGAGGTGCCATTGAGCCCACCTGGTCAGACCAATGGTGGAGGAAAGCGTTCCCAGCAGACTCATGAAACCCTCTGCTGAGATTTGCCTGAGCAGGAGCACCAGTCGAATCTTCTCCCTCAGCCTGACTGCCTGTCCTCTGACAACTGAACTAGACCCCATTGGGTATTGAATAGGGTGCCTAGGAAAATCATCTGCTGAGAGGGAACCAGCTGGCTCTTGTGGAGGTTCAAGACCCAACCATAATCTTGTAGAATGATCATGGCCTGTGAGCAATGGGTTTCCATAGATAACTTGTCCTTTCTTCCGTATCTCTGCAATCAATGCTACCAGAACCCAGAATATTCAGGGAACAGAACTTAGACCGAAGGGGAGGACTTGAAACTTAAGATGTTTGTTGTCTAGACAAATCCTCAGATATTTTTGATGGGAAATGGCCATGGCGATGTGGAAATAGGCATCCTTTAGATCCACCGAAGCCATCCAAACGTTTGGAGAGACCACCTTTATGATGGACTGCAAGGATTCCATCCTGAATTTTCTTGCATGCAAGAAGGTATTCAGCCATGAGAGATCCAGGATTGGCCTCCAATTGTCGGGACCCTTCGGAGCCAGAAACAGTCTGGAATAAAAACCCTTGAAGTGCTCTCCCTGTGGAACTAGACAAATAACCCAGTCCTGCAGAAGGGATTCCACAAACTGCCTCAGAGCTGCACTCTTTTCCCGGTCCTCTGGGAAAGTGGACCGAAAAAACTTTGGAGGATGAGGAGTGTCTTCGAACTCCAGATGACACCTGATTAAGATGACACTGCGGACCCAAGCATCTTCTATGGATCGGCACCAGATCCCAGAGAACCTGAGTAATCTTGCCCCTACCTCTGGAAACTGGGCCAGAAACCCGTCAGAACTTCTGTCCCTGACGGGAGGAGTTGACCCTGCCTCTTCCAAATTTGTTGGAAAATTGACCACCTCTCCAGGACTGATTCCAGAAATCTTGTCTCCCTGGTTCCGAAAGGAACGGCGATCTCTGCCAGGTGAGCAACCTCCTTTTCTGTCTGAAGGCAAAAGAGCCTTCTTACCTTCTGCAGCTTTTTTTAATACAGTCATACAAATGCTGACCAAATAACATCTCGCCCTGGAAGGGAAGGGCACACAAGCTGTTCTTGGAAGCTGTATCAGCATCCCATGCCTTCAAACCATAAGGCTCTACTGCTTGCCACATTTAACACCATGGATTGTGCCATTGATCTGACAAGATCCACTGAAGCTTCAGTACAAAAATCCGCTGCTAGTTGTAAGTATGCAACTGTATTTAAGAGATGAGATCTACGGACCCCCTCCTTAATATCCTCTTCTAGGTAATCTGCCTATTGCTTGAGGGCCCTTGAGACTGAGGTAAGAGCAGCAGCAGGGCATAGACTTGGAGAAATGAATATCCGCCCTTCTTTCGATAGGATCATGCAAAGAACCTGAATTATCCACAGGTAAAGTAATTTTCGTAGTCAAGCGCACAACGGCAGCGTCCACCTTAAGGGCCGTAATCCAGGAGGCCAAATCTGACTCCTTAAAAGGATACAATCTGCCAAACCTTTGTTGAATAGAAACTTTCTTTTCTACTTTCAGCCATTCATCTTTAATAAGGTCTCTGATGGTATCATGAAGAGGAAAGGAAAGGTCTTTCTTTTTCAGGCTGGCAAAATGCCTGGGAGGTTGAGGGTCCTGCCACCATGTTTAATATACCCAAGGCAGAGCTTTTTCCCTTCGACCGCTGGTTCATTACGTGCCATACAGCGGGAGGGTCTTGGACTCCTATCTACAGGATTAGCCAGGGATCTACCGGGAACAGAAAAGGCTAAAATCAAAACATGCACTCTTTTTTTACCCATAACTGAACATTTCTTACCTTAAACCTCTTGAATGCAACCTATTTTTTCTATGCATGAGGGAAGCCATGCAAACCTGGGCAATTAACAGAAGAAAAACACAAACTAAGTAAAAAGAAAAGCATGAATGCCTAAAAAAAACAGAAAAGAATACAAAGGAGAAAAAAAACACCTACCTGCTGCACTGAAAACAGACCAGGAGAACAAACAGGGAGTAACCAACACTCTACATTCAAACTAACTAAAAAATTTGCCAAAAGAGCCCTATATATGATATACATGTATGTTACCATGGCAACAAGAAAAACAGGAAGTACCTAATTTGCACTGTTAACCTGCTTCCCCTACCTGACCTGTATGAAGGAACCATTCCCTAAGGGTTCTGCATGTACCTGAGGATTTATCCTGCCCCTGGGTTCCATGCTGCTACCAGCAAATCACCCCCGGTCGCTAAAGGGGTCCTGCAGGGGGTCGACCTTGGAGAATCGATGTGTACTGCAGCTTCCAGGGAGAGAGAGGCAGAACTCCCCCCAGGCATGAGGCTAAACAGCCCCCTGTTAAGGAATAAAATAAAATATCCATAAAGGAAACAATGAAGTCCTAGGGAGTGTGGACAGGAAAAATAACTGAGGAGTACAGGGGCAATAGGGTACTTATGGTATATTTTTATTAAATTTCCTGTCCTGAGGGGGTGAGGGGAGGAGCTAACCCTGGCATATTGCTGTCATGGCCATGGCCGGGAAAAATAAAATAAAAAAGTCCCCCTTCCATGAACTTCACCCTGATAAGTTGCTTGAAGAACCTTATGTATATCAAATGATGTCACTCAACATAACTGAAAATTACATAAAATGGTCCTAAATACACTAAATCAATGTAAACTTGTAAGATGTCTCAGTTTCCCATTGGTGTATTACGGGCTTCTTCTATGTACCTTAAAGGGACACTATACCCAAACATTTTCTTTCATGATTAAGGTAGAGAATACAACTTTAAACAACATTCCAATTTACTTCTATTACCTAATTTGCTTCATTCTTTAGATATACTTTAATTAAGAAATAGCAATGCACAAGGTGAACCAATCACAGGAGGCATCTATGTGCAGCTACCAATCAGCAGCTACTAAGCATATCTAGATATGCTTTTCAGCAAAGAATATCAAGAGAATGAAGCAAAGTAGATAATAGAAGTAAATTAGAAAGTTGTTTATAATTGTATGCTCTTTCTAAATCATGAAAGAAAAAATTTGTGTTTCATGCCCCTTTAACAAATAAACAAATTAGCAAAAATGCAATCAATGTTGTTACTGCATCAGAACTAGGATATTTATGCTAAAAGCATGATGACTTCAGTGAGGGGATGAGATGGAATGCTAGCGTAATTTACATGGGATTTGTGCCAAGACAAAATTAATCAAATGGGGGTTTGGCACTTTGGCAGCGATATTTGAATCTAGGCAATTGAGAGGAAACTTTAAAAAAAAATCTTACAAGCAGGTAAAGGTACTGAAGCAATAGAGAAGATACATTTCACCCAAATTATACAACCACATGATTGTGAAGTAAAGAGATAACAAACAACATTACATGTATTTCAGTGGGGACAGAGTTGAAAAGGCAAACTATCTGATTTAGGAATCTATGTGGTAAACTCCAAACTTACTGCCATTTTATAATTGAGGCTTCGACTTCTATTGCCCACAAAGAAGATGCTACAGCTGTTTTATCTGTATATTTATATAAATCATTTACAGGTGGATGATAATGTTTCAATATCACTCTTCGTTGTATGCTTACAAATTGCTTATTAATACATTATTTTTAAGACTATCATGATATTTTGTGACATAACCAAATTATTTAATATTTCAGTTAGAAAAATGATACTGTTATATACTTTTTTGCACTATTTGTGTCATAATTGATAACCCATTGGTAATATCCAAAACAATAATGGCTGCCTTCATCTGAAAACTAAACGACTTATTACTAGTTCTGACACTGTGCACGAGTTGAAGTCAGGTAAATTGGTTGCTATGGAGATGTGGCCAACGCTCTCCGGTATTCACCATTGGTTGGTTGCATTAAACTGTACCGCCCATACGTGACGTCACGTCCGGTGAGGGTGTAGTGTCATAGACTTGTAGTTCCAAATAAGCTACTGGAACCCGGAAGTAAGTGTACAGGGAGAAATCCACTACGGAACGAACGTAGACTTGCGAACTATAAAATCGAAAAAATGAGCTGGTAAGTCTACAAGATCAACGAATGGGCTAATACTGTTCGGCATACTTGTATATGTTTATTTTCTAATATTTATATAGATGTCACTTTAAAGCATCACAGTTACTGCAGAATACAGTATGTTTATGTTTACATGTGTATTTATGGGTTGGTCTTGGAATTTTAATAGGACTGGTCGCTGTCCAGTCTGGTTTTATTCAGAACTTACCAGTTTCGTGACCCTGTTGAGTTTTTCTTAAGCAACTGTTAACCCCAAACAGAATTACCCCTGATAACAAAATTCCAAATGTTTAATATATAGGACCACATAAGTCTGTTCTACACAATATTTTATGTGTTGTTGCTAATTAATTCAGTTCTGATGTAAACAGATTTCTTTTGCTAGCAGTCACTGGGCATGCAGACTGGCTGAAACTAAAATTTGCAAATAAAAGTTCTTGGAAATTGAGATGGAATTCTGAGTAATCAATCAATCACGTCAGCGAAAGACAGAAATTATAGTTTAGACTCGTTTTTCAACATATTAGTAGTGAGTTATTCATACCTTATTGGATCTAAGTAGCTTTAGACTGGCTAAATATTGTAGACTATTTTTTATTTCTTGGTTATCCCATACACGTTTACTATGAAATTGTGTGGTCTCTTTATTCAGCCAGGAATGGGGGATTTTCTGCATACTGGATGCAGCTGCATTGTTCAAATATATCTTAATAGCTGCTGATATTTTCTTCAATTTGATTATTATTTAAAGGGAAATTAAGAAATAAATAAATGCTAGATAGGCAGGTGAATTAGATAAGCTGGAAATAATATTCAGATGTAATAGTTTTAAAGGGATATGAAACCCAAATGTTTTCTTTCATGATTCAGATAGAGCAGGCACTTTTAAGCAACTTTCTAATTTACTTCTATTATCAATTTTTGTTCATTATATTGGTATCTTTATTTAAAAAGCAGGAATGTAAGCTTAGGAGCCAGCCCTTTTTTTGTTCAGCACTCTGGATAGCACTTGCTGATTGGTGGCTACATTTAGCCACCTATCAGCAAGCACTACCCAGGTGCTAAATAAAGAATCATGAAAGGAAACATTTGGGTTTCCTATCCTTTAATTGTACTAGTTGTGTAAATATTTATAAACAATGTGTAAAGTTATAGTGTGTTCCACCAGATTGTAACCTTCTTTGCTGAGGTCAGTTAGGGTCCATAATAAATGAGTCACTAGTGTGTGCAACCAGTGTGTGGAATATATTTTTTTTAGTGTTGAGTCTGCACTTCCACTTTTAACAGGTATTGGAAAGCCCACAATTTTCAGAATTAAATTACAGGAAATGGGAACAAAATCAAAATGAAAGAGTGTATTGGAAAGTTTATTTTTATTTTTATGTTTTTACTACATATAAGTAAAGGGACAGTGTACTGTAAAATAGATTTTTCTTAACGGGATAGTAAAGTCCAAATTCAACTCTCATGATTCAGATAGGGCATGTCATTTTGAACAACTTTCTAATTTACTTTTAGCATCAAATTTGCTTTGTTCTCTTGTTATTCTTAGTTGAAGGATAATACAAGGTAAACTCATATGCTAATTTCTAAGCCCTTGAAGGCTGCCTCTAATTTGAACGCAATTGACAGTTTTCACAGCTAGAGGGCGTTATTTCATGTGTTTCATATAGATAACATTGTGCACATGCATGTGAAGTTATTTAAGATTCAGCACTAATTGCCTGAAATGCAAGTCTGTCAAAAGATCTGAGATAAGGAGGCAGTCAGCAGAAGCTTAGATACAAGGTAATTACAGAGGTAAAAAGTCTATAGTTTTTTTTTAAAATGGATAGTTTTGCTTATTTTTAAATAACTTTGCTCTGATTTTCAGACTCCTAACCAAGCCCCAAAGTTTTAGGAGAATACCAACATATACCTATTCCAGCTTGCTTCTGTTTGTGTGAAGGGTCATTTCATATGCAAAGGAAGGGGGAGTGTCTGCTATATCCCACTTGCAGTGGGTGTTCCAGTAACCTTTTAAACAGAGCTAAACTGGAAGGTTCTAAGAACGTTTTTAAACAGTTTTATACTGGATTTTTATATCAGTATCTGAGCATATTATTCTTTATAGTAGTGTCTATTACATGCAGTTATATGAAAATTGGTGTATACTGCCTCTTGTAGGGCATTGCCCTAAAGCAAACGGCTCTTTTGCATAAATAAAAGTACATTTACCCCCTAACATTACAACCCCTCCAACCCCCCAAAATAAAAAAATCCTAACTAAATAAAAACCTAAACCACCCATTGCTCAGAAAAGGGCATTTTGATGGGAATTTAGCTATTTTACTGCCCCCAAAAAAATATTAAAAAATCCCTAATAAAAAACAAAACAAAACAAAAAAAAACCCTCCCCAAAATTAAAAAAACCCTTCTTCTAACCCCAAAATTGGTACTCACCAATGTTGATGGGCGGCGTTCTATCTTCATCCTGGCGGTGCTCCATCATCATTCGAGGGTTCATCTTCAATCTTCATACCCGCACGCGCAAGGTCATCGGTGATGGTGGCGGCGACATCAGTCCTCATCTTCAGCCCAGCGACCAAATTTGATGATAAAAGTAAATTGGAAAGTTGTTAAAAATTGCATTCCCTATCTGATTCATGAAAATTTAATTTTGACTAGACGGTGCCTTTAACAATTTACTTCTCTTATAAAATTTGCTTTGATCCCTTGTTATCATTTGTGAAAGAGCTAAGTGTGCTTATAGAGCTCAGGAGAGTTCACCTGTCTTTAGTACTCTATGGCAGCAGTGATTTTGTAACATTGTATGTAGCAGTATTATTCCTATAAGCCTACCTAGATTTACCAAGATAACAAAGCAAATTGGTAATAGAAGTAAATAGGAAAGTTGTTTAAAATTGCATGCTCTGTCGCAGGGGCAACAACCTTGGGCCCTCAGCATCATGGGAAATGTAGTTCCAAAACATCTAAGACACTCAAGTTTAAGCTGTCTGAACATCATGGGAAATGTAGTTCTAAAATATCTGGGGGCCCACGGTGGCTGACCCCTGCTCTATCGGAATCAATAAAGTTTAACTTTGACTCTACTGATCCTTTTTAAAGGGACATTAAACTCAAACATTTTTATTCCAGTAATGTCTTATTTTTTATATGAATAAAATGTCATCAATATACATCTATTAATACTTTTTATCCCCTTTAGTTACTAAACTTACCTTGGGTTTTTATTGATTTCCAAGCCCTCCGGAACGGTGCCTTTTGGTATGCGCAGCTCACTCCAGGCAGACATAACTGGGATAATAGCTTGCGCACATCGGCTGTGCAAGAATTAGCAATTACATTTCTGGCACAGATTTAGAGCCCCTCTTTAGAGAAGAGCCTCCTAGTAGATTGAGAAGAAGGAGCTGAAGATTGTTCCAATAGTTTTAAATAGTAATTGGGGAGTCATTAAAAAAAAAAAAAAGGATGCTCAGCGATCCACTAGCAATGTACATATGAGCTTCATAAACATCTATTTTGCATTGTAACTGGATTGCTGAACATCCTTTTGTCATATCCATGACCACATCACGTCATCTTGAATAAACATTTGTAAGCAGTGAAGAGAAATAGAACGATCAGCATTTGCTGATGATAAGCCACGATTGGTTTACAAAATGATAAAAAATAGATTGCTTAAAGGGCCATAATACCCAAATGTTTAAACACTTGAAAGTGATGCAGCATAGCTGTAAAAAGCTGATTAGAAAATATCACTTGAACATCTCTATGTAAAAAAGAAAGATATTTTACCTCAAAAGTTCCTCAGTAGCCACATCCCATTGTAAAGGATTTCTAAGCAGCATTTTAGTGTGTTTGTCCTGGGACATCTGAAGGGACTAGCATCGTGCACTCTCATATTATTTCACCAATCAGGTAAAGGAAGCTTACTATGAAATCTCATGAGAGTTAAGTCAAATCTCATGAGATCACAGTAAGAGTTCATGACCTCAGCACTGCTGATGCTGATTGGCTGCTGTTCATTTCTTCATTTTTTTTTAATTTTTTTTACCTGCAGCTGAGCAGCAGCTGAGTATAACTTTTTACACAGAACTTACTCTGCTGAGCTGAGGAAATTGTGAGGTAAAATATCTTCCTTTTTTACATAGAGATGCTCAGGTGATATTTTCCTGTCAGCTTTTTACAGTTATACTGCATCAGTTTCAAGTGATTTAGCATATGAGTATTATGTCCCGTTAAGCTTTATAAATTAAAGACTTTGCAGCTTGTATCTGAATTGCTTTACATTGTGTTTATTAGATTTATGCAGCTGTACCTCAGTCACACATTACATATAGATTCAGATACGTCCGCTTGTCCTGGAGAGTTGAATAAATGTGTTAAAAGCATTGTTTTCCTGTAGCGTTACAATGATAGACATTGAACAAACCCCTTTTAAATTCAGTAATCAATGTAGTATTGCATTGAGTAAGGCCAGCAGAATGCTTGGTTGTATTGCAGCAGAAATAGTAAGGTTCTTATGCTACTTTATAGATCATTAGTTAGGCCTTATCATGAGAATTGTGTACAGTTCTGGAGGCCATATTTCCAGAAGGATATAAACAAACTGAAATCTGTGCAAAGGAGGGCTACCTAAATGATAAAACTTACCAAGAAATGACCTAAATATGTATAGCTTAGTGGAGAGAAGGGAAAGAGGTAATATGATAGCAACTGTCAAGTATATTAAAGGGCTTAGCAAAGCTGAGGCTGTGAGTATTTTTCTTAAAAAGAAAAATTCAAGAAAAAGGGGTCATTATCTCAAGCTCTAGGGTAGTAGATTCAGGAGTAATTTGCGGAAGGGGGGATTGATTCATGGTCTAAACTTCTACAGGAAGGTAAGTTTTTATTCTTTTTAGGAAATATTGGGGAGACTTGCTGGGCCTATCTGCCGTCAAAATCTATGTTTCTATGTTACTCTGTGTTTATCTTGCTATAAAGTATAGGTTGTGTGACCGCTATGATGACATCACAGCAGACTCGTCTACAATACACATGCGCCCTCAATCAAAAGAAGTGTGCACGTAATCGGGAGCTAGCATGAATTGCCTGGATTATGCTAATGCCTCATTAATTCTAGCGCTGCAATTGGCTTTATTAAAATTATGCCACGCTCGCATTTGGAGAAGGCTGTGTTAGCGTCGCTGCTCAGTAAGATTATGAAGATTTTCTTGTAAGATCTTTTAATATTACCCCAATTCCAAAAAAGTTGGGGCAGAATGGAAATGCAAAAAAACAAATAAAATTATTCATTTAAAAACTCAATTCACCCTGTACTATATTGAAAACACATTATTAACATATTTTTGATGTTTTACTTTGACTGCAACAAACTCCAAATAAGTCAACTGTTTACCACTGTTTAACATCACCTTTTATTTCAATAACACTTATTAAGCGTTTGGACACTGAAGACACCTGTTGGTTAAGTTTAGCAAGCAGAATTTCCCCCCATTCATCCATTATGTATGTCTTCAGCTGCGCAACTGGCCTTCATTGCCTTATTTTGCACCTAATAATGCGCCACACATTCTCAATTGGAGATAGGTCTGGACTGCAGGCACACCATGATAGCACCCGCACTTTCTGCTTTCGCAACAATTCGATTGTAATCTGGGAAGAATGTGGTTTGGCGTTGTCCTGCTGGAAAATGCAGGGACGTTCCTGGAAAAGACAACGTCTGGATGGCAGCATATGTTGCTCCAAAATGTATACATATCTTTCTGCATTAATGGTACCCTCACAGATTTACAAGCTACCCATGTCATGGGCACTGACACCCCCCCATACCATGAGAAACGCTAGCTTTTGGACCTGATGCTGATAACAGCTTGGATGGTCCTTTTCCTCTTTGGCCCTAAGAACACAATGGCTTTTTCCCCCCCAAAACTATTTGAAATGTTGACTTGTTGTACAATAAAACATGATTCCACTGTGCTACTATGCATCTCAGATGAGACCGAGCCCAGAAAAGTCGGCGGCACTTCTGGACAGTGTTGATGTATGGCTTCTCTTGCATCTGTGGATGTAGCAGCAAATGGTGTTGACTGACAAAGTTTTACCAAAGTATTCCTGAGCCCATGGGGTCGATTTATCAACCCGTCAATGCATCCGTTTCCGCACAAGCCTTTAGGCTCGCTGGAAACCGGAGTTAAGAAGCAGCGGTCTTAAGACCGCTGCTCCTTAACTCGTCTGCCACCTCGATCGGGTTGATTGACACCCCCGATTGGCCACAAATGTGCAGGTGGCGGCATTGCACAAGCATTTCACTAGGTATGCTTGAGCAATGATAAATGCTGATAGCATACGATGTGCGGTGGACATGATCCGCTACAGCGGATCATGTCCGCCTGCACGTTGTTAAATCGGCCCCCATGTCAGGATATTGATTACAGACTCTTAACGTTTTTTGAGACTGTGACGTCTGAGGGATCGGAGATCACGCACATTCAGAAGTGGTTTTCGGCCTTGCCCTTTTACGCACCGAGATTTGACAAGATTCCTTGAATCTTTTAACTATATTGTGCACTGTAGAAGGTGAAATGCCCAAAATCCAACCAATTTGTCTTTGGGGAATGTTGTTCTCAAAGTGTTGAATTATTCGCTGACGCATCTGTTAGCAAATTGGCGAGCCTCAACCCATCCTTGCTCTTGAAGGACTAGGCATTTTTTGGAGGCTCCTTATATAGTATGATTACACACCTGTTTCACATCACCTTTTTATTGCAATTTTTCACATCGCTATTAATCCTAAATTGCCCCTGTCCCAACTTTTTTGGAATGTGTTGCAGTCATCAGATTTGAAATGAGTGTATATTTTCAAAAATACATTAAATTCATAAAGTAATAAAAAATGTGTTTTCAATATAGTACAGGGTTAATTGAATGACTCCCTTGTTTGTTTTTTTGCATTTTCCATACTGTACCAATTTTTTCTGAAATTGGGGTTTTATATAATACTTATAACATAATATTCACCTGGATCTTCTCCATTTGTAATGTATTGTTAAATTTAGGCACTTAATACATTTGTCAAGCCCTATATATATATATATATATATATTTATATATGCATTACACTCACACATGCAGACCATGTATAAATATCACTGATTTTCTAACTCGTTGGTCTAGATCACCGCTTTTCAAACCTTTCCTCAGGCCACATTTTGAGAATATCTGAGCTGGAGCACAGGTGATATAATCAGCTGATTAGTAAACATACACCTAGATTACGAGTTTTGCGTTAGGCTTAAAAAGCAGCGTTGGCCAGTCCTAACGCTGCTTTTTAACGCCTGCTGGTATTACGAGTTTTGCAGGTACAGGGGTGCCGCTCACTTTTTTGGCTAGACTTGGCAATACCGCAAATCCACTTATGTAAATTGCGTAGCCTCTTTTTTAAATGGGACTTGCATAGCGCCGGTATTACGAGTCTGCCAAAAAGTAAGCGGTAGACCCTCTCCTGTCAAGACTGGTACCGCATTTTAAAGTCGGTAGTTAAAGGGACAGTCTAGGCCAAAATAAGCTTTCATAATTCAGATAGAGCATGTCATTTTAAACAATTTTCCAATTTACTTTTATAACCAATTTTGCTTTGTTCTCTTGGTATTCTTAGTTAAAAGCTTAACCTAGGAGGTTCATATGCTAATTTCTTAGACCTTGAAGACCACCTCTTTTCAGAATGCATTTTAACAGTTTTTCACCACTAGAGGGTGTTAGTTCACGTATTTCATATAGATAACACTGTGCTCGTGAAGTTATCTGGGAGCAGGCACTGATTGGCTAAACTGCAAGTCTGTCAAATGAACTGAAATAAAGGGGCAGTTTGCAGAGGCTTAGATACAAGATAATCACAGAGGTTAAAAGTATATTATTATAACTGTGTTGGTTATGCAAAACTGGGGAATGGGTAATAAAGGGATTATCTATCTTTTAAAACAATAAAAATTCTGGTGTAGACTGTCCCTTTAAGAGTTTTACACTACAAAGCCGTAGCATAAAACTCTTAACTAAAGTGCTAAAAAGTACACTAACGCCCATAAACTACCTATTAACCCCTAAACCGAGGCCCTCCCGCATCGCAAACACTAAAAGAAATTTTTTAACCCCTAATCTGCCGAAACGACATCGCCGCCACTATAATAAATATATTAACCCCTAAACCACCGCCCTCCCACCTCGCAAACATTGGTTAAATATTATTAACCCCTAATCTGCCGTCCCTAACATTGCAGACACCTACCTACATTTATTAACCCCTAATCTGCTGCCCCAACGTCGCCGCCACTATACTAAAGCTATTAACCCCTAAATCTAAGTTTAACCCTAACCCCCCTAACTTAAATATAATTAAAAGAAATCTAAATAAAAATTACTATCATTAACTAAATTATTCATATTTAAAACTAAATACTTACCTGTAAAATAAACCCTAAAATAGCTACAATATAACTAATAGTTACATTGTAGCTAGCTTAGAGTTTATTTTTATTTTACAGCCAATAGGATTGAGCTGGCATTCTATTGGCTGTTCCAATCAGCCAATAGAATGCCAGCTCAATTCTATTGGCTGATTGGATCAGCCAATAGGATTGAACTTCCAACCTATTGGCTGATTGCATCAGCCAATGGGATTTTTTTAACCTTAATTCCGATTGACTGATCAGCCAATCGGAATTGAAGGGACGCCATTTTGGATGACGTCATTTAAAGGAACCTTCATTCAGTGTTAGCCGTCGGATGAAGAGGATGCTCCACGTCGGATGTCTTGAAGATGGACCCGCTCCGCGCCGGATGGATGAAGATAGAAGATGCCGTCTGGATGAAGACTTCTGCCCATCTGGAGGACCACTTCGCCCGGCTTGGATGAAGACTTCTCCCGGCTTTGTTGAGGACTGCGGCCCGGTTGGATAAAGACTTCTCCCGGTAAGGTGATCTTCAAGGGGTTAGTGTTAGGTTTTTTAAGGGGGTATTGGGTGGGTTTTAGAGTAGGGTTGGTTGTGTGGGTGGTGGGTTTTAATGTTGGGGGAGATTTGTAATTTTTTTTACAGGTAAAAGAGCTGATTACTTTGGGGCAATGCCCCGCAAAAGGCCCTTTTAAGGGCTATTTGTAATTTAGTGTAGGGTAGGGCTTTTTTACTTTGGGGGGGCTTTTTTATTTTGTTAGGGGGATTAGATTAGGTTTAAAAATCTTGTAATTTTGTTTACTATTTTCTGTAATTTAGTGGGGGTTTTTGTACTTTAGATAATTTTATTTAATTGTATTTGATTTAGGGAAATACTTTAATTGTAGTGTTACTTAGGTTAGGTTTTATTTTACAGGTAAATTTGTATTTATTTTAGCTAGGTAGTTAGTAAATAGTTAAAGGGACACTGAAACCAATTTTTTTTCTTTCGTGATTCAGATAGAGCATGCAATTTTAAGCAACTTTCTAATATATTCCTATTATCAATTTTTCTTCGTTCTCTTGCTTTTTTTATTTGAAAAAGAAGGCATCTAAGCTATTTTTTGTTTCAGAACCATGGAAAGCACTTGTTTATTGGTGGATGAATTTATCCACCAATCAGCAAGAACAACCCAGGTTATTCACCAAAAATGGGTCGGCATCTAAACTTACATTCTTGCATTTCAAATAAAGATACCAAGAGAATGAAGAAAATGTGATAATAGGAGTAAATTAGAAAGTTGCTTAAAATTGCATGCTCTATCTGAATCCCAAAAGAAAAAAAAAAATGGGTTCAGTGTCCCTTTAACCCCTTAATGACCAGACCATTTTTCAATTTTCTTACCCTTAATGACAAAGGCTATTTTTACATTTCTGCTGTGTTTGTGTTTAGCTGTAATTTTCCTCTTACTCATTTACTGTACCCACATATATTATATACCATTTTTCTCGCCATTAAATGGACTTTCTAAAGATACCATTATTTTCATCATATCTTATAATTTCCTATAAAAAAAATATAAAATGAGGAAAAAATTTAAAAAAACACACTTTTTCTAACTTTGACCCCCAAAATCTGTTACACATCTACAATCACCAAAAAACACCCATGCTAAATAGTTTCTAAATTTTGTCCTGAGTTTAGAAATACCCAATGTTTACATGTTCTTTGCTTTTTTTGCAATTTATAGGGCCATAAATACAAGTAGCACTTTGCTATTTCCAAACCCCTTTTTTTCAAAATTAGCGCTAGTTACATTGGAACCCTGATATCTGTCAGGAAAACCTGAATATCCCTTGACATGTATATATTTTTTTTTTTAGAAGACAACCCAAAGTATTGATCTAGGCCCATTTTGGTATATTTCATGCCACCATTTCACCGCCAAATGTCATCAAATAAAAAAAAAAGTTCACTTTTTCACAAATTTTGTCACAAACTTTAGGTTTCCCACTGAAATTATTTACAAACAGCTTCTGCAATTAAGGCACAAATGGTTGTAAATGCTTCTTTGGGATCCCCTTTGTTCAGAAATAGCAGACTTATATGGCTTTGGGGTTGCTTTTTGGTAATTAGAAGGCCGCTAAATGCTGCTGCGCACCACACGTAAATTATGCCCAGCAGTGAAGGGGTTAATTAGGTAGGTTGTAGGGAGCTTGCATGGTTAATTTTAGCTTTAGGGTAGTGTAGTAGACAACCCCAAGTATTGATCTAGGCCCATTTTGATATATTTTATGCCACTATTTCACCGCCAAATGCGAGCAAACAATTAAAAATTTTTTTTTCACAATTTTAGGTTTCTCACTGAAATTATTTACAAACAGCTTGTGTTATTATGGCACAAATTGTTGTAAAAGCTTCTTTGGGATCCCCTTTGTTCAGAAATAGCAGACATATATGGCTTTGGCATTGCTTTTTGGTAATTAGAAGGCCGCTAAATGCTGCTGCGCACCACACGTAAATTATGCCCAGCAGTGAAGGGGTTAATTAGGTAGGTTGTAGGGAGCTTGCAGGGTTAATTTTAGCTTTAGGGTAGAGATCAGCCTCCCACCTGACACATCCCACCCCCTGATCCCTCCCAAACAGCTCTCTTCCCTCCCCCCACCCCACAATTGTCCCCGCCATCTTAAGTACTGGCAGAAAGTCTGCCAGTACTAAATAAAAGGAGTTTTTCTTTTTTCTTCATAAAAAAAAATAAAATGTTTTAGCTGTGATGGACCCCTGCCTTAGCCCCAACCTCCATGATCCCCCCCCAGCTCTCTAACACTCTCCCCTACCTATTTGCCGCCATCTTGGGTACTGGCAGCTGTCTGCCAGTACCCAATTTGCCCCCAAAAACAAAAGTATCTTTTTCTCTTTTTGCAATTATTAATATTTTCTGTAGTGTAGCAGCCCCCCACAATACCCCAACCCCCTCCCCCTCCCAGATCCTTATATATTTATATTTTTAAAATCTTTTTTCCCTCCTCATTGGTGTCAGTGGCCAGCTAATCGCGCGCACGCGCGCCCCCGCGCACGCGCACCCCTGCACGCTCCCGGCACCCGGCGTGCACATTGCACTTACAGGAACCGGATGCCGGGTAGCGATGGGCCGCCCACCCGCCTCCCTGTTATGCTCCCACCCACCAACGAACCGGCACCATCGCTACCGGTGCAGAGAGGGCCACAGAGTGGCTCTCTCTGCATCGGAGTCTTCTAAAAAGGTATTGCAGGATGCCTCCATATGGAGGCATCACTGCAATACCCTGAGAGTTGCTGGAAGCGATTGCGATCGCTTCCAGCACTCTCTTAGACAACTGACGTACCAGGTACGTCTATTGTCATTAACTGGTTGTTAATGCATGACGTACCTGGTACGTCAGTTGTCATTAAGGGGTTAATAACTATTTAGTAACTATTCTACCTAGTTAAAATAAATACAAACTTGCCTGTAAAATAAAAATAAACCCTAAACTAGCTACAATGTAACTATTAGTTATATTGTAGCTATTTTAGGGTTTATTTTGCAGGTAAGTATTTAGTTTTAAATAGGAATAATTTAGTTAATGATATGAATTTTATTTAGATTTATTTAAATTATATTTAGGTTAGGGAGGGTTAGGGTTATACTTAGGTTTAGGGGTTAATAAATTTAGAATAGTGGCGGCAACGTTAGGGGCGGCAGATTAGGGGTTAATATATATAATGTAGATGTCGGCGATGTTGGGGCAGCAGATTAGGGGTTAATAAGTATAATGTAGGTGTCTGGAGCGGCAGATTAGGGGTTAATAATATAATGCAGGTGTCAGCGATGTCGGGGGAGGCATATTAGGGGTTAATAAGTGTAAGATTAGGGGTGTTTAGACTCAGGGTTCATGTTAGGGTGTTAGGTGTAGACATACATTTTATTTCCCCATAGGAATCAACGGGACTGCGTTACTGAGTTTTACGCTTCTTTTTTGCAGGTGTTAGACTTTTTTTTTCAGCCGGCTCTCCCCGTTGATTCCTATGGGGAAATTGTGCACGAGCACGTACGACCAGCTCACTGCTAACGTAAGCAGCGCTGGTATTGGCGTGCGGTAAGGAGCAACATTTTGCTTAACGCTCACTTTTTGTCTGTTAACACCGGGTTTGTAAAAACCCGTAATACCAGCGCTGTCTGTAAGTGAGTGGTGAGCATAAACTGTTCGTTAGCACCGCACAGCTTTTAACGCAAAACTCGTAATCTAGGTGATAGTTATTTTACCTGGTCTCATCCAAAGTAATCCTGAAAATATGACCTGTTGGGGAGTCCTGAGGACAGGTTTGAAACCCAGTGGCCTATATTCATAGATGCTTACTAGGTTGCAGAGGGACCATGTTATGAAGAGAAGATCACATTCATAATTAAAGGGATATGAAACACACAATTTTATTTCATGATTCAGATAGAGCATGCAATTTCAAACAGCTTTCTAATTTACTTCTATTATCAATTTTACTTCTTTGTCTTGGTATCTTTTGTTAAAAAGCAGGGACATAAACTTAGTAGCCGTCCCATTTCAGGAGCACTATATGGCAGCAGTTTTGCAAGAATGTTATCTATTAGCAAGAGCACTAGATGGCAGCACTATTTGCTGTCATGTCGTGCTCCAGACAACTACCTAGGTATCTCTTTAACACATCATGAGAACGAAGCAAATTTGACAATAGAAGTACATTTAAAACTTTTTTTTACAAATGGTATGCCCTGAATCCCAAAAGATAATTTTTGGATTTCATATCCCTTTAATTCAGCATACTTCACCTACCTTTTCTAGCGGTTTGTTAGTGCCACTGACATGCGCGAGATGTGCGACATAATAATAATAGAAAAACAATAATTACAACCATAACACTTGCAAAACCATTTATATCAATAAATATCTATAAATATCTGTTTTGTTATGGTAAAGCAGTCTCACTGTATAGAAACGCGTTTCTCCATGGTTATTCTGGGGCGTTCTAGAGGAGTGTTTTGCCTACACCTCAGCCAAGCATGCAAAATGTATTAAGACTCGTTTGTCAAGTATCTTATTGGGTGGTTGTGTCTCGCTATTTTAAAGCTGATGAGATGTCTCGTTATTATTTGTCTTTAATTTCCCTATAACTGTTCTCAAGTTTTCTTTTTTAATGTTTTAGAGTGGACTGGACATTTTTTTTAGCCGCTTAATCTTTGTCATCATGCACATCCACTCCCCTTTGCAGATGACGATCCAGGTACTGGGGACCCCCTATGCATTGCAGCGCGGGAAGGAGGCTGCAGTCTTTTTACCTGTCACTGCCTCTTCATCCTAGGCCCTGTGACATCACCACAAGCGCACATGGGGATTCCTTGCTAAATCAGAAATTTAGAGACAGTGAGCCAGGGGTAGGACTTTGCAAGCTCATATCTCAGCCCCCCGTGCCACTTACAGGGACAAATAAACCCTGCAAGGTGTAGGTGACCACCATAAAAGTGGTTATTGTTTGCAGAAGCATTTAAAATGCTGTTTAACCTTAGGGTGGGGGGCTCTAATGGAGCCCATATCTCCCCTCTGTTTGGGCTAGAGTGACAAATGAGCCCTCATTTGAAAGGGCAGACTTTCCTCTTTCAAATGAGGATTAACATGCTCCCAAGGATGCAGCTGATCTCTGAAATGGTGATCACCTGCCCACTATAATATAGGGGATTTCTAGTGGTGGTGGGTGGCTACTACAGAGCTCCCATCTACCCCTCTGATTTAATTAGACGGGTATAAGAACCCTTATGTGAGGACACATTTTAAAGCGTTCTCAATTTATAAGAGGGGATCCCCCTTTTTCTAGAGTGGGCTCTCATATCCCTGTCATTAGTTTGGTGATTGGCATTAAAATGACAAATACCTACCCAATGTATTTACTGTATAGGGGTAGTGGCCACAAAGGAGTCCTTATCCCCTGAAGTCAGCATACCAAACATACATACAATACCCCTCACATAAAATAAATTACCCATTCCCCAATGAGGTGTTAAGAGGCTGCTAAATATAGCCACCAATCCGCAAGCGCTATCCAGGGTCCTGAACCAAAAATGGGCCTGCTTGTAAGCTTACATTGCTGCTTTTTAAAATAAAGATACCAAGAGAACTAAAAAAAAGTTGATAATAGGAGTAAATTAGAAAGTTGGTTAAAATCGCATGCTCTGTCTAAATCATGAAATAAAAAAATTGGGTTCAGTATCCCTTTAAGTAACAGAAAATGTTATACTATTGCAAAGCATTTGTAGTCGGCTACTTCATAATGCCACCTAGCTGGCAAAAACTTTGGTGGAGAACACTGCATATAAATTAATCTGTCTGTCTCTTCTCAGTATTGTTACTGTCTTCTAAGTTTGATTAAAATAATAATAAAAATATTAACCTCTGTCCTAGTAAATAACTCACATCAGAACTTGGTGTTTTAAGATATATATTGTTTTATATCTATGGATCTTGGATATCAGGACACTATATAAGAGATCCAACAGCTTAATCTGAGGATTTCTGAGAATTAATGGCATAGGATGAAACCATCTGTGTTAAGTGGGTGATGAGGAAAAAAGCAGATGGTTTATAAAGGGATCAATACTTTGCATCATCATTACGCCTAATGATATCTTCTTTTAAACATAAACTTATGTAATATTGAGTGTTTTTTGTGACACCCTCCCCCCCATACTGTAAAATGTTTTAGTAGTAGTGGGGCAGTTGCTAGTGTAAACTAAGTTTAACAAATACCAGTCACTAGGTTGCCGTGGCAACTAAAAACTAGGACCTTGTACCTGGCAAAATCCACAAGCATCACTTGTCACTTTTACTGACTGCTATCTTTGAGACAACCTAGACTTGTTTGTTCTCCCTTGTATCCCCCATTTTTACAACCCCATGTTTTCAAATGTATATTGCGTGTGCAGGGGAGGGGTGAAAGCGCTGGATTAAAAGACATTTTGCACCTTCTTTATGGCATGTGCGCAGTGGTGAAAGCTAATAAATGCAGTACAAATATGTTTTAGACCATACAAATACTATTAATCTAAACAATTGTCTCTCAATTTTTGATAAGGCAGTGTGCGCATGTGCTGTACTTAAAGACTTACCCAAACATATATTTGTGATGAATAGACTATGGGGTCAATTTATAAAGCTCCGTATAGAGCTTGATGCCCCGTGTTTCCGCTACTCCATAACCTGTCCGCCTGCTCTGAGGCGGCGGACAGAAATCAACCAGATCGAATACGATCGGGTTGATTGACACCCCCTGCTAGCTGCCGATTGGCCGCAAAATGCCGTTGTTTCATGTCCGCTCGCACTATAATAAATTGACCCCTATATATCTAATAAGAGAAGCAGTGTTTGCATTGTAGGTATAGGCAGGCTGCACACATATATTCCTGCATAAAATGACATAAATAGGAATTAAGAAAACCCTGTACCTGTCTTTTGAAAGTAGTGTCTTATTAAACATAAGAAAAGTTTACCATTATTATTGCTTCTAAATGGTGCAGTAAATGTGGTAAAAATGATGTCATTATTCAGAAAGACCATACACATTTAAACAACTTTCCAATTTACATTTGATTAGAAAATTTGCTTTGTCCTTTTGGAATCCTTGGTTGAAGAATAAATCTAGGTAGGGGTCATAGGAGTTCAGGAGAGAGCACATCTTAAAGGGACATTAAACCCAAAGGGTTTCTTTTATGATTTAGAAAGAGCATACAATTTTAAACAACTTTCTAATTTACTTCTATTATCTAATTTGCTTCATTCTCTTGATATACTTGCTTAAAAGCATATCTAGATAGGCTCAGTAGCTGCTGATTGGTTGCTGCACATAGATGCCTTGTGTGATTGGCTCACCCATGTGCATTGATATTTCTTCAACAAAGGATATCTAAAGAATGAAACAAATTAGATAATAGAAGTAAATTGGAATGTTGTTTAAAATTGTATCCTTTACTTGGACCATGAAAGAATTTGTTTGGGTTTAGTGCCACTTTAAAGTGAATGTAAATTTTTATGCTAAAGCGCCCTTTAATTCATCAAAATTTACATTTTATTTGTGTTGTGAAAAAAAACTTACCTTTTAAACTTGACAGCAGCTCCAGCTTCCTCCGGTCGTCGAAAGCCATTTCTGATGTCATAAATGATGGATAGGTCATCCTCCAATCACGGCTCCCCCCCCCCCCCGGGGGTATCAGTGTCTGATTCAATGCCGTGATTGGAGGAAGCCGGATTCATCATTTTAGACCCAGGAAGAGGCTTTGCGATGAGTGGAGGAAGCTGGAGCTGCTGTCAAGATTAAAAGGTAAGTTTTTTTTTTTGTTTTTTTTTCACAGCACGAGTGAAATGTAAATTTTGATGAATTAAAATGCCCCTGTTTTTAATCGAATTTTTAAAAACCGGGCACTTTAGCATCAAAATTTACATTCACTTTAAGCATTCTATGGCAGTAATATTTGTAACAATGTATAACATTGCTACAAAAACTTTAGCAAATATTGCTACCATAGAGTAGTAAAGTCACATGCACACTCCTGAGCGTCTATGAGCCTACTTTGATTCAATGTAAAGTACTTTAAAATGACATGTTCTATCTGAATAATGAAGGTTTAATTTTAGCTTAACTGTCCTTTTTAATATATTAAAATTCACAGTTAGCTGATACATGCTGTGCATAAATCATGCTTTCTCTTGTTAAGTGTAGTCAGTCCACGGGTCATCCATTACTTATTGAATATATCTCTTCCTAACAGGAAGCTGCAAGAGGATCACCCAGCAGAGCTGCTACATAGCTCCTCCCCTCACATGTCATATTCAGTCATTCTCTTGCAGCCTAACTAGATAGGTCGCTGTGAGAGGTCTGTGGTGTTTTTTAACTTAGTTTATTTCTACAATCAAAAGTTTGTTATTTTAAATGGCACCGGAGTGTGCTGTTTATTCTCAGGCAGCATTAGAAGAAGAATCTGCCTGCGTTTTCTATGATCTTAGCAGACGTAACTAAGATCCACTGGCTGTTCTCATCTGAGGAGTGAGGTAACTTCAGAGAAGGGGAATAGCATGCAGGGCCCCCCTGCAAACGAGGTATGTGCAGTAATTATTTTTCTGAGGAATGGAATTGACTGAGAAAATACTGCTGATACCAATGTAAAGTAAGTTCAGCCTTAAATGCAGTGATAGCGACTGGTATTAGGCTGATGAGTGTGTGTACACTGAATGTATTTTTCTAAGGAATGGAATTGACTCTGAAAATACTGTTAATACTGAAATAATGTATGAGCCTTAACTGCGGTAAAAGCGACTGGTAGCAGGCTTATTAATAACACTTCATAACTTTTCAAATGTATGTTTAAAACGTTTACTGGCATGTTAATCGTTTTTTGTGAGGTACTTGGTGATAAAACTTATTTGGGCATGATTTTTACCACATGGCCATCTTTGTTTTCTGCATAGAAACAGTTATCTGAGCTTCCCCACTGTTGTAATATGAGTGGGAGGGGCCTATTTTAGCGCTTTTTTGCGCAGTAAAAATTCAGTCACAATCTGTCTACTTCATCCTCCATGATCCAGATCGTCTCTAGAGAGCTCAGGGGTCTTCAAAATTCATTTTGAGGGAGGTAATCAGTCACAGCAGACCTGTGACAGTGTGTTTTGACTGTGAGAAAAACGTTAATTATTAAATTGTTAATCCGTTTTTGGGTATTAAGGGGTTAATCATCCATTTGCTGGTGGGTGCAATCCTTTGCTAACTTAATACATTTACTGTGAAAAATTGGTTGCTATAACTATTTTGGTTCATTGTTATTTCAACTGTGACAGCTTTTTGTGCTTCTTAAAGGCACAGTAGCGTTTTTTATATTGCTTGTAAATTTATTTAGAAAAGTATTTCCAAGCTTGCTAGTTTCATTGCTATTCTGTTTAAACATGTCTGACACAGATGAATCTCTTTGTTCACTATGTTTAAAGGCCAATGTGGAGCCCAATAGAAATTTATGTACTAATTGCATTGATGCTACTTTAAATAAAAGTCAATCTTTACATGTAAAGAAATTATCACCAGACAACGAGGGGGAAGTTATGCCGACTAACTCTCCTCACGTGTCAGTACCTTCGCCTCCCGCTCAGGAGGTGCGTGATTTTGTGGCGCCAAGTACATCAGGGAGGCCCTTACAAATCACTTTGCAAGACATGGCTACTGTTATGACAGAAGTATTATCTAAATTGCCAGAATTAAGAGGCAAGCGCGATAGCTCTGGGTTAAGGACAGAGCAAGTGGGTGAGGTGAGAGCCATGTCAGATACTGCGTCACAGTTTGCAGAACGTGAAGACGGAGTGCTTCATTCTGTGGGTGACGGATCTGATCCAGGGAGACTGGATTCAGAGATTTCTAATTTTAAATTTAAGCTTGAGAACCTCCGCATATTGCTAGGGGAGGTATTAGCGGCTCTGAATGATTGTAACACGGTTGCAATTCCAGAAAAATTATGTAGGTTGGATAGATACTATGCGGTACCGGTGTGTACTGACGTGTTTCCTATACCTAAAAGGCTTACAGAGATTATTAGCAAGGAGTGGGATAGACCTGGTGTGCCCTTTTCCCCTCCTCCCATATTTAGGAAAATGTTTCCTATAGACGCCACCACACGAGACTTATGGCAGACGGTCCCTAAGGTGGAGGGAGCAGTTTCTACTTTAGCTAAGCGTACCACTATCCCGGTGGAGGATAGTTGTGCCTTTTCAGATCCAATGGATAAGAAATTAGAGGGTTACCTTAAGAAAATGTTTGTTCAACAAGGTTTTATCTTACAGCCCCTTGCATGCATTGCACCTGTCACTGCTGCGGTGGCATTCTGGTTTGAGTCTCTGGAAGAGGCCATTCGCACAGCTCCATTGGATGAAATTATGAACAAGCTTAAAGCACTTAAGCTAGCTAACGCATTTGTTTCTGATGCCGTCGTACATTTAACCAAACTTACGGCTAAGAACTCCGGATTCGCCATCCAAGCGCGCAGAGCGCTATGGCTTAAATCCTGGTCAGCTGACGTGACTTCTAAATCTAAATTGCTTAATATTCCTTTCAAAGGGCAGACCTTATTCGGGCCCGGCTTGAAAGAAATTATAGCTGACATTACGGGAGGTAAGGGCCATGCTCTACCTCAGGACAGGGCCAAATCAAAGGCCAAACAGTCTAATTTTCGTGCCTTTTGTAACTTCAAGGCTGGAGCAGCATCAACTTCCTCCGCTCCAAAACAGGAAGGAGCTGTTGCTCGTTACAGGCAGGGCTGGAAAGTTAACCAGTCCTGGAACAAGGGCAAGCAGGCCAAGAAACCTGCTGCTGCCCCCAAGACAGCATGAAGAGAGGGCCCCCTATCCGGAAATGGATCTAGTGGGGGGAAGACTTTCTCTCTTCGCCCAGGCTTGGGCAAGAGATGTCCAGGATCCCTGGGCGTTGGAGATCATATTTCAGGGATATCTCCTGGACTTCAAAACTTCTCCTCCACGAGGGAGATTTCATCTTTCAAGGTTATCAGCAAACCAAATAAAGAAAGAGGCGTTTCTACGCTGTGTACAAGACCTTTTACTAATGGGGGTGATCCACCCAGTTCCGCGGACGGAACACGGGCAGGGATTCTATTCAAATCTATTTGTGGTTCCCAAGAAAGAGGGAACCTTCAGACCAATCTTGGACTTAAAAATCCTAAACAAATTTCTAAGAGTTCCATCATTCAAAATGGAAACTATTCGATCCATCCTTCTCATGATCCAAGAGGGTCAGTACATGACCACAGTGGATTTAAAGGATGCCTACCTTCACATACCGATTCACAAGGATCATTATCGGTACCTAAGATTTGCTTTCCTAGACAGGCATTACCAGTTTGTAGCTCTTCCCTTCGGATTAGCTACGGCTCCAAGAATCTTTACAAAAGTTCTGGGCTCACTTCTGGCGGTACTAAGACCGCGAGGCATAGCGGTGACTCCGTACCTAGACGACATTCTGATACAAGCGTCAAGTTTTCAAACTGCCAAGTCTCATACAGAGATAGTTCTGGCATTTCTGAGATCGCATGGGTGGAAGGTGAACGTGGAAAAGAGTTCTCTATTACCACTTACAAGAGTTCCCTTTCTAGGGACTCTTATAGATTCTGTAGAGATGAAAATTTACCTGACAGAGGCCAGGTTATCAAAACTTCTAAATGCTTGCCGTGTCCTTCATTCCATTCCACACCCGTCAGTAGCTCAGTGCATGGAAGTAATTGGCTTAATGGTAGCGGCAATGGACATAGTACCATTTGCGCGCCTGCATCTCAGACCGCTGCAATTGTGCATGCTAAGTCAGTGGAACGGGGATTACTCAGATTTGTCCCCCCTACTAAGTCTGGATCAAGAGACCAGAGATTCTCTTCTATGGTGGCTCTCTCGGCCACATCTGTCCAAGGGGATGACCTTTCGCAGGCCAGATTGGACGATTTTAACAACAGACGCCAGCCTTCTAGGCTGGGGCGCAGTCTGGAACTCCCTGAAAGCTCAGGGATTATGGACTCAGGAGGAGAAACTCCTCCCAATAAATATTCTGGAATTAAGAGCAATATTCAATGCTCTCCTAGCTTGGCCTCAGTTAGCAACTCTGAGGTTCATCAGATTTCAGTCGGACAACATCACGACTGTGGCTTACATCAACCATCAAGGGGGAACCAGAAGTTCCCTAGCGATGTTGGAAGTCTCAAAGATAATTCGCTGGGCAGAGTCTCGCTCTTGCCACCTGTCAGCGATTTACATCCCAGGCGTAGAGAACTTGGAGGCGGATTTTCTAAGTCGCCAGACTTTTCATCCGGGGGAGTGGGAACTTCATCCGGAGGTCTTTGCTCAACTGATTCTTCGTTGGGGCAAACCAGATCTGGATCTCATGGCGTCTCGCCAGAACGCCAAGCTTCCTTGTTACGGATCCAGGTCCAGGGACCCGGGAGCGGTGCTGATAGATGCTCTGACAGCCCCTTGGGTCTTCAACATGGCTTATGTGTTTCCACCATTCCCGATGCTTCCTCGTTTGATTGCCAAGATCAAACAGGAGAGAGCTTTGGTGATTCTGATAGCGCCTGCGTGGCCACGCAGGACCTGGTATGCAGACCTAGTGGACATGTCGTCCTGTCCACCGTGGTCTCTGCCTCTGAGACAGGACCTTCTAATTCAGGGTCCTTTCAAACATCCAAATCTAATTTCTCTGAGGTTGACTGCATGGAGATTGAACGCTTGATTCTATCAAAGCGTGGCTTCTCGGAGTCGGTTATTGATACCTTAATACAGGCTCGGAAACCTGTTACCAGAAAAATTTACCATAAGATATGGCGTAAATATTTATTTTGGTGCGAATCCAAGAGTTACTCATGGAGTAAGGTTAGGATTCCTAGGATATTGTCCTTTCTACAAGAGGGTTTAGAAAAGGGCTTATCTGCTAGTTCGTTAAAGGGACAGATTTCTGCTCTGTCTATTCTTCTACACAAACGTCTGGCTGAAGTTCCAGACGTTCAGGCTTTTTGTCAGGCTTTAACTAGGATTAAGCCTGTGTTTAAGACTGTTGCTCCGCCGTGGAGCTTAAACTTAGTTCTTAATGTTCTTCAAGGCGTTCCATTTGAACCCCTTCATTCCATTGATATCAAGCTGTTATCCTGGAAGGTTTTGTTTTTGATGGCTATTTCCTCGGCTCGAAGAGTCTCTGAGTTATCTGCCTTACATTGTGATTCTCCTTATCTGATTTTTCATTCAGACAAAGTAGTTCTGCGTACTAAACCTGGGTTCTTACCTAAGGTAGTTACTAACAGGAATATCAATCAAGAGATTGTTGTTCCATCACTGTGTCCTAACCCTTCTTCAAAGAAGGAACGACTTTTGCATAATTTGGACGTAGTCCGTGCCCTGAAGTTCTATTTGCAGGCAACTAAAGATTTTCGTCAAACTTCTTCCCTGTTTGTCGTTTACTCTGGATAGAGAAGAGGTCAAAAGGCTTCGGCTACCTCTGTCTCTTTTTGGCTTCGTAGCATAATACGTTTAGCCTATGAGACTGCTGGACAGCAGCCTCCTGAAAGGATTACAGCTCATTCTACTAGAGCTGTGGCTTCCACCTGGGCCTTTAAAAATGAGGCCTCTGTTGAACAGATTTGCTAGGCTGCGACTTGGTCTTCGCTTCACACCTTTTCAAAATTTTACAAATTTGACACTTTTGCTTCTTCGGAGGCTATTTTTGGGAGAAAGGTACTTCAGGCAGTGGTTCCTTCTGTTTAACGTTCCTGCCTTGTCCCTCCCTTCATCCGTGTACTTTAGCTTTGGTATTGGTATTCCATAAGTAATGGATGACCCGTGGACTGACTACACTTAACAAGAGAAAACATAATTTATGCTTACCTGATAAATTTATTTCTCTTGTAGTGTAGTCAGTCCACGGCCCGTCCTGTCTTTAAGGCAGGCCTAAATTTTAATTAAACTCCAGTCACCACTGCACCCTATGGTTTCTCCTTTCTCGTCTGCTTTGGTCGAATGACTGAATATGACATGTGAGGGGAGGAGCTATGTAGCAGCTCTGCTGGCTGATCCTCTTGCAGCTTCCTGTTAGGAAGAGATATATTCAATAAGTAATGGATGACCCGTGGACTGACTACACTACAAGAGAAATACATTTATCAGGTAAGCATAAATTATGTTTTTAATATTTATGCCATGTAACCAAAAAATATGTGTAAAACTTAGTGTATAGGCGTCTCTGCTGGCTGCCCTCAGCTCCAGTCCGCTTCTTTTTATTTTTTAAGCAGCAGATGTTGTAACCAATCCCATGGCTACAGAGAGCGATAGTGCATAAATTCCAGGTGCACACGCTACTTTGACCCTGTGTGCCCAACTTTGCTGAGCAGACATTTGACACATGCACAATAAGCGATTGCACTGATAAGCTGCAGGCACCCACTAGTATAGGAAAGTTAGGGGGACCACTCTTTCCACAAACACTCCCCAAGAAGGTGTGGCTTTGGGAGGCTGCTGGCCACCAAATCCTGGAATAAAAAGTAAGACTAAAATTCCATAAAAATAATTTTTTATTATATTTTTTTAAAGCTTGTAATCTTTATTTGTGACTTTTACAGGCCGTATGTTTACTGACCCTTTATTTTATATTAAGCAACCTTTTTTTTTGTGTAAAAACGTTAGTTGATTAAAGGGACACTGAACCCAATGTTTTTCTTTCATGAATAAATTCATCCACCAATCAAAAACTGCTGTCCAGAGTCTGAACCATGAAAAAAAGCTTATATGCCTTCTTTTTCATATAAAGATAGCAAGAGAACAAAGAAAATTTGATAATAGTAGTAAATTAGAAAGTTGCTTAAAATTGCATGATCTATCTGAATCACGAAAGAAAAATTTTGGGTTCAGTGTCCCTTTAATATAACAGTGCAATATTCAGTACACATTTTTAATACATTTTTTCTTCTAAATAAATAAAAACCTTACAGCAAAATCTTGTCTTCATTTTTTTGAAGCGCTCCAGACAGCCCACAGAAAAAGCAGACGAGGCTTGTGTTGGAATTATCCAAAGGGTGTGCTCTGCATAATGAGCATTAGGATAATAATTATTATGCCTGCTCGCATGCACAATGGCAATAAATAGAGACGCAAGGGCACTGAGACTGGTCTTCAATGATGTAATCAAGATTCCCTGATCACGTGATCTACTTGTCAAACGCGCCCATGTGACACTGAACACGCTGAGCGCAACACAATACTGGTGTTCTTTCAGATTAGCCAATTCCTCAGATTAGCTAATTCCATCACTCGTGTTGACGTGGAATCAGCTGTGTGACCGCAGCAAATTCCTTCACTACGCATGTGCTCCACCACGTCAGCGCATTCTTCAGTGCATCACCACATTCCAATCTCCGCAAGTCTGTCAGATCAGCCAAGTCTGATCAAAAATTGACTCACTGTGCATGCCCTCCACCACAGAAGCTAATCTCTACAACGGAACTGCTTGCTAACCACACACACACATATATATATATATATATATATATATATACATATATATATATATATATATATATATATATATATATATATATACGATGCACTGTAATTCCCCCATCTTTACTATTTATTTTTTTTGCCTCTGCCTATGGGGTTAAAGGGGGGCGCCGCGCCGATCCTCTGGAATCTACCCCAAGTGAACCTTGGGGAGTGAGGTTTACAAGTGGGGCTTCGCGCCCCCCCCCCCCGAACTCCCCAGGTGGAGGCAAAAACATATTGATTGATTGGGGAATTACATTGCATCGTATATATGTTTAATGTGGGGACTCGATGAAGCGTATGTGCACTCAGGGAATTTGCAGTGAGACAGCTAATTGCAGGTCACCCAAAATGACGGAATTGGCTAAACTAAGGAAATCGCAACTGGAAAACTTTTCAATAATGAAGTTCACATATAAAATACATCTCTGAAGGATTTCTAATAATAAAAAGTACTCTTTTCTGCAGCGTTAACACACTGAGCATTCACCTGCCAAATGCGTTAGGAGCGCAATGTGTTTATTGGGCATTGTCATTACACATGGTTTGTGATTGGCAATAACGCCCGGTGAAGGCGGTGGTGCTTGAAGCGAATGTTCTATTGCAAATTACTGTGATATGTGTGCTTCAGGTCTCTGGCTATAAAACAACCATTCGGTAATGCAGTGATGTCACCAGTAATTTAAAGTGAAATGTGCAGTGTACGGAACGCGTCCGCAAGAATAGCACCCAGGTAGCCCTTGTGATAGGTAAAATATATCAATTATTACGAAGGACTTCGAAATAATTATATATTAAAATTGTAATTGTAAGACTTACACAGTCTCAGCAGCATGGTGGCATATGCTTGACAAATGCACAATCTGGCCATTGAAAATGAATTTCCTTTTTTCTCTTGTATATTATAAGGCTGTTGCAAGACACCACAATGAAATAACACACCTTCCCCAGAAAACAGAGAATATAATGAAACCCAACTAAATGTTAAAATAGTGAAGCTACTTCAATTACCATAGAGCTTGACAGATTTGTTCAAAATATGTAAACCAACCCAAATATTTAGGGGTCGGAATTCATTGGGTGAGCAAATTAATTTAGATGTCAGCCATGTATCTCTTTCATTCCAAGTAGCACTGGCAGGGCCCTTTAGTGAAGCCATGACTTACCTTTCATACAGGGACATAGTTTTGCATAGGGGAGCAGGATTTGGAGGTGGGGGCAGGACATAGTAGTTCTGTGGCATGATGTCTTCTCCTATGCTCTCCAGATGTTTATCTATGTGTGTCTATATATAATTTTATGGTGTTGTAACTTGTTTAATAAAGCATCCCTGTCCTCATAATATGAGATAAGCTACCACTTATGTCTAAACCATTGTTACACAATGTGCAGAAGTCCTCAGGTGCTGTTTATCTGGTCCCCACATCAAAGTGTATGTTTTTGTGCTTAAACATGGAATATATGAATGTGTGTATTTATTAGGGTTGTCACCTCAGCCATGTTTTCCTGGACATTTATGAGTTACACATGTTACAGGGTGTGCAGAGGGGAGCATGCATTGCACCTCTGGACAGCACACAAATAGTGACCGTGGACAGCACTATTCACATTCTTCCCTGGAGCATGTGTAACTCATAGCTTTCCAGGAAAACATGGCCAAGCTGGCAACCCTAGTCTCTCTCTCAATTACACTCTCTCTCTCTCTCTCTCTCTCTCTCACTCTCACTCTCACTCTCACTCTCACACTCTCTCACACTCTCACACTCTCACACTCTCACACTCTCACACTCTCACACTCTCTCACTTTCTCACTCTCTCACTCTCTCACTCTCTCACTCTCACATATATACATACAAAAAGTAATCACTTTCACTGGGACTGCAATCCCAAGCTGCTAATGCATATTGTATATTGTTTGACTGCGATCCTCTGCTACGTCTTTGCCTTTTCCCATTATAAAATAATTCACTATTTCCTAAAAGTGTGTTTAGTTTCCTCAGTTTCATTTACATAAGTCATATATTACTTATCATTCCCTGGCAGTGCATGGGTTACTTAGCGCACACAGCGTTTCTCTTCGTAGAGCCAATTCTTTGATATTTTTGGCCAATCTCCAATGCCAAGTGAAAAATATCAAATACAGCCAAAGAAACTCGGCAAACAAATTCAATCTGAAGATCCCTGCTCCTGACTCACTATGTAAAGTACTGCATTTTGCATTTGCCGAGATTAAGTGCAATTCTAATAATAAGGGACATGCTTTATTAACAGCTTTCGAAACTACACACACGTGCTATAGAGTAATGATAACCTATTAGTGCAAATGTTTCAGCTGTATTGACTTAAGGCTACACAGTGTTATGTTGTTATATGGGATTTGCAGATTGTTATCTCTAGTTACTATTACTGAGGTAACATTCTGCTCAGGATCATGGTAGTGCTAAAATGAAATGCTCTAAAAAAAAAAAAAATCATTAGAACATGTCATGTAAGCACTATTCACTGTAGAACTCTATGTATAGAGCCCCTGCAAGCACAGGTAAATGGTTCACAGACGGTTTTCTGCTCAAGACCAGAAGTTCGCTGCATCTCCCAAGTGAAACTTTATCTACGTGTTTAAAAAAACATTTTTCAGGGGATTCAATTTACAGGGCTGCACATTGAGTAGTGCAAAAAAATTGAATGCTCTAATGAATTAAAGTGAATGTAAAGTTTAATGAATAAGTGCCCGGTATCTTAAAAATACTCTTAAAAACAGGGGCACTTTTATTCATTAAACTTTACAAACATGCTTTATTTTTTAAAATACTTATCGTTGCGTTTATGGTAAACATAACGCCAATCCTCCGCCCGCATCTCCTGCTTTCATTAGCATATCAATGACGATCTGGCTTCCTCCAAACGTTGCGTGCCTCACGAGCTGGGCGCCAAACCGAAGTAAAAATTCAGTGGTAATGACAAACATTATGGCTAAAAGGGCTTAGATTTTCATCAAAGGTATATGTTACATATAATGCTTTTAAAAAACAAACAATTTTGCGTGATTTCTCTCAATGCCAGTGAGATTTTGATCATTAGCCCATAGTGCAATAATAAAATTCTGTAACATATTAGAACATTTTCTTTTTTAACTTTTATCTCTCTAATCAGAAGATTATGACTGAAACTAAATCAAAATTTGGGGTGAAAATTAAAGGCAAATGAAACACAAATATTTGTTGTGTGATTCAAACAGAGCATACAATTTAAAAAAAAAAAAAGTTTGCAATTTACTTTTATTATCAAATTTGCTTTGTTCTCACGGTATTCTTTGCTGAGGAGATACCTAGGTAGGTGTATGGAGCATTACATGGTAGGAAATAGACAAAAAAAGAAGGTATACAGTATGGATAAGCACTCCTCTCTGGTTAGAACCGCTGCCTTCCAACAGTCTCTCCCAAAGGCTGTTAAATCGATATAGGTTGTAGATGGAGGCGCTGGTTCATGGGGGGTTGCCAGGGATTTCACTCTGTCCACGATTCTTCCAAAATGACTATATCTGTGTCTGTTGAGAAATTGTTCACATTGGCGTAGTGTTTCCAAACAGCTTTTATTCAGCTCAACGCGTTTCAACGGTTATACCGTCTTTTTCAAGAGCAATTAAAATATAGTATGGCTTACAGACTTTCTGTAAGCCATACTATATTTTATGTACTCTTAAACTATTGGACTTAATTTTCAAGTCTGCTATCGTTGCTCCAGAAGTTTTTTCTTGTTCCAGATGCAATTTCTGTTTTAATTACTAAGGAATTGGCAAGGTCTGGTATTTTCTCATAATCCAGCTCCAAAGTGTAAGAAGATGTTTCCATTAATTTGGAACTTTGGGAAACCATTCCTAAAGTAGATGTTAGCCATTTCAATTTTAATTAAACATATTACTATTCATTTGGAAGACAGTACTTCTTTTACAGCTGCTATGGACAGGAAATTGGAATCTTCTAAACAAGTCATTTGACTCTTCCCTTTCAAGAAAGATTATATTTGGTCCTGGTCTAGACACTTTATTTCTACAGTGTCTGGAGGTAAAGGAACCTTTCTCCCTCAGAATAAAAGATCCAAGGGTAAAGGCAGGGCCTCTAATCGTTTTCTATCCTTTCGGTAATCCAAGAATCAAAAATTCTTCACTTCTTTTCAGAAGAATATCTCTTCTAAATCTCCCTGGAAGTCCTCTTCCACTAGGAACAACTCTAAACAATCAAAGTAGCCCTCCACTTCTGCCAAGTCAGCATGAAGGTGTTTTTTCTGGTAGGGGGCAGATTCACCTTTTTTCAGAAGGTCTGGGCTTAGTCTGTTGCAGATTCTTGGGTATTAAACATTTCCCAGGGATACAGGATAGGCTTCAGATTAGTACCTCCCAGAGGAAGGTTTCTTCTGTCCATTTTTCTAAAGAATCCTGTAAAGGCTCAAGCACTTTTTTCAATGTGGTCAGGATCTAGAACTCATGGGAGTTATACTCCCAGTTCATTTTTGAAGAACAAGGTTGAGGTTTTTATTCCAACCTCTTTTTATAGTTCCCCAAAAAGAGGGAATCTTAAGACCAATTCTGGAATTTTAGATCTTGAACACATTTCTCAGAGTTCCAACATTCACAATGGAAACAATCAGAACCTTTCTTCCTTTAGTTTCATCAGGGCCTATTCATGTCTACCATAGATCTGAAGGATGCCTCTCTCATAACCCTATTCACAGGAAGCATTATCAGTTTCTCAGGTTTGCCTTTCTGGACATGTATTTCCAGTTTGTAGCTTCTCCTTTTTGGTCTGGCGATAACTCCCAGAATTTTCTCAAAGGTTCTAGGAACCATCTGCTCTGTAATCAGAGCTCAGGGTATCTCTGTAGCTCTTTACCTAGTAGTTATCTTGGTTCTAGCTTCATCTTTATGTTTAGTAAGTTCTAATACAAACAATCTCTTGTTTCTTCAGCTACATCGACAGAGATTACATTATCCAAAGAACTTTCTATCTCCTCAGACCAGAGTGTCCATCTAGGGAGTCGTTATAGATTCGGTATCTATGAGAGTTTTCTTATCTGATCAGAGGAAGCTAAAGTTATAATTATTATGTGCAAAACCTTAGTCGATTCTCAATTTACAGTAGCGTTCTGTATGGAAGTGCTAGGCCTGATTGTGGCATTAGATGCCATTATGTTTGCTTGGTTCATATGAAACCTCTTCAATTCTGTATGCTGAATCATTGGTGCAAGAATTGCCCTAAGGTCCCTATTAGATCCTATAGCAAGAGGGTCTCTTTCTTGGTGGATAAATCACCAGTCCACTTTTCTTGTGGTTTCCTTTCTTTGTCCTTTTTTTTTTTTTTTTTTTGCAGAGATTTAACTATTTTTTTTAATATTCTCTTTCAAATTTGTTTTTGCTGGGTTTTTTTTCTGAAACTTCAATAAAGATACAAACTTTTTTTTTTAAGTCACAAGTAATTACAATAAAAAATTATATTGACCATGAAAATACAACATTAGAGAAAAAAAATATATGAATAATATACCTGGTCATGGTAGACATTGCAAAAATGTAGTGTTGAAAGCGTGTGCTGGCAATATATGCAGACGTAAAACTTAACCAATTGTTACAGATTCCAAATACATTTAATCAATTAACAGGTAAGTACATGTATCAATTAACAGATATTCTGCATACAGTAAAGAGAAAAAGAAAAGGAATGAGATGCCTACTAATATTAGAGAAAAAGGTGGTAAATGAGCCCCTGCTGTATTGAGCAGATCGATGACGAATACGTCTTATTCCAATCGTTGTGTGCCCCCTTTGGCGTCTAGCTTGTGGGGCAACATGATTAGTAACGGAAGCCGGATACGTCATCGATATGTTGAATACAGCAGGAGCTGCGAGCGGGGGATCACCAGTATTCTTTCCATAAAGCAAAGATAAGTGTTTTAAAAAAGAAGCGTCAATGTAAAGTTTAATTAAAGTACCCCTGTTTTTAAGAGTATTTTTACATACTGGGCTTAAATTCGTTAAACTTTACAATCACTTTAAAGAGACAGTCAAGTCCAAATAAAACTTTCATAATTCAAATAGGGCATGTAATTTTAAACAACTTTCCAATTTACTTTTATCACCAATTTTGCTTTGTTCTCTTGGTATTCTTAGTTGAAAGCTAAACCTAGGAGGATCATATGCTAATTTCGTAGACCTTGAAGGCCGCCTCTAATCTAAATGCATTTTGATAGTTTTCCACCACTAGAGGGCATTAGTTCATGTGTTTCATATAGATAACATTGAGCTCATGCACGTGAATTTACCATGGAGTCAGCTCTGATTGGCTAAAATGCAAGTCTGTCAAAAGAACTGAAATAAGGGGTCAGTCTGCTGAGGCTTAGATACAAGGTAATTACAGAGGTAAAACGTGTATAATTATAACTGTGTTGGTTATGCAAAACTGGGGAATTGGTAATTAAGGGATTATCTATCTTTTAAAACAACAAAAATTCTGGTGGTGACTGTCCCTTTAAGTAACATTTGTAAATAACAGAAAATGCTATAGTATTAACCCTTTCGTGACAGGGTTAAAGTGCCTACATCGGAACACCTGTTCCGATGTAGACAAATTTAAACTACGTGATCGTGCATACGATTGCAAGATTTCAATTATTGGATTGCATCTGGGGGGCGTCCTTACAACCCTCCAGACCGCAATCAAGTCCTTGAAGCACAGAAGGTTTCAGGACAGCCGTTTGTTATGAGATTCTATTCCATCATAACGGCTTTAAAGCCCAGTGTAAATATGACGGAATATAACGGCGTTAAAAGGTTAAAAAGTATCACATTGTCCCCACCCGGCTACTTCATAATGCCACCCGGCTGGCAAGATTTTCTATGAAGAACACTGTCAATTTCAGCTTTAAAAAGCATAGGATGATGCTTTTGTTTACATTTTATATTTATTTAAAAACTAAATGTAGTTTCCCATCAAAAATAATATAAATTAAAAAAAAAATTCCATTTCCCATCAATGAAAGTTTTATATCTGCATTCCCCTCCTCCAAAACCGCATGTGCTGGGTATGTGACTTATTTTCAGTTAAAGAGAATTTAAAGTCATGTTCTTCTGTGCTGAAAGAGGGCATTTAAAGGGACAGTCTACACCAAAATTGTTATGTTTAAAAAGATAGATAATCCCTTTATTACCCATTCCCCAGTTTTGCATAACCAACACCGTTAAATTAAAGGGACAGGAAACCCCAACATTTTCTATCTGAATCATGCAAGTTTAATTTTGACAGTATAAACAACAAACAGAGAGGCACAGAAAGAGTAATAGACAACAAATGATATCGATATGTACAATGGTCTGTGACCCTACAGGTATATAATAATAATCCCGGATATGTACAGTGGTCAGTGACCCTACGGGTATATAATAAGAGTCCCAGAAAAGGGTTTATGTTGTACACAGTCCACATGTGTGGGGATCTCCACAGGTCCATTGGTAATGACTGCTCTCCTCCTCACAGATGATCCTGGGCAGAACTATAAAGTGTTTCCCTTTAAAGTTTAATTTGGACTTTCCTATACCTTTAATACATGTTTTACCTTTGTGATTTCCTTGCATCTAAACCTCTGCAAACTGCCCCCTTATCTCAGTTGTTTTGACAGACATGCATTTTAGCCATGACACACATGAACTAGCACTGTCTAACTGAAAAAACTGTCAAAATGCACTGAGTTAAGAGGCTGCCTTCAGGGGCTAAGACATTAGCATGTTAGCCCACTTAGGTTTAGCATTCAACAAAGAATACCAAGAGCAGCACAAAGCAAATTTGATGATACAAGTAAATTGAAAAGTTGTTGGAAAATTGCATGCCCTATCTGAATCATGAAAGTTTCATTTTGACTATCCCTTTAATAAAAGGGTATTCAATGTATGTTTATTTATTTGACAAATACATTTCTTTCTAATGGTAGTAAGAGCCCACGAAATCCATTCTGACACATGGGAATTACATTACCAGGAGGAGGCAGAAACTCCTCAACCAGAGCACTTAAACGGACACTGCACCCACATTTTTTCTTTTGTGGTTCAGATAGAGCATGCAATTTTAAGCAACTTTCTAATTTACTCCTATTATCAATTTTTCTTCGTTCACTTGCTATCTTTATTTGACAAAGAAGGCATCTAAGGTTGTTTTTTGGTTCAGAACTCTGGACAGCACTTTTTATTGGTGGATTCATTTATCCACCAATCAGCAAGAATAACCCAGGGTATTCACCAAAAATGAGCCGGCATCTAAACTTACATTCTTGCATTTCAAATAAAGATACCAAGAGAATGAATACAATTTGATATTAGGAGTAAATTAGAAAGTTGCTTAAAATTGGATGCTCTATCTGAATCATGAAAGAAAAACATTTGGGTTCAGTGTCCCTTTAACTATCCCTCCTAGAGATAGAGGTGCTCTGCAATGCATTTTTATAAGCAAGCCCTCAATGAATAGTTCCTAGAAGAGAGGGTAGAGAAGTCATTGCAGTCCCTTTTTTATCTTATAGTTTGAGTACAGGACTAGGCAGAGACCCGGTGTCACAGGGAAGTTCTGCCTTCTTCCTCTCTCGCTCTGCTACGGACTTGGAGCGTTCAGTGTGTCAGATCGCAAGTGTCTACGGACAATATACGATGGTAGGAGGGGGGTAAGACTCACCTAACCGGAGCACTAGAGGTGGTGCAGAGAAGTACAGAAATTGTTCCAGGCATTGCACTTAGTCCATGATAACCCTTTTCTCAATGTGCCTCATTAATTATTATTCCCTAAAGGTCTTTTTATTCTACTGCTATAGGGACATAGCCACTAATCAGCAAGCGCTATCCAGGTGCTGAAAAAAAGATGGGCCGGCTTGTTAGCTTACATTCCTGCTTTTTCAAATAAAGATACCAAGAGAACGAAGAAAAATAGGAGTAAATTAGAAAGTTGCTTAAGATTGCGTTCTCTAACTGAATCATAAAAGAAAACATTTTGGTTCAGTATCCCTTTTAATGTCTGTTTTGTAGTCTCATTCTGCGGCTCACTTAAGGTTCTGTAGCCTCCACTGACCCAATGCCTTTAACTCAGATGGCAGGCCCTACTACCATGGTGGATACTGCAGTATGCCCTTCTGACTTTCCTCCACATATTCAATTGGTAAATCCTAACTCGCAAAACAGTTTGCTATGCACACCTTACCCTGTACCTCAGGGTGACATGGCCTCATTGCCCCCAAATTTCACTTTTAACTGAAGTGTGCAGTATCGGTGGCTTTGGGAGCTTTGCCACCCGCGGGTAAGTGCAAGAGGAAGATAAAGCATTGTTCCTCTGAATCTAAAGCCAGTGACTCCGTTGGTGGATTTTCTGTTAGACATTTACAACCTTCTGATGATGGCGAATCCTTTAATTCCATAGATGGTGAACTTTCTCTGATTCTTGCATTCTCTCGATATTAAGTAACTTTCTTGGAAGGTTTTATTTTTATTGCCAATTTCTTCTACTCTGAGAGTTTTGGAGTTGTCAGCACTTCAGTGCGATCCTCCTTATTTGATTTTTCATCAGGAAAAGGCTGTGTTGAGAACTTGATCAGGTTTCATACCTAAAGTTGTGTAGACGGACAATATTTAATTAGATTATAGTACCATCCTTGTGTTCTAATCCCAGATCATCCAAGGAAAGATTGTTGCTCAATTTGGATGTGATTAGAGCTTTAAAGTTTTACCTCCATGACCCCAAGGCAGAACACTGTGTGATGTGCGATCTCCAGTCTCATCGCAGAAACTGTGCTATGTTTGCAGAAAGACTGGCTGTGGCAGTTAAACATTTTTCCCCCTGCACTTTTAATTTCCACCTGCAGGTGTCACTGTTCTGTTCTATCTCAGTGTAAATATTTACTATGTTCCTCTCTGTTCAATTTCCTTCCCCTTCCTGAATTCCAGGGTGGTACAGGGTAACAGCACATTGCAGAAAAGGCAGGGCTTAACAAATGTATTCTAGGAGTTAGTTTTTTTTAATGTGTGTTAATAAGTATGTATATGTGTATATGTTAATGTTTGTGTGTGTGTGTATTTGTGTGTGTGTATGTATGTGTGTAAATGTTAAAGGAACACTAAACCCAAATTTTTTCTTTCATGATTCAGAAGGAGCATGCAATTTTAAGCAACTTTCTAATTTACTCCTATTATCTTGTTCTGTTATAGATTCAGGGCCGGAAGGCTGCTGCTGATTCCTTATCCTCTTGGTTGAGAAATATCCGTACGGCTTATTTGGAGGCAGGTCATCAGCCTCCGGCACATATTACTGCTCATTCCACTTGTTTGGTATCCACGTCCTTGGCCTTTAGGAATGAGGCTTCGGTAGAACAAGATTCACAAGAATTTATCAGTTAAATGTTTTTGCCTCGGCGGAGGCTTCTTTTGGTAGGAAAGTTTTTCAGGCAGTGCTGACTACCAACTAGGTAACTGCCTTGCTTGTTCATCCCGCCCTTCTCATTTGTGGACTCCACAGCTTGGGTTTTGATTACCATATGTCAGAATGGATTTTGTAAACTCTTACTACCTTTAGAAAGAAAACTAAATGTATGCTTACCTGATAAATTCTTTTCTTTCTTGGTAGTGAGGGTCAACAAACCCGCCCCCTTTTTTCTGCTGTGTCAGTCCTAGTTTGCACCTCTTTACCCCTGTTATCTCAGTTGCTTTCAATATCTTCTGATTTGAACTATTGGGAGGGAAGGGGAAGGTGTCTTTGCCGCCTCCTGGTGGCCAGGTGATGTAATGCCCATATGTCAGAATGGCTTTTGTGGACTCTCACTACCAAGAAAGAAAATAATGTATCTGGCAAGCATAAATTGTGTTATTCCTTTGCATTTGTTTTAATTAAAAAACAAAAACATGTTTGTGGGATTTTTCACGTTTCAACAATAAAGGAGTGGGAGGCAGTGAATAGTCTATCCTATGAGTATTAAACTTAAACTGTTATTCCAAACTAAAATGATTTAAAACTTTGTAATTGTCCATCAGTATTTATTTTGTCTCCTTTTCCTGTAATTTTGTAAAAATGGTATTTTGTTTTGCTGTATTCACTGAAAGATGTTATCGCATCTTGCAGATTTCACACCAGTAACCCAGCAAATGTACTTTCTTGTCCCGTTTCAAAGGCGCAATAAAGTCGAGGTCAAACTTTCATAATTCAGATAGAGTGTCCAATTTTAACCACATTTCTACTTCTTTTGTGTAATTTGCTTTAGTCTCTTGGTATCCTTTTGTTAAAAACACACACCTAAGTAGGCTTAGGAGCAGAAATATGCTACTTGAAACTAGCTGATGATTGGTGGCTGCACATATATGCTCTTGTCACCTGATGTGTTCCGCTAGCGCCCAGCAGTACATTGCCGCACCTTGAACAAAGGATAAAAAGAAACCGAAGCAAATTTGATAAATTGGAAAGTTATATAAAATTGTATGATCTAAATGAATTATGAAATAAAAATGTGTCCCTTTCAGCAGACCGCTAGAATGTTCAAGGGTCCAACCAGGATTTGTTAAAGCTAAGGATAACCATAATAAAGGGACATGAAACCCAAACTTTTTCTTTCATGATTCAGATAGAGTCCAGTTGACTTCTTTTTTTAAATTTTGCTTCATTCACTTGGTATCCTTTGTTGAAAAGTATACCTAAGTAGACTCCGTAGTATAGTGCACTACTGGGAGCTGGCTGCTTATTGGTGTCTTCTCATTTAGTTCACCAGATTTGTTCAGATAGCTACCACTAGTGCATTGTTGCTCCTTCAACAAAGGATATCAAGAGAATAAAACAAATTTGTTAACAGATGTAAATTTTAAAAATAAATAAATTGCATGCTCTGTCTGAACAATTTGGGGTTTCATGTACCTTTTTAAGCATCCAAAATAAGTAAATAGTTCCACATTCACCTCCCCAGAATTGAATGCCATATTTATTTTTTAATTACTCTGACTCTGAATGCTGATAATGAATGCAGCCCAATGTGCTGGCTAATTATGCTGCTTTGTCATATGATGTGTTTTTAGAGTTCTGTCTTGATTCACTGGTTAGTGCATTTGTTATTTTACGCCTTCAGATACATTGATATAATCTTCACTTTGTAATCTTTATCATGTCAGTTATATTCTGATAGACTCACATACAATGCGCAAATAATCAGAAAGACATTTTGAGAATTGAGTTGGATATAATATACAGATTAACTATATCTTCATGGTGACAAAAACATGACCCTGCAGCACAAGCATTCCTTTAATAAATATTCTAAAGCAATGTTAAATAAAACAGTAAAAATAATAAGGCAAACATATGGAGAGTTTAAAATAATCTCATTCTTTCCCGCCTCGACTACTGCAACTCCATCCTCTCTGGTCTCCCTAGCTCCCGCCTAGCTCCTTTACAATCCATAATGAATACCTCTGCCTGGCTTATCTTCCTTACACGTCGCTCTTCATCTGCTGCACCTCTCTGCCAATCCCTTCACTGGCTTCCTCTTGCCTCCAGGATTAAACACAAAATTCTGACTCTGACATACAAAACCCTCAACTGCACTTCCCCCCTCTATATCTCTGACCTTGTCTCCAGATACTCTTTCTCCCGTCCCCTTCGCTCTGCTCATGATCTCCTACTCTCCTCCTCTCTTGTTACCTCCTCACATTCCCGTTTACAGGACTTCTCCAGACTGGCTCCCATCTTGTGGAACTCTCTGCCAAGCTCCACAAGACTCTCCCCTAGTTTTGAAAGTGTCAAACTTTCCCTAAAGACTCCACTGTTCAGTGCTGCATACAACCTGCACTAACCTTTCTTTATACCATTTCCATGTAATCCTAAGAGCCCAACTGTTTGCAGGTCACCTTCATAAGTGCTGACTACAACAGTGCAACTCTCTGCAGGGCCCTCTACCCATTAGATCCCTATAAATGTTAACTTGTATACCGTCTATGTGTATAGTGCTGCGGAATCTGTTGGCGCTCTACAAATAAATGATAATAATAATTATTATTTAGGTGCAGCGTTTCAGTAATGAGACTTAAAGGCACAGTCAACACCATAATTGTTATTGTTTTAAAAGATAGATAATCCCTTAATTACTTATTCCCCAGTTTTGCATAACCAACACAGTTATAATTATACACATTTTACCTCTGTAATTACCTTGTATCTAAGCCTCTGCTTTTGACAGACTTGCATTTTAGCCAATCAGTGCTCATTCCTCGGTAAATTCATGTGCATGAGCTCAATGTTATCTATATATAAAACACATGAACTAATGCCCTCTAGTGGTGAAAAACTGTCAAAATGCATTTAGATTAGAGGCGGCCTTCAAGGTCTAAGAAATTAATATATGAACCTCCTAGGTCTAGATTTCAACTAAGAACACCAAGAGAACAAAGCAAAATTGGTGATAAAAGTAAGTTGTTTAAAATGACATGACCTATTTGAATCATCAATGTTTTTTTTGGACTTGACTGTCCCTTTAAAGGGCCATAATAAAAAAAAAAAAAAAAAAAAAGGACATTCTCTAATTCATTAGAACTTGTGTTATTGATTTGGGGAATCTGATTTTTGCATTGGGATGTCGCTTTATAGGGAGGGGCATGAACCCCCAAATATTTATTTCATGATTCAGATAGAGAGAACTTTTTTTAAAATGTACTTCTGTTGTTAAAGTGAAGGTAAACTATCTCTATACACCATCAATTTAGACACAGTTTAAACATTATAATTGGTATCTTCTTTTCTGCAAATGAATATATATTTATATAATAAAGATGTTTTAAATTACCCTACTGTGCCGTTCGTCACGCCTTATTTCAAACTGAATGACATATAGAGCAGTCCCACCCGCTCTATACGTATCTCCAAAGCGCATTCACGAGCACACAAGGAACAACGCATGCGCATAGCGTGGTCTACTGATTACAATGCGCATGCAGTAATCGACTTTTTTTTTTACCAAGCACTTGCGTCATTCTTCTACAATAATATTTGCAATGCGCATGTGCGAAATGGGCGCGCTTGTCCGACAAGATTAACAAAGAGATCCTAAACGCATGCGCAGAGGATACAGGAGGTGGATGACGTAGATCTCTGGCTGCCTAACGGCCAGAATTTTAATTGGATATTGAGAAAACGTGACATGCGAAGAAAAAAAAGCCCAAATGTAAGTATAAAGATATAAATCTCAGTTTATACTTAATTGTAAAAAAAAATGATGAATAAAAGTACCATTTATTTAGGTGCACAAGCAAAACTACATAATGACAAACAGTGAACTTTACCTTCACTTTAAATATACATGGTTTATTATTGTATTATTCGTTGAAAAGAATACACAAGTATGGAAAACTATAAAGCAGCAGTTTTGTGAGAATTCTTTTGAGCATTAGATGGCAGAAGTGTTCCACACATGTGCACATTCCTGACTGCATCTATCTGCTTTTCCACAAAGGATAACAAGAGAACAAAGTAAATGTGAGTGCCAGTAAATTGGAAAGTTTTTTGTTTTGTTTTGTTTTTTAATTCTACACTTCTGTCTGAATCAAAGAATAAAATTGGGTTGCATTCCGCTTTAAATAATTTGTTAGAGCATGTAATTTAAAGACTAGTGACCCTACGCCTCTGTTTTTAACTCCTAAAAGGTGTTAAGCACATAGTAGAAGTACTGCTCGGGAACCTCAGAACACTGCAGGTCCTTAGAGGAAACTGCCAATGATCCAATCAACAGCGCTAGTTACACTAATATGAAGCTAATTAGTAGGTATGTGCATTTGGATACCTCCGAATGCCGAAGAAGGTGGCTGTTTGTTTTTGGCACTTTTCAGAGCCAAATTTATTCTTGCGAAACTTCAATACACTAGGATTTAGATTTGCACAGATCTTGGTGTGTTTCAGTTTAACAAGAATACATTCAGCTACGAAATTAGCAGAACGGTACGAACAGTAATTAGTAATTAGTGAGATGATTGTGGATTAAAGTTGATATTGGGCTGGCAGTGTTGCAGCTAAGATTTTAATTATTTAGAAAGCTTTCTTGCCAATGATCTATGTATTTTTATATTGCTCTCAATGGTGGCTTTACACAAATTCTTTCTGTACTGGGTACTAAATGATCCTAGAGTGTATTTTCACCATATGTAATTATTTCTAGAGGAATTTGCTATAATAAAGTGATATTGAAGCAGTCTATAGGTTTGCAATACAAATTTGGCTTCCTCCATATATTGAGGAGGTGATATTTTAAGGAGATTAAACTGGTATTGCAAAGGATTTTTTTTTTCTTTCCTTAGTACTGGGTCTGGAATTGCACATCTGTAAACGCGATTGCTTGAGCGCAATTCAAGTCAAAGCTCGTCGGGTTAGGGTGTCCTTAATAGCTGTGGTTAACTGTTTCAACTGTGTTGAAAAAATTTAAATTGCACACAAATTGCTCCCTTGACTTCAACGGGGAATAAGTTATTGCGTGCTTATTCATAAATAAATATTTCTACATATATATAATTTTTAAACAGAGATAAACTCACCTTTCTCTAGTAAGGTGTATCCAGTCCACGGATCATCCATTACTTATGGGATATTCTCATTCCCAACAGGAAGTTGCAAGAGGACCCACAGCAAAGCTGTTATATAGCTCCTCCCCTTCCTACCATATCCAGTCATTCGACCGAAAACAAGCAGAGAAAGGAGAAACCATAGGGTGCAGTGGTGACTGTAGTTTAAATTTAAAAATAACCTGCCATAAAATGACAGGGCGGGCCATGGACTGGATACACCACTAGAGAAATAAATGTATCAGGTAAGCATAAATTGTGTTTTCTCTAGTAAGGTGTATCCAGTCCACGGATCATCCATTACTTATGGGATACCAATACCAAAGCTAAAGTACACGGATGAAGGGAGGGACAAGGCAGGAACTTAAACGGAAGGTACCACTGCCTGTAAAACCTTTCTCCCAAAAATAGCCTCCGAAGAAGCAAAAGTATCAAATTTGTAGAATTTTGAAAAAGTATGAAGCGAAGACCAAGTCGCCGCCTTGCAAATCTGTTCAACAGAAGCCTCATTTTTAGTTGAAATACTTTTTATTGATTTTCTTACAACACAAATACAATATGAATAAAACAGGTGAAAACAGAATGAAGAACTTTCTCATGTCACTTATGCAATTGCAGAAGACAATTTTAGAAAATTTTTTAAATGAGCCACCAGGATTCGCTATATATATTACCTTGTCCATTAGAATTCCGGTTAACCCTGGTGGTGGTCTTAACAGTTGCTAAATTATACAGCATATGGTCTTCTCACAACCGTAATAGAACAAAAAAAGAAAAAAAAAAAACCCAAAAAAAAACAAAAAAAACCAAAGGACCCCATTTAATCTCCCCCCCCCCCTCCCCCCCTACCAGGTGTTTCCCCCATCTATCTGTCTCTTCTCGAAGAGTAAACCGACGACCATCATAATACTTCTGGATATAACCTTCCTGTCTAGGTGTGTTGGTGACCAGTGTCACGGTGCCTGTGCCCTAATATCTGTCTCTGTCCTATTGTTCAGTTCGACCTCACTCATCGCCCTCTAGGGCGGTGCTAGCGATTGGGTTGCTATTCAACGTCCAGTAGAACCATACCTTCTGAAAATGATCCACTGTCCCCTGTGACCATGCTACCAATTCTGTCATAGTATATGTATCTTTTATTTTCTCCAATACCTCTGTCCAGCTCGGTGCCCCCACCTTCCAGTGTCTAGCTATACAAATGCGTAAACAAGTACACAAGGTTTTAATGAAAGTGTTGATCGCCGCGTTTAGCGGTCGCACCCTCTCGTTCAGGAGTCCCTGAGTTATGGTCAGGTCAATGTCTTCCTCTAGGATGTCATGAAGTAGTTTCGAGAGTCTAGTCCACAAAGGACGGATTTTTGGGCAGTCCCACCACATATGCCTATATGTTCCCCTCACCCCGCAGCCTCTATAACACGCTGCCGTGTTCTGGGAAGGAATGTATGTAGTCCGCTCCGGTGTAAGGTACCACCTAAAGGCCACTTTCATACAATTTTCCCTCATGTCTGCACTGATCATTCCCTTACTAGCTTCAAATAATATTATCTCCCAAGCTTCTTTTTCCCTTGTCTCACCTGTATCTTTCTCCCATCTCTCCATAAGGGGAGATTTGAGATTAGTTTTCTTACTTTGTAGCATTAGGTACAGCTGAGAGATCACTTGTTTCCCTCTTGATTGTGTTTTGCATATGCGCTCTAAGGTAGATAAAGGTTGAGTTGTTCTTTTAAAAGTATATTTAGATATCACTGTAGATATCTGTAGGTAGAGGTACCACTGCAAAGTGTGTGGCTGAATCCTATCTCTAATCTGATTAAAAGTTAGAACTATATTTTTGTCCAGAAAGTCCGCCACCCTATATAACCCCTTATTTTCCCATTTCCCTACCACCTTTCTAAGTTCCGAGGGTAACAAAAATTTCAGCGGGAGAGATAAGGGTTTCGGAGCTATCAGTCCCTTCTGTTTGGTGACCTTATGCCATATATTTAATGTCTCCATTGTCACTGATGAACTAAAAGCTGTAATCTTTGCTTTCAGCGCTGGCTCCCACAAAATATCAGACGGAGTCTCACAACCTGCCAGATCTGCTTCAATTTTTGGCCAGATTACCTCCTTAACATTTTTCTCTAAAATGGTAGTCTGTGCTAATCTAGAGGCCTGATAGTAATCTAGCAGGTTCGGAACCCCCACTCCCCCCATCTGCCTATGTTGCTTCAATAACTGCGAGGCTATCCTAGCCCCCCCTCCTCCCCTCAGGAAACAAATCAAATCGGACTGTAGGGCATTTAAATCTGCTAGGGAAATCCCAATCGGCAAAGCTCTGAAAAGATACAGCACCCTGGGAAGTACATTCATTTTGATAGCCGACAATCTACCAAACCACGAGAATCTGCTTTTCTTCCAAATGTTTAAATCCCTTCTGATGGCTTTAAAAATAGGCACATAGTTTAAGGTATATAAGTCTGAAAAAGAGCCGTTGATCTTGACCCCCAAATATGTGATATGATTCTTTGCCCATATCAGATTGAAATTTAGTTCTACTATTTTTTTTGTATGAGGCGGGAGACCAATCGGCAAAGCCTCGCACTTATCTAGGTTAATCTTATAACCCGATATTTCTGAGAACTTTCCCAGGATGCTGTATAAACTTGGCAAGGAAACTAAAGGTCTGGTCAAAGTCAGCAAGACATCATCAGCGAATAAAGTCAATTTATATTCTTCATTTGCTATCTCCACTCCCCTCACATCTGTCGAGTGTCTAATGTACGCTGCAAGTGGCTCAATGCTGATGGCAAATAAAAGCGGTGATAGGGGACACCCCTGGCGAGTCCCATTTAAAATATCTATGGATCTAGAAATGTACCCCGCCGCCCCCACAACTGCCGTAGGTCTTGAATATATTCCTGTAAGTGCTCTTATAAAAGCGCCTTTAAAACCCATTTTATCTAAAACCCTGAACATAAAATTCCAATCCACCCTATCAAACGCCTTTTCCGCGTCGAGTGAGAGAAGAAGGGATGGCGTTTTAGTCTGTGATAAAAAGTCTACCAGTGTCACAATCCTTCTAACATTATCTGGGGCCTCTCTTTCCCTTATAAAACCCACTTGATCTTTATGTATCAAAGAAGGTAAGAACATTTTAAGTCTGTTTGCCATGATCTTTGTGAAAATTTTAAGGTCCGTGTTAATCAGGGAAATTGGCCTATAGTTTTGGCAATATTTCGAATTTTTCCCTGCCTTGGGGATTACTATAATTTTGGCCAGTAACATTTCTTTGGGTATTTCCTCTCCCGCGAGTATCCCGTTACATAGTGTTAGAAGGTGGGGTAATAATTCTTTCTTGAATGTCTTATAATATTCCCCCGTAAGGCCGTCTGGGCCTGGCGCTTTACCTGCCTTAAGATCTTTAATTACCGTCAAAATTTCCACAGCTGAGATGTCTTCATTAAGTTTTGCTAGGTCTGCTTCTGGAATAACCGGCAGATTAGCCTGTCTAAAAAAGTCATTTGTTTGCCGATCGAGATCCCCCGGGGACACTTTTTTCCCATCGTATAGATTCTCATAATACCTAGCAAAGGTTTCGGTTATTTCCTGAGGATTGGAAGTGGGGGTCCCATTCTGAGTGTGAATAGAAGGAATTGCAAAGGACCTTGTTCTCTCCCTTAATTTATATGCCAGATATTTATCTGGCTTGTTGGCGTACACGAAGTAATGTGCTCTCAGCCTTAAAGCCGCTCGGATTGATGACTCATTTAGTATCTTGGCCAACTCCTGTCTTTTGGACTGAAGGGCCTTATAAACTCCAGAGGAGAGGGTGCGTCTATGCTCCTTCTCTAGGGTTTCTATCTCTTTCTGGAGTGTTTTTGCTACCTGCTTTGACTGTCTCGCCACTTCCGCCTTCTCTTTAATGAATAGGCCCCTCAAGACCGCTTTATGTGCTGCCCACGTCATTAGTGGACTGTCTGTGGACCCTACGTTTAGTTGCCAGTATTCCCTTAATGCCACTGTTATCCTCTCATGTATTTCTGGTCTCTTAAGTAGTGTTGGGTTAAATGTCCAAGACCTGGGTCGTGAATAATTCAGAATACCTGACAGGTCTAAGTGTACCGATGAATGGTCTGACCAGGCACATGTATGTGTGCCTGATGAGATTAAATTAGGAACTAAAATCTGACTGACAAAAACATAGTCTAGTGTGGAGTATGTATTATGTGCCGGGGAGTAATAAGTGTAGTCGTGTTTAGAGTTGCCTACCGCCTCCCAGGAATCTACCAGACTATGTGCTCCCAATGACTCCCTAATCGACTTAACAATGGTGTTGTGACGATGCTGTTTATTTGTTAGTCCGCCTGTGCCTCCCCCGGAGAAAGGAGACATAGCAACATTAAAATCCCCCGCTAATATAATTCTATCCTGTGACCATTGTGTCAGATGTTGTGAGATTTTACTAAAAAAAGCATTCTGTGTTTCATTTGGCGCATACACATTACAGAGGGTGACTCTAGTGTTCTGAATTGTGCCTCTCACTATCACAAACCTGCCTTCTTTATCCCTAATCTCACTATCGAGGACAAAATCTAAGGATTTATGTAATAAAATTGAGACCCCCCTTTTTTTTGAGTCCGTAGTAGAGTGGAAGTGGTGTGGGAACTGATGTGACCAAAATTTTGGGATTGTCGGGGAAACGAAATGTGTCTCTTGAAGGTATATGATATTTGCTTTTTCCCTTTGGTAGTGCGTCATTGCAGTTCGCCTTTTAATGTCTGAATTCAACCCCCTCACATTGTGGGATATAATTTTTAAATTATGTGGCATCAGTATGGATCCCCACCCTCTCCCCCCACTCTCCTTTGTATCGCCCTTTAGTAATCTCTCGAGTACCCTGACCAGCCTCTCCTACCTTCAAAACCGTCGCTGTCTGCGTCACCCAGACCCCTTGTCTCAACCCCATTATGCTATCTACGTGTTCGGATGGAAACACCTGGTATGAAAGAAAAAAAAATAATACAAAACATTCAACGAAATGAACTGTAAACACACAAAAAAACCCATAATTACTCTCCATCGGATTCCGCACTCTGCTGTGCCTAAGTGCGATTAGCTACGTGGATAAAGAATTATAGCAATACCTGTTGTATGTAGAAATCTATTGGATAAGAGAATAGAGACATACCCAATCATTAAATCTATATTCATAGAGAAAAAGGGAAAAGAAGAACAAGAACAAGAGAGAAAACAAGAGAGAAATGGGAAAATTGACACTGTTATCAGTATTAATGGCTTCTTATAGCCCATCTCTATAATCATAACCTGCAACTTCTCTGAACCTCTCAAACACAAACTTCTATTGCTTTGTTAAGTCTTTGGATACATCCCCTGTGGGCTATAAAGGAGAAAAAAGTCCCTCTCCACAAATGCTGCTTCCTGGCTCATGATACCTAATCCACCATGAGGCTTAACCCCCTCAACCCGCAACTCAGTGGTTATATGAAAAAAAACAAAAAACACTAGAACAATATAAAATGCAATACATCTCAAACATAAACTTCTTTTGCTTTGAAAAGTCTTTGGGTGTATCCTGTGGGGGTTAAAAAAGAGAAAAAAGTCCCTCTTCACAAATTCTGCTTCCAGGCTCATGGTGTCCAGGCCACCATGAGGCTCATACCCCCCCACCTGTGAGAAAATGGTTATGAAAAAGACAGAGCAATGTAAACTGTAAAGTCAAAACAACATCCTTTTACTTATCTGTCCTTCGCTTAGCGGCTCTCTGGGCTCCCAGATTCATCACAAAGTCCCCCAGCTCCATATAGGTAACACTCAGGAAAAAACTTGACTCTTTTATCTGTAATAGGTCCCTGTGACGTCCTATAGAGTCAGGTTTTGCGTTTCTTCTCTGGAATTTTGGACCATTGTTTCTGACGTGGTTGTCCTCCCAGCTGATTTTGATCTGAAGTGGTCTCCTGATGTTCAAAGGTCGGAGGATCTATCCTCATTCTGCGGCAGGTTTCCGGGATCTCCTGGGGCTCCCTAATAGAGAATGATCTGTTTTCCCACGTTATATGCAGGGCAAAGGGGAAGCCCCACCTGTAGGGGATTTGGTTTTTCCGCAGTAGGGAAGTTAGAGGTCGTAGTGAGCTTCTTCTTTGCAAGGTCCGCAAACAGAGATCTTGAAAAAACTGAATGATGTTCCCTTGATGTTTAAACGTCGGGTTTTTCCTCGCTGCTGCAAGTATCTCTTCCTTTTCTTGGAAGTAAAGCATCTTTACAATAACGTCTCTAGGAGGATCTTCCCCCTTGGGTTTAGGTCGAAGTGCTCTATGAGCCCTCTCCATCTGAAATTTATCTTCTCCCCCTGACCCAGTGATGCCGTGAAAGAGACTAGATAGGTATGTGTTTAATTCCTTAGGACCTATTGATTCTGGTATTCCTTTTAAGCGCAGGTTGGATCTGCGACTACGGTTTTCTAAGTCCTCTAACTTGTCATATACATCTTCCAGTTCCTTTTGCTGGGAGGTGACCTTTTCTGTTACTGCATTCAAATCTTCTACCATGGAATCTCCGTTTTCTTCCAGGGAATTAACTCTGGACCCCAGATCAACAACTTCCTGTTTTAATTCTGCTATACTGTTAGTCACAGAGTTTTGCATGCTCTCCATCTTTTCTAGGAGTTTTTCAAAATTTACCGCTATATCCTGCTTCGAGACCAGAAGATCTAGATCTGCCCTGGTTAAAGGCCTAGTGTCCACCATTTTATCTTTAGTAGTCTCATCTATCTCCTCCTCCTCCTCTGAGTGATGCGACTGTGTTTCAGGGAGTTTGTCTCCCTTCATAGATTTAAAGAAGAGGTTAGATGTATTTTGCTTAGTTGTGGAGGTTAGTTTGGTATTTTTCCTGGCGGCCATTTTATTTGGCTGCTGGTAAATATAATTATAATGGGTTCAGGGTGGGTGTATATATATCAGATTAGTCGCACCTTAGCTCTCAGTTGAACTGTACGCCACAGTTTGTATTTTAATTGAGTGTGTAAGTAAATATGTCAGCCCCTCCTGCCAAGTCTAAGAAACATGAATAGGTGAGAGGGAGTCTCATATCAATGATATAGGTTGAAAAGCAACAGAGCAGTTCAAAGCTTATACTGAATGTAGATTTCTGGGGGTTCTACTTGTAAAACATAAGATTCCAGGGGCCCCTGTGGGTCTGCTTTATTAACTTTACACTGCCACCTCGATTTGTAAAGCATCTGCAGCTTCTATATCTATTTTATTCCCAGTTACAGTGCTAGTGTCCTCCAGCCTCCCTGTTCCTGCAGCTAGATACATAGATACTCTCTCCTTGTGTGTTGCATTTGTGAAATGCCTGTGGGCCCACCTCCATAAGTTGCTCCTTTAAGTTTCTTGTTTATTTCCCATTATGTTTAACTACAGTATGACTCCTCATTGAGTCTATGCTCCTGTAGGTTTTTATCCTTCCCTACTGCAAAGTCTCTGGTTGACCCCCAACAATGGTTTCATACCCTTCTAATCAGCTGGCATACTTCCTTTACTGCCTTTCTTGCTCCGTAGCTTAGGAGCTGCTGAAGTCACACACTAGCCCCCTTTTTATGCCTCTCTCACCTCCCGTTGTGCTCCGGTGCTCACAGAGTTGTCCTGTTTGATGTTGTTTTCTCTGTTATGGGTTCCGATTTACTCCGGACCCCTCTCCCAAAGTGTACAGGTCGTTTGTAAAAGTTGCGCTATCGGCGCCACGTGGGTAGCGCAAATGGCGGCTGGTCCGTCTCCCGGTCTCTCTGCGGTGTGTGGGTCTTTAGTTGTAGCAGACTGGATTATGCTTACACTCGTATGGCGAGTTAGATCCCACTATCTTATGGCTCCTTGATTGCCATCTCTCCACACTCCAATCTCTGGCAATTGCTTGAATCACTGCTAATCCACACGGAGCTCTGCATCTAAGCAGCCATTTCTCAGCTCCTCCAGGCTCCGCCCCCCAGAAGCCTCATTTTTAAAGGCCCAAGTGGAAGCCACAGCTCTAGTAGAATGAGCTGTAATCCTTTCAGGGGGCTGCTGTCCAGCAGTCTCATAGGCTAAGCGTATTATGCTTCTTAGCCAAAAAGAAAGAGAGGTTGTTGAAGCCTCTCAACTCTCAACACGCATGGAGGTAGTAAGAGGAAAGTGGTAAAAAATAGTTAGTTTATTAACTTCAATCAAAAGTTTGTTATTTTAAATAGTACCGGAGTTGTGCTATTTGTTCTCAGGCAGAGATAGAAGAAGAATTTGCCTGAGTTTTCTATGATCTTAGCAGGTTGTAACTAAGATCCATTGCTGTTCTCACACATGTCTGAGGAGTGAGGTAAACTTCAGAGGGAGAATGGCGTGCAGTTTATTCTGCTATCAGGTATGTGCAGTTATGATTTTTTCTAGGATTGGAAATGCTAGAAAATGCTGCTGATTCCTGATAAATGTAAGTTAAGCCTGAATACAGTGATTTAATAACGACTAGTATCATGCTTATTCTCAGGGGTAATACCCTTATAGATATGCTATATAAAACGTTGGCTGGCATGTTTAATAGTTTTTTATATATGCTTGGTGATAAAACTTATTGGGGCCTAACTTTTTCCACATGGCTGGCTATATTTTTGCCTAGAAACAGTTTCCTGAGGCTTTCCACTGCTGTAATATGAGTGGGAGGGGCCTATTTTAGCGCTTTATTGCGCAGTTAAAATTACAGACTGAGGCATCCAGTTTTCCTTAGGAGTCCCCTGAATGCTGCAAGACATCTCTAAAGAGCCTAAAATCGTTTATTGGGGAAGGTAGGAGCCACAGTAAAGCTGTGGCACTTTGCTGGGACTGTTAAAAAAACGTCTATGTCGTTTTTTTGATCCGTTTTTTGAACTAAGGGGTTAATCATCCATTTGCAAGTGGGTGCAATGCTCTGTAAAAATTTAGTTTGTGCAACTGCCTTTTTCACTGTTTTTCAAATTTTGACAAAATTTGTTTCTCTTAAAGGCACAGTACCGTTTATTTATATTGCTTGTTAACTTGAATTAAAGTGTTTTCCAAGCTTGCTAGTCTGTATAAACATGTCTGACATAGAGGAAACTTCTTGTTCATTATGTTTAAAAGCCATGGTGGAACCCCCTCTGAGAATGTGTACCAAATGTACTGATTTCATTTTATGCAATAAAGATCATATTATGTCTTTGCAAAATTTATCACCAGAGGATTCTGATGAGGGGGAAGTTATGCCGACTAACTCTCCCCACGTGTCAGATCCTTTGACTCCCGCTCAAGGGACTCACGCTCAAATGGCGCCAAGTACATCCAGGGCACCTATAGCGTTTACTTTACAAGACATGGCGGCAGTCATGGATAATACACTGTCAGCGGTATTAGCCAGACTACCTGAACTTAGAGGTAAGCGAGATAGCTCTGGAGTTAGACGAAATGCAGAACATACTGACGCTTTAAGAACCATGTCTGATACTGCCTCACAATATGCTGAAGCTGAAGAAGGAGAACTTCAGTCTGTGGGTGATGTTTCTGACTAAGGCAGAGTACCTGATTCTGATGTTTCTACATTTAAATTTAAGCTTGAACACCTCCGCGTGTTACTAAAGGAGGTTTTAGCTGCTCTGAATGACTGTGACACAATTGCAGTGCCAGAGAAATTGTGTAGACTGGATAAATACTTTGCAGTGCCGGTGTGTACTGATGTTTTTCCAATACCTAAAAGGTTTACAGAAATTATTACTAAGGAATGGGATAGGCCAGGTGTGCCGTTCTCTCCAACTCCTATTTTTAGAAAAATGTTTCCTATAGACGCCACCACACGGGACTTATGGCAGACAGTCCCTAAGGTGGAGGGAGCAGTTTCTACTTTTGCAAAGCGGACTACTATCCCTGTCGAGGACAGTTGTGCTTTTTTAGATCCAATGGACAAAAAATTAGAAGGTTACCTTAAGAAAATATTTTGTCAACAAGGTTTTATCCTTCAGCCCCTTGCATGCATTGCCCCGTCACTGCTGCTGTGGCGTTCTGGTTTGAGTCTCTGGAAGAGGCCTTACAGGTAGCGACTCCATTGGATGACATACTTGGCAAACTTAGAGCACTTAAGCTAGCCAATTCTTTTGGTTCTGATACCATTGTTCATTTGACTAAACTAACGGCTAAGAATTCTGGTTTTGCTATACAGGCACGCAGAGCGCTATGGCTTAAATCATGGTCAGCTGACGTGACTTCCAAATCTAAGCTGCTTAACATTCCCTTCAAGGGGCAGACCTTATTCGGGCCTGGTTTGAAGGAGATTATTGCTGATATCACTGGAGGAAAAGGTCATGCCCTTCCTCAGGACAGGTCCAAATCCAGGGCCAAACAGTCTAATTTTCGTGCCTTTCGAAACTTCAAGGCAGGTGCGGCATCAACCTCCTCTAATGCAAGACAAGAGGGAACTGTTGCTCAATCCAAAGCGGTCTGGAAGCCAAACCAGACCTGGAACAAAGGTAAGCAGGCTTAAAAACCTGCTGCTGCCTCCAAGACAGCATGAAGGAACGGCCCCCTATCCGGTAACGGATCTAGTGGGGGGCAGACTTTCACTCTTCGCCCAGGCGTGGGCAAGAGATGTTCAGGATCCCTGGGCGTTGGAAATTATATCCCAGGGATATCTTCTGGACTTCAAAGCTTCTCCCCCAAAAGGGAGATTTCACCTTTCACAATTATCTGCAAACCAGATAAAGAGAGAGGCATTCTTACACTGTGTACGAGACCTCCTAGTTATGGGAGTGATCCATCCAGTTCCAAACGAGGAACAAGGACAGGGTTTTTACTCAAATCTGTTTGTGGTTCCCAAAAAAAAGAGGGAACATTCAGACCAATTTTGGATCTAAAGATCTTAAACAAATTTCTTCAAGATGGAAACTATCCGTACCATCCTGCCTATGATCCAGGAGGGTCAATATATGACTACAGTGGATCTAAAGGATGCTTACCTTCACATTCCGATACACAAAGATCATCATCGGTTTCTCAGGTTTGCCTTTCTAGACAGGCATTACCAGTTTGTAGCTCTTCCCTTTGGATTAGCTACAGCCCCAAGAATTTTTACAAAGGTTCTATGGTCGCTTCTAACGGTCCTAAGGCCGCGGGGCATAGCAGTAGAACCTTATTTAGACGACATCCTGATACAGGCGTCAAACTTCCAAATTGCCAAGTCTCATACGGACGTAGTACTGGCATTTCTGAGGTCGCATGGGTGGAAAGTGAACGAGGAAAAGAGTTCTCTATCCCCACTCACGAGAGTTTCCTTTCTAGGGACTCTGATAGATTCTGTAGAAATGAAAATTTACCTGACGGAGTCCAGGTTATCAAAGCTTCTAAATTCCTGCCGGGTTCTTCATTCCATTCCGCACCCTTCGGTGGTTCAGTGTATGGAAGTAATCGGCTTAATGGTAGCGGCAATGGACATAGTGCCGTTTGCACGCTTACATCTCAGACCGCTGCAACTATGCATGCTCAGTCAGTGGAACGGGGATTACACAGATTTGTCCCCTCAACTGAATCTGGATCAAGAGACCAGGGATTCTCTGCTCTGGTGGCTATCTCGGGTCCATCTGTCCAAAGTTATGACCTTTCGCAGGCCAGATTGGACGATTGTAACAACAGATGCCAGCCTTCTAGGTTGGGGTGCAGTCTGGAACTCCCTGAAGGCTCAGGGATTGTGGACTCAGGAGGAGTCTCTCCTTCCAATAAATATTCTGGAACTAAGAGCGATATTCAATGCTCTTCAGGCTTGGCCTCAGTTAGCAACTCCTGAGGTACATCAGATTTCAGTCGGACAACATCACGACTGTGGCTTACATCAACCATCAAGGGGGAACAAGAAGTTCCCAAGCGATGTTAGAAGTCTCAAAGATAATTTGCTGGGTGGAGTTTCACTCCTGCCACCTATCAGCTATCCATATCCCAGGTGTAGAGAACTGGGAGGCGAATTTTCTAAGTCTACAGACTTTTCAACCGGGGGAGTGGGAACTCCATCCGGAGGTGTTTGCACAAGTGATTCATCGCTGGGGCAAACCAGAACTCTAGCAGCGCCCTGGTCTTTCAACCTGGCTTATGTGTTACACCGTTTCCTCTGCTCCCTCGACTGATTGCCAAGATCAAGCAGGAGAGAGCATCAGTGATTTTAATAGCGCCTGCGTGGCCATGCAGGACCTGGTATGCAGACCTAGTGGACATGTCATCCTTTCCACCATGGACTCTGCCTCTGAGACAGGACCTTCTACTTCAGGGTCCTTTCCTCCATCCAAATCTAATTTCTCTGAGACTGACTGCATGGAGATTGAACGCTTGATTTTATCAAAGCGTGGCTTCTCCGAGTCAGTCATTGATACCTTAATACAGGCACGAAAGCCTGTCACCAGGAAAATTTACCATAAAATATGGCGTAAATAACTTTATTGGTGTGAATCCAAGGGCTACTCATGGAGTAAGGTCAGGATTCCCAGGATATTGTCTTTTCTCCAAGAAGGCTTGGAAAAAGGTTTGTCAGCTAGTTCCTTAAAGGGACAGATTTCTGCTCTGTCTATTCTTTTACACAAACGTCTGGCAGACGTTCCAGACGTTCAGGCTTTTTGTCAGGCTTTAGTCAGAATCAAGCCTGTGTTTAAACCTGTTGCTCCACCATGGAGTTTAAATTTGGTTTTTAAGGTTCTTCAAAGAGTCCCGTTTGAACCTCTTCATTCCATTGATATAAAACTTTTATCTTGGAAAGTCCTTTTTTTTGGTAGCTATTTCCTCGGCTTGTAGAGTCTCCGATTTATCTGCCTTACAATGTGATTCTCCTTATCTAATTTTTCATTCTGATAAGGTAGTCCTGCGTACCAAGCCTGGGTTTTTACCTAAGGTGGTATCTAACAAGAATATCAATCAAGTGATTGTTGTTCCATCCTTGTGTTCTAATCCTTCTTCAAAGAAGGAACGTCTATTACACAATTTAGACGTGGTTCGTGCTTTAAAGTTTTACTTACAAGCTACTAAGGATTTTCGGCAAACATCTGTTTTGTTTGTTGTTTACTCTGGTCAGAGGAGAGGTCAAAAGGCTTCGACAACCTCTCTTTCTTTTTGGCTAAGAAGCATAATACGCTTAGCCTATGAGACTGCTGGACAGCAGCCCCCTGAAAGGATTACAGCTCATTCTACTAGAGCTGTGGCTTCCACTTGGGCCTTTAAAAATGAGGCTTCTGTTGAACAGATTTGCAAGGTGGCGACTTGGTCTTCGCTTCATACTTTTTCAAAATTCTACAAATTTGATACTTTTGCTTCTTCGGAGGCTATTTTTGGGAGAAAGGTTTTACAGGCAGTGGTACCTTCCGTTTAAGTTCCTGCCTTGTCCCTCCCTTCATCCGTGTACTTTAGCTTTGGTATTGGTATCCCATAAGTAATGGATGATCCGTGGACTGGATACACCTTACTAGAGAAAACACAATTTATCCTTACCTGATACATTTATTTCTCTAGTGGTGTATCCAGTCCACGGCCCGCCCTGTCATTTTATGGCAGGTTATTTTTAAATTTAAACTACAGTCACCACTGCACCCTATGGTTTCTCCTTTCTCTGCTTGTTTTCGGTCGAATGACTGGATATGGTAGGAAGGGGAGGAGCTACATAACAGCTTTGCTGTGGGTCCTCTTGCAACTTCCTGTTGGGAATGAGAATATCCCATAAGTAATGGATGATCCGTGGACTGGATACACCACTAGAGAAATAAATTTATCAGGTAAGCATAAATTGTGTTTTTATCTCCCCCTAATTTAAAATGTTGTTGTATTCTGCCTGGAATCAACTTCACCCAGCAGTGATTCTAACCTTCTCCCAGCTGATGAGTGGCAAAAAACACGAAACAGTCTGTCCTGGGATGGTTATGAATCACTGCACTAACCCTAGCTAAGTTTATAAGCTGTGTGAACAGCGATACTTTGGCGTAAAGGGAACCTGCTGAAAAGCAGACTGAAGTAAAAAGGTGTGTCATTGTGTACTTAATTTGCATATCTTACCCAGAATCCTTTGCTGCATTGGAAACAGTGTAATTCAGAGGTTTTCTGTGGGAAAACAAGCCTCTGGGCCTGTCTAGATTTGTTAATGAACTACACAATTAGTTATATTATATATATATATATATATATATATATATATATATATACATGTCTATATACGTGTACATATGTATTTATATGGGTATATATGTCTGAAATATACACACACACACACACACACACACATATATATATATATATATATATATATATATATATATATATATATATATATATGTATATGTGTATATCTATGTATCTCTATGTTAAAGCCCATTGCCTGCTTTTTTTTGTCTAACACCTGAGACCCCATATCTTTGAGCCCTTATAACTTTTTTGTGCAATATTTTTTTTTAATAATTTGTAATAGATGGTGTTATTATGAGTGTAACTGTACTTTGTAATGTATTTTTGATGTGTTTTGTGACACTTTTTTTCGTTTAGCGAATCCGTTTACCAGAGCTCTGAGGACGCGCTAACCAGACGAGCATTAACTCGAATTGCGCTCAAGCGATCGTGTTTCCTTTCAACTTGTAATATGAGCAGAAAATTCGACACGCAAACACCCGCAATATACCCCTATCGCACCTGCTTAACTGTTAGCGTTTCACTCGTAATCTTTCCCTTAGTGAGTGCACCACCTGGCTAAAATTTTTAAGCCAGTATTAAGCTAAAATGGGCTAATATTTTATATTTTGAACCACCCGGCTGATTTTATTGACCACCTGGCAAACATTTTTAAGCCAATATTATGCTAAAATGAACTAATATTAAATGTTTTTAAAGTTTTGTTGCATAAATTGTCATTAAAACAGTTTATGCTAATATATGCAAATCATTTGTGCTTTGAACATTTATAAATAAGTGAAAATATTTTAATATTGCAAAGTACGTCATAGTGCTACCTGGTTGTCAAAAGTATAGTACTCTTCTAAATCTAAATGTTTTGTCACTCTCATGATTTACCTAGACAAAAAAGGGATATCTACATTGAGATGTGAGAGTCCACAAGTCCTTACACTTGGGAAGTGCATCACCTGGCCACCAGGTGGAGAAAAAGACACCCCACACCAGAGCTTTCAAATATCCCTCCTACCCTCCCATATTTCTTATTTCATAAGGACAAAGCTGTGTTATGTACTTTGTCTAAATTTTTGCCTAAGATAGTCTCTCAAGAGAATATTAAGCAGGAGATTGACGATTTTGGATTTGGCCATAATGATGGTAGAACAAAGGAGAGGTTATTGCATAATTTGGATGTGGTCAGAGCATTGAAGTTTTATTGAGAGGCGACTAAGGATTTTCGTCAGTCCTCAAGTTTATTTGTTCAGTTTTCAGGCAAAGAAACCCTTTTGGTTTCTTTGGCTTCTTAGTTGAAGAGTGTAATTCATAGAGCTTACTTGGAGGTGGGACAATCACCGTCCTTAAGTGTTACAACTCATTTAAAGGGACAAAAAAACCAATTTTTTCTTTCTTTCATGATTTAGATAAAACATCAAATTGTAAACAACTTTCTAATTTATTTCTATTATCATATTTTCTTCGTTTTCTTGTTATCCTTATTTGAAAAGCAGAAATGCAAGCTCAAGAGTGTGCACGTGTCTGTAGCACTATATAGCAGCAGTTTTGCAACAATGTTATACATTAGCAGGAGAGCTAGATGGCAGCACTATTTCCTGTCATGTAGGGCTTCAGGCATGTGCACGCTACCTACCTAGGTATCTCTTCAACAAAGAATAACATGAGAATGAAATAAATTTGATATATATAATATAATATAATAGAAGTAAATTGGAAAGTTTTTAAAAATTGTATTCTCCTATCTAAATCATGAAATAATTTATTTGGGTTTAATGTCCCTTTAACTTGTTCTGTTTCTACTTCCTGGGGTTTCCAAAATTAGGCTTCCATAGAAAAAATTTGCAGAGCTGCTACGTTGTCATTTTACACACTTTCACAAAATGTTATCACTTTGATTTATTTGCCTCGAGTGAGGCAGAAATTGTCAGGAAAGTTCTTCAGGAGGTGGATTTTGGTAAATATGTTCCTTCCTACCTTTCCGTTTTTTGTCCCACCCTTTTTTTTGATAGACTTCACTGCTTTGGTATATCTTCCCAATAGTAAGGACTCGTGGGCTCCCACCACCAAGAAAGAAATTAATTTATCAGATAAGAATACATTTTGCTTTCCAGACTTTTTTGCTATAAGAATCCTGGCACAATTAATGAATATTTAAATAAGTTAATGGTCAGAAATATGTGAAATGATGGGCTTTTATTTAAAAGCCAAAAAAGTGGGTCCATAGGGCACTGTACTATAACATTTGTTTCCCATTGATGCGTTCCAAATTACTTCTTAAACTTACTGCATAGTATTACATGTATGGCAAATTGTTTTTTTCATGTTTATTGATGTATTTGAAATATATTTTTTTTCCTTCTTAATACAGGGAGAGTCCACAGCTGCATTCCTTACTTGGAAAATACAGAACCTGGCCACCAGGAGGAGGCAAAGACACCCCAGCCAAATGCTTAAATACCTTCCCTACTTCCCTGATCCCCCAGTCATTCTTTGCCTTTCGTCACAAGAGGTTGGCAAAGAAGTGTCAGAATATTTCGGAGTAGTTCCTTAGGAAAGGTATCTGCCCTTCGATATGGGACTGGAGTTTTAAGTAGTCTTGTCAGCCTCTCAGTGAGAGCATTGATGAAAGTTAGTGTCTGGAGATGCAAGGAGAGTCTTTTCTGCAAATTAATCCAGACTCATATTAACAGCTCCATAAGCAATCAGCGTTGACGAGTTTCGCTGCCTGCTTTTCTTCACTCAAGTTCATGTCAGAAGCGATACTACAGTCTGTCACACTTGAAGGACCGTGTTTCTGTTCCACGGCATAAATTCTGGTAAGATCATTTAATTTTTACACATAAATGTTAACGCTAGAAGACAGGGTCACAGTGAGATGTTAGATGCCACTGAGCCTTCCGCCTCTGAGGACTCTTTCTCTTGTAAGGTGTATCCAGTCCACGGATCATCCATTACTTGTGGGATATTCTCATTCCCAACAGGAAGTTGCAAGAGGACACCCACAGCAGAGCTGTCTATATAGCTCCTCCCCTCACTACCATATCCAGTCATTCTCTTGCAACGCTCAACAAGCATGGAGGTAGTAAGAGATAAGTGGTGAAATGTAGCTGTTATTTTGCTTCAATCAAGAGTTTATTATTTTTAAATAGTACCGGAGTTGTACTATTTTGTTCTAGGCAGAAAAAAAGAAGAATCTGCCTGTGATTTCTATGATCTTAGCAGGTTGTAACTAAGATCCATTGCTGTTCTCACACATGACTGAAGAGAGAGATAACTTCAGCGGGGAATGGCGTGCAGGTTATCCTGCTATGAGGTATGTGCAGTTAATATTTTTCTAGAAGATGTGAAGGCTAGAAAATGCTGCTGATACCAAATTTATGTAAGGTAAGCCTGAATACAGTGATTTAATAGCGACTGGTATCATGCTTACTTTCTGAGGTAATACTCTTTTATATTTACAATATAAAACATTTGCTGGCATGTTTAAAAGATTTTATATATACTTTGGTGATAAAACTTTATTGGGGCCTAGTTTTTTTCCACATGGCTGGCGTAAATTTGCCTAGAAACAGTTCCCTGAGGCTTTCCACTGTGTTACTATGAGTGGGAGGGGCCTAGTTTAGCGCTTTTATGCGCATTAACTATTACAGACTGAGACATCCAGGAGTTCCCTGAATGCTACAGGACATCTCTAAAGGGCTTTTAGGCTTCCAAAATCGTTTGTTGGGGAAGGTAGGCCCACAGTAAGGCTGTGGCAGTTTGGTGTGACTCTTAAAAAACGTCTATATCGTTTTTTTTATCCGGTTTTTGAACTAAGGGGTTAATCATCCATTTGCAAGTGGGTGCAATGCTCTGTTAGATTATTATACACACTGTAAAAATTTCGTTTGATTTACTGCCTTTTTTCACTGTTTTTTAAATTCTGACAAAATTTGTTTCTCTTAAAGGCACAGTACCGTTTTTTATATTTGCTTGTTAACTTGATTTAAAGTGTTTTCCAAGCTTGCTAGTCTCATTGCTAGTCTGTATAAACATGTCTGACATAGAGGAAACTCCTTGTTCATTATGTTTAAAAGCCATGGTGGAACCCCCTCTTAGAAAGTGTACCAAATGTACTGATTTCACTTTAAGCAATAAAGATCATATTCTGTCTTTAAAAAATGTATCACCAGAGGAATCTGACGAGGGGGAAGTTATGCCGACTAACTCTCCCCACGTGTCGGATCCTTTGACTCCCGCTCAAGGGACTCACGCTCAAATGGCGCCAAGTACATCCAGGGCGCCCATAGCGTTTACTTTACAAGACATGGCGGCAGTCATGGATAATACACTGTCAGCGGTATTAGCCAGACTACCTGTATTTAGAGGAAAGCGAGATAGCTCTGGAGTTAGACGAAATACAGAGCATACTGACGCTTTAAAAACTATGTCTGATACTGCTTCACAATATGCAGAAGCTGAAGAAGGAGAGCTTCTTTCTGTGTGTGATATTTCTGACTCAGGGAAGATGATGCAACCTGATTCTGATATTTCTACATTTAAATTTAAGCTTGAACACCTCCGCGTGTTACTCAGGGAGGTTTTAGCTGCCCTGAATGACTGTGATACAATTGCAGTGCCAGAGAAATTGTGTAGACTGGATAAATACTATGCAGTGCCGGTGTGTACTGATGTTTTTCCAATACCTAAAAGGTTTACAGAAATTATTACTAAGGAATGGGATAGACCAGGTGTGCCCTTCTCTCCCCCTCCTGTTTTTAGAATTTTTTTTCCAATAGACGCCACCACACGGGACTTATGGCAGACAGTTCCTAAGGTGGAGGGAGTAGTTTCTACTCTAGCAAAGCGTACTACTATCCCTGTCGAGGACAGTTGTGCTTTCTTAGATCCAATGGATAAAAAGTTGGAGGGTTACCTTAAGAAAATGTTTATTCAACAAGGTTTTATCCTACAGCCCCTTGCATGCATTGCGCCTGTCACTGCTGCTGCGGCGTTCTGGTTTGAGTCTCTGGAAGAGGCTTTACAGGTAGCGACTCCATTGGATGACATTTTTGACAAGCTTAGAGCACTTAAGCTAGCCAATTCTTTTGTTTCTGATGCCATTGTTCATTTGACTAAACTAACGGCTAAGAATTCTGGTTTTGCTATCCAGGCGCGCAGAGCACTATGGCTTAAATCATGGTCAGCTGACGTTACTTCAAAATCGAAGCTGCTTAACATTCCCTTCAAGGGGCAGACCCTATTCGGGCCTGGTTTGAAGGAGATTATTGCTGATATCACTGGAGGAAAAGGTCATGCCCTTCCTCAGGATAGGTCCAAACCAAGGGCCAAACAGTCTAATTTTCGTGCCTTTCGAAACTTCAAGGCAAGTGCGGCATCAACTTCCTCTAATGCAAAACAAGAGGGAACTTTTGCTCAGTCCAAGACGGTCTGGAGACCTAACCAGACCTGGAACAAGGGTAAGCAGGCCAAAAAACCTGCTGCTGCCTCTAAGACAGCATGAAGGAACGGCCACCTATCTGGTAACGGATCTAGTAGGGGGCAGACTTTCGCTCTTCGCCCAGGCGTGGGCAAGAGATGTCCAGGATCCCTGGGCGATGGAAATTATATCCCAGGGATATCTTCTGGACTTCAAGGCTTCCCCCCCCAAAAGGGAGATTTCACCTTTCACAATTATCTGCAAACCAGATAAAGAGAGAGGCATTCTTACACTGTGTACAAGACCTCCTAGTTATGGGAGTGATCCATCCAGTCCCAAAGGATTAACAGGGACAAGGATTTTACTCAAATCTGTTTGTGGTTCCCAAAAAAGAGGGAACCTTCAGACCAATTTTGGATCTAATGATCTTAAACAAATTCCTCAGAGTTCCATCATTCAAGATGGAGACTATTCGTACCATCCTACCTATGATCCAGGAGGGTCAATACATGACTACAGTGGATTTAAAGGATGCTTATCTGCACATTCCGATACACAAAGAACATCATCGGTTTCTCAGGTTTGCCTTCCTAGACAGGCACTACCAGTTTGTAGCTCTTCCCTTTGGGTTAGCTACAGCTCCAAGAATTTTTACGAAGGTTCTGCGGTCGCTTCTGGCGGTCCTAAGGCCACGGGGCATAGCAGTGGCCCCTTATTTAGACGACATCCTGATTCAGGCGTCAAACTTCCAAATTGCCAAGTCTCATACGGACATAGTGTTGGCATTTCTGAGGTCACATGGGTGGAAGGTGAACGAGGAAAAGAGTTCTCTATCCCCCCTCACAAGAGTTTCCTTCCTAGGGACTCTGATAGATTCTGTAGAAATGAAAATTTACCTGACGGAGTCCAGGTTATCAAAACTTCTAAATTCCTGCCGTGTTCTTTATTCCATTCCTCGCCCTTCGGTGGCTCAGTGCATGGAAGTAATCGGCTTAATGGTAGCGGCAATGGACATAGTGCCGTTTGCACGCCTACATCTCAGACCGCTGCAACTATGCATGCTCAGTCAGTGGAATGGGGATTACACAGATTTGTCCCCTTTACTGAATCTGGACCAAGAGACTAGGGATTCTCTTCTCTGGTGGCTATCTCGGGCCCATCTGTCCAAAGGTATGACCTTTCGCAGGCCAGATTGGACAATTGTAACGATAGATGTCAGCCTTCTAGGTTGGGGGGCAGTCTGGAACTCCCTGAAGGCTCAGGGATCGTGGACTCAGGAGGAGTCACTCCTTCCAATAAACATTCTGGAACTAAGAGCGATATTTAATGCTCTTCAGGCTTGGCCTCATCTAGCGACAATGAGGTTCATCAGATTTCAGTCGGACAACATCACGACTGTGGCTTACATCAACCATCAAGGGGGAACAAGGAGTTCCCTAGCGATGTTAGAAGTCTCAAAGATAATTCACTGGGCAGAGATTCACTCTGGCCACCTATCAGCTATCCATATCCCAGGTGTAGAGAACTGGGAGGCGGATTTTCTAAGTCGACAGACTTTTCATCCGGGGGAGTGGGAACTCCATCCGGAGGTGTTTGCACAATTGGTTCTTCGTTGGGGCGAACCAGAACTGGATCTCATGGCGTCTCGCCAGAACGCCAAGCTTCCTTGTTACGGATCCAGGTCCAGGGACCCCAATGTAACGCTGATAGATGCTCTAGCAGCGCCTTGGTCCTTCAACCTAGCTTATGTGTTTCCACCGTTTCCTCTGCTCCCTCGTCTGATTGCCAAAATCAAGCAGGAGAGAGCATCGGTGATCTTGATAGCGCCTGCATGGCCACGCAGGACTTGGTATGCAGATCTGGTGGACATGTCATCCTTTCCACCATGGACTCTGCCGCTGAAACAGGACCTTCTACTTCAAGGTCCTTTCAACCATCCAAATCTAATTTCTCTGAGGCTTACTACCTGGAGATTGAACGCTTGATTTTATCAAAGCGTGGTTTCTCCAAGTCAGTCATTGATACCTTAATTCAGGCACGGAAGCCTGTCACCAGGAAAATCTATCATAAAATATGGCGTAAATATCTTTATTGGTGTGAATCTAAGGGCTACTCATGGAGTAAGGTCAGGATTCCCAGGATATTATCTTTTCTCCAAGAAGGATTGGAGAAAGGATTGTCAGCTAGTTCCTTAAAGGGACAGATTTCTGCGCTATCTATTCTTTTGCACAAGCGTCTGGCGGATGCCCCAGACGTTCAGGCATTTTGTAAGGCTTTAGTTAGAATCAATCCTGTGTTTAAACCTGTTGCTCCACCTTGGAGCTTAAATTTGGTTCTTAAAGTTCTTCAGGGGGTTCCGTTTGAACCTCTTCATTCCATAAATATCAAACTTTTATCTTGGAAAGTTCTTTTTTTGGTAGCTATTTCCTCGGCTCGTAGAGTTTCCGAGTTATCTGCCTTACAATGTGATTCTCCTTATCTGATCTTCCATGCAGATAAGGTAGTTCTCCGTACCAAACCTGGGTTTTTACCTAAGGTGGTATCTAATAAGAATATCAATCAAGAGATTGTTGTTCCGTCTTTGTGTCCTAATCCTTCTTCAAAGAAGGAGCGTCTATTACACAATCTGGACGTGGTTCGTGCTTTAAAGTTTTACTTACAAGCTACTAAAGATTTTCGTCAAACATCTGCTTTGTTAGTTGTCTACTCTGGACAGAGGAGAGGTCAAAAGGCTTCGGCAACCCCTCTTTCTTTTTGGCTAAGAAGCATAATCCACTTAGCCTATGAGACTGCTGGCCTTCAGCCTCCTGAAAGGATTACAGCTCATTCTACTAGAGCTGTGGCTTCCACATGGGCCTTTAAAAATGAGGCTTCTGTTGAACAGATTTGCAAGGCGGCGACTTGGTCTTCGCTTCGTACTTTTTCAAAATTCTACAAATTTGATACTTTTGCTTCTTCGGAGGCTATTTTTGGGAGAAAGGTTTTACAGGCAGTGGTACCTTCCGTTTAAGTACCTGCCTTGTCCCTCCCTTCATCCGTGTACTTTAGCTTTGGTATTGGTATCCCACAAGTAATGGATGATCCGTGGACTGGATACACCTTACAAGAGAAACATAATTTATGCTTACCTGATAAATTTATTTCTCTTGTGGTGTAGCCAGTCCACGGCCCGCCCTGTCATTTTAAGGCAGGCATTTTTTAATTTTAAACTACAGTCACCACTGCACCCTATGGTTTCTCCTTTCTCTGCTTGTTTTCGGTCGAATGACTGGATATGGTAGTGAGGGGAGGAGCTTTAGTTAGAATCAAGCCTGTGTTTAAACCTGTTGCTCCACCATGGAGCTTAAACTTGGTTCTTAAGGTTCTTCAAGGAGTTCCGTTTGAATCTCTTCATTCCATAGATATCAAGCTTTTATCTTGGAAAGTCCTTTTTTTTTTTTTTGGTAGCTATTTCCTCGGCTCGTAGAGTCTCTGAGCTATCTGCCTTACAATGTGATTCTCCTTATCTGATTTTTCATACGGATAAGGTAGTCCTGCGTACCAAACCTGGGTTCTTACCTAAGGTGGTATCTAACAAGAATATCAATCAAGAGATTGTTGTTCCATCCTTGTGTTACACAATCTGGACGTGGTCCGTGCTTTAAAGTTTTACTTACAAGCTACTAAAGATTTTCGTCAAACATCTGCTTTGTTTGTTGTCTACTCTGGACAGAGGAGAGGTCAAAAGGCTTCGGCAACCTCTTTTTCTTTTTGACTAAGAAGCTTAATCCGCTTAGCCTATGAGACTGCTGGACAGCAGCCTCCTGAAGTGATTACAGCTCATTCCACTAGAGCTGTGGCTTCCACTTGGGCCTTTAAAAATGAGGCTTCTTTTGATCAGATTTGCAAGGCGACGACTTGGTCTTCGCTTCATATTTTTTCTAAATTTTACAAATTTGATACTTTTGCTTCTTCGGAGGCTATATTTGGGAGAGAGGTTTTACGGGCAGCGGTTCCTTCCATTTAAGTTCCTGCCTTGTCCCTCCCTTCATCCGTGTACTTTAGCTTTGGTATTGGTATCCCACAAGTAATGGATGATCCGTGGACTGGATACACCTTACAAGAGAAAACACAATTTATGCTTACCTGATAAATTTATTTCTCTTGTGGTGTATCCAGTCCACGGCCCGCCCTGTCATTTTAAGGCAGGTAATTTTTAAATTTAAACTACAGTAACCACTGCACCCTATGGTTCCTCCTTTCTCGGCTTGTTTTCGGTCGAATGACTGGCTATGACAGTTAGGGGAGGAGCTATATTACAGCTCTGCTGTGGGTGTCCTCTTGCAACTTCCTGTTGGGAATGAGAATATCCCACAAGTAATGGATGATCCGTGGACTGGATACACCACAAGAGAAATAAATTTATCAGGTAAGCATAAATTATGTTTTTTCCCATGAGGTGTGTCCCCTACAGTCATCTGATCCAACGTGCAGCTTCCCCTTGCCCCACTAATCCTCCACCTGGAGGGGGCCTTTTTCCACCTGACGTTACTGCGCAGTTCCGTATGGCGATGTCTTCGGCCTGAGCCGTTTTGCCTCGTACGGCTATGCGCAAACAAAGGGTTAACCCATGCACTCCTGCTCAGAGTGCATCATGTAAATTGTCGTTTGTATCCGAACAGTCATCTGAGGATGCGGTTGTCTCTGAGGCTTCAGAGCATGGACTTGCTATGTTGGAGCCTGCTGCTTCAATTTTTCCGGAAGAGGATGATTTCGCCTTTAGATTTAAGGTAGCACGCCTGCGCTTCCTTCTAAGAGAGGTGTTGTCGATATTAGAAATGCCTAGTACTGACGTGACAATCGAATCTTAGATCCCTAAATTAGAGGGCGAATGGGATTAAGGCGAGTGGGGAAGGATGGGAATCCTATTCCTCTTCGTCTATTTGCTTTTTAAGACCCCGGTTCCAGGCTCTATGGGGAGTTGTGTTACCCATCCCTACTTGGCTATCACCTTTTTGTGTTCTTGCCTATTGTTTTTACTATTCAGTTTAAGAATAGTTTATTCTTAGAGCTCTTGGTTATAGGAGGAAACTCCTTTTTTCTTTCTGAAGATGTTTCTTCCCAAGGGATATCTTATGTACTTACGACATTGTTTGTCTCAGTTTTTATGGAAACTTACTATTAGAGGTCTCTGTATCGATTCAAGATGGTTACCTCGATATTCACTTATAATTCTTGTATCATTCTGTCATATATGACTTCTGAATCTAAATTTTTTTCCTTCTGCTTGAGGGAAAGATTTAGCCTGGTTACGCTATTCCACGTTTTTTCCCGTTGTTGAGAAAGCAAATCAGAGAGACAAGGGTCTTTCTATTAGTCCGGTTAATGTCCAGTGTCGGAGACCTCCGCTAAGCGGAGCAATCCAAGGTTTTTTTGGAAGCTTTTTCTCTCCGGATTAAGTCCAAGCAGAGCAGAGGCTCACCAAGACTAGATTGGCAGGTGGGGCCAGTCCCAGGTCCTACATTGGATCACGTTGGGGACGGTCTATCACTCTTTCAGTCGCTTGGTTCAGGGTTGTACCGGATTCATGGGTCTTTGAGGTTATACCTAGGTTTCAAGCCTCCCAGGGCATTTTCCTTCTTTTGATCCTGTTTTCAGGCAGAGCGAGGGATGCCTTCCCTCGGGTTTTGTTCTCTTAGAGTCATTATCCCGGTGTCTATCACGTAGTGAGGTTTGTGATATTTTTCAAACCATTCCTTTCATAGTTCCATACAGGGAGGGGTCTCCCGCCTTTTGGGATACTAAAGCTTTTCATGTCTCCTGGATCCTGAGGGAGACTATAAGGTCTTCTCTGCTTTTGGTATGAGTAGTGCAGTGCAGGTCCAAGGTTGAGCTTTTCTGGACCAGCATTTCCTATACATTGCTCCTCCGTTTTGGTCTAGGAGCCTTTTGGGAATCGAGGGATTCTTTGGCTTTGCCAGGATCCAGATCTAGCGGTAGATACCATTAATTTCCATCATCTCGTCTGGTAGAAGAACATTAAGGATTTCGTCTTACTCGATCCTGAGAGTGGGACGGATTCTAGACCAGAGTTCGCTGGTATTGGGAACCAGGGCGGATTTCCTGGATGCTATTTTAGTCTGCTTAGACATCAGAATTGTTCCTCAGTTTTGTGAAGTTATGAGTTAGCTTCAGCAGGTCGTGCCCTCCAGTCCTTCAGACCATCACTAACTCTGAATTTTGGTGGTAACAGATTTTCCTGAACTACTGGTTGAGAGATTCGCTCTCTTGTGTCTTTATCCAGATCTCTTTGTCCTGAGGGACATTTTCTTCTTGCGTTTGATTTTGACTTAGGTCACAAGCCCGTCAGGATGGTGATATACATGGGATCCGTGGTTTTAGGAGGTTTCCCTCCCGATTACTTTTGGATCTTCAGTCACTTTCCTTTTGCTCTGGTTGTTTTGAATACTGGGTTAGTCCCAGTTTATAGATTCCAGTCTGTCTTTCTCTCGGTGGCTTGGAACGCCATCTGAGGGGAACGAGAGGCTCCCTAGCAATGAGGGTAGTATCTCGGGTTTGGTAGCTGGCGGAGGCTCACTACTTCTCGCTATCAGCGATCCACTCTCCGGGGGTGGTTATCCGGTTTGGATATTTCTTTGAGGACATTCCTCTTATCTGGGGATAAGGTCTTCATCCGAGGGGTTTCGGATATTTTTGTCCTTGAAGGGGACGCCGGATGAAAGTCTTAGGACGTCCTGTTTCAATACACAGTTACCCACAGAAGGTTTGTGGTTTGGGATCCTCAGGCAGAGCTAATGGATGCATTAGCGGTACCCTGGAGCTTCTATGCAGGATTTCATTTGCTTTTTTTGCCATACCACTCCTGTCTTGAGTGGTGGCTGGAACCTAGCAGGAGCAGACGGCAGTGTTTCTGCTTGCTTTGTAGCGACCGCGAGGATCCTGGTTCGTGGTTTTGTACTGAGGACGTCGTCTTCCCCTCCATGAGGTTTTTCTTGTCGCAGGGATCTACTGAGACAGGGCCCTTTTGCTTCATCAGATCTTCTCTGAGGCGGACTGCGTAGAGATTACGCTTGGTCTTAGCCAGAAGAGGGTTTCAGAGAGGTTAGGGTCCTTGTCATCAATTACTTGTCATCAATTTTACGGTGTAGGGGACCTCCTTCTTCTGTGAAGAGTGTGGATTGTCCTGGCACTTTATCAGTCTGCCAGGATTCTTTCCTCCATCTGGGATGCTCTGACAAAGGGCCTCTTAGTTAGTTTGCTTGTTGTGACAGTTTTGGACCTGTCTGGTACTATCTAGGGGCTCGCTGATCTTCTGGATGTACTGTTTTTGGTTAGGCTCTGACTACAGTCAGGCTGAGGTGTCGATCTGACGCTCCGCCTTGGAGCTTAGATCTTGTTTTTATTTTTTTACGGTTTTTTTGCATCGGGCTACTTTCGAGCTTATGCATACGGTTGATATTAGTTATTATCTTGGAAGATTATTTCCGTCTAACTATTGCTTCTTCGTGCAGAAGTCTCTGGGATTGCTTCTTGCAATTTGACCCTTCATTTTCTGGTGTTTTCATGATAATAGGGCTGTTCTTCGACCCTAGTTAGGAATTCTTCCTCGGGTCATGTTAATTGCAACTTCAATCAAGAGATTGTGGTTCCTTTCTTAGGTCCTATTCCTTCTTCTTGAAGGGAAAGTTTTCCACATAATATGGATTTGTACCTTAAAGGGACACTCAGGTTAAATTAAATTTTCATGATTCAGATACAGCATGTAATTTTAAACAACTTTCCAATTAACTTCCATTAAAAAAATATGTGCGCAGTCTTTTATATTTACAATTTTTGAGTCACCAGATCCTACTGAGCATGTGCAAGAATTCACAGACTAAACGTATATGCATTTGTGATTGGCTGATTGCTATCACATGGTACAAGGGGAGTGGAAATAGACATAACTTTGAAATTTGTTATATAAACATCTACTACTCATTTGAAGTTCAGACTAAGTGCTATTGCATTGTCTTGTTATCTTGCATTTGTTGATTATGCAAATCTAATTTGTTGACTGGTCCTTTAAGGTATTAGCTAAGGATGCGTAAGGCTCGGTAGGCAGCTTAGACTTCCTTATCTGTGAGTTGAGGAGTGTCTTCTGCTTGACATATGAGACAGCGGGACACAAGCCTCCTCAGAGGATGAGGGCTCATCTACGAGAGCAGTGTCTTCATTTGGACCCTGAGGATGGGGCCTCTATGGATCGGACTTGTAAGGCGGCTATCTTGGCCTCCTTATATTCCTTGTCCAAATTTTTTATCAAACTGATTTGCTTCTGTGAAAGCAGCTTTCGGAGGTAAGGGTAGGCAGGCTCTGGTGGAGGTAAGGGGGCCGCCTCTTCTTTTTGCTCTCCTGTTAGCATTCAGTGTCCTCTGGAGCTTGCGTATAGATTTCCCACAAGTAAGGAATGCAGCTGTGGACTCTCCTTGTATTAAGAAGGAAAACATAAAGTATGCTTACCTGATCCTTTCTTTCTGTACAAAGAGAGTCCACAGCTCCCGCCCGTGTTCTCCGATGGGCGGCCCTAAATTTAATTTTGTTCTTCTGGCACCTTTTCACCCTGATATTTCTCCTACTGTTCCTTGTTCCCTCGGTAGAATGACTGGGGGATGAGGGAAGTGGGGGAGGTATATAATAAAGCCTTTGGCTGGGGTGTCTTTGCCGCCTCCTGGTGGCCAGGTTCAGTATTTCTCACAAGTAAGGAATGCAGCTGTAGACTCTCCCTGTACAAAAGGAAAGGAAATTATCAGGTAAGCATAATTTATGTTTTTCCTCATTAAAACCATTACCTAGGACATGCCCATCACAATGAGCTGAACCTCCAAGCAGTGTTAATTTTGTCGACTAAAACTAGACTAAAATGACTATAAAACTAAAGAAATTCTGATGACTAAAATACGACTAAAACTAAAATGACATTTTAGTCAAAAGACTATGACTAAAACTAAATCAAAATTTGCTGACAAAAAACATTTTATGCAAGGTGTTATAATCAATCCATATCTAATTACTGCTCTTTTGTAAAATTTACGAAACTTAATTTTATTAAATTTTAAGATAAATAAAGACATGTTATATACCACAACAGTTAAATCTGTTAAATCTGTATTGCATGTTCAAACCTTAATACCATAAATAAAAACAGGTTAATAAACCTTTACTCCAGGAGTATATAATGAGTTTGGAAGTTCTAGAGCAGTGCTAATATCGTTGCCGAAACTTTTTCGAATCTGTGAACAATCAATTGATTCTTCCTATAGAAATAAGCATAACCCACAAGTATTGGTTTAAATTATGCTGTGCCTGTGCTAGCTGCAGAAACTTTTTATTGTGTTGAGTTACTTGATACTTGTTTTAATTATTAACAGAGAACTGTTATAGTTTTTATATTGGGTAATATGTGCAATACAGCCAATGCAGTTTACAGTTTTTTTTTTATATTTTAAAGTTGCACTTCTGTTTATGAAACTTGGTTTTATTTAATTGTAAGTTTAATAAAGATGTTACCTATCACAACGGCTAAATCTGTGTCTGTATTGCATGTTTAAACCTTAATACCATAAATATTAACAGGTGTTATGGTTACTCCTGGAGTATATAATCAGTTTGCAAATTATAGAGAAATGCTTAAATAACGCATTACACTTTAACTAAACCCCTTAGATTTTAGTCGACTAAAATCTACTGGGATTAAGTCGACTAAAATCTACTGAAAATTCAGTCGACTAAAACTAGACTAAAACTAAAACAATTCAGATGACTAAAATACGACTAAAACTAAAATGGCATTTTAGTCAAAAGACAAGACTAAATTGAAATTTGCCGTCAAAATTAACACTGCCTCCAAGTTAAGCAGACCTGTTATTTATGGTATTGGTAAGTAATGAAATCCTAATTATGGCTGGGAGATTGAATAAACACAAGCAGCTATTTCACATACAAAATCTATCCACACCCACTGGGAGATTAATCATTGCTTTTCTACAGAGAAAACGTTTGTTACTCATATTTTCAGTGTAGGTGGGGATACAACAGACAGAAGTAGCTATTTTAAATAACAAATAACTGTTTGATAACAATCAAATACACTACAGCAGGTAAAATGGATCATTGGGAATAAATTAAAGGGGAGAAAGTATTAGAATACAATGTCACTTTTTAAAGGGACACTGAACCCAACTTTTTTCTTTTGTGATTCAGATAGAGCATGCAATTTTAAGCAACTTTCTAATTATCAATTTTTCTTAGTTCTCTTGCTATCTTTATTTGAAAAAGAAGGCATCTAAGCTATTTTTTTGGTTTAGAACTCTGGACAGCACTTTTCTATTGGTGAATTAATTTATCCACCAATCGGCAAGGACAACCCAGGTTGTTCACCAAAAATGGGCCGGCATCTAAACTTACATTTTTGCATTTCAAATAAAGATACCAAGAGATTAAAGAAAATTTGATAATAGGAGTAAATTAGAAAGTTGCTTAAAATGTTATGCTCTATCTGAATCACAAAATAAAAAAATTGGGTTCAGTGTCCCTTTACATACACATTTAAAAGTAAACAAAGGTCAAAATTGAAAAGTGCACAGGCGCATGTCAATTTTAAATAGAATTTAATTAGCAAAAATGCTTCTAGAAAAAAGGTATTACTGGTTTCCATCAGCATACGCACATATGCTAAGGGTCTGTACACAAGTATTCAATCTTAGAGAGCTGTCAGTATTGTGTTTTGTTTCTGTGAAGATCTAACTCGTGTCATACAAGCCATTGCTGACTCTTTGAGAAGGAGCAGTATTTGAATTCTGATGCATGCCCTCACAGCATATGTGCGTATGCCCATAAAAAAACAGTAATAACTTTTAATGGAAGCATTTTTTGCTAATGGAAGTATATTGCAAAAGTTCTTCTATTTATCTATTTAAATACATTCATGCACATTTCAATTTTTACCTTTCAATCGATTTCATTTATATTATGACAAACCAAAAGAGTTGTATTTGGGGGACACAACCACCACATATGTCCCATGCCACCCTCTACATGTCCGTATCTTTTATTACAATGCGAAAACATACAGTGTCATTTTTGTGGGATGAGATACCACCTATGCAAACTTTTGCAGTTAAAGGGAGATTATACTGTAAAATTGTTTTCTTCTTTATGTTTCCAATTACTTGTTCTACCAGCTGAGTATAAAAATATTTGAAACATTGCTTCTTTAGGCTTAATTTTGTATATAAAATAGCTGTTTTTGTTCTTTGGTGACACAACCCATCAAAATAGGTTGAGCTTTCACAGAAATCAGATCTCATTATGTTATTACTCTCTGTACACATAAATGCTTTCTTATCTTATTTTTGTTTGTGTACCAAATCTCAATACTTAGAAGAGATAAACAATAAAATGTTAATTTCCAATTATTCTCTCTACTTCCCACTGGGAGTATAATCTCTTCTGCTGGCTATGTTTAGACAGCTTTTTTGTTGCCTATACTTAAGTATAGAAACTTTCAATATAGGTAGGGATACCACCGGCAAAAGCGGCCATTTAAAATGCCGATAGAAAGGTAAAGGAGCTATTTTACACAATTAAATACACTCCCGCAGGTAAAATGGACCGTTGGAAACAAAGGGGAGAACAAATTAGGTTAAACTGTCTCTTAAATCTCTGACATTGAAACAATTATTGAAGATGCTGTTGTTCTTTCAGACTCTCCTGAGGCAAAATTAGAACATCAAGATCTTTCTCTTATCCTTCCATACAGTGATGCATATACCCAAGAGGATTTTTGTGCCAATATTTTATATATAATAGAAAGTAAAACTTAGTAAGGTTCCTGAATATATTATGTTCTGCTTATGAAGAGTTAAAAAGCTATTTACTTTTCTTGCTTTGCTTTACTTTTGCTTTACTTTTCTTTGCTTTGTTCTCTTGTTGAAAGCTAAACCTAGGTCTCATATGCTAATTTCTAAACCCTTGAAGGCTGCCTCTTCTCTAAATGCATTTGACAGTTTTTCACAGCTAGAGGGCATTAGTTCATGTCTTTCATATAAATAACTTTGTACTCATGCATGTGGAGTTATTTAAGAATCAGCACTAATTGCCTGAAATGCAAGTCTGTATAGTGTAAAATAAAATATATAGGCAGATCCTTGTTATGAGACGTAGGAAGTAGTTTTCTCACATCATCTCTCAGAGAGAACTCATTCTGTATAACCAAGGTGAAGGTTTAGTAGAAATGTAAGGAATAAATATATACAGTCCCAAATGTGCAAAGTTTCCTAATAGATATCTACATTATAAAATTTGGCTGCAGCTCTGCCTGGGGCCTACTAATCCCTACATAATGTCTGTAGAGTTAACGGGACAGTAAAGTCACAAAAAAACTTTCATGATTTAAATAGGGCATGCCATTTTAAACAACTTTCCAATTTACTTTTATTACCAATTTTGCTTTGTTCTCTTGGTATTCTTAGTTGAAAGCTAAATCTAGGAGGTTCATGTGCTAATTTCTTAGACTTTGAAGACTGCCTCTAATCGGAAAGCATTTTGACAGTTTTTCACCACTAGAGGGCGTTAGTTCATGTGTTTCATATAGATAATAGTGAAGCTCCTAAGAGCAAGCACTGATTGGCTAAAAATGCATGTCTGTCAAAAGAACTGAAATAAGGAGGCAGTTTGCAAAGGCTTAGATGCAAGGTAATCACAGAGGTAAAAAGTACATTATTATAACTTTGTTGGTTATGCAAAATTGGGGAATGGGTAATAAAGGGATTATCTACCTTTTTAAACAACAAAAATTCTGGTGTTTACTGTCCCTTTAATTTCCTTTCCTCCTAACGTTCCTGAGACAGTGTTTTTTCGGCTTTGACATAAAGCAGTTAAATTATGCCAGTTGGGATTATTTCCTTGAGTATTTGAAACACACACAAAGGTAACCGTGTCTAAAGGCTCCATGTACAAAGCAGCGTTAGCTGCTACGGAGCCCTTGTGGGGCAGGTTCACACATGAGCGCCAGCTTCCCGCAATGTAAGAAGCAGTGGTCATTAGAACGCTGTTTCTTACACTCTTTGACACCTCTGAGGTGGTGAAGAGAAAGCTTGCTCTGAGTGATTGACTGTCCCTTCTCTCATTTGATTGGTTGCATGAGAATAGGGGCGGGCTTTACATAATCACTTGAGCGTGTAATAATACATATGGGCAGCGGATTCTGTTGGTCTGCTGCCCTATGCCGCAAAGGCGAATGGACAACCTCTCAAGTTGAGAAGCTTGTTCGCTCACTTTTTACTATATGGAACCCTTAGTATCTGTTTACGGCAGTTAGATTAGCTCTAGCTGGGTCATAATCACCCCCACCCTTATGTTAGCATATACATTCAACAATAGATCATATACATACCATGGAAAATCTGTGCTAGATGATTGAGAAGCCATATGGACTTCCTGGGAGGAGGTCCAGACAAAACAAACATAAGCATTTTTAAAGTAGGTATTTAAGAGAGTGTGAAAATAGTTTCCCCTGCAATTTCTTTGCTTTTTTTTTTTTATATCTCTCTTTCTCATGCACACTGATCCATTCTGTTTTCTGGAGAGTTTGGTGCTTCCCTGTTTTGTATAATTATCACCTAAGAACTAGTAAATAATAACATACAAATATACTGTTTTAATATTATGTGCTGTGTTTTCTTTGTGGGCGCTTATGTATGTATGTATGTGTGTATGTGTATATATATATATATATTTATTTATTTATTATTATTATTATTATTATACTTTATTTATGAAGCGCCAACATAGATATTAGAAAATATATATAAAGATATAGATAGCTATAGATATGTAGAGAGGTGTGTAGATATGTAGCAGTAATATGTACATATGTTTCCTTAAATCCAACTCTGCAAGCGTATTATAAGTCTATCTGGTGGCGTAAGGGTTAACTAAATTATTCTCTTGAGATCTCTTAACCAGCTATATATCTGTATATTTTCCCTGCGGTGGATTGTGCTTTCCACGAGTCCATCTGGAGTTCTGTACTGTAAACAAGCTGTGAGTCAGGACTTCTAAATATACCGAGGCACAGCCAGCCTCCAAAAACCGGTCCAGTCGTTACCTCTTTCCTATTGGCTGATAGGGAACCGGTTGCCATGTGCATCTCTCTTTTTTTATATATGTATAATTTTTTTTCTTTTTTAATTATCCTCTTCTGCCAGTGAATCCTCACTGCCAAATTGCTGGCACATTCAGTTTTAAGAAGGAAATTCTGAGGAAGGGAGTTAGGAGTCGTGAGGGAAATTTAAAGGGGTAAAATGCATTAGATTAGTCTGGTCTGTTTGTAATACAAAATGATGTAGGGCATGGGTCATGGGATGAAAATGAAAGGGTTAATGATAATATTAACTATATCTATACAGAAATCAACTGTGTATATATGTATAAGATTGTAGGCTGTTATAGATTTCTCTCTTTTGGTCAGTAAATGCCAAGGTCAGTTTCACACATTAGCAAAGCTGACAAATGACCGTGACCTATGCCTTGGCCAGCCTTAAAGGGACATCCCGGTGAAAATTTAAATGCACATAGATGAATTACATCTTTGAATAGAAATATATTTGCAATAAACATGTATTGGCAAAAATGCTTCTAGTAAAAGTTATCACTGTTTTAGTGTCTGCATTTTTGCACGTGCATGTGAGGCATAGCTAGATATTCTCAGTGCACCAGCATTTTAAATACTGCAGCTGCTCAGATCTTCAGTGGGGCTTGTATCATGTCGGCAATTAACAAATTAAGTCATTACCAGATGATACAAGCACCTAGCACCTTAGGGTCTCTGAGCAAGTGCTGTGTTTAAAATGCTGGTGCATGGAGCATACGTAAATACACTTTTGAAACCGCTATAGCTTTTATTGTAAAAATGCTTCTATTCAAAACTGAAATGTATCGCTGTGCATTTAAATTTTGGCTGGAATGTCCCTTTAATGATTTCTCACAGACTATTTAGCAACATAACCTCTGCTCTGTGTGTAAACAGTCATGTGACCTGTGCTTTTACTATGCAATATATCATTATACAGTGAGCAATTACACACACAGCATCAGTCCTGCTTTTCGTTTTTTCTTATTTATTTTCATTTATGTTTGTATTTTCCATTCATTCCTCTCTTTCACTATCGCTCATTGTGTCTCTCTACTGCCTATTGTATTCCTTGTTTTTATTTGTTTTCTTTTTTTTTAGTATTGCTCCCCACCACACAGGGTTTAAAAGGACATTTAAAGGGATAGAGAGGTCAAAAATGGAATGTGTGTGGGTGCATTTCACTGAAATAGAAGCATTTTTGCATTATACTTTCATGAGCAAAAATGCTTCTTGTAAAAGCCATTACTGTGAGGGCCTGTGCACCAGTTTCCAAACACCATTGGGCCGATTTATTAAGGGCCGAATGGCCCCTAATGCTGCTGTTGAAACAGGAGTTCAAAAGCAGCAATCTTAAGACCGCTGCTACTTAAAGGGATATTCCAGCCAAAATTGGAAACCACATGGGTGCATTTCAGTATTGAATAGAAGCCTTTTTGTAATATACATTTATTAGCAAAAATGCTTCTAATAAAAGCTAAAGCTGTTTCAAAAGTGTATTTAAGTATGCACCGTGCACCAGCATTTTAAACACATAACTTGCTCAGAGAGCCTAAGGTGCTTTTACCATCTGGTAATGACTCAGTTTGTTAATTGCTGACATGATACAAGCCCCACTGGTGCTCTGAGCAGCTGCATTATGTAAAATGTAGGTGCAGTGATAATATCTAGTTATGCTTCACATGCACGTGCAGAGAAAAATGTTAACACTAAAACAGTGATAACTTTTACTAGAAGCATTTTTGCCAATACATGTATATTGCAAATATGTTTCTATTCAAAGATTTAATAAATCTATGTGCATTTAAATTTTGACTGGAATGTCCCTTTAACTCGTCCGCCTCCTCTGAGGCTGTGAACATCAATCCGCCTGATCGAATACGATCGGGTCGATTGACACCCCCTGCTAGCGGACGATTGGCTGCAAATCTGCAGGGGGCGGCATTGCACAAGCAGTTCACCAGAACTGCTTGTGCAATGTTAAATGCCCACACCGTATGCTGTCGGCATTCAGAGATGCAGGGCGGACATGATTCCCTATAGCAAATTATGTCCGCCCGGGGTATGATTAATCTACCCCCATGCCTGTTCAGAGTACTTGCAGTGGTGTGTGTATTGCTTCTGAAGACATAATGTGTGGTATTTGAATACTAGTGCACGGCTTTCACAAAATATGTGCGCATGCCACTAAAAACTGTAAACTTTTAATAGAAGCATTTTTGCTAATGAAAGTATTTTTCAAAAATGCTTTTATTTCAAATTGAAATCCACCCATGCACATTTAATTTTTGACCTCTCTATCCCCTTAAGCATTTAAACTGTCATTTTGTTAGCAAAAGGACATATCCCTTAATATTGGTATAGTCTAAAACACACATTGTTTGCACACCTCATCTGTCCCTAAATGTCCTCAGCAGAAGAGATTAGGAAAGGGAAACTGGTGTCAACATGGTGGTGCCCATTATAGAAACTCAGAGGAATTGGAAAGCCCACAATTTTCAGAGTTAAATTTTAGGAAGAAGGGGAAAACCAACCATGAAAAGTATATTGCAAAGTTGTTTTACTTAGCGTAATTAAACATTTTATGTGAAAGGAAAGGTGTACAAAATAAAGACGTTTAAATACAGTACAGTGCAAACGTTTTAGGCAGGTGTGATAAAATGCTGTAAAGTAGGAATGCTTTTAAAGACAGAATGCAAAGTGAGTGAACAGAAGGAAAATCGAAAAATCAAATCATTATTTGCCTTCTAATCCAGAGCCTGTTAGAAAGTATTGGAGAGATGCCAAGAAGTTAAATAATCAATTAATAGCTAATTATTGTAAAACCTGGCATCAAATGGATGTCGTAAAGGGACATTAAAGTGATGGTAAACTCTCCCCTTTTTTAAAATCAGATCTGGAATGTAAGCGCCATTTTAGATGGAGTTTAATTCATTAGCTGTAATGAAGATGCGCTATAACTTAGTTATTAATATAGATATGAAATTCAAATACCCCACGTTACACCACCCACTTCAAAAGTCAATTTTCCTGTCAGCTAAATGATTGAATTACTCTCCAATCAATGCTCTAGCTACAACAAAAGTGCCATATGGGGAGAGCGCTGATTGGACAACAATTCAATCTGTTAGCTCACAGAAAATTTTACTTTTGAAGTGGGCGGAGTAGCATATGCAGTATTTGAATTTCATATCTATATTAAAAAGCATGTTATACTGCATCTTCATTACAGCTAATGAATTAAACTTCATCTAAAATAGCGCTTACATTCCAGATCTGATTTTAAAAAGGGGAGAGTTTACCATCACTTTAAACACTAAATAAATGCTAGATAGAATGATGCATTCAAAGAAAAGATTTGTTTGTGAATAACCTGTAGATGTATTTTGTAAAGTTTCATTAGTTGTTTAAATAATGACAAAATAAGTGGAAAGTTTTAGTGTCTATTAAACAATGGGAACTGCCATGTTGTAACTTAGGTTACCTTTTCTGCTGTGGCCAATTAGGAACAGTTATAAATAGGTCACTAGAGGGTGCAACCAATGGCTGTGTGGAATATAACAATGTTTTGCACTTTCATATCTAAAATGTACTGAAATGCTTAAAATTTTAGAATGGAATTACTGGAAAAGGGGACAAAATAAATTATGAAATTATATTGTAGAGTTTTGTTTTTATTTATATACAATTTATCATTTTATCTTACTATGTCATTGTTTATTAAAGGGACAGTCTACACCAGAATTTTTATTGTTTTAAAAGATAGATAATCCCTTTATTACCCATTTCCCAGTTTTGCATAACTAACACATTTATAATAATATACTTTTAACCTCTGTGATTATCTTGTATCTAAGCCTCTGCAAACTGCCCCTTTTTTCAGTTCTTTTGACAGACTTGCAGTCTAGCCAATCAGTGCCTGCTCCCAGATAACTTCTCGTGCACGAGCACAGTGTTATCTATATGAAATACGTGAACTAACACCCTCTAGTGGTGAAAAACTGTTAAAATGCAATCTGAAAGAGGTGGGCTTCAAGGTCTAAGAAATTAGGATATGAACCTCCTAGGTTAAGCTTTCAACTAAGAATACCAAGAGAACAAAGCAAAATTGGTGATAAAATTAAATTGGAAAATTGTTTAAAATGACATGCTCTATCTGAATCATGAAAATTTATTTTGGCCTAGACTGTCCCTTTAATGCCCCTTTAAAGGGTGACATTTGTCTAACACCCTAAGGGCTATTTACACTGAGAAGTTGTTTTGCATAAGTGGTCTAAAGCTGTATGATCACATGTGCCAAAGTGAAAAAGCAATAAAGTGAATGAAAACGTAGCCAAAAACCATAAACGTGGTGACTGCCAGATGTGTGACATTTGAGACCATTAGGAGGCGGTATATCTTGCATAGGAACTTTATCTCACCATGTCTTTTGTGCAAAATAGATAAGTGTTTGTGGTTCAGACAGGCAAAGGTCTATAAGTGTTCATTAGTGGTTAGACTTCTGTCTGTGTCCGGCTCATCAGCTCTTCCTGACAAAGAAAAAAGAAATCTCAAATCTCTCGATTTCTTCCTTATAAAGAACTTATAAATGTATTTTTTCTTCCCTGTGTCTCTAGCTTACAGCCATACAATGCATGCCAAACAGACTGATACAAACAAGGGTGGCACAGGCCCTTTTTATTTTCCTAGACACATACCAAAACGGAAATGGACTGCACTCTCAATCAGGACTGGTTGCACATCCCATGATGCTGCAAAAACTCAAAGCCCTTGGTACTCACCAGCACTCCGACATCTGCGCAGCTTCCAGTGACTCAGGCAGTTAACCCCAGACAAACCTGGGTGCATGGTCTAAAGGGAAAATGACAAAACTGTCTGTCATTGCAAGAGAGTGACAGACTTTCTGTGTGTTGTGTTAATATTTTTGTTTTGTAATTGTCTGGGTCATGGTATGTGTACCGGTCCAGTTTGAGAGTTTAGTCCATTTCCGTGTTAATGTATGTGTGTGTGTGTATATATATATATGTATGTATGTGTGTGTGTATATATTCCCCCCCCCCCCATGGTATGTGTACCAGTCCAGTTTGAGAGTTTAGTCCATTTCCGTGTTTATGTATGTGTGTATGTATATGTGTGTGTGTATATATATATATATATATGTATATATATGTATATATTCCCCCCCCCCCACACAATAGTAATGACCAGTAGTTGGTAGAAACTTCCAGAACTGTTCTGGGTGCCTACCTTTGCTCTCTTGTATATGTTGGTTTTATTCCTACTTGTTTGGAGTAATGTAGACAGAGCTGTAGCTTTATAATATGTTTGTATTTATGTATTTATTTGTAGTAATTTAATACCTCACAGTACAATACATTTTCCATATAACGTATTTGCTACAAGGGTCCATGGCATTTATGGCATAGAGTAGCTTAAATCTCAGGAATTGAAGTGACTGTAGATAGTCTGTCTCAGTATAGGCATAAAGTGCGTCCGTTTTATGTGGGCTAAAGTGGTGTGTATCTGTTTTCTAAAAAAAAAAAAATATTGCTATGAATGGGCTGAGCCTTATGTTTGTTTTCTTGCCACAGACGGACAGATCAATGGGTATTTGTTTTTTCTCCATTGACAGTACATTATGTATCTGTTTTGAAGGGCACAAACAGACAGAACAAAGAGGGTTGACAAGCTGATATCAAGCATAGTCATCATTTTTTTGGGAGCTAGGCAAGTGTTTTTGTATACAGAATAATAAAAAAAAATTGGAGGAATTGATCATCTTTAGGAGCAGTGGCTCAGAGGATTTATCAGCCCTGTGTTTTTCTGTAGCACACAACGATGAGCATTGTGCGTATAATTTCTTGTTACAGTGGACAAAGCAGTGTGTTTTAGTTTATCTGTTATAGATAGACAAATAGTATGTAGCCTCATTCTTCCCACTGCCTACCATAAGAGGAGCATTGTGTGTATTTCTTGCCGGCATACAGAGAAATCACGTAAAATCTTTGGTTGCTTTTTTTTTTTTTTTTTTTTTTAAGTATTGTATTGTAATGAAAGTGCCTCTCACACCCAGAACTCTGTATAACAAGATATACAGCTCTCAAGCTAAAATTTGCCTTTCTGAAATTCTTTAAGGTACTGAACTCAACTCATGAGACTTTTTAGATAATCTCACCAGGGCGGAAGCTTTAGATCGTTGGGCCGTGGGGGATATTTATCAAGGTTCTGGCGGACCTGATCCGACAGTGCAGATTAGGTCCGCCAGACCTCGCTGAATGCGGAGAGCAATACTCTCTCCGTATTCGGCATTGCACCAGCAGCTCTTGTGAGCTGCTGGCGTAACGCTGCCCCCTGCAGATTCAACAGGGAGTAGTCAATCAACCCGATCGTACTCGATCGGGTTGATTTTCGGCAATGTCTGTCCGCCTGCTCAGAGCAGGCGGACAGGGTTATGGAGCAGCAGTCTTTAGACCGCTGCTTCATAACTGCTGTTTCTGGCGAGCCTGCAGGCTCGCCAGAAACACGGGCCCTCAAGCTCCATCCAGAGCTTTATAAATGGGCCCCATAGTCTTCATTTACCTGATGGGACACACTGCTCTGTGCTTTAATCCTTAGTTTACAAAGATGGCATCGTCTTAGTTGATTCTCACGACAGTGTGTCCTCCAGCAAGGTGGGTTTTGCTTATTGTCTGGGGTGGAGAGTTTCTAATTATTGGTGCTTACAGAGACTGCATGACCTCTTCAGTCTGTGCTTGATGATGTTACACATAATCAGGATGTTCCTAGGAGCAAAGGCACTTCCTCATTACTAGTGCAATGGGTAGGGTGCTCTTATGGAGCCCATGTCTCAGCCTGTTTGAAAAAGAGAAGGTAAAGGACAGGTGATTACCTTCAAAACATTAATAACTTACAGCAGGAGTTATTCTTTTTTGCATAAGAATGAGTGGAGATCTCTGGGATAAAGAATCTCATGGGGGGGAGATGGAAGTTAACTGACACTGATATAAATTCTCAGTTTGCAGCAAATACAAATTAAACTGAAATTTACTGCAATTTAACTTGCTTTCTCTTGTAAGATGTATCGAGTCCACGGATTCATCCATACTTGTGGGATATTCTCCTTCCCTACAGGAAGTGGCAGAGAGAGCACCCACAGCAGAGCTGTCTATATAGTTCCTCCCTTATCTCCACCCCCCAGTCATTCTCTCTGCCTGCTTAACTGCTAGGAAGGGCAAAGTGAGTGTGGTGACAAAAATGTTAGTTTTTATTTTCTCAAGCAAAAGTTTGTTATTTTAAATGGTACCGGTGTGTACTATTTGCTCTCTGGCAGAAAAGGGATGAAGATTTCTGCAAGGAGGATGAGGATCTAAGCATTTTGTAACTAAGATCCACTGCTGTTCTCACAAGGGCTGAAGAGTACAGGAAAACTTCAGTTGGGGGAACAGTTTGCAGGCTAAACTGCATTAAGGTATGTTCAGTCTATTTTTTTCTAGACAGACTGTGTTATTTCTAGAAAAGGCTGGCAATATCCCCATGAGGGAAAGGTAAGCTGCATTCAGTAAAAGAGGAATCCAAGCTTGCATAAAGGGCTCATAGTTACTGGTGACACTAATAGGAAAAAACGTTTTGGTTTAGTTACAAATAAAACGTTTTTTTGAGGGACTTTAAGGGGTCTTTGTGGCTTGTTTAAGGGTTATTAACCCACATGGCTAATTTAAGAAACACTCTGTGGTGTTTTTTAGGCCCCATAACATTGAGTGAGGTGGGAGGGGCCTATTTTCAGTTGCACAGTTTATTTACCTCCGAAGCATCCAGCTACTTCTCCAGAGATTCCTGCTGTATTTGAGGGCTGTAAAGAGGTTTTTCCCCCCACAAATCGTTCCTAAAGGGCAGGTAGGCGCCACAGCAGAGCTGTGGCAAGGTGCTGAACGTTATTTTACCGGTTTTGAAGTTTTTTCAATCCGGTTTTTACATTAAGGGGTTAATTGTTTATTTGCATAGTTGTGCAAAGTTACTAAGGCTTTATGATGCTACTGTAAACATTTTGTTGTGTTTACTGCTTTTTTACACTGTTTTGCAGAGTTTGTGCAGCTTTTTTTCTCTAAAAGGCACAGTACCGTTTTTGTTTAAAGTGTTATTTACTTTGATTAAAGTGTTTTCCAAGCTTGCTTGTTACATTACTAGCCTGTTTAACATGTCTGACACCAAGGAGAATCCTTGTTCTATGTGTTTAGAAGCCATTGTGGAACCCCCTCTTAGAATGTGTCCCACTTGCACTGATATGTCTATAAATTATAAAGAGCATATTTTAGCACTTAAAAATATTGCAATAGATGATTCTCAGTTAGAAGGAAATGAGGGTTTAGCATCTAGCTCTCCCCAAGTGTTACAACCAGTAACGCCCGCACAAGTGACGCCAAGTACCTCTACTGCGTCTAATTCATTTACTTTACAAGACATGGCCACAGTTATAAATAAAACCCTCACAGAGGTTTTCTCTAAACTGCCTGGTTTACAAGGAAAGCGTGTCAGCTCTGGGTTAAGAACAAATGCTGAGCCGTCTGACGCTTTAGTAGCCGTATCAAATATATCCTCATAATGTTCTGAAGTAGGGGTAAGGGATTTGTTATCTGAGGGAGAGATTTCTGATTCAGGAAAGACGCTCCCTCAGACAGATTCTGATATGACGGCCTTTAAATTTAAGCTTGAACACCTCCGCTTATTGCTCAAGGAGGTATTAGCTACTCTAGACGATTGTGACTCTATAGTGGTCCCAGAGAAATTGTGTAAAATGGACTGATACTTAGAGGTTCCTGTTTACACTGATGTTTTTCCAGTCCCTAAGAGGATTGTGACTATTGTTAATAAGGAGTGGGATAGACCAGGTATTCCGTTCGCTCCCCCTCCTGTTTTTAAGAAAATGTTTCCCATATCTGACACCATACAGGATTCGTGGCAGACTGTTCCTAAGGTGGATGGAGCTATTTCTACTATTGCTAAGCGTACAACTATACCTATTGAAGACAGTTGTGCTTTCAAAGATCCTATGGATAAAAAATTAGAGGGTCTCCTAAAGAAATTTTTTCTTCTTCAACCTATTGCATGCATTGTTCCTGTAACTACTGCAGCTGCTTTCTGGTTTGAGGCTCTAGAAGAGGCTCTCCAGGTGTAGACTCCATTAGAGGATATTATGGATAGAATTAAGGCCCTTAAGTTGGCTAATTCTTTAATTACAGATGCCGCTTTCCAAATGGCTAAATTAGCGGCAAAGAATTCAGGTTTTGCCATTTTAGCATGCAGGGCGTTATGGCTTAAGTCCTGGTCTGCTGATGTGTCATCAAAATCTAAATTGTTGAACATCCCTTTCAAAGGAAAGACCCTATTCGGGCCTGTACTGAAAGAAATTATTTCAGACATCACTGGAGGGAAAGGCCATGCCCTCCCTCAGGATAAAACAAATTAGATGAGGACCAAACAAAATAATTTTTGTTCCTTTCGGAACTTCAAGGGTGGTCCCGCTTCAGCTTCCCCTGCAGCAAAGCAAGAGGGGAATTCTGTCCAATCCAAGTCAGTCTGGAGACCTAACCAGGCTTGGAACAAAGGTAAACGGGCCAAGAAGCCTGCTGCTGCCTCTAAGACAGCATGAAGGGGTAGCCCCCGATCCGGGACCGGATCTAGTAGGGGGCAGACTCTCTCTCTTTGCTCAGGCTTGAGCAAGAGATGTTCACGATTCCTGGGCTTTAGAAATTGTGTCCCAAGGATATCTTTTGGACTTCAAAGACTCCCCCCCAAGGGGGAGATTTCACATTTCTCAATTGTCTGCAAACCAGACAAAGAGAGAGGCGTTCTTACGCTGTGTAGAAGACCTACATACCATGGGAGTGATCCGCCCAGTTCCAAAAGCGGAACAAGGGCTAGGGTTTTACTCAAACCTGTTTGTGGTTCCCAAAAAAGAGGGAACTTTCAGACCAATCTTGGATCTCAAAATTCTAAACAAATTCCTCAGAGTACCATCATTCAAGATGGAGACTATTCGGACTATTCTACCGTTGATCCAGGAGGGTCAATATATGACTACCGTGCACTTAAAGGATGCGTATCTACACATCCCTATTCACAGAGATCATCGTCAATTCCTCAGATTCGCCTTTCTGGACAGGCATTACCAGTTTGTGGCCCTTCCCTTCGGGTTGGCCACGGCTCCCAGAATTTTCCCAAAGGTGCTAGGGTCCCTTTTGGCGGTTCTAAGGCCGCGGGGCATAGCAGTGGCGCCTTATCTAGACGACATCTTAATTCAGGCGTCGACTTTCCAGCTAGCCAAGTCTCACACGGACATCGTGTTGGCTTTTCTGAGATCTCACGGGTGGAGGGTGAACATAGAAAATAGCTCTCTCTTCCCTCTCACAAGAGTTTCCTTCCTAGGGACTCTGATAGACTCGGTAGAAATGAAAATATTTCTGACGGAGGTCAGAAAATCAAAGCTCTTTACCACTTGCCGAGCTCTTCATTCCATTCCTCGGCCATCAGTGGCTCAGTGTATGGAGGTAATCGGACTCATGGTAGCTGCAATGGACATAGTTCCTTTTGCCCGCCTACACCCCAGACCACTGAAACTATGCATGCTCAAACAGTGGAATGGGGATTATGCAGATTTATCTCCTCAACTGCATCTGGACCAGGAGACCAGAGATTCTCTTCTCTGGTGGTTATCTCAGGACCACCTGTCCCAGGGAATGTGTTTCCGCAGGCCAGAGTGGCTCATAGTAACGACAGATGCCAACCTGTTAGGCTGGGGTGCTGGCTGGAACTCCCTGAAAGCACAGGGCTTATGGTCTCGGGAGGAAACTTTCCTCCCGATAAACGTTCTAGAACTGAGAGCGATATTCAATGCGCTTCAGGCGTGCCCTAAGCTAGCTGCGGCCAAATTTATCAGATTTCAGTCGGACATCATCACGACTGTAGCTTATATCAATCATCAAGGAGGAACTCGGAGTTCTTTAGCGATGATGGAGGTAACCAAAATAATCCGATGGGCGGAGGATCACTCTTGCCATCTCTCAGCAATCCATATCCCAGGGGTAGAGAACTGGGAGGCGGATTTCCTAAGTCGTCAGACTTTTCATCTGGGGGAGTGGGAACTCCATCCGGAGGTATTTGCCCAGCTGACTCAGCTATGGGGCACACCAGAATTGGATCTGATGGCGTCCCGTCAGAACGCCAAACTTCCTCGTTATGGGTCCAGGTCCCGGGATCCCCAGGCGGTACTGATAGATGCTCTAGCAGTACCCTGGTCCTTCGATCTGGCCTATGTATTTCCACCGTTTCCTCTCCTCCCACGTCTGGTTGCCAGAATCAAGCAGGAGAGAGCTTCAGTGATTCTGATAGCACCTGCGTGGCCACGCAGGACTTGGTATGCAGACCTAGTGGACATGTCATCTGTTCCACCGTGGACTCTGCCAATGAGGCAGGACCTTCTAGTCCAAGGTCCGTTCAAGCATCCAAATCTAATTTCTCTGCGTCTGACTGCTTGGAGATTGAACGCCTGATTCTATCAAAGCGTGGTTTCTCTGAGTCGGTCATTGATACCCTGATTCAAGCTAGAAAGCCTGTCACCAGGAAAATCTATCATAAGATTTGTCGTAAATATCTTTATTGGTGTGAATCCAAGGGGACTCATGGAGTAAGATTAGGATTCCTAGAATATTATCTTTTCTCCAAGAAGGATTGGAGAAGGGATTATCAGCTAGTTCCTTAAAAGGACAGATATCTGCTTTGTCTATTCTTTTACACAAACGTCTGGCAGATGTACCTGACGTTCAAGCGTTTAGTCAGGCCTTAGTCAGGATCAAGCCTGTATTTAAACCTGTTGCTCCGCCATGGAGCCTAAACTTAGTTCTTAAAGTTCTTCAAGGGGTTCCGTTTAAACCTATGCATTCCATAGATCAGTGTTTTTCAACCAGTGTGCCGTGGCACACTAGTGTGCCGTGAGAGATCCTCAGGTGTGCCACGGCAGACTGACAACAGTGTGACATATTTTTTAAACTTTGCTTGTTTTTTACTCCCAGTGCAGGGGTAGTTTGTAGGAGGCATGGCATAACAGCACAATACATACAGTATGTGTGTGTTTGTGTGTATGTGTATATATATATATATATATATGCTTTATTAGGCTACAATGTGTGATTTTTTTTTAAATTTTGGGATGGTGGTGTGCCACAGGATTTTTTAATGTAAAATGTGTGCCACGGCAAAAAAAATGTTAAAAATCACTGCCATAGATATTAAGCTTCTGTCTTGGAAAGTTTTGTTTTTAGTAGCTATTTCTTCAGCTCGAAGAGTTTCTGAGTTATCTGCTTTACAGGGTGACTCGCCTTACCTTGTTTTCCATGCAGATAAGGTAGTTTTGCGTACCAAACCTGGATTCCTTCCTAAGGGTGTTTCTAATAGGAATATCAATCAGGAAATTGTTGTTCCTTCACTGTGTCCTAATCCTTCATCGAAGAAGGAACGTCTGTTGCACAATCTTGATGTGGTTCGTGCTTTAAAGTTCTACTTACAAGCAACTAAAGATTTCCGTCAAACATCTTCATTGTTTGTTGTTTATTCTGGTAAGCGGAGAGGTCAAAAGGCTACGGCTACCTCTCTTTCTTTTTGGCTGAAAAGCATCATCCGTTTGGCTTATGAGACTGCTGGCCAGCAACCTCCTGAAAGAATTACTGCTCATTCTACTAAAGCAGAGGCTTCCACATGGGCTTTTAAAAATTAGGCTTCTGTTGAACAGATTTGTAAGGCGGCGACTTGGTCTTCGCTTCATACTTTTTCCAAATTTTCCAAATTTGATACTTTTGCTTCTTCGGAGGCTATTTTTGGGGGAGAGGTTCTTCAAGCAGTGGTGCCTTCCATTTAAGGTACCTGTCTTGTCCCTCCCTTCATCCGTGTCCTAAAGCTTTGGTATTGGTATCCCACAAGTATGGATGAAGCCGTGGACTGGATACACCTTGCAAGAGAAAACAGAATTTATGCTTGCCTGATAAATTTCTTTCTCTCGTGATGTATCGAGTCCACGGCCCGCCCTGTCTGTTTAAGACAGGTAGTATATTTTTATTTTTAAAACTTCAGTCACCTCTGCACCCTATAGTTTCTCCTTTTTCTTCCTAGCCTTCGGTCGAATGACTGGGGGGCGGAGCTAAGGGAGGGGCTATTTAGACAGCTCTGCTGTTGGTGCTCTCTTTGCCACTTCCTGTTGGGAAGGAGAATATCCCACAAGTATGGATGAATCCGTGGACTCGATACATCACAAGAGAAAGAAATTTATCAGGTAAGCATAAATTCTGTTTTTTTACTCCAAATACCAGGGTGGATTTCCTGGGTACGGTTATAGACTTAGTATCCATGAGGATCTATCTAACCGATCAGAGACGTCACAAGGTGACATCGGCGTGCCTTGCCCTCCAGGCCGCTTTAATGCGTGGCCCAATGCATGGAGTTGATTGGACTCATGGTGTCTTGTATGGACATTATTCCTTTTGCTAGATTCCGTCTCAGACCTATACAACTATGCATGCTGAGATAGTGGAATGGTGATGATTCAGACCTGTCACAGCAGATCGTATTGGACAGCCTGTTGAGAGATTCACTCTCTTGGTGGCTTTGTCAAGATCACCTGTCTCGAGGCACGTGCTTCTTAAGACCGTCCTGGAAGATTGTGACTACGGACACCAGCCTTTCAGGCTGTGGAGCAGTTTGGGGTGCCAGGAAGGCACAAAGTTTATGGACTCAGGAGGAGTGCTCGCTTTCAATCAATATTTTGGAACTGCGGCAATCTTCAACATGCTGAAGGCTTGGCCCCCTCTGGGTTCGTCCCAGATTATCAGATTTCAATCAGACAATATAACGACAGTTGCTTACATCAACCATCAGGGAGCAAAGAGAAGTTCCTTAGCGATGAGAGAGGTCTCTCCAATCCTAGAATGGGCAGAAGCACACAGTTGTGTGCTGTCAGCGATCCACATTCCGGGTGTGGACAATTGGGAAGCAGACTTCCTCAGCAGACAATCTTGGTCTCTCTACCCTGAGGTGTTTGGAGAGATTTGCAGCAGATGGGGGATGCAGGAGATAGATCTTATGTCCTCTCGTCTCAATGCCAAACTACCCAGGTACGGGTCGAGATTGAGGGTTCCTCAAGCAGAGTTAATAGACACTTTGACGGTTCCATGGAGGTTCAGACTCATATATTTGTTTCTTTCCTCCATTGCCTCTTCTCCATCGTATGGTGGCCCGCATAAAGCAGGAGCTAGATCGTTGATCCTAATTGCTCCTTCCTGGCTGCGAAGGACTTGGTTCGCGGATCTGGTGAGAATGTCCTCTTCTCCTCCGTGGAGGTTACCTTGTCACAGGGACCTGCTGATACAGGGTCCCTTCTTACACCAAAATCTAGATTCTCTGAGGCTGATTGTGTGGAGATTAAACGTTTATTCTTAGCCAGGAGAGGGTTCTCTGAGATTGTCGTAGACACTTTGATTCAAGCTCGTAAGCCAGTTACTCGGCGCATCTACCATAAGTTATGGCGAACTTACCTGCACTGAAGTGCCAGAATTTTATCTTTTCTCCAGAATGGTTTGGAGAAGAGTCTATCTGCCAGTTCTCTGAAGGGACAGATATCTGCCCTGTCAGTGTTGCTGCACAAAAGATTAGCTGAGCTTCCAGATGTGCAGTCCTTTGTTAAAGCTCTGACTAGGATCAGACCTGTGTTTAGACCTGTGACTCCGCCTTGGAGTCTCAATCTAGTTCTTCGCGTTTTGCAGCAGGCTCCGGTTTGAGCCTGTGCATACTGTTGACATTAACCCCTTAACGACATACGTCGTACAGGGTACGTCTTGCACAACCTGGTCTTTAAAGACCAGCGACGTACCCTGTACGACGTTGGGGTTGAAAGCGGCTGGAAGCGATCCTGATCGCTTCCAGCCGCTTTCCGGTTATTGCAGTGATGCCTTGATATCGAGGCATCACTGCAATAACATTTTCCCCCATCCGATGCAGAGAGAGCCACTCTGTGGCCCTCTCTGCACCAGACATCGGCGGCCGAAATCGTTGGTGGGTGGGAGGCGGGTGGGCGGCCATCGATGGATTTTCAAGTGCAGTGGTGGGCGGGATCGTGGGCGGGGTAGTTAGGGGGCGCGCACGGACGCGCGCGCGTGCACAGGGAGGCGGGCGGGCGCGTGCACGGGGAGGGAGCGGGTGGGAACCGTTACACTATGGAACAGTTAGTTAGAGGGAGAGAGGGGGAATAAAAAAATATTAAAAATCATATATAATCGAAGTGATCTGGGAGGGGGTGGGGGTTTAGTCTTTAGTCTTTAGGGGGGGGGAAGCTGCCAGTACCCAAGATGGCGCCCAATAATGTAGAGGGGGAGGGTTCGAGAGCTGTTTGGGGGGGGGATCAGGGAGGTTTGGGGCTAAGGGGGATCCTACACAGCAGCATATGTAAATATTTATAGCATATGTAAATATGCTATATAAAAAAAAAAGTAAAAAAAAAAGATACCTTTTATTTTAGTACTGGCAGACTTTCTGCCAGTACTTAAGATGGCGGGGACAATTCTGGGGATTCTTAAGATGGCGGGGACAATTCTGGGGTGGGGGAGGGAAGAGAGCTGTTTGGGAGGGATCAAGGGGTCTGATGTGTCAGGTGGGAGGCTGATCTCTACACTAAAGCTAAAATTAACCCTGCAAGCTCCCTACAAGATCCCTAATTAACCCCTTCACTGCTAGACATAATACACATGTGATGTGCAGCGGCATTTAGCAGCCTTCTAATTACCAAAAAGCATTGCCAAAGCCATATATGTCTGCTATTTCTAAACAAAGGGGATCCCAGAGAAGCATTTACAACCATTTGTGCCATAATTGCACAAGTTGTTTGTAAATAATTTCAGTGAGAATCCTAAAATTGCGAAAAAATTTAAGTTTTTTTTAAATTTGATCGCATTTGGCGGTGAAATGGTGGCATTAAATATACCAAAATGGGCCTAGATCAATACTTTGGGTTGTCTACTACACTACACTAAAGCTAAAATTAACTCTACAAGCTCCCTACATGCTCCCTAATTAACCCCTTCACTGCTGGGCATAAAACACGTGTGGTGCGCAGTGACATTTAGCAGCCTTCTAATTACCAAAAAGCAACGCCAAAGCCATATAAGTCTGCTATTTCTGAACAAAGGGGATCCCAGAGAAGCATTTGCAACCATTTATGGCTTATTCCACTAGAGCAGTTGCTTCTTCCTGGGCTTTTAAGAACAAGGTCTCTATGGATCAGATTTGTAAGGCGGCTACCTGGTCCTCCTTACATACTTTTTCTAAATTTTACAAATTTAATGTGTTTGCTTCAGCTGAAGCAGCTTTCAGGAGAAAAGTGGTGCCCTCAGATTAGGGTCAGCCTCTTTCTTTATTCCATCCCATTATTCCTTCAGTGTCCTTGTTATTGTTTTCCCAACAGTAAGGAATATTGTTGTGGACTCTCCCTGCCTTATGGAACGAAAACAAAATTCATGCTTATCAGATAAATTCCTTTTCTCCAACATAGGTGTGTCCGGTCCACGGCGTCATCCTTACTTGTGGGATATTCTCTTCCCCAACAGGAAATGGCAAAGAGCCCAGCAAAGCTGGTCACATGATCCCTCCTAGGCTCCGCCTTCCCCAGTCATTCTCTTTGCCGTTGCACAGGCAACATCTCCACGGAGATGGTTAAGAGTTTTTTGGTGTTTAAATGTAGTTTTTATTCTTCAATCAAGAGTTTATTTTAAAATAGTGCTGGTATGTACTATTTACTCTGAAACAGAAAAGAGATGAAGATTTCTGTTTGTAAGAGGAAAATGATTTTAGCAACCGTTACTAAAATCGATGGCTGTTTCCACACAGGACTGTTGAGAGGAATTAACTTCAGTTGGGGGAAACAGTGAGCAGACTTTGGCTGCTTGAGGTATGACACATTTCTAACAAGACTTGGTAATGCTGGAAGCTGTCATTTTCCCTATGGGATCCGGTAAGCCATTTTCTTAATTTTCAATATAAGAATACAAGGGCTTCACAAGGGCTTTAAAGACTGGTAGACATTTTTCTGGGCCAAAACGATTACTATATAAGCATGTTTAATGGTTTATAACTTAGGAGAGTTATTTTAATCTTGGCAAATTGTTAAAAAAACGGACAGGCACTGTATTGGACACCTTTTTCACTGGGGGCCTTTTCTAGTCATAGGCAGAGCCTCATTTTCGCGCCACTAATGCGCAGTTGTTTTTGAGAAGCAAGGCATGCAGATGCATGTGTGAGGTGCTCAGATCCACTGAAAAAGCTTATTGAAGGCGTCATTTGGTATCGTATTCCCCTCTGGGCTTGGTTGGGTCTCAGCAAAGCAGATACCAGGGACTGTATAGGGGTTAAATGTAAAAACGGCTCCGGTTCCGTTATTTTAAGAGTTAAAGCTTTCAAATTTGGTGTGCAATACTTTTAAGGCATTATGACACTGTGGTGAAATTTTGGTGAATTTTGAACATTTCCTTCATACTTTTGCGTATATTCAGTAAAAAAGTGTGTTCAGTTTAAAATTTAAAGAGACAGTAACGGTTTTATTTTAAAACGTTTTTTGTGCTTTGTTACCAAGTTTATGCCTATTAACATGTCTGAACTATCAGATAGACGATGTTCTGTATGTTCGGAAGCCAAGGTTCCTATCCATTTAAATATATGTGATAAATGTGACAAACAAAGTAGGGACAATGATACCACTGATAATAATGTTGCCCAAAACGATTCCTTAAGTGAGGGGAGTAAGCATGGTACTGCATCATCCCCTTCTATGTCTACACCAGTCTTGCCCACTCAGGAGGCCCCTAGTACATCTAGTGCGCCAATCCTCCTTACTATGCAACAATTAACGGCTGTAATGGATAATTCTATTAAAAACATTTTAGCCAAAATGCCCACTTATCAGCGAAAGCGCGACTGTTCTGTTTTAGATACTGAAGAGCATGAGGACGCTGATGATAATGGTTCTGACATGCCCTTACACCAGTCTGAAGGGGCTAGGGAGGTTTTGTCTGAGGGAGAAATTTCTGATTCAGGAAAAATTTCTCAACAAGCTGAACCTGATGTTATTACATTTAAATTTAAATTGGAACATCTCCGCGCTCTGCTTAAGGAGGTGTTATCTACTCTGGATGATTGTGACAATTTGGTCATTCCAGAGAAATTATGTAAAATGGACAGGTTCCTAGAGGTCCCGGTGCCCCCCGAAGCTTTTCCTATACCCAAGCGGGTGGCGGACATTGTAAATAAAGAATGGGAAAGGCCCGGCATACCTTTTGTCCCTCCCCCTATATTTAAGAAATTATTTCCTATGGTCGACCCCAGGAAGGACTTATGGCAGACAGTCCCCAAGGTCGAGGGGGCGGTTTCTACTCTAAACAAACGCACCACTATCCCTATAGAAGATAGTTGTGCTTTTAAAGATCCTATGGACAAAAAATTAGAGGGTTTGCTTAAAAAGATGTTTGTTCAGCAAGGTTACCTTCTACAACCAATTTCATGCATTGTTCCTGTCACTACAGCAGCGTGTTTCTGGTTCGAGGAACTAGAAAAGTCGCTCAATCAAGCATCCTCTTATGAGGAGGTTATGGGCAGAGTTCAAGCACTTAAGTTGGCTAACTCTTTTACCTTAGACGCCACTTTGCAATTAGCTAGATTAGCGGCGAAAAATTCAGGGTTTGCTATTGTGGCGCGCAGAGCGCTTTGGCTAAAGTCTTGGTCAGCGGATGCGTCCTCTAAGAACAAATTACTTAACATACCTTTCAAGGGGAAAACGCTGTTTGGCCCTGACTTGAAAGAGATTATTTCAGATATCACTGGGGGTAAGGGCCACGCCCTTCCTCAGGATAGGTCTTTTAAGGCTAAAAATAAACCAAATTTTCGTCCCTTTCGCAGAAACGGACCAGCCTCAAGTTCTACATCCTCTAAGCAAGAGGGTAATACTTCTCAAACCAAGCCAGCCTGGAGGCCAATGCAAGGCTGGAACAAAGGTAAGCAGGCCAAGAAACCTGCCACTGCTACCAAGACAGCATGAGATGTTGGCCCCCGATCCGGGACCGGATCTGGTGGGGGGCAGACTTTCTCTCTTCGCTCAGGCTTGGGCAAGAGATGTTCTGGATCCTTGGGCGCTAGAAATAGTCTCCCAAGGTTATCTTCTGGAATTCAAGGAGCTACCCCCAAGGGGAAGGTTCCACAGGTCTCAATTGTCTTCAGACCACATAAAAGGACAGGCATTCTTACATTGTGTAGAAGACCTGTTAAAAATGGGAGTGATTCATCCTGTTCCATTAGGAGAACAAGGGATGGGATTCTACTCCAATCTGTTCATAGTTCCCAAAAAAGAGGGAACATTCAGACCAATCTTAGATCTCAAGATCCTAAACAAATTTCTCAAGGTTCCATCGTTCAAAATGGAAACCATTCGGACAATTCTTCCTACCATCCAGGAAGGTCAATTCATGACCACGGTGGATTTAAAGGATGCGTATCTACATATTCCTATCCACAAGGAACATCATCGGTTCCTAAGGTTCGCCTTTCTGGACAAGCATTACCAGTTTGTGGCACTTCCATTCGGATTAGCCACTGCTCCAAGAATTTTCACAAAGGTACTAGGGTCCCTTCTAGCGGTGCTAAGACCAAGGGGCATTGCAGTAGTACCTTACTTGGACGACATACTGATTCAAGCGTCGTCTCTACCACAAGCAAAGGCTCATACGGACATTGTCCTGGCCTTTCTCAGATCTCACGGGTGGAAAGTGAACGTAGAAAAAAGTTCTCTATCTCCGTCAACAAGAGTTCCCTTCTTGGGAACAATAATAGACTCCTTAGAAATGAGGATTTTTCTGACAGAGGCCAGAAAATCAAAACTTCTAAGCTCTTGTCAAGTACTTCATTCTGTTCTTCTTCCTTCCATAGCGCAGTGCATGGAAGTAATAGGTTTGATGGTCGCGGCAATGGACATAGTTCCTTTTGCGCAAATTCATCTAAGACCATTACAACTGTGCATGCTCAGTCAGTGGAATGGGGATTATACAGACTTGTCTCCGACGATACAAGTAGATCAGAGGACCAGAGATTCACTCCGTTGGTGGCTGACCCTGGACAACCTGTCACAAGGGATGAGCTTCCGCAGACCAGAGTGGGTCATTGTCACGACCGACGCCAGTCTGGTGGGCTGGGGCGCGGTCTGGGAACCCCTGAAAGCTCAGGGTCTTTGGTCTCGGGAAGAATCTCTTCTCCCGATAAATATTCTGGAACTGAGAGCGATATTCAATGCTCTCAAGGCTTGGCCTCAGCTAGCAAAGGCCAAATTCATACGGTTTCAATCAGACAACATGACGACTGTTGCGTATATCAACCATCAGGGGGGAACAAGGAGTTCCCTGGCGATGGAAGAAGTGACCAAAATAATTCAATGGGCGGAGACTCACTCCTGCCACTTGTCTGCAATCCACATCCCAGGAGTGGAAAATTGGGAAGCGGATTTTCTGAGTCGTCAGACATTTCATCCGGGGGAGTGGGAACTCCATCCGGAAATCTTTGCCCAAATAATTCAATTGTGGGGCATTCCAGACATGGATCTGATGGCGTCTCGTCAGAACTTCAAGGTTCCTTGCTACGGGTCCAGATCCAGGGATCCCAAGGCGACTCTAGTGGATGCACTAGTAGCACCTTGGAGCTTCAACCTAGCTTATGTGTTCCCACCGTTTCCTCTCATTCCCAGGCTGGTAGCCAGGATCAAACAGGAGAGGGTATCGGTGATCTTGATAGCTCCTGCGTGGCCACGCAGGACTTGGTATGCAGATCTGGTGAATATGTCATCGGCTCCACCATGGAAGCTACCTTTGAGACAGGACCTTCTTGTTCAAGGTCCGTTCGAACATCCGAATCTGGCCTCACTCCAACTGACTGCTTGGAGATTGAACGCTTGATTTTATCAAAGCGAGGGTTCTCAGATTCTGTCATTGATACTCTTGTTCAGGCTAGAAAGCCTGTAACTAGAAAAATCTACCATAAAATATGGAAAAAATATATCTGTTGGTGTGAATCTAAAGGATTCCCATGGAACAAGATAAAAATTCCTAAGATTCTATCCTTTCTTCAAGAAGGTTTGGAGAAAGGATTATCTGCAAGTTCTTTGAAGGGACAGATTTCTGCTTTATCTGTTTTACTTCACAAAAAGCTGGCGGCTGTGCCAGATGTTCAAGCTTTTGTTCAGGCGCTGGTTAGAATCAAGCCTGTTTACAAACCTTTGACTCCTCCTTGGAGTCTCAATTTAGTTCTTTCAGTTCTTCAGGGGGTTCCGTTTGAACCCCTACATTCCGTTGATATCAAGTTATTATCTTGGAAAGTTTTGTTTTTGGTTGCAATTTCTTCTGCTAGAAGAGTTTCAGAGTTATCTGCTCTGCAGTTTTCTCCTCCTTATCTGGTGTTCCATGCAGATAAGGTGGTTTTGCGTACTAAACCTGGTTTTCTTCCGAAAGTTGTTTCTAACAAAAATATTAACCAGGAGATAGTCGTGCCTTCTTTGTGTCCGAATCCAGTTTCAAAGAAGGAACGTTTGTTGCACAATTTGGATGTAGTTCGTGCTCTAAAATTCTATTTAGAGGCTACAAAGGATTTCAGACAAACATCTTCCTTGTTTGTTGTTTATTCTGGTTAAAGGAGAGGTCAAAAAGCAACTTCTACCTCTCTCTCTTTTTGGCTTAAAAGCATCATCCGATTGGCTTATGAGACTGCCGGACGGCAGCCTCCTGAAAGAATCACAGCTCATTCCACTAGGGCTGTGGCTTCCACATGGGCCTTCAAGAACGAGGCTTCTGTTGATCAGATATGTAAGGCAGCGACTTGGTCTTCACTGCACACTTTTACCAAATTTTACAAATTTGATACTTTTGCTTCTTCTGAGGCTATTTTTGGGAGAAAGGTTTTGCAAGCCGTGGTGCCTTCCATCTAGGTGACCTGATTTGCACCCTCCCATCATCCGTGTCCTAAAGCTTTGGTATTGGTTCCCACAAGTAAGGATGACGCCGTGGACCGGACACACCTATGTTGGAGAAAACAGAATTTATGTTTACCTGATAAATTACTTTCTCCAACGGTGTGTCCGGTCCACGGCCCGCCCTGGTTTTTTAATCAGGTCTGATGATTTATTTTCTCTAGCTACAGTCACCACGGTATCATATGATTTCTCCTATGCAAATATTCCTCCTTTACGTCGGTCGAATGACTGGGGAAGGCGGAGCCTAGGAGGGATCATGTGACCAGCTTTGCTGGGCTCTTTGCCATTTCCTGTTGGGGAAGAGAATATCCCACAAGTAAGGATGACGCCGTGGACCGGACACACCGTTGGAGAAAGTAATTTATCAGGTAAACATAAATTCTGTTTTTTTCCTGGCAGGGAGAGTCCAGGACACCGCCGGTTAGAATTTTTTGGGCGGCTCCCTTTTTGTTATTCTTCTGGCACCTTTATACCCTGATGTTTCTCCTGCTTTTTCTCGTTCCCTCGGCCGAATGACCAGGGATGGGGAAGTGGGAGGGACATTTTAAGCATTTGGCTTTGGTGTCTTTGCCTCCTCCTGGTGGCCAGGTGTTGCATTTCCCAACAGTAAGGAATATCGTCGTGGACTCTCCCTGCCAGGAAGGAAAGGAATTGATCTGGTAAACATAAATTTAGTTTTTTGTGCTTGTCTCAAAAGTCACAGCTTGTCAATTAATGTGTAATGTGGTGCCTAGAAAATTGTGCTGTCTGTGAGGTGTTCAAACTGCAGAAACCTTTTCTCATTTAGGTAATGTTGGTTCATCATTTGCCTTTATGTGTGTCTGTTTCTCCAATGTTGTAGCCATCACTGGGATATTTTGTACGTGTGATAAGATATACTAAATTTTAAGGGGCACAGATAAGGCAAACCTGAATACTATAGGCTTTTTTCTTCTGTTATGTGTGATCAGTCCACGGGTCATCATTACTTCTGGGATATAACTCCTCCCCAACAGGAAATGCAAGAGGATTCACCCAGCAGAGCTGCATATAGCTCCTCCCCTCTACGTCAGTCCCAGTCATTCTCTTGCACCCAACGACTAGATAGGATGTGTGAGAGGACTATGGTGATTATACTTAGTTTTTATGACTTCAATCAAAAGTTTGTTATTTTACAATAGCACCGGAGCGTGTTATTACTTCTCTGGCAGAGTTTGAGGAAGAATCTGCCAGAGTTTTTTACTATGATTTTAACCGGAGTTGTTAAGATCATATTGCTGTTCTCGGCCATCTGAGGGAGGTAAAGGCTTCAGATCAGGGGACAGCGGGCAGATGAATCTGCATTGAGGTATGTAGCAGTTTTTTATTTTCTGAATGGAATTGATGAGAAAATCCTGCCATACCGTTAAAATGACATGTATGTATACACTTCAGTATTCTGGGGATGGTATTTCACCGGAACTACTCTGTTAAAGGTCACTAATCCTTTTAATAACTATTTATCATGTAAACGTTTTTGCTGGAATGTAGAATCGTTTACATTGCTGAGGTACTGTGTGAATAAATCTTTGGGCATTATTTTCCACTTGGCAGCTTTTTTTGCCTTTCTTTGTGACAGTTTCGTTTCTCTTCACTGCTGTGTGGGAGAGGGAGGGGCCGTTTTTGGCGCTCTTTGCTACGCATCAAAAAAAAAAAAATTCCAGTCAGTTACTTTTATATTTCCTGCATGATCCGGTTCATCTCTGACAGATCTCAGGGGTCTTCAAACTTCTTTGAAGGGAGGTAAATTCTCTCAGCAGAGCTGTGAGAATTCTTATAGTGACTGTGAATAAAAACGTTGCTTTGTATTTTTTATGTCAAATTTAATTATTATTATTTTACTAATGGGAACAAACCTTTGCTAAAAGTTGTGTTGTTTTAAAGTTTGATGCTATAACTGTTTTTCAGTTCATTATTTCAACTGTCATTTAATCGTTTAGTACCTCTTTGAGGCACAGTACGTTTTTGCTAAAAAAGATTATAACCAAGTTGTAAGTTTTTTGCTAGTGTGTTAAACATGTCTGACTCAGAGGAAGATATCTGTGTCATTTGTTCCAATGCCAAGGTGGAGCCCAATAGAAATTTATGTACTAACTGTATTGATGCTACTTTAAATAAAAGTCAATCTGTACAATGTGAACAAATTTCACCAAACAGCGAGGGGAGAGTTATGCCGACTAACTCGCCTCACGCGGCAGTACCTGCATCTCCCGCCCGGGAGGTGCGTGATATTATGGCGCCTAGTACATCTGGGCGGCCATTACAGATAACATTACAAGATATGGCTACTGTTATGACTGAAGTTTTGTCTAAATTACCAGAACTAAGAGGCAAGCGTGATCACTCTGGGGTGAGAACAGAGTGCGCTGACAATGCTAGGGCCATGTCTGATACTGCGTCACAGCTTGCAGAGCATGAGGACGGAGAGCTTCATTCTGTGGGTGACGGTTCTGATCCAAACAGATTGGACTCAGATATTTCAAATTTTAAATTTAAATTGGAGAACCTCCGTGTATTACTAGGGGAGGTCTTAGCAGCTCTCAACGATTGTAACACCGTTGCAATACCAGAGAAACTGTGCAGGTTGGATAAATACTTTGCGGTACCGGCGAGTACTGAAGTTTTTCCTATACCTAGGAGACTAACTGAAATTGTTACTAAGGAGTGGGATAGACCCGGTGTGCCGTTCTCACCCCCTCCAATATTTAGAAAGATGTTTCCAATAGACGCCACCACTCGGGACTTATGGCAAACGGTCCCCAAGGTGGAGGGAGCAGTTTCTACTTTAGCTAAGCGTACCACTATCCCGGTGGAGGATAGCTGTGCTTTCTCAGATCCAATGGATAAAAAATTAGAGGGTTACCTTAAGAAAATGTTTGTTCAACAAGGTTTTATATTGCAACCCCTTGCATGTATCGCGCCGATTACGGCTGCGGCAGCATTTTGGATTGAGTCGCTGGAAGAGAACCTTAGTTCATCTACGCTAGACGACATTACGGACAGGCTTAGAGTCCTTAAACTAGCTAATTCTTTCATTTCGGAGGCCGTAGTACATTTAACCAAACTTACGGCTAAGAACTCAGGATTCGCCATACAGGCACGTAGGGCGCTGTGGCTAAAATCCTGGTCAGCAGATGTTACTTCTAAGTCCAAATTACTTAATATACCTTTCAAGGGGCAGTCTTTATTTGGGCCCGGTTTGAAAGAAATTATCGCTGACATTACAGGAGGTAAGGGCCACGCCCTACCCCAAGACAAAGCCAAAGCTAAGGCTAGACAGTCTAATTTTCGTCCCTTTCGGAATTTCAAAACAGGAGCAGCATCAACCTCCACTGCACCAAAACAGGAAGGAGCTGTTGCTCGTTACAGGCAAGGCTGGAAGCCTAACCAGGCCTGGAACAAGAGCAAGCAGGCCAGGAAACCTGCTGCTGCTCCAAAGACAGCATGAACCGAGATCCCCCGATCCGGGACCGGATCTAGTGGGGGGCAGACTCTCTCTCTTCGCCCAGGCCTGGGCAAGAGATGTTCAGGATCCCTGGGCACTAGAGATCATATCTCAGGGATACCTTCTAGACTTCAAATTATCTCCCCCAAGAGGGAGATTTCATCTGTCAAGGTTGTCAACAAACCAGATAAAGAAAGAAGCGTTTCTACGCTGCGTACAAGATCTGTTATTAATGGGAGTGATCCATCCGGTTCCGCGGTCGGAACAAGGACAAGGGTTCTACTCAAACCTGTTTGTGGTTCCCAAAAAAGAGGGAACTTTCAGGCCAATCTTAGATTTAAAGATTCTAAACAAATTCCTAAGAGTTCCATCGTTCAAAATGGAAACTATTCGGACAATTTTACCCATGATCCAAGAGGGTCAGTACATGACCACTGTGGATTTAAAGGATGCTTACCTTCACATTCCGATCCACAAAGATCATCACCGGTATCTAAGGTTTGCCTTCTTAGACAGGCACTACCAGTTTGTAGCTCTTCCATTCGGATTGGCTACGGCTCCAAGAATCTTCACAAAGGTTCTGGGTGCCCTTCTGGCGGTACTAAGACCGCGAGGGATTTCGGTAGCTCCGTACCTAGACGACATTCTAATACAAGCTTCAAGCTTTCAAACTGCCAAGTCTCATACAGAGTTAGTTCTGGCATTTCTAAGGTCGCATGGATGGAAAGTGAACGAAAAGAAGAGTTCTCTCTTTCCTCTCACAAGAGTTCCATTCTTGGGGACTCTTATAGATTCTGTAGAAATGAAGATTTACCTGACAGAAGACAGGTTAACAAAGCTTCAAAATGCATGCCGTGTCCTTCATTCCATTCAACACCCGTCAGTAGCTCAATGCATGGAGGTGATCGGCTTAATGGTAGCGGCAATGGACATAGTACCTTTTGCACGCCTACACCTCAGACCGCTGCAATTATGCATGCTAAGTCAGTGGAATGGGGATTACTCAGATTTGTCCCCTACTCTGAATCTAAATCAAGAGACCAGAAATTCTCTTCTATGGTGGCTTTATCGGCCACACCTGTCCAGGGGGATGCCATTCAGCAGGCCAGACTGGACAATTGTAACAACAGACGCCAGCCTACTAGGTTGGGGCGCTGTCTGGAATTCTCTGAAGGCTCAGGGACTATGGAATCAGGAGGAGAGTCTCCTGCCAATAAACATTCTGGAATTGAGAGCAGTTCTCAATGCCCTTCTGGCTTGGCCCCAGTTAACAACTCGGGGGTTCATCAGGTTTCAGTCGGACAACATCACGACTGTAGCTTACATCAACCATCAGGGAGGGACAAGAAGCTCCCTAGCAATGATGGAAGTATCAAAGATAATTCGCTGGGCAGAGTCTCACTCTTGCCACCTGTCAGCAATCCACATCCCGGGAGTGGAGAACTGGGAGGCGGATTTCTTGAGTCGCCAGACTTTTCATCCGGGGGAGTGGGAACTTCATCCGGAGGTCTTTGCCCAAATACTTCGACGTTGGGGCAAACCAGAGATAGATCTCATGGCGTCTCGCCAGAACGCCAAACTTCCTCGCTACGGGTCCAGATCCAGGGATCCGGAAGCAGTTCTGATAGATGCTTTGACAGCACCTTGGAACTTCGGGATGGCTTATGTGTTTCCACCCTTCCCGCTGCTTCCTCGATTGATTGCCAAAATCAAACAGGAGAGAGCATCAGTAATTCTAATAGCACCTGCATGGCCACGCAGGACTTGGTATGCAGATCTAGTGGACATGTCATCCTGTCCGCCTTGGTCTCTACCTCTAAGACAGGACCTTCTGATACAGGGTCCATTCAAACATCAAAATCTAACTTCTCTGAAGCTGACTGCTTGGAAATTGAACGCTTGATTTTATCAAAACGTGGTTTTTCTGAGTCGGTTATTGATACTCTGATTCAGGCTAGGAAGCCTGTTACCAGAAGGATTTACCATAAAATATGGCGGAAATACCTATACTGGTGCGAATCCAAAGGTTACTCCTGGAGTAAGGTTAGGATCGCTAGGATATTGTCTTTTCTACAAGAAGGTTTAGAAAAGGGTTTATCAGCTAGCTCATTAAAGGGACAGATTTCAGCTCTGTCCATCTTGTTACACAGGCGTCTGTCAGAAAATCCAGACGTCCAGGCTTTTTGTCAGGCTTTAGCTAGGATCAAGCCTGTGTTTAAAGCTGTTGCTCCGCCATGGAGTTTAAACTTAGTTCTTAACGTTTTACAGGGTGTTCCGTTTGAACCCCTTCATTCCATTGATATAAAATTGTTATCTTGGAAAGTTCTGTTTTTAATGGCTATTTCCTCGGCTCGAAGAGTCTCTGAGTTATCAGCCTTACATTGTGATTCCCCTTATCTGATTTTTCACTCAGACAAGGTAGTTCTGCGTACTAAACCTGGGTTCTTACCTAAGGTAGTCACTAACAGGAACATCAATCAAGAGATTGTTGTTCCATCCCTGTGTCCAAATCCTTCTTCAAAGAAGGAACGTCTTCTACACAATCTGGATGTAGTTCGTGCCCTCAAGTTCTACTTGCAGGCAACTAAAGATTTTCGCCAAACTTCTTCCCTGTTTGTCGTTTATTCTGGACAGAGGAGAGGTCAAAAAGCTTCTGCTACCTCTCTCTCTTTTTGGCTTCGTAGCATAATACGTTTAGCCTATGAGACTGCTGGACAGCAGCCTCCTGAAAGAATTACAGCTCACTCCACTAGAGCTGTGGCTTCCACTTGGGCCTTTAAGAATGAGGCTTCTGTTGAACAGATTTGCAAGGCTGCAACTTGGTCTTCGCTTCATACTTTTTCCAAATTTTACAAATTTGACACTTTTGCTTCTTCGGAGGCTATTTTTGGGAGAAAGGTTCTTCAGGCAGTGGTTCCTTCTGTATAATGAGCCTGCCTATCCCTCCCGTCATCCGTGTACTTTTGCTTTGGTATTGGTATCCCAGAAGTAATGATGACCCGTGGACTGATCACACATAACAGAAGAAAACATAATTTATGCTTACCTGATAAATTCCTTTCTTCTGTTGTGTGATCAGTCCACGGCCCGCCCTGTTTTAAGGCAGGTAAATATTTTTTAAATTATACTCCAGTCACCACTTCACCCTTGGTTACTCCTTTCTCGTTGTTTCTTGGTCGAATGACTGGGACTGACGTAGAGGGGAGGAGCTATATGCAGCTCTGCTGGGTGAATCCTCTTGCATTTCCTGTTGGGGAGGAGTTATATCCCAGAAGTAATGATGACCCGTGGACTGATCACACAACAGAAGAAAGGAATTTATCAGGTAAGCATAAATTATGTTTTTTTACTTGTGATTTATTATTATTAATTATTATTATTATTCGCAAAAACAACAGCTTGTGTTCAAGATTCATGTACAGGAGTATGTACCATTACTAGTGGATTGTAATGAGGATTTTTTTTTTTGAACAGTCTTTTTCTGTAGGTCAGGTGACTCAGAGAATATGGGCATTCAGAAAAAAAACAACAAACATTTGAGCTTTTGGGAATGTAAGCTGCACTGTGGCTCCATAGAATATTTTCTGAGAACATCTAGTTGGGGGCTGCATGTGACAATCGCTATTTGTTTTTTTATTTATTTGTAAAGGGACATTGTGGAGCCTAAATAACTATGCGTTTATTTCCAAAGTAAGAATTGGCCAGTGATTGGCAGTTCACAAAGCTGCTGTTTCTGATTGGCTGATCAGCCTGAAGCTGCAACGCTTGGAGTTCACAAGCAGTGCTTTATCTATATGTTTAACCTCTTTGCACTTATCGTGCGTCAGTAATGGGGAAAAAAAATTTAAGAGCATAAAATATTGTATTTGAACATCCCTTTAATTGGGGTTGTGTGTCTGTAATTTCTGGGTAGTATTGTGAATCTATGGAATTGGTTGCCTGTTTTTTTTAAAAAAAGATTTCTAAATATAGCTAACATATGGTGAATTAGTATTTTGTTGCATGTCCCCCCTACTTTGTGACTAGTATATCTAGGTAAATAGAATGTAGTTATATCTGTAGAATTGTGTGGTAGCATTTGACTTTCATAGTTTTCAAAATATGTAAGCAGACAGGAACAGTTTGACCTGTGTCAGTGTGCAATTTTGGGTCCCTATGTGTGTAAACTCTGTCATCCTGAGCTATGACAATAAACAGGAAAGCATCTAGACCACAGCCAGTGATTACCTGCCCAAAATTACAGGGGCTGTAGAAAGAGGCGGAAGGAGGGGGTACTGACGCCAGAAATAAAATAATCGGAAGTGTCCTTGCCTGGCTGTAGCTGCAGGTGATTGAGGCAATACTAGCCTTCTCACAAATATTTGTGCACAATGGGATTTACTGTTCACACAACAGCCTGTCCTGCACTTGTGCTCAATGTGGTTGCATCTCAGGCTCATCACATGTGTATGAATGTCTCATAGGCACATCTATGTGGAAGCAACAGCCTCCCCCTCACTTATAAAATCAGTCAGACTTGTGGTTTAAAAAGAGTGTAAAATAATTTCAATTCAATTCTGCACCTCCACATGCTTTTTTTTAATGCATGCACATTGTACACAGTAGCAATAAAGCTTGTTTGCTTCTATACTATGGTACCTACAAATATCCCAGCTATATTATAAGTCTACATAAACAGACAGAGTATATACATCACAATAACAGTACAGCTCACATTAGTACCATTATCTCTCCCATAGAAATGTTTATTCTGACAAGGGTCAGGTTCCTTAAAACACAAAATATTTATTTCATGACTTAGATAAAGCATTCAATTGTAAACATTTTCTAATTAACTTAATTTTATTTTATTCTCTTGCGGCTAGATTACGAGTTGTGCGTTAAGGTAAAAAAGCAGCATTAACAGGTCCTAACGCTGCTTTTTTACGGCCGCTGCTATTACAAGTCTTGCAGGTTTAGGGGCACCGCACACTTCTTTGGCCTTACCGCAAAACGACTTATGTAAACTTTGTAAAGTCTTTTTTCTATGGGACTTCCATAGCGCCGGTATTACGAGTCTGTCCTGGGAGGCCAAAAAGTGAGCGGTACACCCTCTACCTCTAAGATCCCTAACGCATTCTAAAGTCAGTAGTTAAGAGTTTTATGGTACAACGCCGTAGCATAAAACTCATAACTAAAGTGCTAAAAATTACACTAACACCCATAAACTACCTATTAACCCCTAAACCGAGGCCCTCCCGCATCGCAAATACTAAAATTAAATTTTTAACCCCTAATCTGCCGCTCCGGACATCACCGCCACTATAATAAACATATTAACCCCTAAACCGCCACACCCCGCCTCGCAAACACTAGTTAAATAATATAAACCCCTAATCTGCTATCCCTAACATTGCCGCCACCTACCTACATTTATTAACCCCTAATCTGCCGTCCCCAACGTCGCCACCACTATATTAATTGTATTAACCCCTAAATCTAAGTCTAACCCTAACACCCCCTAACTTAAATATAATTTAAATAAATCTAAATAAAACCTACTATAATTAACTAAATTATTCTTATTTAAAACTAAATACTTAACTATAAAATAAACCCTAAGCTAACTACAATATAACTAATAGTTACATTGTAGCTATCTTAGGGTTTATTTTTATTTTACAGGCAAGTTTGTATTTATTTTAACTAGGTAGAATAGTTATTAAATAGTTATTAACTATTTAATAACTACCTAGCTAAACTAAATACAAAAGTACCGGTAAAATAAAACCTAACCTAAGTTACACTAACACCTAACACTACACTACAATTAAATAACTTACCTAAATTAAATACAATTAAATAAATTACATACAATTAACTAAAGTACAAAAACAAACAAACACTAAATTACAGAAAATAATAAACAAATTATAAGATATTTAAACTAATTACTCCTAGGATTTTTTCTACCTTAATTCCGATTGGCTGATAGAATTCTATCAGCCAATCGGAATCTAAGGGACGCCATCTTTGATGACGTCACTTAAAGGTACCTTCATTCAGTAAGAAGACTCCGGATGAAGAGGATGCTCCACGTCGGATATCTTGAAGATGGACCCACTCCACGTCAGATGGATGAAAATAGAAGATGCCGTCTGGATGAAGACTTCTGCCCGTCTGGAGGACCACTTCACCTGGCTTGGATGAAGACTTCTCCCGGCTTCGTTGAGTACTTCGGCCCGGTTGGATCAAGACTTCTGCCGCTTCCTTGAGGATGGATGTCGAGGCTTCAGAACTGTAAGTCGATCTTCAGGGGGTTAGTGTTAGGTTTTTTTTAAGGGTGTATTGGGTGGGTTTTATTTTTAGGTTAGGGTTTGGGCCTGCAATAGAGCTAACTTCCCTTTTAAGGGCAATGCCCATCCAAATGCCCTTTTCAGGGCAATGGGGAGCTTAGTTTTTTTTAGTTAGTATGTTATTTGGGGGGTTGGTTGTGTGGGTGGTGGGTTTTACTGTTGGGGGGGGTTATTTGTATTATTTTTTTTACAGGTAAAAGAGCTGATTACTTTGGGGCAATGCCCTGCAAAAGGCACTTTTAAGGGCTATTGATAGTTTAGTTTAGGCTAAGATTTTTATTTTGGGGGGGGGGGGGGGGGCTTTTTTATTTTGATAGGGCTATTAGATTAGGAGTAATTAGTTTAAATATCTTGTAATTTGTTTATTATTTTCTGTAATTTAGTGTTTTTTTTTTTGGTACTTTAGCTAATTGTATGTAATTTATTTAATTGTATTTAATTTAGGTAAGTTATTTAATTGTAGTGTAGTGTTAGGTGTTAGTGTAACTTAGGTTAGGTTTTATTTTACAGGTACTCTTGTATTTATTTTAGATAGGTAGTCATTAAATAGTTAATAACTATTTAATAACTATTCTACCTAGTTAAAATAAATACAAACTTGCCTGTAAAATAAAAATAAACCCTAAGATAGCTACAATGTAACTATTAGTTATATTGTAGCTATCTTAAGGTTTATTTTATAGGTAAGTATTTAGTTTTAAAGAGGAATTATTTAGGTAATAATATTAATTTTTATTTAGATTTATTGTAATTATATTTAAGTTAGGGGGTGTTAGGGTTAGACTTAGGTTTAGGAGTTAATACATTTAGTATGGTGGCGGCGACGTTGGGGCGGCAGATTAGGGGTTAATAAATGTAGGTGGGTGGCGGCAATGTTAGGGACGGCAGATTAGGGGTTAATAATATTTAACTTATGTTTGCGATGCGGGAGTGCGGCGGTTTAGGGGTTATATTTATTATAGTGGTGGCGAAGTTGGGGACGGCAGATTATGGGTTAATAAGTGTAGTTAGGTTGCGGCAACATTGGGGGAGGGAGATTAGGGGTTAATAAATATAATGTAGGTGTCGGCGATGTTGAGGGCAGCAGATTAAGGATTCATAAGTATAATGTAAGCAGTGACGTGCAGTGACGTCAGAGGCTGGTGAGGCAGTGGCTAGGATACGCCTTCATTCTTTAGATATCCTTTGTTGAAGAAATAGCAATGCACATCGGTGAGCCAATGACATGAGGTATCTATGTGCAGCCACCAATCAGCAGCTACTGAGCATATTTAGATATGATTTTCAACAAAGGATATGAAAAGAATGAAGAAAATTAGATATTAGATGTAAATTGGAAAGTTATTTAAAATTGCATGCTCTTTCTAAATCATGAAAGAAAACATATGGGTTTCATGTCCCTTTAAATGGTTTCTTGGAAAACTGGTCAACTTAGTAAACATCTGATTTTAGTCTAAAGGATTGTAACAGAAACACTTGCCAGATAACAAAATGCTAGCTCTGATTATGAGATATAGAAATCCATGCCCATTAACCCTTTGGCTGCTAAGCCATTTCCCACCTGGGTGCTAATATTTTATTTATTTATTTTTATTTTTGAAAAAAAAATATGTCAACTTTTTTATTTCTTTTTACAGACCCCCAAGACTTACACTATTGGAAAGGTTGGGTGATTACCTTTCCAACAATGGGTCTTGGGGGTCTGTAGCTGCTTAGATGCCTGAGATACAGAAGCATACCCCCTCATCCTATACTTAACATTGCTATGTATAAATAAAGTTGCGTGGTGACGTCATCACGTAATTGCGCATCACGTGAAGCCCCGGCGATGCCTGTCACTCTACAGGCACGATCGCGGGGGTAGGATCAGTAAGGAGCCCCCAGATCTCCCTCAAGTGGGGAGAGTGCTCATGACGGTTCTGAGCCGTCATTAGCACCAGAGTGAGAAACTCTGTGACGGCTCAGAGCCATCATTAGCACTCAAAGGGTTAAAATATGTTTAAAACATACTTTTTACTTTAATGCTGCAAATTATGCTTATAGATTCATTCATTATTCAGTAAATATATAAAAAATGTCTTGATCCAGTGGCGGCTGGTGAAATTTAAAGATGGTGGGGCGCTTGACCCCATCCCTTTAAATAAAGCCACACTATCAGATGGCACCACTAATTCATTAATTAAATAAATAAAAGGTAAGACAGAAACGCACTCGGGGGGAGAGGGAGAGAGAGATGGGGGAGAGACACACAGAGGGTTAGAGAGAAAGAGAGAGAGACACAATCACACACATAGTGTGTGAGAGAGAGAGACACAATCACACACAGAGGGTTAGAGAGAGAGAAAGAGAGAGAGAGACACAGACAATCAAACACAGAGGGTTAGAGAGACACATAAGGGATGAGAGAGTCAGAGGGGGAGGAAGAGAGACAGAGAAAGAAAGAGACCATGGGGGAGACCATGGGGAGAACAACACATAAGAAGAGAGATGGATAGATAGATAGAGAGACACACACACACACACAAGGGTGGGTTGGGGGAGAGGGACCATTGCATTTTTAAGTAATAAAAAAAAAAGTAATAAAACAGCAGAGCTACAGAGAGTTCAGAAAGTAAGACTATAAATTAGTAAAAGCTGCTAAGTTAGTGGGTGTAAAGTTTGAGGAAACAAAATACAAAAACGATCCTTTAACTGTTGTAAAACAGTAAAAAAACCACATTCATTAAATTATAATTTTCACTCACAGAATCCCTTTCAGTGAAATCTAAGGTTGCAGAACTTACTAAGATGTGGCTAAAACACTGCTCATTGACTGCATCTTTCTTCCTGCTCTGCCTCTGTCTGTATTAAGGAAGTGACAGTGGAACATTACACTGCACTTAGAGGGGAAATACAGAACTCTCTTTTTCACTTTAGCAAAAGCTGGCAGCTTCACAGGACCGCAACAAAATAAATGAAAGTTGTTTTTTTTTTCGTTTTTGTTTTGTTTTATATGATTTAACATCCAGCCCCAACCCTAAGTTCCACTTACTAATGCCTCTCACTGGATTGGTTCAGCCCAAATAGGACTGCCTCAAATAAAGCACTTATGGGCCATGCAATGATCTTAACCACTTTCATCCAGTAGGTGGTGCAGCATGTTGTGTAATGGTGGGCAGACCTGCTTGTGCCTCTCCATTGCACAACATATAGCTGTGAAAAAAAAATGCTGGGGGAAAAAAATTGCAATTTTTATTTTTTTTATTTTTTAAAGCCAATAAAAAAATATATATTTTTGCCCATATGAGAGGTGAAGCACTGCCTCACCTGCCTCTAGTGACTGCACATCACTGAATGTAAGTGCCGGCGATGTCCGGAGCGGCAGATTAGGGGTTAATAAGTGTAATGTTGGTGTCTGCGATGTCAGGGGCGGCAGATTAGGGGTTAATAAGTGTAAGATTAGGGGTGTTTAGACTTGGGGTTCATGTTAGGGTGTAAGGTGTAAACATAACTTTTATTTCCCCATTTGAATCAATGGGGCTGCGTTACTGAGTTTTACGCTGCTTTTTTGCAGGTGTTAGACTTTTTCTCAGCCGACTCTCCCCATTGATTCCTATGGGGAAATCGTGCACGAGCACGTACGACCAGCTCACCGCTGACTTAAGCAGCGCTGGTATTGGAGTGCAGCAAGGAGCACAATTTTGCTCAACGATCACTTCTTGCCTTTTAACGCCGGGTTTGTAAAAACCCGTAATATCAGCGCTGCAGGTAAGTGAGCAGTGAGAAAAAACTGCTTGTTAGCACCGCATAGCTTCTAACGCAAAACTTGTAATCTGGCCGTTGGTATTCTTTCTTTTGAAGGAGCAGCAATGCATTACTGGGAATTTGCTGAATACATCGGTAAGCGAATCAAAAGAGGCATATATGTGCAGATACCAAACAGCAGTTAGCTGTCAGCTCCTGAGCCTATCTAGATATAATTTTCAACAAATTATACTAAGAAAATGAAGCACATTAGATAAAAGAAGTAAATTGGAAAGTTGTTTAAAAATGTATGTCACACATACTATAAATATGTAGAACAATACCAAGTGCAATAATTACAAAGAAAAGGCCAGTTAACCTGTGTTATGTCCTGGTGCTGAGGAAAGCACAAACTAGGTCTCACTTTGCTACTAAAAAAGGGAGCTGACACACAAGAATAATAACATAATTTATGTAAGAACTTTCCTGATAAATTCATATATTTCATATTGGCAAGAGTCCATGAGCTAGTGATGTATGGGATATACAATCCTACCAGGAGGGGCAAAATTTCCCAAACCTCAAAATGCCTACAAATACACCCATCACCACACCCACAATTCAGTTTAACGAATAGCCAAGTAGTGGGGTGATATAAAAAGGAGTAAAAAGCATAAAAAAAAGGAACTGGAAATAATTGTGCTTTATACATAAAATCATAACCACCATAAAAAGGGTGGGTCTCATGGACTCTTGCCAATATGAAAGAAATTAATTTATCAGGTAAGTTTTTACATAAATTATGTTTTCTTTCATGTAATTGGCAAGAGTCCATGAGCTAGTGACATATGGGATAACAATACCCAAGATGTGGAACTCCACAGAAGAGTCACTAGAGAAGGAGGAATAAAAATAAAAACAGCCATTTTCCGCTGAAAGAATTAAATCCACACCCAAAAGAATACGTTTTTCTCATAAATGCAAAGGAAAAACTTAAAACATAAGCAGAGTAATCAAACTGAAACAGCTGCCTGAAGAACTTTTCTACCAAAAACTGCTTCCGAAGAGGCAAATACATCAAAACGGTAGAACTTAGTAAATGTATGCAAAGAAGACCAAGTTGCTGCTTTGCAAATCTGATCAACTGAAGCTTCATTCTTAAAAGCCCGTGAAGTGGAGACTGATCTAGTAGAATGAGCTGTGATTCTCTGAGGCGGGGCCTGACCCGACTCCAAATAAGCCTGATGAGTCAAAAGCTTTAACCAAGATGCCAAGGAAATGGCAGAAGCTTTCTGACCTTTCCTAGAACCAGAAAAGACAACAAATAGACTAGAAGTCTTCCTGAAATCTTTAGTAGCTTTCACATAATATTTCAGAGCTCTTACAACATCCAGAGAATGTAAGGATCTCTCCAAAGAATTCTTAGGTTAGGACACAAAGAGGGGACAACAATTTCCCTATTAATGTTGTTAGAATTCACAACCTTAGGTAGAAATTTAAATGAAGTCCGCAAAACTGCCTTATCCTGATGGAAAATCGGAAAAGGAGACTCACAAGAAAGAGCAGATAATTCGTAAACTCTTCTAGCAGAAGAGATAGCCAAAAGGAACAACACTTTTCAAGAAAGTAGTTTAATATCCAATGAATGCATAGGCTCAAAAGGAGGAGCCTGCAAAGCCTTCAAAACCAAATTAAGACTCCAAGGAGGAGAAATTGATTTAATGACAGGCTTGATACGGACCAAAGCCTGTACAAAACAGTGAATATCAGAAAGCTTAGCAATCTTTCTTTGAAACAAAACAGAAAGAGCAGAGATTTGTCCCTTCAAGGAACTTGCAGACAATCCTTTATCCAAACCATCCTGATCAAACTGTAAAATTCTAGGAATTCTAAAAGAATGCCAGGAGAATTTATGAGAAGAACACCATGAAATATGTCTTCCAGGCTCGATAATAAATCTTCCTAGAGACAGATTTACGAGCCTGTAACATAGTATCAATCACTGAGTCAGAGAAACCTCTATGACTAAGCACTAAGCGTTCAATTTCCATACCTTCAAATTTAATGATTTGAGATCCTGATGGAAAAACGGCCCATGAGACAGAAGGTCTGGTCTTAAAGGAAATGGCCAAGGTTGGCAACTGGACATCCGGACAAGATCCGCATACCACGATTGTTTCATGATGATCTTGGAGATCACTCTTGGAAGAAGAACTAGAGGCGGGAAGATATAAGCAGGTTGGTAAAACCAAGGAACTGCTAACGCATCCACCGACTCCACCTGAGGATATATGGACAGGTACCTGGGAAGTTTCTTGTTTAGATGTAAAGCCATCAGATCTATTTCTGGAAGACCCCACATCTGAAAAAACACATCTGGATGGAGCAACCACTCCCCCAGATGTAAAGTCTGACGGCTGAGATAATCCGCTTCCCAATTATCTACACCTGGGATATATACAGCCAAAATTAGACAAGAGCTGGATTCCGCCTAAGAAAGTATCTGAGATACTTCTTTCATAGCTAGGGGACTGTGAGTCCCACCCTGATGATTGACATATGCCACAGTTGTGATATTGTCTGTCTGAAAACAAATGAACGGTTCTCTCTTCAACAGAGGCCAAAACTGAAGAGCCCTGAAAATAGCACAGAGTTCTAAAATATTGATTGGTAACCTCGCCTCTTGAGATTTCCAAACCCCTTGTGCTGTCAGAGATCCCCAGACAGCTCCCCAACCTGAAAGACTTGCATCTGTTGTGATCACAGTCCAGGTTGGACGAACAAAAGAGGCCTCTTGAACTATACGATGGTGATCTAACCACCAAGTCAGAGAGAGTCGAACATTGGGATTTAAGGATATTAATTGTGATATATTTGTATAATCCCTGCACTATTGATTCAGCATACAAAGCTGGAGAGGTCTCATATGAAAACGTGCAAAGGGGGTTGCGTCCGATGCTGCAGTCATGAGACTTAAAACTTCCATGCACATAGCTACTGAAGGGAATGATTGAGACTGAAGGTTCCGACAAGCTGAAACCAATTTTATTCATCTCTTGTCTTTTAGAGACAGAGTCATGGACATTGAATCTATCTGGAAACCTAAAAAGGTGACCCTTGTCTGGGGGCTGGCTTTGATTTCTTAAACGGCTTGGATTTATTCCAACTTGAAGAAGGTTTCCAATTGGAACCAGATTCTTTGGGGGAAGGATTTGCTTTCTGTTCCTTATTCTGTCCAAAAGAACGAAAACAATTAGAAGCTTTAGATTTACCCTTAGATCTCTTATCCTGAGGTAAAAAAACTCCCTTCCCCCCAGTGACAGTTGAAATAATGGAATCCAACTGAGAACCAAACAAATTGAAACTTAGATACCATGTCAGCATTCCAATATTTGAACCACAAAACTCTTCTAGCTAAATTAGCTAAACACATAGATCCAACATCAATTTTGATGATATCAAAAATGACATCACAGATAAAATAATTAGCATGTTGAAGCAAGCGAACAATGCTAGACAAATCAGGGTCTGTTTCCTGTTGCGCTAAGCTTTCCAACCAAAAAGTTGATGCAGCTGCAACATCAGCCAAAGAAATGGCAGGCCTGAGAAGATAGCAAGCATATAAATAAGCTTTCCTTAGATAAGATTCAAGTTTCCTATCTAAAGGGTCCTTAAAGAAAGTACTATCTTCCATAGGGATAGTAGTACGTTTAGCAAGAGTAGAAGTAGCCCCATCAACTTTGGGAATTTTTTCCCAAAACTCCAATCTAACTGCTGGCAAAGGATACAACTTTTTAAACCTAGAAGAAGGAATAAAAGAAGTACCAATTATTATTAAATATTATATTATTAAATGTTAATATTCCATTCCTTAGAAGTCATATCAGAAATAGCATCAGGAACTGGAAAAACCTCTGGAGTAACCACAGGAGGTTTATAAACAGAATTTAAATGTTTACTAGTTTTAGTATCAAGAGGACTAGTTTCCTCAATATCCAAAGTAATCAACTCCTCTTTTAACAAGGAAAAATCTTAAAGAGATAAGAAGATTTGTCAGTGTCAATATCTGAGTAAGGATCTTCTGAATCAGATAGATCCTCATCAGAGGAGGATAATTCAGTATGTTGTTGGTCATTTGAAATTTCATCAGCTCTAGGAGCATTTTAAAAGACCTTTTACGTTTATTAGAAGGTGGAATAGCAGACAAAGCCTTCTGAATCGCATCAGCAATAAAATCGTTTATATTCACAGGGATATCATGTACATTAGATGTTAAAGGAACAACAGGCATTGTACTAGTACTGATGGATACATTCTCTGCATGTAAAAGCTTATCATAACAACTACTACTTACCACAGCTGGAGATTATGGTGGTTATAATAAATAATTTATTTGGCGGCAAGTATGACACACAACGCAAAATGAAATTTTTTGGCGCTAAGAACCTCCGGAAATGACGCAACTCGCGTCATGGCAGACGCAACCTTGTGCAAGGAAACGTGTCGTCAATTAAGACGCCAGAAATGACGAATTTGCATCACCGAACGTACCTTCGCGCCAAAAAATTATTGCGCCAAGAATGACGTAATAAATATCAGCATTTTGCGACCTCGCGAGCCTAATTTTGCCCGCGAAAATTAATGAAAAAGCAGTCAATTTGAAGAAAAGACTATACCCGAGGTAAGAAAAAATAACTTCCTAAATATATTTTCCCAATTTTGAAACTGATAGTCTGCAAAAGGAAATATACATAAACCTGACTCATGGCAAATATAAGTACAATACATATATTTAGAACTTTATATTAGTACATAAAGAGCCAAACCATAGCTGAGAGTGTCTTAAGTAATGAAAACATACCGAAAGACACCCATCCACATATAGCAGATAGCCAAACCAGTACTGAAACAGTTATCAGTAGAGGTAGTGTAATATGAGAGTATATCATTGATCTGAAAAGGGAGGTAGGAGATGAATCTCTATGATCGATAACAGAGAACCTATTAAAAGATTTCCCGCGAGGAATACCATAGAATTCAATAGGTGATACTCCCTTCACATCCCTCTGACATTCACTGTACTCTGAGAGGAATCAGGCTTCAATATGCTGAGAAGCGCATATCACAGAAGAAAATCAAGCACAAACTTCACCCCCTCCATAGGGAGGCAAAGTTTGTAAAACTAAATTGTGGGTGTGGTGAGGGGTGTATTTGTAGGCATTTTGAGGTTTGGGAAACTTTGCACCTCCTGGTAGGATTGTATATCCCATACATCACTAGCTCATAAACGCTTGCCAATTACATGAAAGAAAAGTGTTTATTATGAGCTTATTGCAATAACACAAATCAGTAATCGGCTTGTAAATGTATTAAAACATAATGGTTACACTAAGCAGTGATTAAACTATAAACACATTACTTATCTTCAGGTTTCGAATAAGGCATTACAAGCAGTGCATAGTGGCACACAGGCAGGTCATCACGATAGCTCAGAGAGTCCTCATAATTCAGTTGAACACCGGCAGCTAATCTCACAGATGCTGTATCAAACTTCTCTCCAATATATTACCTTTCAGACTCTCCAGCCCCCCCCTTAGCAATACTAATAATTAAACCTATAGGTTTTGCAGGCGTGTCTAGCTTTATGTCAGCAATATTAAAGAGACAGTCAACACCAGAATTTTTGTTGTTTTAAAAGATAGATAATCCCTTAATTACCAATTCTCCAGTTTTGCATAACCAACACAGTTATAATTATACACATTTTACCTCTGTAATTACCTTGTATCTAAGCCTCAGCAGACTGCCCCCTTATTTCAGTTCTTTTGATAGACTTGCACTTTAGCCAATCAGAGCTGACTCCATGGTAAAATCACGTGCATGAGCTCATGTTATCTATATGAAACAGATGAACTAATGCCCTCTAGTGGGGAAAAACTATCAAAATGCATTTAGATTAGAGGCTGCCTTCAAGGTGTTAGAAATTAGCATATGAACCTCCTAGGTTTAGCTTTCAATTAAGAATACCAAGAGAACAAAGCAAAATTGGTGATAAAAGTAAATTGGAAGGATATTTAAAATTACATGCCCTATTGGAATCATGAAAGTTTTTTTTTGGACTTGACTGTCCCTTTAATTAATTTATTGAGCACAAAGACAGCAACGTTTCGGGAGCAAACTTCCCTTAATCATGCAATAACAAACACAGATACAAAATACCTTTATATACCCTACCGCCACAAGAGGGCAGCAAAGAGTATTTACAAAATTTAACCATTTCATAACATTAACCTATCTCTGAAACAGTGTCTAATGAACTTAACCAAAAAACAGAAGCATATATAAATATTTCTTATAAATCATGTAGTCGCCAAATGTAAAGAATATAATAGTTTATTTATAAAAATACAGAAAGATCCCAATCCCTATTCATGCCATCAGGTTCCATAGTAGCTAGTTCAAAAATCCAGAAGCATTCCCTTTGTTTTAATAATACATTTCTGTCCCCTCCCCTCCTTGGTCTAGGAACAAATTCAATAACCTGGAAACTTAGCTGATTAACAGCATGTCCCATTTTGGAAAAGTGACAGGAAACAGGGGCAAGTAGATTGTTATTTCTAACTGAACTCTTAGGTGGCTTTGAGAGTTAAACTCAGAGACAAAGACCATCAGCTGACTCTTGGACATTATTAATTGAAAAAGAAATGGATGCTATATCACATATTCCAAGAGAGAGCCTTTTAAGCTCCAAAAAGGACAAAAAGTCCAAGAGTCAGTGGATGGTCTTTGTCTCTGAGTTTAACTCTCAAAGCCGCCTAATACAAAACATAATTAAAAAGCACTGGGGCATTTTGAAAAAGTGTAACCCTAACATACTTGAGTTTGTTGATATGCCAATGCCAGCATTTAAAAGAGGGGTTAATATTCATCAAAAGTTAATCAGATCTGATATTGGGTCTGTAAATGCTCTTGATAAGCAAAGATACTTAACTAATAAACATAATGGATGTTTTCCCTACCTTGGTTGTTCCTGTTGTGGGAACATGACCAAAGGGTCATCATTTTTTCATCCTAAATCTGGTAAAAGGTACACAATTAAGGGTTTCTATACTTGTAACACTCAATACGTGATATACCTTGTTAAATGCCCTTGTGGGCGTGGCTATGTGGGTGAGACCACTAGATCTATCAGAGATAGAATCATTGAACACAAGAGTTCAGTTAGAAATAACAATCTACTTGCCCCTGTTTCCTGTCTCTTTTCCAAAATGGGACATGCTGTTAATCAGCTACGTTTCCAGGTTATTGAATTTGTTCCTAGACCAAGGAAGGGAGGGGACAGAAATACATTATTAAAACAAAGGGAATGCTTCTGGATTTTTGAACTAGGCACTATGGAACCTGATGGCATGAATAGGGATTGGGATCTTTCTGTATTTTTATAAATAAACTTTTATATTCTTTACATTTGGCGACTACATGATTTATAAGAAATATTTATATATGCTTCTGTTTTTTGGTTAAGTTCATTGGACACTGTTTCAGAGATAGGTTAATGTTATGAAATGGTTAAATTTTGTAAATACTCTTTACTGCCCTCTTGTGGTGGTAGGGTATATAAAGGTATTTTGTATCAGTTTGCTATTGCATGATTAAGGGAGGTTTGCTCCTGAAACGTTGCTGTCTTTGTGCTCAATAAATAATTGAATACCACATTTTGCTGCCATCCTTCTTTGGACTTTTCTGGATATTGTTTGGTCTTGGTGGTGGAGACCTGGTTGGCATGCAGTGGTCTGATGTGCTGGACTGTTCTTGCTTATTCCTTTAATTAATTTAGCAGGCATTTTAAAGGGACACTGAACCCACATTTTTTCTTTTGTGATTCAGATAGAGCATGCAATTTTAAGCAACTTTCTAATTTACTCCTGTTATCAAATATTCTTCATTCTCTTGGTATCTTTATTTGAAATGCAAGAATGTAAGTTTAGATGCCGGCCCATTTTTGGTGAATAACCTGGGTTATTCTTGCTGATTGGTGGATAAATGAATCCACCAATAAAAAAAGTGCTGTCCAGAGCCTGAACCAAAAACGAAGCTTAGAGGCCTTCTTTTTCAAATAAAAATAGCAAGTGAACGAAGAAAAATTGATAATAGGAGTAAATTAGAAAGTTGCTTAAAATTGCATGCTATATCTGAATCATGAAAGAAAAAAAATTGTGTTCAGTGTCCCTTTAACTAGCTAAGAGGTTTTTTTTCATAACAGACGAATATTCTCACACTAGAGGCTAGCACTATCTCAGAATGTTACATCCCACTCTTTCTAGATAAACTCTGCTATGAGAACAGAAAGGCAGAATGAGTGTAAATTATTTCTTAAAGGCATATATGTGTTAAACGCATATGATATATATATATATATATATATATATATATATATATAATAGCAAAGTTCAGTGCCTGCACTCTCACCAACTCTCCACAACTGCCAGGGTGCTCTCAGGAGTATGTAGCAGGTAAATAATTTCAAGCACTCTCTGGACTTCTGACAACAAAAGCAAAATTTATTGTAGTATTGTATTGTATTGTATTGTAGTACTACAATAAATTTTGCTTTTGTTGTCAGAAGTCCAGAGAGTGCTTGAAATTATTTACCTGCTATATATATATATATATATACAGTGTATGTGTATATGTGTGTATATATATATATATATATATATATATATATATATATATATATATATATATATATATATACATACACACACACTAGTCCTAAAGCCCGTGTACACGGGCCATTTTCTGCAGTGCAGCGGTCCCACCCGCCCACGTTCCCCGCCCGGCCACACCCCTGCCATGCCCCATGTCACGCCCGCTCCCCGGAGGCCACTTTCGCTCCCGCCCACCCTCTCTGCTGTCTGATACTTGCTGACTGATCCTTCGTTACGGCCAGGTATGTTTGTCCTTGCGCAGTCTCTACTGCGCATGACAGCTTCGGACAACCATACCTGGCCTTTTATTATATAGAATAGTGTAAGAAATGATTTATTGTCTATCCCCTACCGCCTGGTATCTGGCTCTTCATTCGTAATGCCTCCCGTCCTTTTTTTTTTTTTTGAAGATATCTCTTTTGGTGTGTAACCACATCTTTCTTACACTTCCTTTTTCATTAATTTACTTTCTAATAATAATAATAATAATAATATTATTAATAAGTTATTAATAATAATACATGCAAAACTTTTGGTGTTGCCATTTTCTGCATAGTTGCTCTTGACACAGATTCCTTTAGTGGGAATTATTGGATGTCGGGTGAACCCTCTGCCATTCATAAGACTGCTGCTTCCTAACCTCTCCTCCACTTCAGAAGTAACAAGCTTAAAATAATCATGGACTGACTCGTATGAGTGATTGATAAGCCCTGCTGTCGTGCAGTTAGTTGCGCAAGAGCATAGGTAGGCTGCACAAGACAGTTCTTGTACAAAGTTAACTTCTGGCAGCAGATGCTGTCTCACTCCTTGCAAATGCATGTGGACATGTCCCCTGCCTGGAAACATTGTCCACTCACAGGCTAAGAATTGAGGTCTATAGTGCACAGCATAGGTACATTCTTCCATCTAGATAAAAAGAAGCTAAGCTTTAACAAAGGATAACAAGAAAAAGAGGTACAGTAGTTTATTGGATTTTTTTTTTGCTTTGAGTCATGAAAGTTTAATTTTGATTAGTTTGTCCCTTGTAGATAAGTCTTGGGGTTCTCCAGGATTTATTGTTCTATCTTGCCTAAGGACATTTTATCAATGATTGATTATTCTTAATATTTCCTGGCAGAAAAAAAAAATGTCTGACGTTAACAAATTGCCTTGGTCTACATCACATTTTTCTTTGTTCTCATAGGAACTGTGTATTCAGCTTCAAACATAAATACTCATAAACAGCAAATGTATTACACAGATTTGTCTGTCCTTTCTGATTCTTAAGAGGCTGTCTCACTTTTTTCTTCTTCATCTTATTGCTGTTTGATGAGAAAACAAGTTGCTTCATTTTGTAGTTTTTTTTGTAGGTTCGATCAGGTTATGGATTTGTTTAGTCCTTTTCGACCTTGATCTTAAAGGGCAGCTAAACCCAAAATGTTTCTTTCATGATTCTGGTAGAGAATGCAATTTTAAACAACGTTCCGATTTACTTCTATTATCTAATGTGCTTCATTCTTTAGATATCCTTTGTTGAAGAAATAGCAATGCACATGGGTGAGCCAATCTATGTGCAGCCACCAATCAGCAGCTACTGAGCCTATCTAGATATGCTTTTCAGCAAAGAATATCAAGATAATGAAGCAAATTAGGTAATAGAAGTAAAAGTAAAGTTGTTTCAAATTGCATGCTCTTTCTAAATCATGAAAGAAAAAAAATGGGTTTCATGTCCCTTTAAGGAAGAGGTTTGAGACCCTAGCTCTAGTGATAAATTGATTCATACGGAAGCATAAAGGGGCAGGGTGTCCCCTATTCCTTCCTTGATTTCAGTAATGAATGGTTGATGCCAGTTCAGAGTTTTTCTCTTACTAGTTTAGCAGTTATTTTTCTTCTTTCCCCTTCTGCTTTGCAAAACTGGAAACCGGTTAATGAAGCCATTTGTAGATTAGGCTGCCATCTTATCATTCCTGTTAAAGAAGGTTCCTATGACTAGTTGATCTGAGTTTGCTTTGATAATAATTTTTCAGTTTGTTGTTCCCAGCTAAATCAAAGTAATTTGATGCATTTAGTGCAAGTTTCAACACTTAATCATTTGTGATTTATTGAAAGGAATTGGTGCAAAGTCTTTATGTATACTTATACTTTTTAATGGATTAATAAAGAATTATGTTTGCTCACAAGTGCTGTTTTACCCCCTAAGTGTATTTCTTCCTTGGGATAAGAAGAATAATGTCTACTTAGAGCAAACATTCATCCTTTGTAGCAATTATCCGAAGGCTACTGTAGTCCAAAACTTCTTAAAAAGGTCCCCAAGCCAAGTCCAGAAATACCTGATGTTTTCTTTCTCAAAGTGAAAGTAAATCCTAGCGTTTCCCATGGGCGCCAAGCTCCTCTGAGTCTTAGCAAAAAAAAATGTTTAGCCGTGGGCTGCTGTAGCAGCTAAAAATGGCGATCGATTGAAACAAATAAAGGAGATTTCTACATGAAGTATCTTTATACTTCATGAATGAAAGTCCCCTTTATTTGTTTCAATAGTCAATCCTAGCGTTTGTACAACGCTAGGATTGACTTTCACTTTAAAGACAGGTTGTGATGCATTTCAACCCCTGTATAAATGGGTGTAGTTTGATGTATTTCATTTTGCAGGGTTTTATCTTATTTTACTATGCATATTTATGCTATCCCTCCCCACAGACACTCTTTTTTTATTTTTGCCTCCGTAAGCGTAGGTTGAAGTCCTGTGATCTTCCTCAGATTGGCTCTTGGACAGAGGGTATGCAAGGAGAAAGCTGGGCAGTGTATATCTTCTCCCACTGTGTATTTGGCACAAGCCCCCCAGTTAAAATGCAAATGTATGTACCAGTCCTCTCGTCTACAGTGTGCTGCTGCTTGAAAAGATCCTTGGAATAGTGCTTGCACTTCCTCAATTGGTCCTTCTACTAAATGCAGTTTGCTTTAGTTTGGTGCAAGGTTGAGGAAGGGGACAACAGGTACTGTAAGTGCAATTTTACTACCTTCCGCAGTCCAGTGGCTGTATTAAGGGACACTATCATGTAGGTTCACATAACCTGGTGTTATTTATTACTTCAGAAACACTTTGGCACTGTTTATTGCAATTTGGCATTTTGACTGAACTGGTCCTTTTAAACAGCTCGGAAACTGCACATAGTTAGCATTACACAAAAGCTGCAGCTTTAACCTCTCTCCAACTTGTTTTAGTGTTTTCTGACAAGTCTGCAAATGTTACACTTTGGGAAATGTTTTATGGGTAGGAAGGGGTTCTCTTATCTCCTATAATGGGATCAAGTGGGGCAGCTTTAGTTCCTGGACAGATCTAGGATTCGTATATGTATTTTGTATGTTAATGTGCAAAAATGTTTCAATGTGTACGACCCTGGTCAGTTATGTGACACTTGTGCTTGGCATATTAAATGCAGACTTCTACCAGCTACTATAGGTCCTTCTCATGATAGATTCTCTTCTGAGCCTCCTATCTTTATTGACCTGTCTAGTTCTACTGTAATATCTAAGAGGATGTCAGACTCGGGTAGCTCCTCTAAAAAGTGCTCCCTGTCGGATTCTCAGGACCCCCTGCTGCATGCTGCAAGGTAAAATGTGTGTCTTCATTTCAAGCTTGAGCATATTTGTACCTTGTGAAGTACTGCATACTTTGTAGGTAGAGGAGACTCCTAACCCCACTAAGCCTTCTGCTAAAGCTCTTGATACATTTTTCAAGTCTGAACCTAAACAGCTTACCTTTTTTCCTATTCCTGATTTTGTTGGAGAATTTGTCTTTAAGGAATGGAACAAAGCAGGTACTCACTTTGTTCCCTTAGCTAGATTTAAAATTATGTTTCCTTTGCCCCCAATACCTTGTTGATGTGGGAGACCATTCCTTAGTCGGATCAAGCTATCTCCAGTTATGTAACTTATAGCACCATTCCCCTAGAGAATTTCACAGCTGGACCTCTAAACCTATGTATAGGAAACTTGAAGGTTTCATAGCGGTCTTTTCAGGTGGTGAGCTATCTATCTTCATGTGTAGCGGATGCTATGTCATTCTGGTGGGACATCCTTTCTGATGAGACTGCAGAAGAGATGTCTCTAGAGGACATCCAGGACCACCTAGTCAGACTATTCAGGGTTACTAATTGCTTTATTTGGGTGCAGCCTTTGAAATGCAGATTTCCATCTAAAGGAGAGGAGAGTCCACGGCTTCATTCATTACTGTTGGGAATTGAGAACCTGGCCACCAGGAGAAGGCAAAGACACCCCAGCCAAAGGCTCAAATACCTCCCCCACTTCCCTCATCCCCCAGTCATTCTTTGCCTTTCGTCACAGGAAGATGGCAGAGAAGTGCCAGAGATTCAGAGTAGTCTCTTATGGAGGGTAGTACTCTTCGCATTGGGACTGGAGTTTTAAGTAGTCCTGTCAGCCTCTCAGTGAGAGCCTGGGCGAAAGTTAGAGTCCGGAGATGCATGGAGAGTCTTTCTGCGAAACCATCCCGACTCATATTAACAGCTCCACAAGCAATTAGCGTTGACGAGTTTCGCTGCCTGCTTTCTGCACTCAAGTCCATATCAGGAGCGAGGCTACTAACCTGTCACACTTGAAGGGCCGTGTTCTTGTTCCATGGCGTAGATTCTGGTAAGATCGTTTCATTTTTTATTAATAATGATAACATGGAAGACAGGGTCACAGTGTGACGCCTTTTTATCTTTAAAGAATCAAGGGTTAATATTCCTGGAAAGGGGATTATTGAACAGGGGGGTTATACATGATATTGTTTATTGTCTCATTGCTGTGTTATGTGCGAGATGAGACTCTGGCATGGTGTCGAACTTTCAGGTTACTTGCGGGAATATTGTGCTGCCCTTTTTTGGCGCATTTTTTCCTTAGTGCAAGGGTGGTCCTGACAGGCACTCCATGTGACCGGGTGTACCTATCTCTGTTCCTCTGCTGATCTGTGGTGCAGGAGACGTAACGGTTTCTATAGTCCAGGTCCTAGGAGGTGGTGAGTACCCCGGCCATTGGAGGTATAAAGGTGCCTTTTGTAAATTAAACTAGTCCAAGCATAAGCGCAAGCTATGGAAGACTGACGCGTTAGAGGGTTCGCCCTCTTTTTAACAAAGCCTCATTCCTGTGTTTATTGTGAGGAGGTCCTAGTAGATCAGCCTGCTCAACTATGTTCCACATGCCTTGATAAAGTTACGACATCTAAATGTAAATGGATGTTCTTCGTCCCATGAGGTGCGTTTCCTGCATTCATCTCCGATTGCACATGCAGTGGCCCTTTTTGTCCAACCGATTGCACATGCAGCGCCCCGGGGTCCAACCGTTACTCCTTCGGGAGAGATTTGATGGCCGTCAGACTTTGCGGACCAACTGGAATCTGCGGTTCAAAAGTGATCTATGCCTTACCACGTTCTGCTAAGCGCAAGCGTAGGGTGTATCATGGCGGCCCGACCCAGGGTTTGTCTACTCCAATGGAAATCACAGAGGCTCCATACGATGACGAGGCCCACTCCGACTCTTCGGAGGAGGCCCCTTCTGGGTCGGAGTCTGTGTCATCTAAACCTCTGGCTGCAGAAGAGCCTGGTTTTAGGTTTAGGATGGAGAATTTGCTCTTTTTGCTGTGGCAGGTGCTTGCTATTCTTTAGGATCCGGGAACCTAAGATTCCGGAGGAACCTGCGATTCCTAAGCTTGATATGGTATACGAGGACAGGGTAGTGCCCCAGACCATCCTGGTTCCTGTTAAGATGGCAAATATTATCAAGAATGAATGGGAGCGATTAGGTTCTTCCTTTTCCCCTCCTTCTTTTAAGAAACGGTTCCCCGTTCCGGACTCTCAGCTTGAGCTGTGGGGGACCATTCCTAAGGTGGATGGGGCCATCTTTACGCTCGCGAAACGGACAACTATTCCACTCGAGGATAGTTAGTCGTTTAAAGAGCCCATGGATAAAAAGCTGGAAAACATGTTGAGAAAGATGTTTCAGCACACAGGGTTTGTTTTTCAGCCAGCAGCGGCCGTTGCGGCGGTCGCTGGAGCTGCGACATATTGGTGTGAATCCCTGTGTGAAATGGTCGAGGGGGAGACTTCCATCGACGAGATACTGGATAAGATTAAGGCACTGAAGGTCGCCAATTCTTTCATCTGCGATGCCAATATGCAAATGATTCGCCTGAATGCTAAGGTGTCAGGTTTTTCTGTTTTAGCGAGCAGGGCTCTGTGGCTAAAATCTTGGTTTTCAGACATGACCTCTAAGTCGAGGCTGTTGTCCCTGTCTTTTAAAGGCAAGATTCTGTTTGGTCCCGGATTGGATTCGTTACGTGAGGCAAGGGAGCTTTCCTACCACAGGATAAGAAGGCTAAGCCTAAGGGATCTACTTTTCGTCCCTTTCGTGCGGACAAGGCCCAGCGCCAGCAGCCCGCCGCGAAAGCAGACCAGTCCAAGGGAACTTGGAATCCTGCACAATCTTGGAACAAGTCTAAGCAGAGCAAGAAGCCCGCCGAGTCAAAATCGGCATGAAGGGGCGGCCCCGACCGGTCTCAGGATCAAGTAGGGGGCAGATTATCTCTATTCTCAGAGGCCTGGTTGCAGGACGTTCAGGACCCTTGGGTTCTGTAAGTTGTCGTCCAGGGTTACAGGATAGGGTTCAGGTCCCATCCGCCCGGGGGCAGATTCTTCTGTCAAACCTGTCTTCAAGACCAGAAAAAAGAGAGGCCTTTCTAGAGTGTGTGAGAAATCTTGCCTCTCTCTGGGTTATCGTACCAGTACCCCTAGCAGAGAGGGGTCTAGGGTACTATTCCAATCTTTTTGTGGTTCCAAAGAAGGTGTGCACGTTCCGCCAGATTTTGGACCTAAAGTGTTTGAACAAGTTTCTGAGTGTTCCATCGTTCAAAACGGAAATGATCAGATCTATCCTGCCTCTAGTTCAAGAGGGACAGTTTATGATGGCTATAGACTTGAAGGACGCTTACCTTGATGTGCCAATTCACAGGGACCACATCAGGTTCCTAAGATTTGCATTTCTGGACCAACACTTCCAGTTTGTGGCCTTTCCTTTTGGTCTGGCGATGGCCCAGAGAGTCTTCACAAAGGTTCTGGGGGCGCTGCTTGCAATGGCCAGATCCAGAGGCATTGTGGTGGTGCCTTATCTGGACGACATCCTAGTTCAGGCGCCGTCGCTCAGCCTCGCAGAGTATCATTCGAGGGCTCTTCTTCTTTAGTTCCAATCTCACGGTTGGAAGATCAACTCAGGAAAGAGTTCCCTGGTTCCCAGCAACAGGGTGGAGTTCCTGGGCACGATAATAGACTCTTATGTCCATGAAAATATTTCTCACAGATCAGCGACGCAGGAAGCTTGCGTCTACCTGTCTTGCCCTTCAGTCCTTCACAAGCCCTTCGTGGCTCAATGTATGGAGGTGATAGGTCTCATGGTTTCAAGCATAGATGTCATCCCATTCGCCAGGTTCCATCTCAGACCTCTTCAATTGTGCATGTTGAGACAGTGGAACGGCGATCATTCAGATCTATCACAGCTGATATCAATGGTTGCTCGGACTCAGAGCTCCCTCTCTTGGTGGATCAGTCCGGAGCAACTGTCCATGGGGACATCCTTCTTGAGACCGTTCTGGGAAATTGTGACCACGGATGCCAGTCTGGCAGGATGGGGAGCTGTTTGGGGTGCCAGGATGGCACAAGGAAAATGGACCCGGGAGGAGTCTCTCCTTCCGATAAACATCCTGGAACTCCGAGCAATTTACAATGCTCTGAAAGCATGGCCTTCTTTGTGGTCGGTCAGCTTCCTCAGATTCCAGTTTGACAACATTACCTTGTGGCTTACATCAACCATCAGGGGGGTACGAGGAGCTTTCTCGCAATGAGGGAGGTGTCTCGGATCTTGGAGTGGGCCACAACTGCTTGCTCACTGCGATTCACATTCCAGGTGTGGACAACTGGGAAGCGGAATTTCTCAGCAGACAATCATTCCATCAGGGGGGAATGGCCTCTTCACCCCGAGGTGTTTGCGAAGATTTGTTACAGATGGGGAACGCCGGAGATAGATCTCATGGCGTCCAGACTCAATTGCAAGCTACCCCGATACTGGTCAAGGTCCAGGGATCCTCAGGCAGAGCTGATAGATGCCTTAGTGGTTCCTTGGGGATTCAGCCTAGCTTACATTTTTCCACCGTTGCCACTTCTACCTCGTGTAGTGGCACACATCAAACAGGAGCGGGCCTTGGCCATTCTGATTGCTTCTTTGAGGCGGGGAGGACGTGGTTTGCGGATCTGGTGGGGATGTCATCCTCTCCGCCGTGGAGGTTACCCTGTAGCAGGGATCTGCTGGAACAGGGCCCTTTTCAACATCAAAATCTAGATTCTCTGAGGCTGACTGCGTGGAGAGTGAACGTCTAGTCTTGGCCAAGAGAGACTTTTCTGAAAGTGTGATTGATACTCTGATTCAGGCAAGGAAGCCAGTCACTCATCGCATCTACCATAATGTGTGGAGGACTTACTTGTCCTGGTGTGAGAAGCAGGGATATCCTTGGCATAAGGTGAAGGTATCCATGATTCTGTCCATTCTCCAAGACGGTTTGGAGAAGTGTCTTGCTGCTAGTTCCTTAATGGGACAGATTTCGGCATTATCAGTCTTGTTGTATAGGAGACTCGCTGAGCTCCCTGACCTCCAATCTTTTGTTCAGGCTCTGTCTAGAATCAGGCCTGTCTTCAGACAGTCTGCTCCCCCTTGCAGCTTAAGCTTGGTCCTTAAGGTTTTGCAGAGGGTTCCGTTTGAGCCTATGCATTCCATTGACATTAAGATTCTGTCCTGGAAGGTTCTTTTCCTGTTGGCTATTGTATCGGCACGCAGAGTATCTGAACTGGCTGCCTTTCAAAGTGAGCCTCCTTATCTGGTGTTTCATGCGGATAAGGCTGTGCTTCGCACTGGGTTGGGGTTTCTTCCCAAGGTGGTGTCTAACCGTAACATCAATCAGGAAATAGTTGTACCTTCTTTGTGTCCTAACCCTTCTTCTTCTAAGGAGCGGTTACTTCATAACCTGGATGTGCTTCGTGCCTTGAAGTTCTATCTTCAGGCTACTAAGGATTTCAGGCAGTCTACATCTCTTTTCTCCTGTTAAGTGTGATCAGTCCACGGGTCATCATTACTTCTGGGATATTAACTCCTCCCCAACAGGAAGTGCAAGAGGATCACCCAGCAGAGCTGCTATATAGCTCCTCCCCTCTACGTCACACCCAGTCATTCTCTTGCACCCAACTAATAGATAGGATGTGTGAGAGGACTGTGGTGATTTTACTTAGTTTTTATGACTTCAATCAAAAGTTTGTTATTTTAAAACAGCACCGGTGCGTGTTGTTCATTCTCAGGGGGAATTTGAAGAAGAATCTACCTGAGTTTCTATATGACTTTAACCGGAGTAGTTAAGATCATGTTGCTGTTCTCGGCCATCTGAGGGGTGAGGTATACTTCAGATCAGGGGACAGCGGGCAGGTTCACCTGCAAAGAGGTATGTAGCAGCTTATTATTTTCTGAGAATGGAATTGACTAGAAAATACTGCAAATACCTATATAAAGTAAGTTCAGCCTTAAATGCAGTAGTAGCAACTGGTATCAGGCTGTCATGTATGTATATTTTCACTTCAGTATTCTGGGGAATGGCACTTCACTGGAATGATACTGTATGAATAAAACCTTAGCCTATATTGCAGTGAGAACGGCTAGCAGTAGGTTTCTGTGACAATTTATTTATTTGAGGTTAAACGTTTTGCTGGCATGTTAAATCGTTTAATTTTCTGAGGTACTGGGTGAAAAATTGTGTTGGGCACTAATTATCCACTTGGCGGGCATTTTTATTTAATTTTTGACAGTTTACTGATCTCCCTCACTGTTGTGTGTGAGGGGGAGGGGCTTAATTTGGCGCTTTTACTACGCATCAGGAATTCAGTGACAAGTCTGTTTTTCTTCCCTGCATGATCCGGTTCGTCTCTACAGAGCTCAAGGGTCTTCAAAAGTTATTTTGAGGGAGGTAATCACTCACAGCAGACCTGTGTGATAGTGCTTTGACTGATAAAAAACGTTATATTCTGTACATTTTTTCTGCCATTTAAGGGTTAGTTATCCATTGCTAATGGGGGCAATCCTTTGCTAAATTTATATTTTTACCGGAAAGAATTTGATTTTATAGTTTATCCGTTTTATTGTTCTCAACTGTCATAACTTCTGTGCTTCTTAAAGGCACAGTACGTTTTTTTTTCATACTATTGAAAATTAAATTGAAAAGTATTTCCAAGCTGCTGGTTTAATTGCTAGTGTGTTTAACATGTCTGACTCAGAGGAATATCTCTGTGCTATATGTGCTAAAGCCAAAGTGGAGCCCAATAGAAATTTATGTACTAATTGCATTGATGCTACTTTAAATAAAAGTCAATCTGTACAAATTGAACATCATTCACCAAACAACGAGGGGAAAGTTATGCCGACTAACTTGCCTCACATGTCAGTACCTGCATCTCCCGCTCGGGAGGTGCGTGATATGGTAACGCCGAGTACTTCAGGGCGGCCATTACAAATCACATTGCAGGACATGGCTAATGTTATGACTGAAGTTTTGTCTAAATTACCCGAACTTAGAGGGAAGCGTGACCACTCTGGGGTGAGAACAGAGTGCGCTGATAATACTAGGGCCATGTCAGATACTGGGTCACAGTATGCGGAACATGAGGACGGAGAGCTTCAATCTGCAGGTGACGGTTCTGATCCCAATAGAGTGGATTCAGACATTTCTAATTTTAAGTTTAAGCTTGAGAACCTCCGCGTACTGCTAGGGGAGGTATTAGCGGCTCTGAATGATTGTAACACCGTTGCAATTCCAGAGAAGTTATGTAGGCTGGATAGATACTATGCGGTACCGGCGAGTACTGACGTATTTCCTATACCTAAGAGGCTTACAGAGATAATTACTAAGGAGTGGGATAGGCCCGGTGTACCCTTTTCCCCCCCTCCTGTATTTAGAAAAAATGTTCCCAATAGACGCCACCACACGGGACTTATGGCAGACGATCCCTAAGGTGGAGGGAGCGGTTTCTACTCTGGCTAAGCGTACCACTATCCCGGTGGAGGATAGCTGTGCCTTTTCAGATCCAATGGATAAAAAATTAGAGGGTTACCTTAAGAAAATGTTTGTTCAACAAGGTTTTATATTACAACCCCTTGCATGTATTGCGTCTGTCATGGCCGCGGCCGCTTTTTGGTCCGAGTCCCTGGAAGAGACTCTTGACTCAATTACTATCGAAGAAATTTCAAACAGGCTTAAAACACTTAAGCTAGCTAATTCATTTGTTTCAGATGCCGAAGTACATTTAACTAAACTTACGGCTTAGAATTCCGGTTTCGCCATTCAGGCACGCAGAGCACTGTGGCTAAAATCGTGGTCAGCTGACGTTACTTCTAAATCTAAGTTACTTAACATACCTTTCAAAGGGCAGACCTTATTCGGGCCCGGTTTGAAAGAAATTATCGCTGACATTACAGGAGGTAAAGGCCATGCCCTGCCTCAAGACAGAGCCAAGCCTAGGGCTAGACAGTCTAATTTTCGTTCCTTTCGTAATTTCAAGGCAGGAGCAGCATCAACTTCCTCTGCTCCAAAACAGGAAGGAGCTGTTGCTCGTTACAGACAAGGCTGGAGACCTAACCAGTCCTGGAACAAGGGCAAGCAGGCCAGAAAACCTGCTGCTGCCCCTAAGACAGCATGAATTGAGGGCCCCCGATCCGGGAACGGATCTAGTGGGGGGCAGACTTTCTCTCTTCGCCCAGGCTTGGGCAAGAGATGTCCAGGATCCCTGGGCACTAGAGATCATATCTCAGGGATATCTTCTGGACTTCAAATCCTCTCCCCCAAAGGGAAGATTCCATCTGTCAAGGTTGTCAACAAACCAAATAAAGAAGGAGGCGTTTCTACGCTGCGTACAAGATCTGTTACTAATGGGAGTGATCCATCCGGTTCCGCGGTAGGAACACGGACAGGGATTTTACTCAAATCTGTTTGTGGTTCCCAAGAAAGAAGGAACCTTCAGACCAATCTTGGATTTAAAGATCCTAAACAAATTCCTAAGAGTTCCATCGTTCAAAATGGAAACTATTCGGACAATTCTACCCATGATCCAAAGGGGTCAGTACATGACCACAGTGGATTTAAAGGATAATTACCTTCACATACCAATTCACAGAGATCATCACCGGTCCCTAAGGTTTGCCTTCCTAGACAGGCATTACCAGTTTGTAGCTCTTCCATTCGGACTGGCTACGGCTCCAAGAATCTTCACAAAGGTTCTGGGGGTTCTTCTGGCGGTGCTAAGACCACGAGGAATTTCGGTAGCTCCTTACCTAGACGACATTCTGATACAAGCTTCAAGCTTTCAAACTGCCAAGTCTCATACAGAGTTAGTACTGGCATTTCTAAGGTCGCATGGGTGGAAGGTAAACGAAAAGAAGAGTTCTCTTTTTCCACTCACAAGAGTTCCCTTCTTGGGGACTCTTATAGATTCTGTAGAAATGAAGATCTACCTGACAGAAGACAGGTTAACAAAGCTTCAAAACGCTTGCTGTGTCCTTCATTCCATTCAACACCCGTCAGTGGCTCAATGCATGGAGGTGATCGGCTTAATGGTAGCGGCAATGGACATAGTACCTTTTGCACGCCTACACCTCAGACCGCTGCAATTGTGCATGCTAAGTCAGTGGAATGGGGATTACTCAGATTTGTCCCCTACTCTGAATCTGGATCAAGAGACCAGAAATTCTCTTCTATGGTGGCTTTCTCGACCACATCTGTCCAGGGGGATGCCATTCAGCAGGCCAGATTGGACGATTGTAACAACAGACGCCAGCCTGCTAGGTTGGGGCGCTGTCTGGAATTCCCTGAAGGCTCAGGGATCTTGGATTCAGGAGGAGAGTCTCCTGCCAATAAACATTCTGGAATTGAGAGCAGTTCTCAATGCCCTTCTGGCTTGGCCCCAGTTAACAACGCGGGGGTTCATCAGGTTTCAGTCGGACAACATCACGACTGTAGCTTACATCAACCATCAAGGAGGGACAAGAAGCTCCCTAGCGATGATGGAAGTATCAAAGATAATTCGCTGGGCAGAGTCTCACTCTTGCCACCTGTCAGCAATCCACATCCCGGGAGTGGAGAACTGGGAGGCGGATTTCCTAAGTCGTCAGACTTTTCATCCGGGGGAGTGGGAACTTCATCCGGAAGTCTTTGCCCAAATACTTCGACGTTGGGGCAAACCAGAAATAGATCTCATGGCATCTCGACAGAACGCCAAGCTTCCTTGTTACGGGTCCAGATCCAGGGATCCGGGAGCGGCCCTGGTGGATGCTTTGACGGCACCTTGGACCTTCGGGAAGGCTTATGTGTTCCCACCCTTCCCAATGCTTCCTCGATTGATTGCCAGGATCAAACAGGAGAAAGCATCAGTGATTCTATTAGCGCCTGCGTGGCCACGCAGGACCTGGTATGCAGATCTAGTGGACATGTCATCCTGTCCACCTTGGTCTCTGCCTCTGAGACAGGACCTTCTGGTTCAGGGTCCCTTCAAACATCAAAATCTAATTTCTCTGAAGCTGACTGCCTGGAAATTGAACGCTTGATTTTATCAAAACGTGGATTTTCTGAGTCAGTAATTGATACCTTAATACAGGCTAGGAAGCCTGTTACCAGAAAGATTTACCATAAAATATGGCGTAAATACCTATATTGGTGCGAATCCAAAGGTTACTCTTGGAGTAAGGTTAGGATTCCTAGGATATTGTCTTTTCTACAAGAAGGTTTAGAAAAGGGTTTATCCGCCAGTTCCTTAAAGGGACAGATCTCAGCTCTGTCCATTCTGTTACACAAACGTCTGTCAGAAGTTCCAGACGTTCAGGCTTTTTGTCAGGCTTTGGCCAGGATTAAGCCTGTGTTTAAAACTGTTGCTCCGCCATGGAGTTTAAACCTAGTTCTTAACGTTTTACAGGGTGTTCCGTTTGAACCCCTTCATTCCATTGATATAAAATTGTTATCTTGGAAAGTTCTGTTCTTAATGGCTATTTCCTCGGCTCGTAGAGTCTCTGAGTTATCAGCCTTACATTGTGATTCTCCTTATCTGATTTTTCACTCGGATAAGGTAGTTCTGCGTACTAAACCTGGGTTCTTACCTAAGGTAGTCACTAACAGGAATATCAATCAAGAGATTGTTGTTCCATCCTTGTGTCCAAATCCTTCTTCAAAGAAGGAACGTCTTCTGCACAACCTGGATGTAGTTCGTGCCCTAAAATTCTATTTACAGGCAACTAAAGACTTTCGACAAACGTCTTCCCTGTTTGTCGTTTATTCTGGTCAGAGGAGAGGTCAAAAAGCTTCTGCTACCTCTCTCTCTTTTTGGCTTCGTAGCATAATACGTTTAGCTTATGAGACTGCTGGACAGCAGCCTCCTGAAAGAATTACAGCTCATTCCACTAGAGCTGTGGCTTCCACTTGGGCCTTTAAGAATGAGGCCTCTGTTGAACAGATTTGCAAGGCTGCAACTTGGTCTTCGCTTCATACTTTTTCCAAATTTTTACAAATTTGACACTTTTGCTTCTTCGGAGGCTATTTTTGGGAGAAAGGTTCTTCAGGCAGTGGTTCCTTCTGTATAAAGATCCTGCCTGTCCCTCCCGTCATCCGTGTACTTTTGCTTTGGTATTGGTATCCCAGAAGTAATGATGACCCGTGGACTGATCACACTTAACAGGAGAAAACATAATTTATGCTTACCTGATAAATTCCTTTCTCCTGTAGTGTGATCAGTCCACGGCCCACCCTGTTTTTTATGGCAGGTCTAAATTTTTATATTATTCTCCAGTCACCACTGCACCCTTTAGCTTCTCCTTTCTCGTTGGTTCTTGGTCGAATGACTGGGTGTGACGTAGAGGGGAGGAGCTATATAGCAGCTCTGCTGGGTGATCCTCTTGCACTTCCTGTTGGGGAGGAGTTAATATCCCAGAAGTAATGATGACCCGTGGACTGATCACACTACAGGAGAAAGGAATTTATCAGGTAAGCATAAATTATGTTTTTGTGGTGTATTCTGGGAAGTGCAGGGGGCAGATGGCCTCTGCTACTTCTTTGTCCTTTGGGTTGAGGAGTTTTATTTGCTTGGCTTACGAGACAGCGGGACATAAGCCTCCTCAGAGGATCACGGCTCATTCAACTAGTGCTGTGGCTTCGTCTTGGGCCTTCAAGAATGAGGCCTCTATGGAACAAATTTGTAAGGCGACTACCTGGTCCTTCTTACACACTTTTACAAAGTTTTACAAATTTGATGTTTTTGCTTCTGCGGAAGCTACTTTTGGGGGAGAGGTTTTTCAGGCTGTGGTGCCCTCAGATTAGGGTCTGCCTTTTCCCTTTTCATTCAGTGTCCTCTAGAGCTTGGGTATATGTTCCCAACAGTAATGAATTAAGCCGTGGACTCTCCTCCCCTTTAGATGGAAAACATAAATTATGCTTACCTGATAATTTCATTTCCATCGAGGGGAGGAGAGTCCACGGCTCCCGCCCGTATCTTCGATGGGCGGACCTAAATTTAATGTATCTTCTGGGACCTTTTATACCCTGATATTTCTCCTACTGTTCCTTGTTCCCTCGGCAGAATGACTGGGGGATGAGGGGAGTGGGGGAGGTATTTAAGCTTTTGGCTGGGGTGTCTTTGCCGCCTCCTGGTGGCCAGGTTCTTAATTCCCAACAGTAATGAATGAAGCCTTGGACTCTCCTCCCCTCGATGGAAATGAAATTATCAGGTAAGCATAATTTTATGTTTTTTATCTCTCCCTTTTAAGGGTAAAATTCTGTTTGAGCCAGACCTGGTCCCTGGACGCTATTATTTCCACAGTTACTGATGTGAATTAAGCCTTCTTTCCGCAGGATAAAACATCCAAGTGTAAGACTAAACCTTTGGGCCACGCTCGTTCCTTTTGCCAGTTCAGATTCCAAAATTCCAGCTCTACTTCTCATGCAGCAAGTTCACCCAAATTTGTATGGCACCCAGTTCAACCTAGTTTAAGCCTAAGCAGTCTAAGAAGCCTTCCTCTGCTTCCAAGTCAGCGTGACGGTGTGTGCCCCTTGCCAGGAAACATTTATGTGGGGAGCAGCCCAGAGGCAGAACTTTGTTTCACTTTCTGCATTAAAATTTTTATTTTTTTAGTGAAAAATGTAGGCAGTTACACTAATGTACAAGCTCAATTGCAATGTGTTGATTGACTAGAGAATGAAGCAATTTTTAAAGTTGTTTAGTATGGTGCAACAGTTGTTGAAAGTTGCATTCCAAAGTAGCTGCAGAGAAAAAAAATAGAAATTTTGTTACATTTTTAAAATGTCTCTTATATAAATTTGTGTCCTTTGCTCATGGTCTAACAACATATAGGTAAAAATGTTCCAATGCGGGTACCGGTAGTGCAGAGACATCGTTAAGCTGCGCCTACAATTTCCAAGCTATGTGCGTGTGGGGACGTGGGGCTTGTGTTAATCCTATCTGTCCAGTTTGAGCTGGAAATCAGGAGGTGGATGCCTGGTGTCGCGTGACTGAATGATGCCTCATACTGGTACTGGAAGTGAAGAGGTAGGAGGGTGGGAGTTTGGGGGCAGGCAGAGCACAGAGGTCATAAAAAACGTTTTGCTGCATGGCTCGGGGCTGCATGTGACATCATAGTGAGTGAGTCAGTGACATAGCAAGGCCCAATGGAGGCACTGATATAATCTAGTGGCAACTTTAACTTAGCATGTGATAGCGAGGTGGCATTCAGTCAGTTTCCAGGGTATTCAAAATCATTTCTAAAAAATACTGAATCCATTTCAAAACTTTGAACAGGTGTCTAAGGGGCCCTACCTTAAATATAAAATAATTCAAACTATTCTTCCTCTAGTGTAGGGGGATACGTTTATGTTCGCAATAGACTTGGATGCCTACCTTCACATTCCAATTCACCTTGATCATGTGAAGTTTCTTTCTGGACAAACTTTTTTTTTTTAAACTAGCTTTCTCCAACATAGGTGTGTCCGGTCCACGGCGTCATCCTTACTTGTGGGATATTCTCTTCCCCAACAGGAAATGGCAAAGAGCCCAGCAAAGCTGGTCACATGATCCCTCCTAGGCTCCGCCTTCCCCAGTCATTCTCTTTGCCGTTGCACAGGCAACATCTCCACGGAGATGGCTTAGAGTTTTTTGGTGTTTAAATGTAGTTTTTATTCTTCAATCAAGAGTTTGTTATTTTAAAATAGTGCTGGTATGTACTATTTACTCTGAAACAGAAAAGAGATGAAGATTTCTGTTTGTAAGAGGAAAATGATTTTAGCAACCGTTACTAAAATCCATGGCTGTTTCCACACAGGACTGTTGAGAGGAATTAACTTCAGTTGGGGGAAACAGTGAGCAGACTTTTGCTGCTTGAGGTATGACACATTTCTAACAAGACTTGGTAATGCTGGAAGCTGTCATTTTCCCTATGGGATCCGGTAAGCCATTTTTATTAAATAAGAATAAAGGGCTTCACAAGGGCTTTAAAGACTGGTAGACATTTTTCTGGGCTAAAACGATTGATTTATAAGCATTTTTAATAGTTTATAGCTTTGAGGGCCTTCTCTAATCATAGGCAGAGCCTCATTTTCGCGCCACTAATGCGCAGTTGTTTTTGAGAAGCAAGGCATGCAGATGCATGTGTGAGGAGCTCAGATACATAGAAAAAGCTTACTGAAGGCGTCATTTGGTATCGTATTCCCCTCTGGGCTTGGTTGGGTCTCAGCAAAGCAGATTCCAGGGACTGTATAGTGGTTAAATATAAAAACGGCTCCGGTTCCGTTATTTTAAGAGTTAAAGCTTTCAAATTTGGTGTGCAATACTTTTAAGGCTTTAAGACACTGTTGTGAAATTTTGGTGAATTTTGAACAATTCCTTCATACTTTTTCACATATTCAGTAATAAAGTGTGTTCAGTTTAAAATTTAAAGTGACAGTAACGGTTTTATTTTAAAACGTTTTTTGTACTTTGTTATCAAGTTTATGCCTGTTTAACATGTCTGAACTATCAGATAGACTATGTTCTGTATGTGAGGAAGCCAAGGTTCCTTCTCATTTAAATAGATGTGATGTATGTGACAAACAATTTAGAGAAAATGATGCCCAAGATGATTCCTCAAGTGAGGGGAGTAAGCATGGTACTGCATCATCCCCTCCTTCGTCTACGCCAGTCTTGCCCACACAGGAGGCCCCTAGTACATCTAGTGCGCCAATACTCCTTACTATGCAACAATTAACGGCTGTAATGGATAATTCTATCAAAAACATTTTAGCCAAAATGCCCACTTATCAGCGAAAGCGCGACTGCTCTGTTTTAGAAAATACTGAAGAGCATGAGGACGCTGATGATAATGGTTCTGACATGCCCCTACACCAGTCTGAGGGGGCCAGGGAGGTTTTGTCTGAGGGAGAAATTTCAGATTCAGGGAAAATTTCTCAACAAGCTGAACCTGATGTGATTACATTCAAATTTAAAATGGAACATCTCCGCGCTCTGCTTAAGGAGGTGTTGTCTACTCTGGATGATTGTGACAATTTGGTCATTCCAGAGAAATTATGTAAGATGGACAAGTTCCTAGAGGTCCCGGGGCCCCCCGAAGCTTTTCCTATACCCAAGCGGGTGGCGGACATTGTAAACAAAGAATGGGAAAGGCCCGGCATACCTTTTGTCCCTCCCCCTATATTTAAGAAATTGTTTCCTATGGTCGACCCCAGAAAGGACTTGTGGCAGACAGTCCCCAAGGTCGAGGGGGCGGTTTCTACTCTAAACAAACGCACTACTATCCCTATAGAAGATAGTTGTGCTTTCAAAGATCCTATGGATAAAAAATTAGAGGGTTTGCTTAAAAAGATGTTTGTTCAGCAAGGTTACCTTCTACAACCAATTTCATGCATTGTTCCTGTCACTACAGCAGCGTGTTTCTGGTTCGATGAACTAGAAAAGTCGCTCGATAAAGATTCTTCTTATGAGGAGATTATGGACAGAGTTCACGCTCTTAAATTGGCTAACTCTTTTACTTTAGACGCCACTTTGCAATTAGCTAGATTAGCGGCGAAAAATTCAGGGTTTGCTATTGTGGCGCGCAGAGCGCTTTGGCTAAAATCTTGGTCAGCGGATGCGTCTTCCAAGAACAAATTGCTTAACATACCTTTCAAGGGGAAAACGCTGTTTGGCCCTGACTTGAAAGAGATTATTTCAGATATCACTGGGGGTAAGGGCCGCGCCCTTCCTCAGGATAGGTCTTTCAAGGCTAAAAATAAACCAAATTTTCGTCCCTTTCGCAGAAACGGACCAGCCTCAAGTTCTACATCCTCTAAGCAAGAGGGTAATACTTCTCAAACCAAGCCAGCCTGGAGGCCAATGCAAGGCTGGAACAAAGGTAAGCAGGCTAAGAAACCTGCCACTGCTACCAAGACAGCATGAGATGTTGGCCCCCGATCCGGGACCGGATCTGGTGGGGGGCAGACTTTCTCTCTTCGCTCAGGCTTGGGCAAGAGATGTTCTGGATCCTTGGGCGCTAGAAATAGTCTCCCAAGGTTATCTTCTGGAATTCAAGGAGCTACCCCCAAGGGGGAGGTTCCACAGGTCTCAATTGTCTTCAGACCACATAAAAAGACAGGCATTCTTACATTGTGTAGAAGACCTGTTAAAAATGGGAGTGATTCATCCGGTTCCATTAGGAGAACAAGGGATGGGATTCTACTCCAATCTGTTCATAGTTCCCAAAAAAGAGGGAACATTCAGACCAATCTTAGATCTCAAGATCCTAAACAAATTTCTCAAGGATCCATCGTTCAAAATGGAAACCATTCGGACAATTCTTCCTACCATCCAGGAAGGTCAATTCATGACCACGGTGGATTTAAAGGATGCGTATCTACATATTCCTATCCACAAGGAACATCATCGGTTCCTAAGGTTCGCCTTTCTGGACAAGCATTACCAGTTTGTGGCACTTCCATTCGGATTAGCCACTGCTCCAAGAATTTTCACAAAGGTACTAGGGTCCCTTCTAGCGGTGCTAAGACCAAGGGGCATTGCAGTAGTACCTTACTTGGACGACATACTGATTCAAGCGTCGTCTCTACCACAAGCAAAGGCTCATACGGACATTGTCCTGGCCTTTCTCAGATCTCACGGGTGGAAAGTGAACGTAGAAAAAAGTTCTCTATCTCCGTCAACAAGAGTTCCCTTCTTGGGAACAATAATAGACTCCTTAGAAATGAGGATTTTTCTGACAGAGGCCAGAAAATCAAAACTTCTAAGCTCTTGTCAAGTACTTCATTCTGTTCTTCTTCCTTCCATAGCGCAGTGCATGGAAGTAATAGGTTTGATGGTCGCGGCAATGGACATAGTTCCTTTTGCGCGAATTCATCTAAGACCATTACAACTGTGCATGCTCAGTCAGTGGAATGGGGATTATACAGACTTGTCTCCGACGATACAAGTAGATCAGAGGACCAGAGATTCACTCCGTTGGTGGCTGACCCTGGACAACCTGTCACAAGGGATGAGCTTCCGCAGACCAGAGTGGGTCATTGTCACGACCGACGCCAGTCTGGTGGGCTGGGGCGCGGTCTGGGAACCCCTGAAAGCTCAGGGTCTTTGGTCTCGGGAAGAATCTCTTCTCCCGATAAATATTCTGGAACTGAGAGCGATATTCAATGCTCTCAAGGCTTGGCCTCAGCTAGCAAAGGCCAAATTCATACGGTTTCAATCAGACAACATGACGACTGTTGCGTATATCAACCATCAGGGGGGAACAAGGAGTTCCCTGGCGATGGAAGAAGTGACCAAAATAATTCAATGGGCGGAGACTCACTCCTGCCACTTGTCTGCAATCCACATCCCAGGAGTGGAAAATTGGGAAGCGGATTTTCTGAGTCGTCAGACATTTCATCCGGGGGAGTGGGAACTCCATCCGGAAATCTTTGCCCAAATAATTCAATTGTGGGGCATTCCAGACATGGATCTGATGGCGTCTCGTCAGAACTTCAAGGTTCCTTGCTACGGGTCCAGATCCAGGGATCCCAAGGCGACTCTAGTGGATGCACTAGTAGCACCTTGGAGCTTCAACCTAACTTATGTGTTCCCACCGTTTCCTCTCATTCCCAGGCTGGTAGCCAGGATCAAACAGGAGAGGGTATCGGTGATCTTGATAGCTCCTGCGTGGCCACGCAGGACTTGGTATGCAGATCTGGTGAATATGTCATCGGCTCCACCATGGAAGCTACCTTTGAGACAGGACCTTCTTGTTCAAGGTCCGTTCGAACATCCGAATCTGGCCTCACTCCAACTGACTGCTTGGAGATTGAACGCTTGATTTTATCAAAGCGAGGGTTCTCAGATTCTGTCATTGATACTCTTGTTCAGGCCAGAAAGCCTGTAACTAGAAAAATCTACCATAAAATATGGAAAAAATATATCTGTTGGTGTGAATCTAAAGGATTCCCATGGAACAAGATAAAAATTCCTAAGATTCTATCCTTTCTTCAAGAAGGTTTGGAGAAAGGATTATCTGCAAGTTCTTTGAAGGGACAGATTTCTGCTTTATCTGTTTTACTTCACAAAAAGCTGGCGGCTGTGCCAGATGTTCAAGCTTTTGTTCAGGCTCTGGTTAGAATCAAGCCTGTTTACAAACCTTTGACTCCTCCTTGGAGTCTCAATTTAGTTCTTTCAGTTCTTCAGGGGGTTCCGTTTGAACCCCTACATTCCGTTGATATCAAGTTATTATCTTGGAAAGTTTTGTTTTTGGTTGCAATTTCTTCTGCTAGAAGAGTTTCAGAGTTATCTGCTATGCAGTGTTCTCCTCCTTATCTGGTGTCCCATGCAGATAAGGTGGTTTTGCGTACTAAACCTGGTTTTCTTCCGAAAGTTGTTTCTAACAAAAATATTAACCAGGAGATAGTCGTGCCTTCTTTGTGTCCGAATCCAGTTTCAAAGAAGGAACGTTTGTTGCACAATTTGGATGTAGTTCGTGCTCTAAAATTCTATTTAGAGGCTACAAAGGATTTCAGACAAACATCTTCCTTGTTTGTTGTTTATTCTGGTAAAAGGAGAGGTCAAAAAGCAACTTCTACCTCTCTCTCTTTTTGGCTTAAAAGCATCATCCGATTGGCTTATGAGACTGCCGGACGGCAGCCTCCTGAAAGAATCACAGCTCATTCCACTAGGGCTGTGGCTTCCACATGGGCCTTCAAGAACGAGGCTTCTGTTGATCAGATATGTAAGGCAGCGACTTGGTCTTCACTGCACACTTTTACCAAATTTTACAAATTTGATACTTTTGCTTCTTCTGAGGCTATTTTTGGGAGAAAGGTTTTGCAAGCCGTGGTGCCTTCCATCTAGGTGACCTGATTTGCACCCTCCCATCATCCGTGTCCTAAAGCTTTGGTATTGGTTCCCACAAGTAAGGATGACGCCGTGGACCGGACACACCAATGTTGGAGAAAACAGAATTTATGTTTACCTGATAAATTACTTTCTCCAACGGTGTGTCCGGTCCACGGCCCGCCCTGGTTTTTTAATCAGGTCTGATGATTTATTTTCTCTAGCTACAGTCACCACGGTATCATATGATTTCTCCTATGCAAATATTCCTCCTTTACGTCGGTCGAATGACTGGGGAAGGCGGAGCCTAGGAGGGATCATGTGACCAGCTTTGCTGGGCTCTTTGCCATTTCCTGTTGGGGAAGAGAATATCCCACAAGTAAGGATGACGCCGTGGACCGGACACACCGTTGGAGAAAGTAATTTATCAGGTAAACATAAATTCTGTTTTTTTGAGACAATTAAAGTACAGGAAAATTAAAGTGTGATTATACCATAACATTTGTACAACAGGCAAAAAAGCTGGAAAATTAAATAATAGGAATAACAATTACAGATTATCCACAAGGATCAGTTAAACTTTCACATGTTCCATAACACTTTCTGGGTAAACATTATTGATTTATGGCTCTGACTTTTGGTTTGGCCATGGTTTACCAAGGCGTTAGGAGCCTTGATGATGGTGGTTCAGTCTCACGCCATTGCAGTGGGGCCCTACTTGGATGACATCCTGGTTCTGGTAAATTCCTTGCAAGAGGCAATAAAACACAGATGAATTATTGTTGCTACTTCACAACCATAAAGTGTGCACAAATGTTCGCAAGAGCTCTCTTGCCCTTCAAACTGTCCTATCTGTAGGTAATTTTGAAATAAAATTACGTTTTAAACTAGGCAGTTAAACTAAAGCACCAGCTTAATTGCAGTCTGATGGTTAATTGTAGAATAAAGCAATTTTGAAAGGGATAGTAAAGTCCAAATTAAACTTTCATGTTTTAGATAGGGCATGTTGTTTTAAACAACTTTCTAATTTACTTCTATCATCAAATTTGCTTTGTTCTCTTGTTATTCTTAGTTGAAGGCTAATACTAGGTATGCTCATATTCTAATTTTCTAAGCCCTTGAAGGCCGCCTCTAATTTGAATGCATTTGACAGTTTTTCACAGCTAGAGGGCGTTAGCTCATGTGTTTCATATAGATAACACTGTGCTCATGCACGTGAAGTTATTTAAGAGTCAGCACTATTTGCGTGAAATGCAAGTCTGTCAAAAGATCTGAGATAAGGAGGCAGTCTGCAGAAGCTTAGATACAAGGTAATTACAGAGGTAAAAAGTATATTAATATAACAGTGTTGCTTATGAAAAACTGGGGAATGGTAAATAAAGGGATTATCTATTTTTTTAAACAATAACATTTTTGGTGTTTACTATCCCTTTAAGTTTTATGATATATTGCAGCAATTGCAAATTGCATTGCAAGTAGCTGCATAGAAAAAATAACTTATGTTTTTAAAATGTCTCTTGAATAAATGTGTTTCCTTTGCTCTTGGTCTAACATTACATAATTGTAAGGTAAAAATATAGTAATAAAAAAAGGTTCATTGCTCACAAGATCGTTTACATTCAGGAGTCGCAGTTTTGCAGACCAGGAAAGGCTAGGGGGCGGGGTTGAAAACTCACCTGAGAGCCAATCAACAATCAGTGTGCTGTCACTTAGTAACCCTGCTCCGTATTCGACTGTTCTCTTCAAACAGTGCTTTGCTCTGGCTGCAGTGTGTTAAAGAGAACAGCATGATGTGGAGCAGCTCTGCAAAGTGAAAGCACAGTTCCTGTATGAGTCCCTTTCTTTCTGCAGATATGCTGTATTTTCTGTGATGGCTTCTCAGATCACAGCATGTTCTGCATTGGGGATTCATCATAGACGTGGTCTGCATAGTTAGAGATTTGGAGTTGATAGTTGCTTTTTATTAGTTCTTCACTAAGATTTGAGATCATTGTCTCTAGTAGCTGTTTTCTTTTCCATGCATACTTGAATATGAAACCCAATTTTTTTCTTTCACAATTCAACTAGAGCAGGCAATTTTAAGCAACTTTCTAATTTACTTATGTTATCTATTTTTCTTCATTCTCTTGGTATGTTTATTTAAAAGCAGGAACGTAAGCTTAGGAGCCGGACCATTTTTGGTTCAGCACCTGGGTAGCGCTTGCTGATTGGTGGCTAAATGGCCCAGGGTGCTTAACTAAAAGTGGGCAGGCTCCTAAGCTTACATTCCTGCGTTTACATATAAAGATACCAAGAGAACGGAGAACGAAGAAAAATAATAGGAGTAAATTAGAAAGTTGCTTAAAATTGAATGTTCTGCCTGAATCATGAAAGCAAACATTTGTGTTTAGTATCCCTTTAACACAATATTTTATCAGTTTGCATCTTTATTGCATCTTTTGGAAGGAATATTTAGCAGACTGTCATTCCTAAGACCTGGGGGTGCTTTTGCCTTATCCTCTCCTTTTGTAGGATTAAAAACTCCTTTAGTACCTAAAAATGTTATTGCCCCTAGAATGTGATGTAGACTTTAAAGGTACATGAAACTCAGAAATGTTTCTTTCACGATTTAGATAAAACCTAGTTTTATTTTTATTTTTTATTTTTTTTTATTTTTTTAAATATCTTTATTAAGCATAGCCATTTAAGTAACAGAATAAGTCAAAAATCGAAGAAAATAACATCTGTTAAGCATATATACGTCTCGCAGGACGCTCATAGTCTCCCAGGACCACCATAAGACATTAACATGTCAATACAAAGAAAACAGTTTTTAGACAGTCATGAGAAATGTTAATAAAATTTCTGTATCCAATAGGGACTACATAAATTAATAGAATGGCTAATTTTCAAAATTGAATAGTAAAATAACAAAAAAAACAAAAAAAAAAAACAAAAAAAAAAACAAAAGAAGAAAAAAAAAATAAAAATTAAAATTAGAAGAACAAGATCCACCCCTCCTCCTCATATAACCCAAAGTGCAAGTCACTATCTAAAGTAGTTATTCTCTGTCAAGGTTTATTCCACCAAATTTCTATTTCTAATCCAGGTATCTGAAAATTCACCATGTAGGACTAACTCTGCGAAGCTCACTGAAGCCAGAAAGGGTCTCAGAATCTGTCTCTGCACCGCACTTGGGTATGTCTTAATGACCGGAGCCCAGCCTATTAAGAACTCTTTAATTTTTCTTTCGGATACAAACTGACAATGAAAGGATTCAAAAATAATCTGGGCTTGAATATCCCCTAAAACTTGTGTCAAACTGGGGGGAGTCTTTACAATCCACTTTTTAAAAATATTATACCTAACTGTTAATATAATTGTATTTAGAATCCGCATTCTCTCCCTTCCTCTTATCTCCGGAAGTAACAACACTATATTTTCAAGAGAGAAAGTGGTAGAACTTGCAAAGACCCTGTTATACCAAAATTGGACTTTCAACCATAATTGAGAGATCTTTGGACAGGCCCATAACATGTGGCAAAGGTCGGCCCGGATAAATGCGCAGTGTTCACAACGGAAATTTTTATTAGGAAAATATTTAGCCATTGAGGCCGGAGATAAATATGAATTATTTAGTAGTTTTAAGTGAGATTCTTTCCAATTTGTAGGTATAGGCAATTTCGCCACTCTCGCAAGACTATTACTTATTCCCTCCGGATCTATAGAACTAATATAAGGGTACCAGAACTTAGTCCGTTTGTCTTCCTCCAGTATGCCTTGCTTAGTCAACATAATATCATAGATTAATGAAATTGATGAATCACCATGAATGAATTTCCTAATACAGGTCTTAAGTTCGGTCCAATCAGCTCTCTCACCAGTATGCCAATTCTGGGCATTAACAAAATGTCGAATCTGAAAATAAGCAAACCGCTGCAGCCTGGGAAGGGAAAATTGTTCCCTAATTGTTTCCCAGGGAAACATCAGTAGGTTGTCATCGAGTAGTTGATGAACATATTCTAATCCTTTGGCCTGCCATTCAAAGAAGCATTTCTGGTCTAAGCCGGGAAGGAACTGGGGATTCCCCCTGATTGGTAAGTAATCCGAAAAAGAGGAATCAATTTTGAGCAGTTTACAAAGTCTATACCAAGCAATAATAATATTCCTAAACGAGCTTAATGCCGATACCTCTGGCGAGAGAGACTGAGGAGTACAATGAATCAGGGCTTTCAGCGACCATGGTTCCACAAAATATGAGTCCAGATCAAAGGAAGTCACTAACTCAGCCCGAGAGATCCAATCAAGGATAATCTTACCCAAAGCGGCATAATTGTAAAGTCTAATATTGGGCAAAGCCAATCCTCCACCAGTGTATTTTTGCGCAAGCCTATTAAGCGATAATCGAGGCTTCTTAGATTTCCATATAAACTTTGAGAACCAGGCTGCCAGTTTCTTCAAATCCTTATTCAGAATCAACAGAGGTAGATTTTGCAGGTAATAAAGAATTTTTGGAAAGATTATGGTTTTAATCAAAGTAACAGAGGCTGTAAGTGATAAAGGAAATGCTGTCCAAATCTTAAGATCCTCTTGGATTTTCTGAAATAACCCACCAAAGTTGGCCTGGTACCACAATTTTGGATTTCTATTGATCTCTAATCCCAAATAACGAACCGTGTCTACTTCATGAAAGATTGTTGCATGTTGGTTTGGACACCGCGTCCCAAGCCACATCAATTCGCTCTTCTCCATATTGATCTTGTAGCCTGCAAATGTACTAAATTGATTAATCACCAATATCACATTTGGGATAGTATCCACAGGTTTATTAAGAAAAAGTAAGATGTCATCTGCATAGAGTAGTATTTTCAGACTCTGACTTCCTAACGGGATCCCTGGCAGGATCTCACGTAACTTAATGGCTAAGGGTTCTAATACTATATTAAAAAGCAGAGGGGAGAGCGGGCAGCCCTGTCTTGTTCCTCTTTGAAGATGGATCTTAGGAGAAATCGTACCATTGACTAATAAATATGAGATAGGGTTCTGATAAATCTTACGAATAAAGTCAGGGAAGTTACCGATAAAACCAAATTTACAAAGAGCTGAAAACATATGTTTCCAAGAGATACAATCAAATGCTTTGACTGCGTCTAAGGTAAGAACCGCTATATTTTTTAAATCAGACCTCTCCCTGCCCTGTTCTGAGTTCCAGATAAAATCAACTAAAGTTGTTAGTTTCCTTATATTCTTAGAAGAACACCGAGAAGGCATGAAACCCACCTGATCTGCATGGATAAGTTTCTCCAGACATAGCACCAATCTACAGGATAGAATAGAAGCAAGTATTTTATAGTCAGCGTTAAGGACTGAAATAGGCCTATAAGAGGCCGGGTCTTCTGGATTTTTCCCTTTTTTGAGAATTAATGAGATATTAGCGGCCGAAAAAATCGAGGAGGGTATATTACCCGCTATGTAATAACTATTATATAGCTTTTCTAATATAGGGACTAATAGCTCAGATAGAGTTTTATAGAATTCTATAGGTAATCCGTCAGGACCTGCTGCCTTATTCAATTTTGCCCTAGATATTGCACTACTAATCTCTTCGGCTGAAATTGGGGCATTCAACATATCTAGCTCGTCAAGTTGAATTTTGGGTACCGAGATCGAGGACCAGAAGTTTGTTTCATTGTCATGATTAACCTCTCCTTCTGCATATAAGGATCGGTAAAAATCATGAAAAATTCCTGCGATTTCAGCTGTGTCTGATGTACATTTGCCCCTGTGCTGTATCACAGGGATAAGATTTTTATTTTTCTTAGCTTTAACTAATCTTGCGAGACTTTTAGCTGAGCTGCCATGAATGCTCTTAAATCGAAGATTGATTTTTAACTCTTCTTCCTGATGTTTTTGATGCAATACGGAATCTCTCTCTTTCTTGGCAATTACATATAAATTCCAGTTATTCCTAGTACGCTGACACCGATAGTTCCTAAAAGCATTCCTTACCTGGTTAGATAATTGGACATCTCTGGCCCTTATTTTTTTATTCCTAGCATACAAGAATCCCTTAATTTCACCCCGTAAAACCGCTTTACCGGCTTCCCAAAAAGTTTGAATTTTATGCTGATAGGCTGAATTAAACCCTGAGTATTCCTCCCATTTTTCTTTCATCCAACCGGTAAATCTAGGATCATTAGATAAAAACCTGGGATAAAATAGTCTAGGGCTCCTAGCGCCAATCCTGTCTTGCGAGAGCAGCGAAACTGAAATTATTGCATGATCTGAAATCATAATCTCTCCAATCTCGGCCTCCAGACTACCACTAGAGGAAGAGACTGAAATCAAGAACAAATCTATGCGGGAAAATGTTCTATGGGCCTTGGATTCACAGGTAAAATTTTGTAAATCCGGATTCAACCTGCGCCACACATCATGTACCTGTAACTTCTGACAAAATTTCAAGAAATATTTTGAACTTCTCTTATTCTCCGACATATTTTTAGATGAAAGTCTATCAATTTCCGGATATAAGGTCATATTAAAATCCCCACCAATTATTAAGTTCTCTTTGACATACGGAAATAACTTAATTTTAATTTTATCCCAAAATTCAGGATTGAATTTATTGGGGCCATAAATATTACACAAAATAAATTTGGTCTTATTTATACAGATGTGTAAAATAATAAATCTGGCTTCAGGGTCTATCTGAACCTAGTTTTAAACAACTTTCCAATTTACTTCTGTAATTTAGTTTGCATCATTCTCTTTGAATCCTTTGTTGAAAAGGATACCTAGATAGGCTCAGGAGCAGCGATGCACTACTGGGATCAAGCTGTTTATTACTGACTGCATATATATAACATCTTATTGCTCACCTGATGTGTTCAGCTAGCTCACAGTAGTGCAATGCTGCTCCTTCAAAAAATGATACCTAGAGAATGAAGCAAATTTGATATTAGAAATAAATTGGAAAGTTGTTTAAAATTGTTTGCTCTATCTCAATCATGAAAGAAAAATGTTGAGTTGCATGTCATAGAAGTTTTAAAGGAGGCGTGGAACTGAAGCCCCTTTAGTCTGTTCATATTTCTATCTGAAGTGTAAGCTTAATTTATTCTCAGACGAGCCTTATCCATATTCAAGGCATTCTTTATTTCCCTTACTGTATTTGTCCCTACCACCACTTTGAAAGTCTATTTTATCAATCAGATAGTCCAGTGTTCTCCCCAGAACCTATTTAGCGGGTGCACCATGCGCTGATTTTACTGACCACCCGGCTAAAATTATAGCCAGTAATAAAAATGTTCATTTTTATTGCACAAATTATCATTAAATACATTTATGTTAAATTATGCAATCTGTGGAGAACACTGTACTCTGTGCTCTTACAAATGACTTCTGTACTTATTAACTATTTTTGTTTGATATCGCCTCCTTTTCTTCTCTTCTGTAAAGTATTCAGATTACGGTCATGGTCTCTTTCCTTATAAGTTTTATATATGGCAACATATCACGACCCACCTTGGAACCTTACTTTCTAACTTTAGAGTTTGATTAATTTTGCCTAGACTCTGCAGCCAGCAAAGACTAAACAATTCAGTGTTCTCCAAAGAAAGTTTTGCTAGACGGATGGCATAATGAAGTATCCCTTGTGGGGGTAGATTAATACTTTGCTATTTTATGTTGTTTATACATGTTACTTAAAGGGACAGTCTAGGCCAAAATAAACTTTCATGATTCAGATAGAGCATGTAATTTTAAACAGTTTTCCAATTTACTTTTATCACCAATTTTGCTTTGTTCGCTTGGTGTTTTTAGTTGAAAGCTTAAAGGGACACTGTACCCAAAATTTTTCTTGCGTGATTCAGATTGAGCATGAAATTTTAAGCAACTTTCTAATTTACTCCTATTATCAAATTTTCTTCATTCTCTTGGTATCTTGATTTGAAATGCAAGAATGTAAGTTTAGATGCCGGTCCATTTTTGGTGAACAACCTGGGTTGTCCTTGCTGATTGGTGGATAAATTCATCCACCAATAAAAAAGTGCTGTCCATAGTACTGAAACCATAAAAAAGCTTAGATGCCTTCTTTTTCAAATAATGATAGCAAGAGAACGAAGAAAAATTGATAATAGGAGTAAATTAGAAAGTTGCTTAAAATTGCATGCTCTTTCTGAATTACAAAAGAAAAAATTTGGGTTCAGTGTCCCTTTAACCTAGGAGGTTCATATGCTAATTTCTTAGACCTTGAAGGCCACCTCTTTTCAGAATGCATTTTAACAGTTTTTCACCACTAGAGGGTGTTAGTTCACGTGTTTCATATAGATAACACTGTGCTCGTGCACGTGAAGTTATCTGGGAGCAGGCACTGATTGGCTAAACTGCAAGTCTGTCAAAAGAACTGAAAAAGAACTGAAAAAGAACTGAAATAAAGGGGCAGTTTACAGAGGCTTAGATACAAGATAATCACAGAGGTTAAAAGTATATTAATATAACTGTTGGTTATGCAGAACTGGGGAATAGGTAATAAAGGGATTATCTATCTTTTAAAACAATAGAAATTCTGGTGTAGACTGTCCCTTTAAGCTATCTAAAAGCACAAATTATTTGTATCATTTATCATAAATTGATTTAATGATAATGTGTGCAATAAACATGGGGGGGGAAGCTATTGGCTCATTTTAGCCAGGTAGTCTGTAAAATCAGCTGGGTGGTGTGCCCATTAAATAGTTCCTGGTGAGAACAATTTTTTGTATGTAGGTTGGAGGAGCAAAGTGTGACCAGGGATTGCATTTCAGCATGCAATACATAATAAACTGAATCCCTCTGATACATGAGGAATTATGTGATAGTATAACATCACAAATTTGGTGGTGATTGTTGAATTTTTTTTACTTTATTTCACAGATGAAAAGTCATTATACTGTGCATTAAACTCCCCTTTTAATTTGTTCCCAATGATCCATTCTTCCTGCTGGAGTGTATTAAATTATTTACATATATGTCCTTTACCTTTTATATAGGCATTTGAAATAGCCTGTGGTATCCCTTTCTGTACTTAAAGTTTCTATACATAAAGGGACTGTTTATTCAAAATTAAACTTTCATGATTCAGATAGAGAATGCAATTTTAAACAACTTTCCAATTCACTTTTATAATCAAATTTGCTTAGTTTTATTTGTATTCTTTGTTGAAAGATTAACCTAGGTAGGCTGATATGCTAATTTCTAAAACCTTGAAGGCCGCCCCTTATTTTAATGCATTTGGCAGTTTTTCACAGCTAGAGGGCTTAAAGGGACACTGAACCCAATTTTTTTTTTCTTTCGTGATTCAGATAGAGAATGCAATTTTAAACAACTTTCCAATTCACTTTTATAATCAAATTTGCTTAGTTTTATTTGTATTCTTTGTTGAAAGATTAACCTAGGTAGGCTGATATGCTAATTTCTAAAACCTTGAAGGCCGCCCCTTATTTTAATGCATTTGGCAGTTTTTCACAGCTAGAGGGCTTAAAGGGACACTGAACCCAATTTTTTTTTCTTTCGTGATTCAGATAGAGCATGCAATTTTAAGCAACTTTCTAATTTACACCTATTATCAATTTTTCTTCGTTCTCTTGCTTTCTTTATTTGAAAAGGAAGGCATCTAGGCTATTTTTCTGGTTCAGAACCATGGAAAGCACTTGTTTATTGGTAGGTGAATTTACCCACCAATCAGCAAGAACAAACCAGTTTGTTCACCAAAAATGAGCCGGCATCTAAACTTACATTCTTGCATTTCAAATAAAGATACCAAGAGAATGAAGACATTTTGATAATAGGAGTCAATTAGAAAGTTGCTTAAAATTGCATGCTCTATCTGAATCACAAAAGAAAAAATTTGGGTTCAGTGTCCCTTTAAGTTTGTGTGCCATACAGATAACATTGTGACCACACCCATGGATTTTCAAGTGAGAGTGCAGTGATTGGCTAAATGCAGGTCTGTCAAAAGAACTAAAATAAGGGGGCAGTCTGCAAAGGCTTAGATACAAGGTAATCACAGAGGGAGAAAGTATTTTAATATAACCGTGTTGGTTATGCAAAACAGGGGAATGGGTAATAAAGGGATTATCTATCTTTTTAAACAATAACAATTCTAGAGTAGACTGTCCCTTTAAGTATAGGCTATAGAAAAGCTGTGTAAACATAACCAGCAGAAGAAATTACACTCCCAGTGGGAGTTAGGAGAGATAATTAATTTCTGATTGTTCTCTCTATTGGGATTTGGTATACAACCATATATAAGATAATGAAGCCTTTGTGTGTACAGACAGTAATAAAATAATGAGACTGATTTGCCTGCAAACTCAACCCATTTTGATGGGTTGTGGTGTCAAAGATCACAAGTGGTTATTTCATATAAAACATTAACTGAAAGAAGCAATTTCTCATACATTTTTATACTCTGCAGCTGGTATAACAAGTCATTGAAAAAACAATTTGTACAGTCTACTGTCCCTTTTAAAAAAGCAGTGGCAAGTAAGTGGCCACCTATAGGGTTACCTCTAAAAACAAGTGTTTTCTTCCCCACTCCCCTTACCATTTAAAGGGACATTAAACAGCTAGGCACACTTACAAACGCACTGTTACTACTCACCATGGTATTGTTTTTTGTCCTATATCTGCAGCTGTCTTCAAAGCTAATTTTAACCCTTTTTTGGTAAGGGTTCCACATTTTCCTATTGGGAGCCACCATCTTGGAGCTTAGGTATCTTTGAACTCTCTGACACAAAAAGGTGCTTTTTGACAGCAGTATTGTGCACTTCATGTTAGCATGCAGGATACCATGTGTGAGCTTTGGTTGCATTGCTCTCTCTTACTCATGTGGCCTTTTTTTATGATTGTTTTGTAACTTTTAAACTTAAACTTCCTGCTGAGTATTGTGTAAGATAACCTGAAGCATAAGATACTGTTAAAGGGATAGTCTAGTCAAAAATAATTTTTCATGATTCGGATAGAGCATGCAATTTTAAGCATCTTTCTAATTTACTCCTATTATCAATTTTTTTTCCGTTCTCTTGGTATCTTTATTTTAAAAAGCTTAGAAGCTGGCCCATTTTTGGTTCAGCACCTGGGTAGCGCTTGCTGATTGGATGGCTTCATTTATACACCATTTAGCAAGCGCTACCCAGGTGCTGAAACAAAAATGGTCTGCCTTCTAAGCTTACATTCCAGGTTTTTAAAATAAAGATACCAAGAGAACGAAGAAAATTGATAATAGGAGTAAATTAGAAAGTTGCTGAAAATTGCATGCTCTATCTGAATCATGAAAGTTTAATTTTGACTATACTATCTCTTTAAAGCTGGTGTTCTGTCAGAATTAGCTACCCATCAGAAAAAGCTACCCCACCACTGCGCATGTGCTATTTTACGCACTACATTCCATATCTGTAACACAAATATTTTTGGAATGTTGGGACCTCAGAGCTATATAGGGTAGCTTTCCATATTAATGGGAGGAGAGTCCACGGCTTCATTCATTACTTGTGGGAATTAAGAACCTGGCCACCAGGAGGAGGCAAAGACAGAGGCGTAACTAGAAACCACAGGGCCCAGGTGCAAGAATCTAAGAAGGGCCCCCCCCCCCAAAAAAAAGAAGTGAATTTGATACATATCTTTTATTTTTTTAGATTTAACACAGAAAAAAAATGTGAATCAGATTATTTGTCTGCAAAAGGAGATACCCTGTGTCCACAGTCTGTGAGATGGTCTGACCCCCTATTACTGTATATAGTAACACTGTTTAACCCACCAATACTGTATATAGTGAGTCAGTGACACAGTCTGTAATCTGGCCTGACCCTACCCGCTCCAGCACTTTATAAAGTGACCACAGTAGTCTGTGACATAGTTCAGCCCCCCCGTACTATATATATAGTGGTACTGTATAGACTGACACTGTTTACCCCGCCCCCCCCCCCCCCATGCTGTAGTAACAAGGTCTGTAATTTGCTGGTTCCACAAACATATACACACACACACACATACATGCATAAATACACACACAGACACATACACACACATAAATACCAATGGGTAAAACAGAAACACTAACCCCTGTAGTCAGAAACACTAGTGAAGCATCATGTCGCACTCACATGATATCAGTGCAGGCAGTGGCAGGTCAACGTTTTTTATTGTAAATTTTTTTTTTTTAAGCTGGGCCCCCACCCTTGGGGGCCCAGTCGCAATTACGACCTCTGCACCCCCTGTAGTTTTGTCCCTGGGCAAAGACACCCCAGCCAAAGGCTTAAATACCTCCCCCACATCCCCCAGTCATTCTTTGCCTTTCATCACAGGAGGTTGGCAGAGAAGCATAGATGTCATTCTATACGCCAGGTTCCATCTCCGTCCTCTTTAGTTGTGCATGTTGAGACAATGGAACGGCGATCACTCAGATCTATCCCAACAGATCTCTCTGGACAAGCGAATGAGGGAATCCCTCTCTTGGTGGATCTGTCCAGACCAACTGTCCCACAAAAGCTACTCCACATGCACTGTGTAAGGTCACGGCATTCCAAACATATTTGTAATACAGGTTTGGAATGTGGTGATGTGAAATAGTGCATGCGCAGTGGTAGGGTAGCTTATTCTGACAGGTCACCAACAACAGAACTCATCTATGAATATTCATATATGTGAGCTCAAAAGTTAGGACACCCAGTATGAAAATCAGAACTCCACCAGCTGATGACTGTAACGAGATAAAACAAGAGAATGGCTCTGAAGAGAGCAGCAGGCACAGGAGGAAAAACAATAATATCGGGAGTAATAACCATATAGGGGAAGTTGTGTCTAGCAGTTTAACGTTCCTTTAATCATCTTCCCTTCCACAGCTTTCTCCTACATTGTTGTGACCGGTCCACGGCTTCATCCTTACTTGTGGGAATATTCTCTTCCCTAACAGGAAATGGCAAAGAGAGCACAGCAAAAGCTGCCCATATAGCCCCCCCTCTGGCTCCGCCCCCCAGTCATTCTCTTTGCCGCTCTGAACAAGTAGCATCTCCACGGGGATGGTAAAGAGTATGTGGTGCTTTAAAATTCTATTTAGATGCAACAAAAGATTTCAGACAGACTTCATCGTTGTTTGTCGTTTATTCTGGTAAGAGGAGAGGACAGAAAGCTACTGCTACCTCTCTTTCTTTTTGGCTGAAAAGCATCATCCGATTGGCTTATGAGACTGCCGGAAGGCAGCCTCCTGAACGAATTACAGCTCACTCTACTAGAGCTGTGGCTTCCACATGGGCCTTCAAGAACGAGGCTTCTGTTGATCAGATATGTAAGGTAGCGACTTGGTCTTCTCTGCACACTTTTGCCAAATTTTACAAATTCGATACTTATGCTTCTTCGGAGGCTATTTTTGGGAGAAAGGTTTTGCAAGCCGTGTTGCCTTCCGTTTAGGTAACCTGACTTGTTCCCTCCCTTCATCCGTGTCCTAAAGCTTTGGTATTGGTTCCCACAAGTAAGGATGAAGCCCTGGACCGGACACACCATTGTAGGAGAAAACAGAATTTATGCTTACCTGATAAATTTCTTTCTCCTACGGTGTGTCCGGTCCACGGCCCGCCCTGGCTTTTTAGTCAGGTTTCAATTTTTTTTTTTATATACACTACAGTCACCACGGCACCCTTTGGTTTCTCCTTTTTCTCCTAACCGTCGGTCGAATGACTGGAGGGCGGAGCTATATGGGCAGCTTTTGCTGTGCTCTCTTTGCCATTTCCTGTTAGGGAAGAGAATATTCCCACAAGTAAGGATGAAGCCGTGGACCGGACACACCGTAGGAGAAAGAAATTTATCAGGTAAGCATAAATTCTGTTTTTGTTGTTGGCCCAACCAATGTAAGAGTTAAAAGTACAGTTTGGCTCTTTGAATACAGTTTTTTTATCACTATATTATAATTATATGATTTCTTTTGGCTAGGGGAAAAAAAAAAAAAGTAGATTTGCTGCCGGACACACACTGCTATACATAGCAAAGAACACTAACATCATTTTAGATTTCCGAAGCAGATATATATATATATATATATATATATATATATAACAGACAGTCAATAGGTTAGGCACTCCATAATCCAAAACAAGTCATCTCCCAGGGTGCAAACTCCACATGGTATCCAAAATTAGTATCAAAGAAACGAAGGCACTCACTGGTTAATAAAGTTAAAATATAACCTTTAATGTCACTTAGTAAAAAGCAAAACTTTTAGAGGATATTTCATCCTCTTTGTCAAATGCATAATACAGCAATAATCTGGACCAAAAAGCTGTACTTATCTAAATCACCAAACCTTAAATACCCAGCGTGCATTGTCCTCCGGTGTCGAGCCGCATCTGCGGCCCATGTGCTAGGTCACCTATTGATGACATCATCAGCATGCGTCTCACGCCGACTGTGCATATTCAAGGGGCGTGTTTTCTATTGACAGCCCAACATCCAATCGCAATACGCACTATATGTCAGATTCTGTGTCACTAAGACTGATTCTTATGCAGCACAGTGGGAGGACAATATTTAAAACATATTAAAACCATATTAGAAAACATATCGTAAAAGTGATCAATGGTAAAGTGCGATCAGAGAAGCCCTTGTGAAAGGTGACTCTGATCAGCCAGTTGCACGCCACTTTGCCCATTTTCGAACATAGCGTCTCTAGTTTAAGGACCATGTTGATTGATCAAGTGCCGCTGTTATCACGTGGAGCAAATAGGGTGAAACGTCTGCTCCGATTGGAGACCAGATGGATCTACACTCTGGATACTGTAGCCCCTAAGGGGTTAAATACGATGCTGGACTTTGGGACATTTTATCTGAGTCATATATGATTATCGTCTAATATGCCTATAAGACATACCACAATACCCCAATGGAGCATTTGGCTTACACACCTATGGTTACGACGTGTTATCCGTCTAAGGACTGTATCTGTTGTTTTATCTGACCGCCTAAGTCCTCTTAAAAAGTTTCTACCATATTACTTGAAACATGATTGATAGTTACATGTAGTATTAGGTATGGATATATCACACTTTACCATCGATCACTTTTACGATATGTTTTTAATATGGTTTTAATATGTTTTAAATATTGTCCTCCCACTGTGCTGCATAAGAATCCGATGACGTCCAGGATCACAACAGTGTTCCTTAGTCTTAGTGACACAGAATCTGACATATAGGGGCATATCTATCAAGCTCCATACTGAGCTTGAAACCCCGTTTCTGGCGAGCCTTCAGGCTCACCAGAAACACCAGTTATGAAGCAGCGGTCTAGATACCGCTGCTCCATAACCTGTGCGGACAGAGATCGCCACAATTCAACCTGATCTAATGCGATCGGGTTGATTGACACCCCCGATTGGCCGCGAATCTGCAGGGGGCATCATTGCACCAGCAGCTCACAAGAGCTGCTGGTGCAATGCTGAATACAGAGAGCGTATTGCTGTCCGCATTCAGCGAGGTCTGTCGGACGGATCAGGTCCGACAGACCTTTGATAAATATCCCCCATAGTGCGTATTGCGATTGGATGTTGGGCTGTAAATAGAAAACATGCTCCTTTAATAAGGCAAGTATCCCCCCGTGTATGAAAAGACAGATTACACAAACAGGAGCAAGTAGGAATCTTAGACTTCGGTCTACATTTGATAATTTGAAGTTTGATTAGGAGTCTGAAAATCAGCACAATGTTATTAAAAATAAGCAAAACTATACATTGTTACAAAAACACTCCCAGATGGGCTATATAAATGGTTAATCTACAAAACATGTATGCAAAGAAAAATCTAGTGTACTCTACAATGTTCCTTTAACCAAAGTAAATAAAAGTGATATTCCTGTAATTATACACAATAATAAATCTCTCTCTCTCTCTCTCTCTCTCTCTCTCTCTCTCTCTCTCTCTCACTAACTCCTCACTCACTCACTCACTCCTCACTCACTCACTCACTCACTCTCATAAAAATACAAAAAGGTATTAAATAATTAGCCTCAAAAGTCGATATTTCAGCTTCAACTGCTTAGGTATGGCCAAAAGTTTCTGGCTCCTAGAATGTAAACAAATTTGTTGAGCCCTGCAATATTGTGTATAACTATGTGTTTAAAGCCTGTAAATGGGTTAAACACATGCATAGTTAAAGCACACGGGATAGCAGCAATACTGGGAGCTATCTGATCAGATCGGTTGAGCCAATGACAAGAGGCATATGTATGTAACCACCAATCAATAGCTATCTCCCAAAAGTGTGTTGCTGCTTCTTAGCCTACCTACCTAGCTGTGCTTTGTTTTTAATTTTAATAGAAAACTCTCTTAAAATTGAATTTTGACTTTCATGTCAGGGAAAAAAAAGCACAAAACCTATGATATTAAGGTTATAATATTTAGACCTGTATGTAGATCATCTAACTGTTTTGTCTTTGTCTTTCTCTCTCAGGAACCCTTTCAAACCTGGACCAAAAAAGCAAATTATTCCAAAAACTGTAAGTTTCTAGATTTTATATTTAAGACACTGATTCTAAAGTATATACTAAAGTTAAAGTTTTAAAAGTGAAATCACCATTCAGATATTTATCATGTTTGCCATACTAACAAACCTGTTGATGACACTCACGTGTCCAACCCTAGGGGGCGCTCTAATATCCAAAAAACTGTAAATATAAATGTATTATATTGATACAGACTATAGTTATATATGCACAAACAATGTGTAAATAAAAGGTGTTAACCATAGAGCATATCACATTTTACAATATCTTATCTGAGTCCACTGGACAATTCGAAAAAGTCTGAATAGGTTCTTCTATGTTAGTCAAGATTTCCCCAGACAATGTGGTCCAGATTATCCCAGACAATGTGGTCCAGATTATCCCAGACATGGTGGCCCAGATTATCCCAGACAATGTGGCCCAGATTATCCCAGACAATGTGGCCCAGATTATCCCAGACAATGTGGCCCAGATTATCCCAGACAATGTGGCCCAGATTATCCCAGACAATGTGGTCCAGATTATCCCAGACAATGTGGTCCAGATTATCCCAGACAATGTGGTCCAGATTATCCCAGACAATGTGGTCCAGATTATCCCAGACAATGTGGTCCAGATTATCCCAGACAATGTGGTGTTGGCAGCTCCTCTCCAATAACAGAGAAAAAACAGGAATCTGTGAAAAGGAATTGCAAACAAGAGGGCGTCTCACATGCATATGAGATGCACAAAACAATTTACATGAAACATTTTGAAAATATGTCCATTTAAGAATTGTAGATTAGACATATACATCGTTGGATTTCCAAAACCCGGGAATCTTTAAATTATTTTTATTTGATACTATTCACAACCATTTGCAGCCACTTAAAGGGATTGTAAAGTCATAATTAAACATTCTTGATTCGGATAGAGCATTTGTTTTTAAACAACTTTCCAATTTACTTTGATTAACAAATTTGCTTTGTTCTCTTGTTAGCCTTTGCTAAGAGTAAATCTAGGTAGGCTGATAGGAGTTCTGGAGTGTGCACTTGTCTTCAGCAGTCTATGGCAGTAGTTTTTATATCTATGTATAACATTGCTGACGCCCTTGGTAAGATCTGCCTCTGGATCAGCCCCGTTGCCTTCCATCTCTTGTCCAAGCCTTGCGTCTGCTGCAGTCTGTATTAACACACCGGCCTCCTCGCTGTCACTGCACACCCGCAACATGGTCCGACACATTGAGAATTTGGAAGAATTCAAAAAAGCTTTGGTTGATGCTGGGAACAAGCTTGTGGTTGTTGACTTCACAGCTACATGGTGTGGTCCTTGCAAAATGATTGCTCCTTTCTTTAAGGGCCTTAGTGAAAAATATCCAGATGTCGTTTTTCTTAAAGTGGATGTGGATGATGCACAGGATGTTGCTGCAGACTGTGATATCAAATGCATGCCATCCTCCCATTTCTACAAGAATGGTGAAAAAGTACATGATTTCAGTGGAGCCAATCAGGAGCAAAAGGTTGTGGACCTGAAATAAATTAATATTTTA